>NC_090932.1:1617433127-1618058127 GCF_040938575.1 Ambystoma mexicanum | reverse complement strand
TTTGTAATGCACTGTGGTAGATCTATAGTATCGCACCACAAAACCTTTACTCCACTGGAAAAGGAATGTTGTGAAACTCCAGGAAACGTGCATGCAAAGGGCAACTTGTAACGCACTTTACTGTCATCTCATAACAGGCAGAGGTACCTGTAAGCTTGCTTGTTTCACTTAGAGTTTGAAAAGTACTTGCCCCTGTTAATTTCTTTCAATTCTGTGAGAGGTGGGATATGATTATTTTTGCTAGGTGCTTTGAATAGCATCAGGTAATGTTTCTTGAGTGGCTATTAAAGGTAGGACTGGTGGCAGGCCCAACGACTTGGTGATGGTGACACTTGAACATGTGAGGTTGCAATGTAATGACTTTCTCAGCCATGTGACCCAGCAAGTGACATTAAAAGACATAACTGTGATGTTTCAGACTGCACTTATCATATGATGGAATCACGTAGATGTATAATGTTGCAGCTTATATATGGTGGTTACTATACCTAGTATGTTAGGCATTAACTGCCACTACATCACCTTACTGGAGAATTTGAGGGTGCATTTGGCATATGATATGAAACCTGGATATGCAAGGAAATGGGCCTCATTACGAGGCAGGCGGAATGGGTTTAACGGCACCGGTAAAGGTGCCGGTGCCGTTAATCCCATTCCGCCCTATTACGAGGTTCCCTTGCAGGACCCGCTCTGGACATCTGGTCAGACCGTTGTTAGCTCCCTCCCCATTCCCATTGAGCCCTATGGGGGCTGAAATGGGAATGGGGATGGTTACATTGAATGAGGAATTACCGGGTCCTCTTACATACCATGACTGTGACAGGTACAATGACAGTCTGTCATTACATGGCAGTACTGGGGCACTTGACGCTGCTCTTGTATTTGTATTTTTATGCATATATCGCCTAACAACTAAGCAGTGCACAGCGAACAATAACGGTACAATAAAATGTGATAGGTCGAGGTACAAGAGGAATCAGAAGAAGAAAGACGGTGACCTTTGAGCCCGGCTTTGAAAAGGCGAAGAGAGGAGAGAGAACAAAGTGGTAGTGGCAGCACCTTCCATGGTTTGGCAGCTTACAAAGAAGGGATGGGAGCAGGAGGAGGCAAAGGGAGGGCGACGAACAGAAAGGAGAAAAAGGGATTGAGAGAACGGAGAGAGCGGCAATGAGTATATACTGAGATAAGCGAGGTGACATATAAAACCAATACATAGGACATTAAAGAGTAGAGAAGCCCGAAAGAAAAGCTAATGGGGACGCTGCAAGGAAACAGAGGAGAGAGGACAGACAGGACACGTATAGAGGCACGATAAATTGAGAGAAGAGGGGCTAGATATGACGCAGGAAGACCAAGGAGTGGACTAGAACAGTCAAAAAGTTCGGAAAAGACAAGAGAAGAGATGGGGAGCGTGGTGGCCTCGAAGGTAGGAAGCAACGGGCCCAGCGATTCTTAAGCTGAAAGCGACAAGATTTAGACATATGAGTAATAGGAGCGATAAGGGAAAGGGAAGGGTCAAAGGTAACGCCCAGATTGAGGCTGAGGCAGAAATAGGAAGAGACAACGGGCAAAAGAGAAAAACAGAGGAGAAAGGGGCGTGGGGGGTGTCCAGGGGCAGGGAAGAAAAGAACTTCAGTTTTGGAAGGGTTAAGGTGAAGATAGTGAGAAGATATCGAAGAATGGATGTAAGGCATGCGATTATAAAGAGTAAAGTGAACAAAGTCAGGGAAAAGGAGAGAGGAAGCTGCCTATCCTCCACATGAAGATGATAGGAACGACCAAAGGAAGAGGTAATGGAGGCAAGAGAAATAGCATGGAAAGAAAAGAGTAGGGGGGCCCGAACCAAGCCTTGGGCGACACCATGAGAAAGAGGGAGATTAGGGGAGACGTGTCCAGCCCAGGTGACATAATAGAAATGGCTAGAAAAATAAGAACAAAACCAGTCAATGACAGAGGAGCGTTATCCGAGATGACTAACAGAAGACAGAAAAACAAAATGGTTGTCTGTATTGAACGCGGCCAACAGGCCGAGGAGGACAAGGAGAGAGGACCGTTTCTAGTAGAGAGCAGAGAGGAGAGTGTCAGACACAGCAAGGAGAGTAGTCTCGCCGGAGTGGTAAGCCCAAAAGCCAGATTGAAAGGAGGGAAGGAGCGAGTGCACAGAAAGAAAGCTAGAAACTTGAGAGGGAAGTAGTGAAAGTGGGTGGAGGGTCGAGTGAATGAAAGTATCAAGAGGTGGTTGTTTGAGGATAGGGAGAAACACAGAGGGAAATGTGGCAGAACGTATTACATTATAGCAGTACCTGAACGTATAAGGATGTAACCAATTTATGAGGACTATACCAGATGCGGGAAACCTTTTATGGCATTGGTTGGCATTGCTTTGGAATCTGAGATTGCACTTGGCAGATGATGGCAGTACCTGGACCTATTAGACTGCACCATTCACATGCCATCTATATGAGTCATTAGCCAACATTATATGTCAGTCCTGGCTATTAAAGACTGCACCTGTCATATGATGGCATCACCTGTACATGTGAGGCTCACCCCTGCATATTATGACTGTACTTGGCATGTGACCAGGCAGCACTTGAATATAAGAGACTACACTCAGCATATTAAGGCTGCACTAAGCATGTGGGGCCCTATTTTGCATATAATAACTGCACCTAGTTTGTGAGGCTGTATCTGAAATCAGATGCCAGTAACATTCCATAAAAGACTGTACTTGCATATGAAGGAGTTGCTGGCCTAAGTGGCAAGCACTGTGTGTACCACTGCCATTTCAAGGCAACGCCCAAGTAAAAATATACAGTTGGAAACTAAAATAGGCTTTGTTTTCTTTCGTAGCTGCTTACGTCGTGTGTTATCATTTGGGTTACATGTTGGGTGAGGTCACTTCCTGTGGTGTCATTAGTCTCAAATGTGGTGTGATATCACATCCTCTGACTTTATTAAGTGACGTCTGTTATCCTTGGCATTATGGTTAATTGACATCCCTGGGCTCTGCCTGGTTTGCAGCTCTTTGTGTTAACAGGACTGTTGGTTTAAGCAGGCACATGAGCGATCCAGGCGTGCAATGGCCAGTGGGTAAATGGAGCTTTAGAAGAAAGAAAGTGACTTACAAAATAAAGCTACTTCAAAAGCTGAGTATATATTCTTGAGTTCTACTAGTTTAACTTGAAGATAAAACTCCAAACGTAGCGAGACTCCAACTTGAATGGGGTTGCACTACAATGCAGCTGGACATCCACAATGACCTTTCAGCTAACAAAGCCAACCATGTACCACATCCAAACCACAGCACAAATGTACAGGCAGGTACCAATAGAAATGTGCATAATGAACACGCAGCTGACCAAGCCAACCACACACCACAAACCAACCACATCACAACCGGTCATGCAAGTACCAACAGAAATGTGGACAATGAACTACCAGCTGACCAAGCCATTCACACACCACAAACCAATCACAGCACAAACTGCACAAACGGTCAGGCATGTACCAATAGAAAGGTGCACAATGAACTAGCAGCTGACCAATCCGTTCTCACACCACAAACCAACCACAGCATTATCATGATGGCAAGTACCAACAGAAATGTGCACAATGAACAAGCAACTGACAAAGTCAACCACACACCACAAACCAACTACAGTACAACCGGTCATGCAAGAACCAATAGAAATGTGGACAATGAACTAGCAGCTGATCAAGCTAACCACACAAAACAAACCAACCACAGCACAACCGGGCAGGTAGGTACCAATAGAAATATGCATAATGAACAAGCAGCTGATCAAACCAACCACACACCACAAACCAACCACAGCACAACCAGTCAGGCAAGTACCAACAGAAATGTGCACAATGAACTAGCAGCTGACCAAGCCAACCACACACCATTTTGCTTGCGTGCATGTGGGGGAAACAGATTGCCAGTGATGCGGGTGGGACTGAGGGCGGACCTACGTGTCAAATAATATGGGGGACCTAAATATAGGATGCTGGCTGCTTTGCATAAAAACAAAGTGCATTTTGGAAACATAACAGTGACAGCCAATTTATCAAACATGTCAGTGACAGTAATTCAAATGTGCATTCCTTCTGGACACTTGGCATGATGCTCATTTAATCTGTCAGAATAGTCACCCTGACAGTATAATGTGTGCAAAGCATTAGACATATATACACCTTTGGACTATTTCATTGTTTGGGTTTGGTCTGACTGGTGAACACAGCGACTTTTAGATGCAGTTTGTGAAGTTGTTGCATATCGCCACTTGCACATCGCCACTTGCATTGAGACTCCAAATGCTCAGGAGACTCGTGGCAGTCAAGGGCAGAGAGTTTCCTCAACTTGGGGGGTTTGGGCCTCGGGTGTAAACGGAACAGGGCTCCAGTAGGACCCAGATCCTTCTTGCTTTTCTCTGATTCCTGTGGTCTTGAGCTA
The DNA here is from genome assembly GCF_040938575.1 of Ambystoma mexicanum. Classification (NCBI taxonomy): domain Eukaryota; kingdom Metazoa; phylum Chordata; class Amphibia; order Caudata; family Ambystomatidae; genus Ambystoma; species Ambystoma mexicanum. The sequence continues at coordinate 1,618,053,668 of NC_090932.1, read as the reverse complement.
TAAAATAGCAGGTGTCACCTGTGAGTACAACTTACCCATCAGCAGGGAACAGATGTTCCTCTTTATAACAGAACACAACATGCCTGCAAATATAAGGGATCAGGTCTAAAAACATCCTTCCTGCCCAGGAACTCTCTGTAATATTGTTCTGTGGATGGGGTTTAGAAGTTGTTTCTTGCCTCTAGGCAGAGTTTTGCCCACAGCAGCCCTCTGGGACTCAACATCTGGACATTTTATTTCAAACTGTTGAGCATTTTACTGTTGTTTTTCATCTCAGTCCATTCTGTGCTAGTCGTCCCTTTTCCCAAGCTGATTATTCAAGGTATTAGCATAATTGACCTAAAAACATTTGACCTAAAACATTTGATTGAGTTTTTTTGACCTTTTGTTTGGTCAAATTTCATTAAAGATATATCTATGGGTCGTGGGTAAGGGTATAGATTAGGTTGAGGGGAAGTGGGGTGGTTTGCGGGGGTCTCCCTCCCACCCGCATTTTAGACGTGAAAATGGTCAAATAAATTTGATCAAATGTGATTAGGTCAAATGTTTTAGGTCAAATAGACCCAAACCTTATTCAGCACTCCACCTGTCCAAACAAGTCACCATCTCAGCAGAACAGCACACCACCGGAGTCCTCAACCTTGCCAAGCAGGAAATAAAGAAGTGCAAGAAGGATGAAGCAAGGAAAGAGGCCTTTTCCAGATACGCACCCTGTCTTTGGAACAATATACCATCGCAGATAAGACAGGCCACCTCCATCCATGCACCCGAAGACCCTATTCTCAAGAGAACATCTTGACAATCACTGATCACTCCACAGAACCCTAATTCCAGCCCTCTTTTCCCCTCCTTACCCAGCTCCCCTGCTGATCCCAGCTCCTTTGCTATCACATACCCCTACTTGTAAACCCCCAATCTACACAGCGCTGTTGCTTCCCATCTAGGTTTTCTCTTTATATATCCCATGAACGCATAAATACATTATTCGTCCATTCTGAGTCGGCCTTTGTCCAACACATTCTTCCCATTTCCATGAGTCATACTGTCCTTCTCTGTCTGACGTTCAGAGCTCCAGCTGTGGCTTCCTCTGGAGCAGATCCATGAGACCTTGGAGAGGTTGAAATCCGGGCAGTGGGAAGGGTTGGTACTCATGCTCACAGCGAAGCCTCTAGTTCGTTTGCATCTTGGACACGTTCCCATTGGTCACAAGATCCCAGTGCTATCTCTTAAAAGCCAATTACACTCTATTCACTGTACTTTCAAAATGTTTCTGTTTCTAAGCGGATCCGCCTCTAGAGAAAGTTCTTTGAGCTTCTCTATGTTGAGACTGGAGGTCTGCTCACCTGCAAGCTTGTCCATTTTTAGTTTTTGCTAATGTATGGCGCTAAAGCGTCACCTATAAACTGAACTATTGCATTGGAGTACAGCTAGGAAGCAGAAGTCATATGAGGCGGAACACGCTTGTGGGTGTTGTTTGGTTGTTTACTCACTCATTGAATGTCCATGGAATGCTAAGCCCTATGTTATTGTTAATGTTAAAGGATATTTGTACCGTGCACTATCACCACCGGAGTGGTCCCTTGGCGCTCTGGCGGATCTGAAAGAAAAAGGGCGGTAGGTAAGGGCATGTTAGTAGGACACAGTTTGAAGAGGAGAAAGGGAGCTGTGATGTACTGTTGGCAGCTTCAGTTCGGTTAACACTGTTCACTGAACTTTTGGTGTGGTATCCAGTCTGAGTCCGTTGTGTGCTGTTGTGTGAGGGTCTGTGTTGTGTGTTTGTTGTTGCGGTGTGGTGAAGAGCGTGCGGGTTGCTGCGGTTAAGAGGTGTGGTTGTGTTTAGTTAGAGTGTGAGAGGTGTGTGAGGAGGAGTGAGGTTGTTAGAAGTTTTTGTATTGTTGTTTAGTAGACTTGTTGTCCAGAGAAATGCACACTCCTATTGTGTTTTTCGGGATTTATACAAGGTTGGCTTCCTTTCAGTGATTTAGTTTCAGCATGATAAGGCTGTCTCTCATCTCTCTGCCATTATGCCAGGTTAGCTAGTCTTTGCATTTCTATCTTTGTTTTTTTATTTTTTTGGCCAACCCCTACATCCCAGTTTGTGGTTAGTGCAAAATAGTCCTCTCGGATCGATCTACTTGCGGCCTACACCCATACCCTACGCCCTGTCTGAGTGGGTAAGGTTGGTGGTTGTGCCTTTGTGTTAGGCTTGTTTGCTATTGTTCTATCCTGATGGGGTTGTTGTTTGTGTTCTGTTCCATCTAGCATTGTCTGTCTTGTTCTTGTAGGAGTTTCCATTTGTCAGTTCTAGGTGTTGTCTGTGCCATCATATATACTGTCAGCCTGTTCTTTTGTATTTCCTGTTTGATTGTTTCAGTTGTTTCGGGCGGGTTCCGAGGTGTTGAAGAGCCAGGTTTTTAGTAGTTTTCTGAATTCTTATTCCTTTTGGGAGATTGTTCCAGGTTTTTGCAACTAGGTGTGAGAAAGAGGAGCCCCCTAGTTTTTTCCTCACGTACGATTTTGGTCCCAGGTGGATTTTATTGCTTCATCTGAGGGGTCTTGTTAGCTTGTAGATTGTTATTTTGTTTGTATGAATTCTGCTCCCATGTCCGTTGATTTCCCTGTGTGTTATGCACATAGTTTTGAACGTGATACAATGTTTGATTGGAAGCCAATGTAAAATTGTTGGTGCTGGAGTGATGTGATCTCTTCTACGTAGTTTGAGGAGGAGTTTAGCTGCTGCATTTTGAATGTGTTGTAATTTCCTCAGGAGATGTTCCAGCATCCCGAGGTAGAGGCTGTTTGCATAGTCTATTCTTGACATGATGAGGGCGATGATTGTCAGTGTTTTGTGGGTGTAGGAGACGAAAGGTAGGTTTGTTTTGTTGACTGAAGGAGGAAGAAGCATTTCTTAATTATCGCGTTTACTTGTGGTTCTAAGGTTAGAGTGTTGTCCATAAGGACTCCCAGGTTTTTTACTACCTTAGATGGTGTGGTCGCGGTTCCTAATTCTATCAGCCAGGGAATGTAGGTGTTGGTCTCTTGGTTTTTGGATATAATCATGATTTCTGTCTTTCCTGGGTTGATTGTTAGGATGTTGGTGTTCATCCAGTCATAGATTTCTTTTAGACATTTTCCTACATTTGAGTGATCTGCTTGTGTTTCTTCGATTTTGTAGATGATTTGAGTGTCGACTGCGTAGTTGTAGCATGTAAGGATGTATTTTTTTAAAATCTTGATTAACAGAGTCTTGTAGATGTTGAAGTATAGTGGTGATACTGAGAAACCTTGTGGTACTCCACAGTTGTTAACTCGTGGAGTAGATTTGAAGGGATTTATCCATACAGTTTCTGTTCTGCTTACTAGGAATGATTGAATCCAGGGTAGTGCCATGTCCGTTATACCTATATCTTTTAATCTTTTGCTCAGGGTGTCATGGCTTACTCTGTCGAATGCTGCAGAGGTTGAGCAGAATCAGGGCCAAGGTTGTGTCGGAGTCTGCGTTTGTTTTTAGGTCGTCCCAGATGGATAGGAGTGCCGATTCTGTTCATCTTGCAAGTCTGAAGCTGACTTGTGCTTGGTCTAGCAACTGGTGTTTTTCTATGTGTTCGTTTGTATACATATGTTTCTCAGAGTTTATAGGGGTTTTGCCGGGTAGGGAATGTTTGAAATCGGCCTGTAGTTGGAGAGTTCTTGCACGTCGCCACTTGTGTTCTGTAGAAGTGGTTTCATATATGCTGATTTGAAGGATCATGGTACGGTCCCTGTCGCAAGCAACAGATTCAGGAGATTTCTGTAAAGTTGCAATGGCATTCCTTGTGTGAAGATTGATTTGTAGATGTCAAAGGGGGGCAGGGATCCAGCGTGACGAATGTCTCTACTGATATTTGCTAGAAGTTTTGGAGTTTGTGCACTGGCTCCCTGTCGGGTCCGGTTGGTTGAGTGTTAGGGTTGGTTGGTCTGTTTTGTATGAGTTGTCGTATGTCGTTGATTTTGTTTTCGAAATGGTCTGCCAAGTTGTTGTATAGTTTCTGTGAAGGTATTGGAGTGTTGTTGCAACCTGGTGGGTTTTTCATTTCATTTATGATGTTGAACATTTATTTTTGTGTGTTGGTGGCTTTGGTGATTCTGTCCTCATAATGCCTTTTGAATTTCCTTCTTATACGATCAGATTTGTCTCTGGAACAGGGTTTTCTTATCTCGGTCATATTCTTTCTTTCAGTCTAGTTCCAGCTTCTTCTTGTTCGTTTTCATGGTGCTTAGTAGTGGGGTGAACCATTTTGCCATTGCTCTTTTTTCTTTAGGGGGTAAATGGTTTTTCCAGGCAGATGTTTTCAATTGTATCGGCAATCCATTTATGGAGTAGCTCAATTTTTATGTCTAGGTCTGCCTTCTCCAGTTCTGTCATTGAAGGTTTGGTCAGCTCCAGTTGTTCTGTTAGGTTGCTTGCTTTGACGGTTTTCGAGTTTCTTTTTGTGGTGGTTGTGAGTTTGAGGGGATGGATGGTAACTTTGTTTGGTAGCGTGATCACGAATGGAATGATGAGATGGTCGCTCCAAAGTATTTGTATTAGTGGTGCAGTGGTGATAGGTTTTCTCTTGGTGGAGATTGTGTCATTTGGTGTGTCCTGCTGAGTGTGTTGCCCCCTTGACCAGCTGTTGTAGTTTAATGGTTGTTAGTTGTCCGATTAGTGAGTTTTGTGAGTTGGCGTCTTTTTCTTCAAACCATATGTTGAAGTCCCCCAGGATTATCAGAGGCTCATGTTGAATGGCTATGTTGGTGATGACTTCTATGAAGTCGTCGACGTAGGTTGCATCGTATGTCAGTGGTCTGTAAACCAGTATGAATGTAATGTTTGTTTTTGGATTCGCTGATATGTGTATGACCATGGATTTGCAATTCATGATGTTTAGAGGTTTGTCTGTTTTTTTTGCAGGTGTTCTTTGAATGCTATTGTGAGGCCTCCTGCTTTTTTGTTTTTCCTGTTTAACTGAAGGCATTTGAAGTTGGTGGGGAGGCAGCTTTGAAGTGTGATTTTGTAGCTGTCCTCCAGCCATGTTTCTGTGATGAATAGGAAGTCGATACAGTTGTCACAGAGCAGGTCGAAGATTTATGTTGTGTTTGCCATGCCTCTTCCATTGATTAAGTTGCACTGGAGTTTTATGGTAAAGTTTGGTTTGTGCTTTATGGTCGGCGTTGTCGTCTGACTGGTGTTTTGGTTTTCTTCCAAGTTTATCTCTAGTTGTGGTGTTGGTACAGTTGTGTCTATGTCATCGTCAAATAGCTCTTCTAGGTTAAGTCTCTGGTTTTTGTTTTTATCAGGTTCCTCTTACAAATGTTGTGGCTTTTGAAGGGAGGGTCCTCTTGTTTTGGTGATTTATGGGGTTAGGGCGTTGATCGTGTTCTTGTTACCTCTAGCTTTGCCTTTGTCCATTCTTCTTCTGCATGGTTGTGTTTGGTTGTCAGTTTTTCATCGATTTGTCCATTGGGTTGGTACGTTCCTGTGAGTGGTTATTTGCGAGGTGTGGTGTTAGGTATAGAGATTTCTCTCTTCTCTCTGCACTTTTCTGTTTTTGTTCTTGTCGATAGGAGTCTGTTCTGCAGTTGTGAATCTTTGGTGGCGTTCAGTTGGGTTTGTTCTCTCTGCCCTTTGTCTTTCTTTCGGTCTAATTCATTTTCGCTGCATTTTGAGTTATTTGGCATTTCGCTCTGGGGTTGATGTCAGGTTGTTTCTCCCTTCGTGTAGTGTTTAATTTGGCTGGCTTGGTTTTTGTTATGATTGTACGGTTGCATGTGTTTTTCCGATTGATTTTGTTCAGTTCGTTGTTCCGTTGTGTGGGTGATTGTGGGTGTGGTGTTGTTGTCGTGCAGAGTCAGTCTTTCGTGCTTAAGTCTGGCTGTCTTGTGGGGTTGGTCCCGGTGTGGTAGGTTTGTCCGATACAAGCTTGGGTGCTGTCTGGTGGGGGAGGCCTAGTCGGGGTTACATTGCTATGGCAATTCAGGTGCTGTCCGAATGTGGCACACTCTGGGTGGGACTCAAGGCAACATAAACAATTCTCTAGGGTGCGATGCTGGCTAATTTTCACAGCACCATCTCAGTATGGAAGAGGACAATAATCATAGTACTATCTCAATGTGGCAGGGGCCAATTCCTACAGTACTATCCCAATGTGGCACTTTCTAGATGTGATTTAAAGGCCCTCTTAACAATTCTCTAAGGGTACGACGCAGGCCAATAGCCGCAGTGCTATACCAGTGTGGTGCCGGCCAATAATCATTGTACTATCCCAGTGTGGGACAGGGTAATAATAACCATACTATCCTAGAGAGGCATAGGCTAATAATCACAGTACTATTCTTATTGTGGTGCTTTCTAGATGTGATTCAAGTCACTATGCAAAATCTCTATTCAGGGTAATAATCACAGTCCTATCCTAGAGAGGCATAGGCTATTAATCACAATACTATCTATAGAAGCACAGGCTGATAATCACAGTAATATCATAGAGAGGCACATGCTAATGATCAGAGGCACCAGCTAATAATCACAGTACTATTCTATTGTGGTGCTTTTCTAGATGTGATTCAAATTAATATGCAAAATCTCTAAGGGTGCGACGCAGGCTAATGATCACAGTACTACCCTAGAGAGGTGCAGGCTAATAATCACTGTACTATCTTAGAGAGGCACAGGTTAATATTCACAGTACTATCCTAGAGAGGTGCAGGGTAATAAATACAGTACTATCCTAGAGAGGCACATGCTAATGATCACAGTACTATTCTATTGTGGTGATTTCTAGATGTGATTCAGATCAATATGCAAAATCTCTAAGGGTGCGATGTAGGCCAATAACCACAGTACTATCCTAGAGAGGCACAGGCTAATGGCCACAATGCTATCCTAGAGAGTCACAGGCTAATAATCAGAGGGACAGGGTAATAATCACAGTACTATTCTACTGTGGTGCTTTCTCGATGTGAGTCAAGTCAACATGCCAAATCTCTAAGGGTGCGATGTAGGCCAATAATCACAGTACTATCCTAGAGAGCCATAGGCTAATAATCACAGTACTATCCCAGAGAGGCACAGGCTAATGATCACATAACTATCTTAGAGACAGACAGGCTAATACTCAGAGGCACATGCTAATAATCACAGTAATATTTTATTGTGGTGCTTTCTAGATGTGATTCAAGTCAATATGCAAAATCTCTAAGGATGCAACGCAGGCTAATAATCACAGTACTATCCTAGAGAGGCAAGGGTTAATATTCACAGTACTATCCTAGAGAGGTGCAGGGTAATAAATACAGTACTATCCTAGAGAGGCACATGCTAATGATCACAGTACTATTCTATTGTGGTTCTTTCTAGATGTGATTCAAATCAATATGCACAAATCTCTAAGGGTGCAACACAGGCTAATAATCACAGTACTATCCTAGAGGGGAACAGGCTAATAACCACAGTACTATCCTAGAGAGGCATAGGCTAATAATCACAGTACTATCCTAGAGAGGCAAGGGTTAATATTCACAGTACTATCCTAGAGAGGTGCAGGCTAATAATCACAGTACTATCCTAGAGAGGCAAGGGTTAATATTCACAGTACTATCCTAGAGAGGTGCAGGGTAATAAATACAGTACTATCCTAGAGAGGCACATGCTAATGATCACAGTACTATTCTATTGTGGTTCTTTCTAGATGTGATTCAAATCAATATGCACAAATCTCTAAGGGTGCAACACAGGCTAATAACCACAGTACTATCCTAGAGAGGCATAGGCTAATAATCACAGTACTATCCTAGAGAGGCACAGGCTAATGGTCATAATGCTATCCTAGAGAGGCACAGGCTAATGGTCACAATGCTATCCTAGAGAGGCACAGGCTAATAATCAGAGGGACAGGGTAATAATCACAGTACTATTCTACTGTGGTGCTTTCTAGATGTGATTCAAGTTAACATGCAAAATCTCTAAGGGTGTGACGCAGGCCAATAATCACAGTACTATCCTACAGAGGCACAGGCTATTAATCACTGTACTATCCTAGAGAGGCACAGGTTAATAATCACAGAACTATCCTAGAGAGACACAGGCTAATAATCACCTTACTATCCTAGAGAGGAACAGGTTAATAATCACATCACAGTACTATCCTAGAGAGGCACAGGTTAATAATCACAGTACTATCCTAGAGAGGCAAAGGCTAATAATCAAAGTACTATACTAGAGAGGCACAGTCTAATGATCACAATACTATCCTAGAGAGGCACATGCTAATAGTCACAGTACTATTCAATTGTGGTGCTTTCTAGATGTGATTCAAGTCAATAAAGGGTGTGATGCAGGCTAATAATCACAGTAACATCCCAGTTTAGGTGAGTTTGCTATGTGGCAGGGCTTCCAGAGTAGAGTGCTCTACTCCCCACCCAGGCCACTCCTCACTGCTGGTTGATGGCTGGCCACTGGCTTCTCCTGCTGACACTGTCTGGAACCGCCACCTTTTGCCTCTGGCCCTTAGCTGCAGGGGCTGCTCGGGCAAAGGGCTGCCCTGGAAGGGGGCGTTTAAGAATGACAAGGAGCCAATCAGGGGAGAGGGTGGGAGGAAGGAGGGGAAAGGCCGGGAAACAGGAATAGGGAAAGCAGGGGATACAATGCACACAGAGCACCAATGGATGCCAAACGACCTCAAACAAAATCACAATCATTTCAGAGGCACTGGCTGGCCTCACTCACCTCCTGAAACACCTGCAAAAGTGCTTCGCTCATTGCTGTGCAGGGCCTACAGCCATGCTCGGTAGTCTCGCAGGGAGCCAATCAGGGGTGGGGACGGGAGGAAGGAGGGCAAGGGCCGGAAAACAGGAAGAGCAAAAGCAGGGGATTCAATGTGCATGGAGCGCTAATGGATGACAAAAGACCTCAAACAAAATCACAATCAATTCAGAGGCACTGGCTGGCCTCACTAACCTACGGCCAATTACATCCACTAATGGCCCCTCCCCACCTTAAACGTGTCCTCCTAGGATCTCTTTGAGGTAACAGCAAACTGTGGCCAACCAGTGCTCTTTCGTTTCCATTCAAAGTTGCATTACATTTTACCAATAGTCTTTCTAAGCAGTCTTCTGGGAGGTCATGGCTTCAATGTAGTTGTAAATGTTGGACTGGTGCAACAAACATCTCTTAACACGGTGTGCCATCAACCAGTTAATGTTTAAGCAGTATGGGTATCCTTGCATTTGAGTCCTGTTAAAAATAAGCACTGGCAAAGCCAACAATTTTCACTTGTGTATAGGGATTAGGCATTCGCCAGGCACTGCTTTTATATGCCCAGGTAACCACACCTTTTTCAAGCTGTTACCATCCTGTTGCCAGGTGGGGTTATTATGGCATTGCCTGGCAAATGCCTATCCCATGCCTATACAAATGGCAAAACTGTTGGCTTTGCCAATGCTTGATAAACATTGTATGGCCTCGTGCAGAAGGGATGTGACCCAGCAGTCTGGGCTGGAGTGCCCCTTTTGGGGTGGCACCAAGCCTGAATTACATATGGTCTTTCCCCATTCTGTAACGGCTTGGCAGGCTGAAGAATGATGGGTTGGAGGCTTGGAGGGTTGCCCAAAGCTGAGCCAGAAGTTAAGATTAATTCTAAAAATTTCCAGACGCCACCTTTTGTTTTGAAATATTGCCATCAATATTCGAGCACACAGGTCTGGCAAAAGAATGATTTACCCTCTCCGGATCAGATATCCAGTAACTACAGTACACCACTGTATTGAAATGGAACGCGCAGCCTTTAACATCAATTTCAATCACAAATATCACACATGCACGCCAGTAACAGCTGTTGTATCTTGCTGTGCTGGATGGATGGATGCAGGACTTTAACTGGGCCGGGGCCTGCTGGGGCTTGGCCCCGGCAGGCTCCGAAATTTCGTTTTGAGGCGGGGCCCTGTCGGGGCCCACTAATCTCCCCTGGCAGCCCCGGCCACTACACGAAAAGGCATTTTTTTCTACAGCCTGAAGCTCTCGCTCGTGAGCGAGAGCTTCAGGCTTCAGAAAAAAATGCCTTTTAGCCATAATGGTGGCGCCGAACCTGCGAGGCATCCATAGCTCTCAACTCACCCGCTTTTGGCGGGTGTCACCCGCCTTGAAAGCTGATGAATCACCCACCAAGCTCCTCATACGCCCATTCACTTTTATGGGCCTCTCACCCGCCAAAAAGAAAATCGGGTGTTTTCACCCGCCTTCGTGACAAAAAAGGTTGGGAGCTACTGGGCATCCCTTTAATCAAGGGATGCACGTGGGCCGGCGCCACCATTATGGAGAAAACGTGAGGCCGCTGGAAGCAGAGGCCTTGCATTCTAAATACTGAAGCTCCCGCAGATTCGCGGGAGTTTCAGTCTTTAGGAAAAAGGCCTCTGCTTCCAGTGGCCTCACCCTTTCAGCCTTAATGGTGACGCTGCCCCTCCCCAGCTGGCGAGGGGCAGCGCCACCATTAAGGCTGAATAGGCGAGGCGCTGTCCCCTGCCAGGCAAGCCTATACAAAATAAATGCAGAGATCAGCACCCTCTCCTCCATTGGGAAGAGGGTGCTAATCTCTACAAAAGGCTGCCTGGCAGGGGTGCCAGTATCCCATTGAGCCAGGGCTCGTCAAGGGGGCGTGGCCTAACGGGCCATGAAGACCCCAGTTGTTAGGACACGCCCCCTCGATGAGCCCCGGCTCGATTTGAAGTGCCACTTAAGGTACTGGATGGATGCAATCTGGTCTGGAATGCATGACATCAGAGAGAATTTTGACAAAGCGAGGGTTGATGTCTGAGTGGGAGAGTGTTGTGACACTGGCGTTCCATCCTCAGGCAGTTGGAGAAATGTAGCTTGGCTGGTGGGAGCCCTCTGTAACCTAAGAGTAACCGTAAATAAAGGACTTATAATGTAATTTACCTGCGTTGCCCATTGATATTTCATCATAACAGCAGCCTATCATCAGATCCATGAGGAAAGCAAAGGAATGCACGTAACTACAGTTTAATCTGACTGTCTTCCAGTCCCGCCAATGCATACTGAGTACCAGAATGCAAAGCAAAAAAAAGGACGGCATTAGTTATCGCATCTGGCATGTATCCGGGTAACTTGATGAATCTGCATTTGTGGCGTGATAGAGGGTGCTGCTGCATTATTTATTTATTTTAATTTTTATAATGCGCCACATGCCCGTGGGCTTCAGAGCGCACATCCGGCTTCTAGTATCAATTTACTTGCTAGCCCGAAGGTCACGGCAGCTGGCTGTGCATTCCCTCAATTAAGAAATCAAAACGAAACTGAAAGAACCAACAGAAAATCTTGCAGTGGCCCAGGGTGATGCCAAATAGATAGTGCTAGGTGAGAAAAGTGTTTCTTGCCCACTAACGCTAATTTGAAATCTCACTCATCCACATGGAATTCTGAGTGCAGAGGAGCTGAGTGAGCTTTTCCAAACAATTGACACACACACAACTGAGCATTAACCTCATTTGTGGGCATGTTTGCCAGGGCTGAGCTCCGGCACTTATTTCTGACCCCCGGCACTTATGGTCTCAGGCTCAGATCAATTGCAATGTGTTTTGGCAACTTCTTGTTTTTACTGTCTGTCAGTCACACCGGTGGTCCTGTTTTGGATATTCAGTTTCATGAATAGGAAAGGGACAGTGCTGTATGCTGCTGCTCCTCATGCCATCACACTGCTCGAATCAGCCTAGGTGACCGGCAGCAGGGTGGGGGGCTTGGGTGTGTGCTGAGGGGCACAGCCAGGTATGGCACGGTACTAGGTACCGCTCACTAGTTCACCGGGCAGGAAGGCTGGGATGCAAATGCATATGTGCCAGTGTCAGTATGAAGGTGGGTTTGCTGGCCCTCTGCACTTAGTGGGCACTTGAAGGCCCTGGAAAATATTTGAGCCCTGGCACTTATTTAGGTACAAATTAAGCACTGGTATTAACTCCTCCAAAAAGTGCTCTACGTGCTTCTGGGGAACAATTGGTGCGGATTAAAGGGAGTGCTTGAGCGAGTGCCGCCTCGAGAGCCTGCAGCCTGCTGGTGGATGAGGAACTAAAATAAGTGAGTTTCTGACTCAGAGGTTATTCATTGTTACTGTAAATTCCACACCTGACCCAGTGTTGTATTGAGAAAGCAATGTCGTGTAAAAGCAAGGCGAAAACCTCCAGATGTAACTGCGTAAAGGAAATCAGAGAGCCGATTGGTTATCATACAATAACTGATGCAATCTCTCCACAAAGGCCAAGTGGAGAGCCCTCTACTCAAAGGCCAAGTGGAGAGCTGTCTCCTCAAAGGCCAAGTGGAGAGCCGTATCCTCAAAGGCCAAGTGGAGAGCCTTCTCTGCAAAGGCCAAGTGGAGAACTCTCTCCTCAAAGGCCAAGTGGAGAGCACTCTACTCAAAGGCCAAGTGGAGAGCCCTATCCACAAAGGCCAAGTGGAGAGCCCTCTCCTCAAAGACCAAGTGGAGAGCCCTCTCCTCAAAGGCCAAGTGGAGAGCACTCTCCTCAAAGGCCAAGTGGAGAGCCAGTAAGGGCAGGGAACGCAACTTCAAACTCAGGCTGATACTATTGCGGTGATGCCAAATGAGGTGCTACCACACCACAGATATGTTGAATGAGGGTCATGATAGCCGAGACTCCTCTAATGTGGATGACATTGACAATGACTCATTGCTAGACCTCTACTTTTCTTAACAGCAAAATATAGCGGGTGGTGTCAATAATTCCACGTAATGCAGGCAGGACCATGAAAGATGAAGCCCAAGTCATCAGGGCTGAGGAGCGGGGAGCACCCTCTAAAGACCCTAATCGTCTCTCTACATCGCTGACCTATTGATTACTCAATGCTTAATGCTCAGTCCAACGAGAGCACCAAAAGTATGGATCGATATTGAGAAATTCACTCTTTTATGGTGAGGACACGATTTGCCATGAAGATTCTCTTGAAATTATGCGAGAACATACATGCCAACCTTTTCCCGCCAGGCCGTTTGAAGGTTGCCCCTAATGATGAGTGTTAAATAAGTCCTGTAACAGCCCAAACCTGTGTGGGCATGGCTGATGCTAAGGCCTCAATGGAGACCAAGAGTAAACACCCTGCTAGTACCTCTGAGAATGGGGATGAAGTGGAGACATGTAAACTAACAGTGTCTTCTGGCTCTCAAGGTTACAGAGACGCCTCGCCCTGGGAGCCCGGGAGGCACAGGCTAGGCGAAAAAACATGGCATCCCGTGCTTAGAAACCACTTGTTGGTATTAAATGCGTTATAAAAGAACAATTATAATGTATACAACCCTCCAGGTCCTATGTATAGGGAAGGTATACAGGATGCATTGTCTATATTTTTCGTGAGTTGGTCCCGGGGAGACAATATGGATTTTATTGTCTTGGGGTGACTTTAATTGTTATTGTGTGAATACAAAAGAGATTTCTTCAGGGTTAGGGCTCAACAGTAGGAGTACTTTGAAGCATGTCAAACCCAATATTGTGGGGATACATTGGATGAATTACGTAGAGAATTGGGATTTGACAATGCTTAATGGTTGCTTGGAGGAGGATTGCCCAGGGGAATATAGCTGGCAACCAGAAAATAGGAAAACCATCCTCGATCATGTCTTGATTAAACCTGCTATGTTACCAAGTATAGTTAGCATGAGAGTGCAGGGTAACAACCCCCCTATTTGGATGGTTACCGGTGTAGATCTCTTGAGCATAGGCGACCTCCTCTCGATCAGTGGGTGGGTTCTCATCCGGGTCTCTCATGTAGTTGGTCTCATGCCGTTCAGGTTGGCTTGCATAGAGATCTGCTGGGTTCAGTAAGTTCGCCCGCTCCTCGTGGTACTGTGGCATCGACTGTAGGGTGAGATCGTCCGTTGCTCTGATGAATCTGGTCTGGGGTTGAAACTGCACCACACGCCTCCCTTGACGTGGTCGTTGGAAATCTTGCTTGAGATACACCCTGGTGTTGAATGCCCTAGATTGGTCTTTCCATCCGGCTGATCCAGTCAGTATTGGGGTTGTATGGTTCGGGGTTGCTGGGAGCCTCTGCCTGCACATTGCTTGAAAGTCGTTTTCTCTGCCACATCTCATACACATTTGTCCTAGGGCTGGGCACTGTCCACGATGGGGAAATTCGAATCCACACCTATAGCACTATTTCTCTCCCTGGGGTCTCATGTGTGGACTACTTTGTCCCATCCTAAACGGGCTTCCTTGGTTCCTGAAGCTTGTTCTTGGCAGGTTCTGCATGGCCTCCACACTGTTTTATTTCCTGGGGTTCTCTATGATGGTAGTTTGTATGTCCAGCCTCTCGCACACCTTGGCCAGGTCCAGGATTTCTGGCCGTGACCGCATTTATTTCAGTAGGTGCTTTTGAAATCTGGACGACGTGCATCCTTCTATTATCCTGAGGAAAATCGCCTCCTCGTTTGAGAAATTTGCAAAGTCACAGTGGGTTATTTTCCTCTGGAGCGGGAAGACAAATTCCCCTATTGTCGAATGGAGCAGTCGGACACACTGATTGAATGAGCACCTCTCATAGTCTCTGTTGGGCAGCACGATTAGTTTCCTGTTCACCGCAGCAATCATCATTGCACCCATGGTCCTCTCCTGGGGCGTGGGTCGTCTTTATGATTCCTTTTATTTATTTCCCCACCAGCGTGGTGGATATGTCCGACATGTTAGGTGAGTCCTGGTCACCCACTGTCCTTATAAACTTGTCAAATTCCTCCATCCATTCTTCCCACCTCTGACCCTGGTCCTGTTGTGGTTGTAGAGAAAAGGGCCCTGGTGTTCGTAGGAATGTTGCTCTCAATGACACACCTGCCATGACGCCTCCTGGTGGTGCCCCCACCTCCATTTGAGCTTGTGGGGCTGTCTGTGCGTTGTCCACCATCCCCCTTCATGGGCTTTAGCTTTCCGGGTGTTTCTTGAAGTCTTGCTGTTCCTTCTGCAGATGATGTGCTGGGTGTGCACCACACTGCACATTTCCAGGGTTGAGCTCTCTGGCCGTCCCCTCAATGCACTTGTTAGGTTGTGTGTTTGTCTCTGGCATTGCTACAGTATTACTGATGGCACCCTTGGGCTGCTGCGCGATCAACAAATACAAATAAATAAATAAATACTATGATCAACAATGTGCTCTTGCCAGTATTTATTCCTTGTATGTGTGCATTGCACTGTCCTTGCCCTTCTCTCAGCCTCCCTGATGACCACCTGCCCTAGTGTACCACCAGGTGTGTCACTTCCTGTATACTTGTATTCCCTTTGTCCTGTGAATCATTGTGCCCTGTCTTCCTGTGAGTCTTTTATCCGTGCCTTATGCGTTCTTTCCCTCTTCCTTAGCAGTGTCCCTTCATTATATTGATGTATCCTTTATGTGTGATACTGTGTTGGGGTCCTTTAGCTGTCTGCCTCTTGTGTCTCTCTTGATGGTGTGCCCTTTATGTTGAGTGCACTGTCTCCCACCGCTCACAGGCTGCTCCTGACGCTCTTCGCCGTATCGAAGTACAGCACGCAGCGTTCCCAGCCTCTCCCGTTGTGCTCCACACGTGTTTGCATTCCGGACTGAGGGCCCCGACCCACATGCGCGGCGGCCTCTCTCGCCAGTTTGCTTGAAGCTCTTTCGCTGAGGGGTGCAATGGCTTCGACGTCGGAGCGAGAGCGTTTCCCGCTCTCACTGTCCACTGCGCTGTCGTCTCCTGCGTTGAGCGGTTGCGTCCCGGTCACGCTGCTGGGATCGCCTCGTCGCCAGTTGTTTTAGGCTTCCACTTTTACAGATTCCCTGGCACTATAAATGACATGGAGCCTCACAGCTAGTTCCAACCTCTTTATTTGTACTCTCTCCGAAAAACTAACGTCCCTTTTCTTGTCCCTCCCTTTCCTCCCCGCTCCTGCGCGCCCTCCCCTATCACCGGTCCTTCTCTTAAAGGCCCCTTGCCTCTTTCTGCTACGCGCAGCACTGAGTTCGGGTTAATAAAGTAATCCGTAAACCCAGACCTATGGAAGCTATCACAGGTAGACTGCACAAAGCGCTACAAAGACCTACCAGTAGCAGATAAGCGCTCTGCAAATCACACTGAGCACAGCATTTACTGTGTGGAGACTAGCTGCTTCCCACCGTGCTGACGCACCTCGTTTCACTTTTTGTTTGATGCGAAGAGACTCAGCCCACATGGTTCTCTCAGCAAGAGGGGCATAGGCTGTAGGATGTCACAGGTCTCCTAGCCCTTATCTCTGCTCGGGATGTTGGAAAGGGCCCGATATCTTGGCAGCTTTGTAATCATAGCTGGTCCTTCAGCACTTGGGAGCCATTGGCAGCAGCGGTTATCAGCGAGTACATTCCTCAACCCTGATAACTCAGAGGGGGGCTGGTGTTTCCCAGCCTCTTATCTCACTCGGCTTTCAGCAAAAGGCCAATATATAAACCGCAGAATCTGAGCGCAGATTAATACGTGAATTGGAGCGTGGGTGACCCTTGCACGGACTGCCACGCGGGCGCGCCAAGGTCACATCCGGCTCCGGGTCAGTGCATTACACGAGCCAGTGCACTGTGTCAAAAGCTCCAGAATGTTACAAGAAGCTGGGCCCAGCACGCGCCTCCTGCCGGGCGAGAGTGCTCAGGCCGAGGCCCGTGCAGCTCCGCTGCCAAGAGAACTAAAGGTCTTCTTAGCTGATAAACGAGTCACAAGGTGATCCAGGAAGTGACTGCGACAAGTGAAAAAAACAGTTTGCAACTTGTAGAACGTATCGATGAAAAACGTGTAAGGACAGATTCTTGCCAGCCTTTCAAGAATTAGGTGGGTTACAGCTAGATAGAATACCATCAGTTACTAGCGCTTGGAGGCCATTATTGACCTGCTCTCTGCCAATCACAAAACTCGGAGGGTAGTCAATAACTACTCTTGCTGGCTTCACTGCCAACATTCTGATTTCAGAAGCAGACAGGAAACAAAAGGGTGCATTTCTCTATATCCAAGAAACAGCAATGCAATTACCCAGCGAGATGTATTGACACTGGGCTTCATTAGGAGTGTGGCGGCCGGTAAGGGACCGGCACCGTTCATTCCGCGCCGCCACATTACGAGGTCTGCAGCAGGTCCTGCTCTGGACGCCTAGCCAGACCAGACGTGCAGAGCGGGACCTGCTAGCAGTCCAGGATGCTAACAACGGGCCCGTCATTAATGGGCCCGTTGTTAGCATCCTCCCCATTCCCATTGAGCCCCCATAGGGGGTGCCGGGTGGGTCCCGCGAAAGGGATTTACAGGGCCCTTCAAGGTCGTAATGGCTCGGTAAATCCCCTTTTGCGGGACCCGGAGCCAGACCCGAGTTTGGAGGTAACCTTGCCCACTGTCGGGGAGAAACCTTTTTTCAGTTGACGTCATCCATCGTGACAAGCACATTCCAATTTGACCACGCAGTGGAAAACGAACATAGAACAATTATATATGTAGCCCCTGTTTTCTGGCCCAGGCACCTCCTTCACCCCAGACTAGGGACCGTCCCCATGAGAACCACAACCCCTGCCCCCAATGCCCTCTGGATAGGTAGCGGCATAGCAAGGCACCTGAAAAATAAAATCAATGTTAAACAGGAGATGTACTACGCCCTGAGTTCTTACCATACATCTTCAGACACAGACACCAAGTTATGATATGATAGGTTATTTATAACGCACTTAATACCGAGAGGTTTCTAAACACAGACCATGGATCGAACCTGTGGTGCTCCGTGCCGTCTTGCTTCCAAGGCGAGCATGTTGCTCCTGAGCTATCCTCCCGAGACAGTAATCCCTGGATGTTTCAGGGATCCGAACGGGGCCCTCTCTTTATTTACAAAAACATTTAAACCTTCTAATTACATAATATTTCTATTTTTCTTATTACCCCCCCTTCTAAATTCTCCCAGGAGTGAATTCTATTGAATAGGGATCAGCCCCCTTAGCCCACCTAGCGGGTCCCAGCGAGACCCATAGAGTGATACTGACGGAACAGAGCCCTGTCCTATCCCTGGTACCGCACATAGAGATGGAGGCCAGAGGAAGGTCTCTGTGGGGTGCGGGGGTTCTACCCCCTAGGTGGCCCCAGGCAGGCCACCACGTCCATCACTTACCTCATGCACTATTACACACCCCTCTAATACGTTTCTCTTACTCCTAAAATCGTATACCTACATACCATAACATGGTCCCAACCCAACATTTAACCTACATAACATTTAAACTGCACTTAAATATAAACAAACAACACACACTGACATGAAACACATAATACATTAGTACCCGGCGAGGTGGTGTGATGGCCTCATAGCCAACGAGGAGGCTCAGAACGAGATCTTTACCACATAGTATAGACCCCGTTCCGAGTCTCCTCAGAACGGAAGGCCGCCATTTTCCCTCGCCGGGAATCAGGAAAGTGCGCTCTCCTACAACCCCGCATCCCTATCTGCCTCACCCATTTTCCACATATTTAGGCCCCCCAAATCCCTCCACACATCATTGTGCTTCCTTGTCCCTCGCCGGCACCAGGAATCGTAGTGTTCATGGCGCATCGCCGACTCTCGAATGGCCACCATGGAACGGCAGAAGGGACTACGTGTCCCCGATCCATGGTAGCCATCTTTTTTTGTAGTTTTATGTTGATATGAGAAATGGCAAACACACCCTTTCTCAACTTGTGATAAAAACATTATTAGTACCCCAGTACAATGTGTCAGGGTAATAATGGTAACATAACCCTTGCTGGGGGGCATTACCGGTCAGGTAATGCTGTAATACCACCCTGCTCAAGTTATATTGCTTAAGTATGTCACACACGAGTGACTGCTGCATGCTCCCAACTCTCACTCATGCACATAACATTATGGTGTCCATATTCCAATGTTACCAGACCTCCACAGCGACCACACCATACTGTTTATATGTACATCTTATGTTTGTGATTCCCCATGCTAAAAAAAAGTTAATCTGCAAAGCCCTGCACTGCCCTTCATAGCTAGGCATGTGTTCATTGAAATACCATAAAAAACCTCTATGAAACAATTAGAGTCCAGCTCCTGGTGGCATTCATTTGTAAAATAAAAGCCTGGGGCTGGATTTGTGGGATCCTGGATTTGGGGGCACCTCATCAGACTGACCTTTGTATTAGCCTATGGTGTGCCTTGACAGAGAGATGTATTTGCTGCACCTTGGCTGTACCTCAATGCAAGTCCCACGTTGCCATAATGTGTCATCTTAGCACCGCATAAAATAATCAAGTGTTGTAGGATTCCTCCCTCTGCTGTCCCAGCTCAGAGTTCTCAATGTCAGGCAGGTGTAGCCTATAGAATCCTTGTTCTTACATTTCCATTCTGCTTGTGAAATTTTCGCATTATAAATGCAGGACTACCAATCCCAGAATGCACAGCAAATAAAACAGGCATGGTGTGCTACATCCACCTGGCATTGTACTCATTTTGATTTGCCAATATTGTCAGACTTTCTGAGGCATCGACCTGCCGGGGAAATACTCCCATGTTCATATGACAAGCCCCTATTCAGCCACGTGAACTCCCAGCATTCCACCGTGCTCATTTTGCATAACGTCTTCAGCTCTCCATGGAGGGGCATGCTTTGGAGAAGCTATTCTGAAAGTTTTAGATTGCAGGCAGGACCATGTCCTCGAGCAGCAACAGATGACAGACGTGGGTCAGCAGATTCCAGGTAGTGATTTCCACCCAAATATATGCAGGTTTGAACACAAATAAAATGTTGCCTTCTTTCATTTCATTCTGGAAATTATTTCAAAGGTGCTGGTTGGATAGCTCAGTGAGTTAAGCACTTACTGCTGAGATCTGTGTTCAACTTATTGGTCGCTAGTCAAGTCGCACCGGGGCCTGCTATGTCCTAAATTAAGGTTACCAGAACACACCTTGTCGCCATGGTCCCCTACTCCAGCCTTGGGCTTTTCCTTTTCTTGTTTTTAAATCAATTGGCGAGAGCAAAGACTACAACTCCCAGAATGCAAATAATCGAGAAATTAAATATCAGGAAAGGGGCATGGTGGCTTCAGTGCCATGGGGTCATACAATAACTGTATTAAATCCCGCCAAGGTGAATAAATTAAGGTCCTTTAAATACTAGATTGTTTATTATTGCTGTTGACATGGCTATAACATGCCAGCAACAGGTGCCACATAAAACACAATTATTATGATTTGACAATATCCCTTGTTGTTAGTATGAGCATCTATAAGGAAAGTTCTGTTGAATACCACAATGTAATGATGGTGTCGCATGAAATATGCTTGTGTGTGGGTAGGGCTATGAACTAATAGCATATGCCATATCATATTTGAAGCAAAAACAAAGAGGTTATTGACTGGAAGGTTTAGAATGAATCATACACCTCCGGCATTGCACTGGGCAACCCTGCAGACCACCGTTCTTCGCCTGCCAAGCCATTACAGAAGGGGAAAGACCATATACAAATCAGGCTTGGTCCCACCCCCAAAGGGGTAGTCCAGCCCGAACTGCTAGGTCACATCCCTTCTGCACGAGACCACAAGCATCCCCAGACATGTTTCAGCCTTGTTGGGTATCATCAGTGAGGAGTAGCTTGGGTCTCTAGGCCCAGCAGGCACGGGACCCACGTCTGGGCATGCCCGTCCCACTCGGGATGACAATAGCAAAACAAAAGAGGTGACAGCTGGAAGGTTTAGAATGAATCTTAACCTCTGACATTGATCTGGGCAACCCTGCAGACCATCGTTCTTCGCCTGCCAAGCCATTACAGAAGAGGGAAAGACCATATTTTTATGGTATTATTATTATGATATGTATTGAGCGCGGACCTAGCTTCCAGTAGCAACAGAGCGCAAATCAGGCTTCGTCCAACCCCCAAAGGGGCCGTCCAGCCCTATCTACTAAGTTACATCTCTTCTGCACCAGACCACAAGCATCCCCAGACATTTTTCGGCCTCATTGGGCATCATCAGAGAGGAGTAGCTTGGGTCTCTTGGCTCAGCAGGCATGGGACCCACGTCTGGGGATACCCGTCCCGCTCGGGGTGACAAAGCATACTGTCCCATTTCCATAATCTGAGCAATTGTGCCTTAGCCTGACCATAAA
This sequence comes from Ambystoma mexicanum, assembly GCF_040938575.1. Taxonomy (NCBI): domain Eukaryota; kingdom Metazoa; phylum Chordata; class Amphibia; order Caudata; family Ambystomatidae; genus Ambystoma; species Ambystoma mexicanum. The sequence goes on along the minus strand of NC_090932.1, from coordinate 1,618,032,526 downwards.
TGGTCCCAACTCCCATAATCCAGAATGAGTCTGAGGGCACATGGTCTCTTCGCCCATTATCTCTTTAGAATGTATTCACTACCCTCAGTAGGCCGATGTCTCCTTAACCACAATGTCGGGAATGCCCCTATTCTAGTGTGTGGATAGTGTCACACTCCCCATTATTCTTTATTTATATATTTATATATTTATTTGGAAGTTTTGTAAGATGCCAACGTTGCAGTGGAACGGCTTTGAAGCCTGTAATACCTCATTGTAAAGGCAGTTGTCCTTCTCGCCTCATAATCATGTCCCACAATATGTTTGTATGTCTGCAAGATGTTTTCTATGGAGATAACCTAACTAGCAAGCAATGGCGGGCTGTGAAATAGAAGGAGGAGCGTAGAATGTTAATCAGGGTGGGGGCTGGGGGGAAGGAACTTGGAGTGTGCAACCAAAACCCATCCTGAACCAAGCAGCAGACGAGATGTTAAATAAAGAGTAGAAATGAGGGCTCCTTCCTGACATTCTTGATGAGGGTGACATCTTGATGTGCTTCAGTAGGCTTTTCCAAAGCATTGGTTGTAGCCGGGGAATGCATGTTTTCTAGGTGTTTCTCATTTTTGCCGTTTTGGTCATGAATTCTGTCAATGCTGTGGATTTTTGGGTTGTGTTGACCTCCACAGCTGATAAGACCTTTGGCCAGGTAGGACGGGGCCTTGGTTATCACTGCCATGTAGAGGAGGCACACTGCCTTGAAGGTCACGAGGTTTTGGAAGGGTGGCCGGTGCCTTTCTTTGAAGATGGTGTGTTGTAGTCAGTTGTATTGAGTCGTTTGATGGTACGGGTTGCGGTATTCTGCATGGCTTTCGCCGGTGCCAAGGTGGAGGCTAGAATGCCAACAAGGAGGGCCTTGCCACCATCCAGATGGAGAACATTAAGGATTGGACGATGGCCTTTTTGTAATCTGAGGCTGGAGTGAAGGGTGTTATCTTTCACAGCTCCCAGAATGTTTCAGTGTTCCGGCATATCTGAGCCTTGAAGGACGTGTAGCTCTGTGTGATGAATTCAAGTGATGTTGTGTGAAGCGTGATCTGGGGAGTGAATCTATCAAGCATCGCTTCTGCACTTGAGTGCGCTTGACAGAGTTTATGAGGACGATGAATTAAGTTTTGGTGGGGCCTCCTTTAAGGAGGCACTTGTTATCCAGGATTGTAGGAACAGGATGGATTTTGTATAAGCAATTGAACTCAGATGGAACTGTACATTGGCGTCATATTGGCGTAGCGTCATGGCATGATTGTGCAGAAGTTCCCTTGGTGGCTCAATGTTGAGATTGGCGATGACTTGCTGAGCCAAGGGTTCCCTGTCATGCACATTTGGGATACAGTGCCTAATGTATCTAAGTCACGCAGAAGGACCAGATGGTGGATTGGTCAGGAAAGACAAGAGAGCACTGGACTCCTTAGTCCAGGATGTGCAGTGTGCTGTGGATGACCTGCGTGTTGGCACTCTCTGTGATGGATTTGGGATGGAAGCCAGTCTGGGGTTCTGTAGGAGGTTGTGCTTGGAGGACCTTTTGCATGAAATCTGTAACACTCTTCCTGTGTGCTTGAGGTAAATGTTCCCCTGAGATGAAAGGGGCTCAGATGCCATGTGAAGCTCAAAGATCAGATTCCAACTCTTGAACTGACCTTGCCCTCACCTACCTGTCATTTCCTCTCAACCTGCCTGACCTGAACCTGTCCTAGCCCAGGTGCTCCAATTCATGGCCTGACTTCAACCGGAACTTACAGCCAGGTGCTCTTCACCCGTTCCTGCTCTTGCCCTGGCATGCACGAATGTTACTTTGACCACTTGCCTGACCTCTCCCCAACATGCCTGCCAGTTGTTCTCACCGCTTGCCACAATCCTCATATTGTTTCACATTGGTTCTCCGGTCTTTTTCTCTCAGCGCCTTCTTGCCTTCCCCTGACCTTCCCGCCAGTTGGTCTCACCTCGCCACAGTCCTCACCTTGTTTTCCAAATCAGTTTCTCAGCACCTGCTTGCCTTCCATTCAGTATCTTTATTCATGTATTTTTATTTATTCATTTATTTCATTTACAAAGAGTGCAAACAACCCAGAGGCATTGAGGCGCTGTTACAGACCCGTTACTTGCAATCAACAGGAGAAACAGCAACAATTGGCAGGAGCATCACATACAGGCTGTAGTAAGGGAGGTATGGGTCTAGTCGAACACCAGGTTTTGGGGGATCTGCAGAATCTCTTGGTGTCTTTTAACCTTCTCCTGAAATTCTTGCCAGCCACTCTCACCCCAGTCAGAGGCCTCACCTTGTTTTTCCTTTCATTGTCTCTTGGCAACTTGTTGCCTTCCCTATGTCTGCTAGTGTGACCTCCTCATGACCTTCCTGCCAGTCGCTTTCAATGTCTACGGTGCCTCACCCGGACCGTCTCATCAATTTTCCACACCACTTCCCGGACCTCCACTCAATATTCCTGTCATTTATTGTCGCCCCCTAGCTGACACCACCTACGTTTTCACCAGTTGATCTCAACTCACACGTGAGTGCACCTTTGACACTGGATCAAAGCGGCTTTTCTTTTGAATTTCCACCAGTTGCTCCGAATCCAACTCAGGGCTGGTTCTACAATAAGGCCACTGTAGACGGCCACCGAGGGGTGACACCAGCAGGGAAGAGCAAGGGTACTATATTAACACTGAAAATATTAAATATGTTCTAATGACATGGGAGGAGGGTACCCAGAAAGCAGTCCAACAGAGGTAGCATAAATGCAAGACCTAGCCCTGCCCCTGCCAGCCACCAGACCTCTCTGCAACGACCAGTAGCTTTCATACTTTGTGATTCCTCATCAAAAATGTCTGCCAGCTGCTGTCTGGTGTCGCTCTAACTATCCCGGCAGTTGCACTCATGCCCTGTCTGATGCACAACCTTCCCGCTAGTTCTTCTTTCTGCCCAGCCCCACCCTACCCTTCCCAGAATCTGTTCTTCTGCCCTGCCTGACCTGTACTTAGCCTTCGTGCCAGTTGCTCTCTCCAGCGACATGACCTCATTCTGAACTTCTGCCGCTTGCTCCCACCTGCTGCCTGACCTCACCTTGAACTTCCATCATTTGCTATCAACCACAGCCTGACTTCACACTGGCTGGCTCGAAACTGAAGCTTAACTTCAACCTTCACTTTTGCCAGTTGCTCTCCCAACCAGCCTAAACCTTCCACCAATCGCTATCATTGAGCTTTCACTGTACATAGATCCGCTGCTCTCATTCACAACCTGACCTCACCATGACCTTCCCACAAGGTGCCCGCATGTCCTGCCTGATCTCACCATGACCTTCCCACCAGGTGCCCTCTTGCCCTGCCTGAGCACATCCTCAACTCTCATTACTTCCTCTCATGCCCTGTCTGACATTACATAATAGATACTTCTGCCAGTTGCTCTGCCCATCTGCCTGCCCTCACCCTGAACTTCCACCAGTTGCTATCATCCACAGCTTGACCTTTCCCTGTACATCAATCAGCTGCTCTCATCTGCAGCCTGACCTCACCCTGAACTTCAACCAGTTGCTCTCATCCACAGCCTATCCTCACACTGTTAGGAAAGATTTCTTAATTGTGGGTAATTTTCCTTCCATGTGGCAACCCCTAAACTTTTTGCTGTTGTTTTCACCAGGATCTAGACTTTGCCAGGGAAGTCCAGCCTTCTGCCGCACTCCTCTGGGCTTTCGCTCCATTCTTACGGGGAAACTGACATGCCCTTAAGACAGTCAGTACCCGGAAACGTTGTTTTCCGTAGTTTCTTTATCATGTTGCAGCTTTCACGCAACATGGCACAAGAGGGCACTGTAAGCTAAGTTACTGTTCTCTTGGGTCTCTAGTCTTCTACAGGCCCTAGATACTCTCTTTGGATTGATAATGAACGGTGCAAGTGAATCACGGATGGGACTGGTGGCAGCGATCGTTTCTTTGTGTTTTTGAGCTCTTTTTGGCGTTTAAGCGTGTTTCTCGCGCTTAACCCAAAATGGTGGCCTGGCTCCCAAAATGGCCAGACCACGAGGCTCTTTGTCCTGTCCGCTGACCGTCTTGCCCCCTTCACCTTCCCCAGGTCGAGCCGACCCGGGGCCTTCCTTATTTGGGCATGTACTTTCCCGCGAAACACAGATGCTTTCGCGGGCTTCTACAGGTCTTGTGTGGGCTCCAGGATGTGGGCTGGGATGTCTGGTCCCAATACACATCCTGGGCGCCAGAGAGTCTAGGGTGGTGTGAATGCCTGGGACCTCTGTGGTCCGTGATAGGTCCACGTATGGTGTGAGTGTTTTGTGAGCAGATCTCCCATTGGGTCCCCTCTGTTTTGGCGCGAAGGGAACCGTGGATAAGAGGGGGCTAGAAACACCACTACCATGTCGATCTCCTGAGTTCTCACAAACAAAGGAATACAGGAGCCAAGTATCCTGCAACTACGAGGCTGAACCGAGGAATCGCTGGTGACCCGCTGAAGGACTGCTCCTCTGCACTGCTGTCGCTTTGTGAAACCCTTTCTACCTCTGATCGAACGAGAAGGCCTGTACTGGTACTTCGACCCTTTGGAATAGTGGGGACAACTATTCTCGGCATCTTCACCATCTCCTACACGTAAGCCTTCGGAAGTGTCTCTGGGCCATCCAGTGGACTGACCAGCCTACCCAGGAGTCTTGCTCTGTAACCGCCGTCAGGTTGTGTTGTATTACGAGTCCCTGCCACTCTCACACGATTCATACACTTGGCATTCCCAGGTCTGAAGTGAGCAGTGTACATTGGGCTGAAATACACACGGCCGCTCCGTCGCCTTGCTGTGGTGACAAACTGTGCGGGTTCACTGCGTTTGGGACGTCCTCAACTCAACTTCTGCTGCTGCGGAATCTACACGACGCCGAGACGTCCCCTGCTCATATCTGAACCTGCCAGCACCGAAACTGACGCGGAGAAGCCTGGGTCTGCCTGCATCGGGGACCGGTGAGTAGCATCGCTAGGAACTGGTCGCCCTCCTGCAGTAGCCCATCACTTTTCCACGCTGTGTCTAACAGCACGCCTTTCCGTACTCGCGCTCTGCTTCTGTCCCCAGTGGAGGCTGCGCTTGAGTCGCGGAGCTCTGTTCATCTTCATTTGTTCATCGAACTAAACTGCCTGATTCCCTCGAAGAGACTCCCCTTTTGCCCATTGGCACCAGCGTGTGTGGGTACTTTTGAGCACAAGGCTCCACTCTTCGTAGGGATTGGACTTTCTTTTAGTTAGGTGCCTCTGAAGGCGGACGGGGTCTAATTATTATTCGCACTGCCTGTTTTCCTCCCCATCTAGGTGGTCTACACATTTCGTGCGTCTAACTCGTTAGACTCATTTGTACTTGTATATATATTGTATTAGATTTGTATGTGTTGGTTTACTTGAGTTTTATTGTGATTTCTCGCTACGGTCAATGTTACAAAGGCCTTGTAATAAATGTGTCTATATTTTTAATATAACACCTGCTTGGAGTAATTTGTAAGTGTCCTTGCTTTGTGTGCTCATTGCGGGCTTTCATTCACCCTCACCCCTCTTGAGACCTAGTCTTGACCGCCGCGATCGCTACCCTGATTGGTCTGGCTTGTCCAGAGGTTACCCTGTTCCAAGAAACTAGGCTGGCCTTCTGAACCTCTGCTCCTCCAGGACAGAGTTCAGAAATCCATTTGAACAAATTGGTGTACAGCGGTGGGATACGACTGCAGGTATCTAGTGTTGCGCACAAGCGAAGGCATTTCAAGTTATTCCTACCAGGACACGAAGTGAATTGTCGTAGTATAACTTTTAAAAGGCCATAGTCCTATCTAACAGTATGGAAACAAATACCTTGTTAACTTTAAATGCTTCTAAATCCAAAACATTGAAAAAGATGTGTGCAGAGAGAGGTGTCTCCTCTCAAGGCACCAAAATGGATATGATCCAAAGAATCGTGGCGTGGCAAGAAGCGCAGCTTGATGCTATAACTTCTGAGGACAGTGCGGAAGGAGGTGGGGCTGCTTTCACTGGTAGAACCAACGGTTCTGCCGCTACACTGGTCCACCGCGACCACGAGGAAAGGGAGGATGAGATGTCTAATGTTTCCTCTGCCAGTGTTGATGGGGAGGCCATGCTTGAATTCAAGAAGCAAGAGCTGCTGTTTAGGCAGAAGGAGCTTGATTTCAACATGACCAAACTAAGGATCGAACAGGCCGAAAAACAGAAAGACAGGGATCACCAGTTGGAACTGGCCAAGCTTCAGGTTGCAAATGGATCCAAGGGTCCTGGACATGGGTCGGGGGCCTCCTCTCATCCACGGTTTCCAAAAGATCTGCTCAGTGTGTATGAGGAAAAGAATGACATTATGGACTGGCTGAATACGTTTGAGTATGCATGTGAAGTTCAACAAGTTGACAATGCTGATAAGATTGCCTGGTTACTCAGCAGACTGCCCCATTCTGGCTGTAGTGCCATTATGGAAATGTCGAAGGCTGAGCGAGCGAATTTCGCAATGTTAAAGCAAACTCTCCTTTTAAAGTTTGGAAAGACTCCTGCCCAATATTTAAAACGATTCCGAGAGTATAAGAAAAAAGAAGGTGGTACTTGGGTATCTTATGTAACCGAATCCTTAAAAAACTTGACTGGCTGGGTCGAAGGTTATAAGGTTTCTACCTTTGAAGGCATGATAAGTCTTATCATGCTGGAACATATTTTTGCATCTTCTTCCCCGGAGCTTAAGCAGCATTTCGCTGATTCGAAGGAGATAGATCCTAAGAAGCTAGCCATTGCCGCAGGTTTGTGGGTGTCACATCGAGTGTCCCATAAGGACAAAACTCATCCTGGTAAGCAGGAGGACGGGAAAAAGTCCAAAGGTAAGGAGGGTGGAGAATCTGATAAATCTTCTTCTCAAAAGGGCCACAAAAAGTAAAATAAGGGTAAGACACCAGAGAACTCACAGGGTAGTGGAGGTCAGCCTCCGAAAGAGAACTCTGGTTACAATAAGCCTCCCTATGTGAACAGACCCAATGGATCTTGTTTTGCTTGTGGAGCAACTGACCACGTGAAGGGGGATCCCCGGTGTAAGGTTAAACCTTTGGGGGTCCACTCTGCTAATCTGGCCTTCTCCTCCTATGAGGAAGAAGAGATTACAGGAGCATCCTTCTCCTCAGACTCCTTCCCCAGCGGGATAGAAGCTGAGGTAGTTTTAGTTTCCCTGGGTTCCTGGGAGCCTAAAGTCACAGAGGTTTATGCTAGGATTCCAGATAATACCAAGCACTACTTTAAAGACAGTGTGCTGATCAATGGAGTAGATACTCCAGCTCTTAGGGATAGTGGGTGCTGTCGAACTGTAGTGGATTCTACCTTGGTAGACTCAGAGGAAGTTGCCAGAGCTACTCTGATGCCCACTAAGTTGGCAGACGGCCCACCTCGTATGTTTCCAGTAATACCTGTAAATCTTACTTTAAATGGTACAGCAGTCAGGATTCCAGTGAGCATTCAGAGAAACGTCCCAGGAAAGGTCTTGTTAGGCAACAATCTCAGAGCTTTAGGGCTCGTAGGAGACACTGCCGACAGACCCTGCAAACGGTCTCAAACATGGGCAGCATTGGCCAAGAGCAATACGCTGCCCCAGCCAAAGGGGAAACACAAGGCGAAAGGAGTAAGAAAGTCAAGACGAGGGACAGAGAACATCGCCCAAACTCGCCTACCGCTGCGGTGGAGGAAGTTGGTCAATCGCCCGGGCCTGACGAGGAGGTGGCGATGCCTGAAGTATTTAACCCAACGACCAAGGGGAGGCTTCCTTTGTCCAGGGAAAAGGTGTGGAATCTGTTTGATCCCAGTGTGGGAACACTTTTTAACTCTGCAACCAATGTCTATGTCTCTTTTTACAATATAACCCACATTTGTAATACAGACATTAAACAATTGCTTCCTTCAAGTCATTTCAGAATATAGTTTTACATTGTCTCTACCCCTTAGGCTTCTGATAGCCAGTATTTCTTTGGCATAGTTTGGGGTTCCATGTTTAACTTTTACAAAGAAATGGTTTAAAACGCCGGCTTCTGGAAGTGGTGAGTACCAGTATTGCACCCATTTTTGACAGCCGTCTTTACATCAGTATCTTTAAAAGGAGATTTAGCTTGATAGCATATGATTCTTGCTGCCATTGTATTTATGTGGATTTTTGCAGTAGAATAATGTGGAACACCCAACAAGAAGGTTGGATCTTTTTGGTGATTTGTGAGCCATGATTTTAGCACATTTTGACAATCAAGAAAATGAATTCCCAAACAGCTCTGGGTTGCTTTTGGCAATCAGTATTGCTATTTCCAAGTGGTTTCAGGCTGCTGTGTGTGTAGCCCAATGGTGGTTTTAGGCAGTTATCTCCTGTGCTCACTAAGATAGGCAAAAGTGGTTGGCAGCCTATTTTTCAGATTTGTACTGCACATTTTTGGATGGTTTTGAGTGAGCAGCATGCTTTCCAGTGGCCATTCTGATGTTTCCGCTGCTAGCAATGCACAGTACTGTTGCAGGGCTTGGATGAGTGGGTTGATGCATCCCACAAGCCCCCCTCTTGCGATGGCATTGATTGTCAATCAATGGAACTCGCAAGACTGGGATGTCGGCCTCATCTCTCCGGATTCCAAAATGGCAAAGTCCATCGTCTTTTCCTCCATCAGGGGTGGATCGATTGGTTCTCCTTGTCAGTCCTGATGGGAGTATTGAGTGATACCCCGGGCCCCTCAGATCTTTGCTTTCGGTCCCCGGGTCGTCCTCCTTGGTCAGTCTCCATGGTTCATCTCCCTCTCTTTCTCACCTAGGATGACAAAGCAAAAGGCAGAAACATATTCGTAGATATTTCCCCACCACTATTTATGTAGTGGGGTGAACATATACATTTTATAAATCAGGAGACATTTGCATTCTTATTATGGTATTTTATAGACTATATGTGGAATATTTTAGGGTTGGAATTTTATTGATCTGGAGCAGCCCCCCCTAGGATTCCAGAGGACTCCTCCAGTCGCTGTAGAGTGTGCCTGGGATGGCAACACTTTAGTTGATTAATATGGACCCACTTACCTTCCCCCTCCGCCAAACTGCCTTTGGGGATGTGGATCTTGTAGGCGACTGGTGAGATCTTGTCTACAATTTCAAAAGGTCCCTTCCAGGTAGGCAGAAATTTCCGCTGTTTGGCCTGGTTCCTTTGGAAATTGTATAGATAAATCTGGTCTCCTACATTGTATTCTTTCCTAGTAGTCTTCAAGTCATAGTGGGTCTTCATGCTATTGGCTGATCTTTCTAGATTTCGCTGAGCATAGGCAAAACCATGTTGAAGGTGTTTTCTTACATTTTCAATATACTCATCAGTTGTGGAGGCATTGATCAATGTCTGCTCTTAGGTCCTGTAAAGCAGATGCTGGGGAAGCACCATCCTGCGTGCAGTCATCAGCACAAATGGTGAAATTTTAGTTGCAGATGATGGGGTAGATCTGAGGGCCATTAGGACAAGAGGTAATCGGATATCCCAACCTGGCCCAGAATCTGCCACAAACTTTTTTAAGATGCTCACAATGGTTTTGTTGTAACGTTCTACTGCCCCACTAGAGGCTAGCCGGTAAGAAATATGTAGCTTCCTTTTAACCCCCTGCATCTCCCACATCTTTATCATTACTTCGCTGGTGAAATGGCTACCTCTGTCTGACTCAATCCTTTGGGGTAGTCCAAAACGCGAAAAAGATGTGATTGATCATCAGGGCAGCTGTTGTTTTTGCCTTGCAGTTTGGGGCCGGGAGACATTCCACCCATTTAGTAAACAAGCATGTCTCAGTCAACATGTACTTATTCCCCCTGGAGGAACGAATCACGGGCCCTATAAAGTCGACTTGCAAATCTGACCATAGCAGTGTCATCCCCCTCTTTTGGAGAGGCGCACGGTGTGTGAGGGATGTTGGCTGAAATTGTGCAGACACAAGACACCCCTTCAAGTAATGGTTGAGGTCCTGCCCCATGTGTGGCCAGTATGCAATCTCTCTTAAGATTTCAAGTGTTGTATGAAACCCCCTATGACCGGCTGTGGCCGCATCATGGGCGTGACTTAACATCAGGCTCCAGAATGAGGTAGGAACCAACCACTGATCATGGCCAGCTTGGGATTTCCTTACCAACAAACCGTCTTGGATTCGGAACATTTTTGGACATTTCATCAACACCCTGAGGTCCTCTTTCCCAGTGTAATCGGTATCCGTCAGGGGAAAGTTCTCGGGGTCCTCAATGTGTTGGTAAAACTTACCAATTATTGGATCCCATTTTTGAGCCGTAATCAAATCAGCATCTGGGGTCTCCTTACTCCATTGTGCAGTTGAAAGATCATTGTGAGCATTTGTCTGGGACCTAGTGATAGCAGTGACCTGGATTTCCCCTAACAGGGACTCGATCTCTATTAGATCCCCTTGGATGGTCACGGTGTTGTCCAGCTGATCAGCTAAGTAATTTCCAATTTTGTCTGGTCCCTCTACTTTGGAATGACCTTTGATCTTCTTCCAGTAGATGGTAATCCCATTCACGGTGACCAGATCATCAATATTTTGAATTAACTTCCCATGTTTCAAGGGTTTGTTATTAGCACATAGCATGCCTCTGGTTTTCCAATTAGCCATGTGCTCCACGAACCCGTTCCGTACATAATCCGAATCTGTGATTATGACCAGTTTGTCGAGTTGATGTTGGACAGCAGTGAGGATGGTTTTACAAAGGTAGCGGGCGCCCCTCTCTCGCAAGAACAGACATGATAACCTGTTCAGTGGTTATTAACCACTTGAGAGTTCGCAGCCACTGCTTTTACTCACTGTGCCTTTCACAGATGGGAAATATCCATTTGCATATCAGTCTTTGTCCTGCCCTGGGGCAGTCCAGCACCGAAATACAATGGCAATTCCAATCTGAACGAGAGTACCACCAGCAACCCCATACACGTGTTTCACCCTTGTTGGGGATCATCAGTGAGGTGAAGCTGATGCCTCTCTGAGCACAGTGAGAGGGAGACCACGTCTGGTTGCCCCCAGGAGACCTAGGGTTACCAATCCCAGGTTCCTTAAAAAATAGTTTTACAAAGGTAGCGGGCGCCCCTCTCTCGCAAGAACAGACATGATAACCTGTTCAGTGGTTATTAACCACTTGAGAGTTCGCAGCCACTGCTTTTACTCACTGTGCCTTTCACAGATGGGAAATATCCATTTACATATCAGTCTTTGTCCTGCCCTGGGGCAGTCCAGCACCGAAATACAATGGCAATTCCAATCTGAACGAGAGTACCACCAGCAACCCCATACACGTGTTTCACCCTTGTTGGGGATCATCAGTGAGGTGAAGCTGATGCCTCTCTGAGCACAGTGAGAGGGAGACCACGTCTGGTTGCCCCCAGGAGACCTAGGGTTACCAATCCCAGGTTCCTTAAAAAATAGTTTTACAAAGGTAGCGGGCGCCCCTCTCTCGCAAGAACAGACATGATAACCTGTTCAGTGGTTATTAACCACTTGAGAGTTCGCAGCCACTGCTTTTACTCACTGTGCCTTTCACAGATGGGAAATATCCATTTGCATATCAGTCTTTGTCCTGCCCTGGGGCAGTCCAGCACCGAAATACAATGGCAATTCCAATCTGAACGAGAGTACCACCAGCAACCCCATACACGTGTTTCACCCTTGTTGGGGATCATCAGTGAGGTGAAGCTGATGCCTTTGTATAGCAGTGAGGATGGCTTGATGCACAGCCATCAACTCTGCCACTTGACTACTTCGGGACCAATCTTGTACCCAGCGGAGGGTTCTGGGGACTCATTCATCCATGCATGCCCTACGCCGGCCACAAGTTCTTTTTCCCCGTTGTTGTCAACATGGTAAGAACATCCATCCACATAGACAGTGGGCATTCCCTCACACTTGTCTTCTTCAAAAACTTTGTGTGGGAAATTGAGGTATGCCTCCATGTTGTCCTTGATTTTTAGACTTTCGTCCTCGAGACAGTTTTCTCTGGCACAATCATGCAAGTCAGCCAGACCTTGCTAGAGGGGACTCTTCTTGTTTTGGCCATATCTGACCTCCACAGGAAAGCCTTGCATTGACAGAATCCAGGAAGTAATTCGGGAATTACTCACATTTCCGGCCGGATTCTGTCACTTTTGAGATATTGCAGAGGCTGGTGTGGAGTCTCCACTATGATGTGTTCCCCCTGGATAAACGGGCGGTAATTCTTCAATGCCAGGAGTGCCTTCTCACAGTCGTTGAATTTTTCCTCCACAGAGGATAAAGTTTTACTCGCATAGGAGATTACTTTATTGACCTTGTCATGCTTTTGGTATAATACTGCATTCAATCATGTATTAGAGAACCCTGTCTCCAAGAAGCACTCCTTGTTTCTGACAGGGTAAGCTAGGCAAGGCGCTTGTGAGAGGCTTCTTTTGAGCTGTCTTACTGCCTCGGATTGTTCTGGTCCCCATTCCCACTTGACCCCCGCCCCCTTCAAAAGATGAATCAGGGGTCTGGTGATCTCTGCGTAGCCCTCAATGAACTTTCTGCTGTAATTAGTCAGTCCAAGGAGGCTCCTTAATTCCAGAAGAGTTGTGGGGTCTTTCAGTTTCTGAAGTGCTTCCACTTTCTTTTCCTGGGGACAGAAACCCTGAGGAGTAATCACATGCCCCAAGAAATTAACACGGGTTCTACACCATTGTGCTTTCTGAAAGGAAAGTTTTGCTCCGGCGGCCCTCAACTGGGTTAGAACATAACAGATCTCCGCTATATGTTCCTCCACAGTTGAGCTTTTGATGACGACATCATCTACATAAGCCAGGTTACCCCTCTCACCCAGGTCGGCATGGACTTATTTAGGAAAATGTTGAACTCATTACCGGAGTTGAGGTATCCAAAGGGAGTCCGGGTCCATGTGTACTGCTGGCCCCCAAAGGTAAAAGCCAGCTTGTATTGGTCCTCCCTACTGACATGTACAGTCCAGTATCCATTGGTCAGGTCTCTTGAAGTGAATACCTGTGACCCCTGGATCTGGGCCAGCCCTTGGTCAATGTAGGGAAGAGGCCATCGGGAAGTATGGACCCGTTTGTTGAGCTCCCTAAGGTTGGCGCAGAGTCTCCACTGGCCGTTTGGCTTCAAGATCCCCAGCACCGGATTATTGAAGGTGCTGTGGACTGGACGGATTATCCCCCGGGACTCAAGGTTCTTCATTATTTCAGTAAGGGACTCCATTGATGCGAGAAACAAGCGATATTGCTTCACAAACACTGGAGTCATGCCAGGGTCCATGGGAATTGTTGTTGTGTGGATGTCGGTGCGACCACAGTCATATGAGTCCACCGCAAAAAGATCTTGAAAATCCAAGAAAACTTGTTTCAACTTTTGCTTCTGCTCCAGAGTCACACAGGCATCAGCTAGGTTGACTCTCTCTTCAACCATCTGCCTGAAGCCTGGAAAGACTTCTGGTTTCGCTATCTCAGCAGCCTCCTCCAGCTGGTTGGAGAAGTCCCTGGTCAGAGTGCTGATTTAGACTGGTGGCTTCAGGTGGGAAAGGCAGCCCTCATGGACCTGAAAAATCACCTCATCCCTCCTGAAGTCACAAGTCACATCTTCCTTACCACAAGGGCAGGAAGTGTACACCAGGAAGTTCCCCCCATGCTGGGTAAAGACCCTGTCTGGTGTTGTATTGTCATCACTGTCACTGTCAAAACAGTCCTTGGGGATTGGTCCTAACAGTTCATTTCCTAAATCAATGGAAAAATGTCGGTCATCAACCGCCATTCCAATAATGGTGCCTGCGGCTAGAGTAATACTCTTTAAGTCGCTGTTATCCACCTCTATTAGAATGGTGTCATGTTCTATATTGACTAATGGTGTTGGGTTTACCCCCAACCCTTGCTTTTGGAGAGAAGCATTTAGATGAATATAAGCATCAGGGTTTTTCAATTTCTGTCCTCTTTTAACTTTCACTTCCAGGGAGAATTGTTGGGTCCTTTCTGGGATGGTGACTTCCTCTCCAATCTGAATTTCAACTGCATATGGTAGCAATTGAGCTGACCTAAATGCTTTTTCTGGATCTGATTGTGGATTGGTATAGAATTTCAGAGTGTTTCCTTCCAGTGTGGAATACCACCTTAAACTGGAAGGAAGGTTGATGTTCAGAAATAGAGAGGACCCCCCATCACCAGTTTGTTGTCCTACTGCTATTACTGTCACGTCTGGAATTTGGTTGTTCTGGAAGTGAAATTCTACTTGGTCAGATTTGTGTCCAACCATGTGGCATGTGCCGTTTAACTAACATGGTTGACACTCTGTTTTAACTTTATTGGTCGGCTAGCCTGGGTCCTGGTTGTTTACTCAATCTATTAGGGGTGACAACCTTCTCAGGAGGTAATTGCCTAGTAAACAAGGGGTGCCCTCTGGAGTCACTATAATGACCGGGTGTTTCCCCTTGTGTCGCCCAATTTTAATGTCCAAATCCGCAGTCCCCTCGACGAGAATTTCCTTCCCGTCAAATTTCTGAAGTTGTCCAGGAAGAGAGGTGAGAGGGATTTGGTAATTCTCCCCCCTTCCTGAATTTAGTTCATCTAAGGCCTTTCTAGACAGGAGGGTAGCTTGGGATCCAGTGTCCATCAGTGCCAAAATTGTCCCCTGCCCCTGTACTTGTACCGGGGCATAGTATCTTCCCTCCTTCTCCGCAAGGGGGCACAGATAATGCACATTTTTGGACAACTGGTGGACTAATTTTTTGGTTTTGGACATGGAGAGAGAAGAGATTTGGGCAGAATTCTGTGGGAGTCTTGGGAATCGGAAAGAAAAAGTTGGCAACTAGAAATAGGAGAAGTTTTGGGTTCCCCTAGTTCCGGTTCTGGGCCCGCCCGCCCTTTTTGGAGGCAGTCACCAGGATGGGTATGAACCAGGGGATTTTCTTGCTGTTGGTTCTGGGATGGGATGATGGGCGGCGCTAGCTCAGTCCCCACATCTACTCAGTCTGGATGTGAATCCCTTCGGACCCATTTTTCTTTGGGAGGAGTTCCCCCATCTCTGAAGGAGAAGATCCTTTTCCCAGGATCCTCTGAGGATCACTCTCCCTCAAATTGGAAGATCTGTACCTCCTCCTCAAAGTGGGTCTGTGTGGGTCCTTTGTTTCTCTTACCCCCCCTCTGCTCCTTGGGTGGCAGACTTTCAGGGGTAGGAGATTTTGTTTTCTGGTTCTTAGGTTTCCAGGGGCTGTTTACAAGTGGGGAAGGAAGCTTCCTCCAAGGCTTACACCCCACTTCCCCTTGTGCCTCCTCCCTGGTAACCGGGGGGTTGTCGGGGTGCTGCCCCCGTCATTGTTCTGGAGCACCAGGTCCAGAGTTTGGGGCATTCTGCACTGGCATGCCCATCTGAGGGTTCTGCTGAGCCCTCAGCATGCGACCAAGATCCTGTGCCATATTTTGGACCTGGCGCTCTAACTGGGAAACCCACTCAGGCTGATACGGGGTTCTGTTTTGTGCCATGGACTGATCCCGCGAAGGGTAGCTATCCCTTCTCTGGTAGTACCCCGGGTTGGGAAGATTTGGGTACCCCTCCACCCTTGGCCTCCCCTCTCCCAGATTAGGTGGTCTGGGCTCAGGGCAGTGGGGAAAGAAGGATGGATGATTTTGGGGTTGGAAGTTGGGTGGATACCTGGGGAAAAAGTTCTGCCAGGATTTGGGAATTTCTGCCCTCCTGTGGGAAGTTAGGAGGGAAGTTCCCTGGGTTAGGTGCTTGGTTGGATCCCTCCCCTTGGGCTGGAGGGGTCCAAACATAACCCAGGATGGGTCGGTTTCCCTTGTAGTGGGGACTTACATAGTCAGGGGAGTGAGGGACCCCATTTGTGGGACTACCTCCTTGATTCCCTGTCTGTGACTGGCCTGAGGGCCTTCTGGGCTTGGAATTATTCTGTGCAGGCACGTTTTTAGGCCCCCCATCTCCAAATCCAAAATGGGGGCAACCTTTACCTCTGCCACCTTGGCAGCTGCAGCGGTGCTGGTCGATTTGGGGTTTTTCTGAGCATTACTTTTATTTTCTATGGGCTTCTGCACATCATAGATTTGGGTGGCCTGTTCAATGACCCAGTCTAGTGACCTTTTCTCATGAAAATCTCTCACTAGCTGGGTCATGATGTATTTGGGTAAGGCATGGAAAAACGTATTTACAAATTCTTTACTGTCCGTGCGCACCCTTTTGGTAGTCTGCGCAAAGGCACGCTTCAACTCCTGCACAAATTCTTGTGGGGCCTGTACCTACCCACATTGCAAATTGTAGGCTGCCTTGTGAGCCTCTTGGGGATTTCGGTGAACAGAAAAGTGTTTCACGATGGCCGCCCTATATGTGCACCATCTTGAATGATTTTGGCCCTCCAGCCCCGCAAAGAAACTGGTGTATTCTGGGGAGAATGTCCATTTTACGTACTGAATGCAGCTACTGCTGTCTTTCAAATGGAAAGTCTCCATCATTTGCTCAAAGAGCTCCAAGTGTTCTCCAGAATACTTGGAGTTCTTGTGATAAGGCGTAATGACACTCCTTATCGCCTTAATCTGTTTCAAGGGGTCCTTAAGCAAGGCCCTTTTTGCCTTATTGGCCTTCTTGGTTCGGGTAACCCTGGTCCATTCATCCTCTGACTCAGAGGCACTGCTCTCAGAGGTGCCCGTCTGATCTTCCAGGTTTTCCCGGATTCTGCGAGCCTGGGAATGGCTGGCAGAATGTGGGGACCTAGTCTCCTGTGTTCTGGGACACTCAGAGGAGACTTCTGATTCCTCCTTGCTCCCAGGATTTGATGGGTACCCCTCCACTGACCTAACTGAGCAGAGGTTTTCAGGGTGCCCTTAGTGGGCCTACTCTCCTGGGGTTCCCCACTAAACTGCACTGTACTTGGGTGCCCATACCCGGATGCCCGCCCATCCATTCCTGGGAGGTACTGGCCTATGAACCCATACTTCTGCCTGGATAGTAATCTGCCCTCCCCGTGGACCTGGGCTCATGTGCGCCAGGGAACACGGGGGTGGCAGAGTCCAGGGACTGGGAGAGATGAAGGCCTCTGGTACTAGGGCTCCTGAGGTTATGCTCAGGTGTTTCCCTTTCCCAGCAGCCCCTGCTCCCTGTTGCCATGCAAGAGCCTGTGCTTTCAGTTCCTCAATCAAGGCCTTACTAGGCTCTATCAGTCTCTCCAGCATGGCTACCTGGTGCTGGAGCCTATCATTGTGCTGGCAGAGAGCCTCATTCTCTCTCTGTGCTTCCTGGTTAGTCTTGGAGTACTGGGCCAGTCTTTGCTGCAGGAGGGTTACCTCCTGAGTCCCATCCCTACTGGCCTGCTCCTTTCTTGCATAGCATCTTCCACCCTCCTGGTGTGCTCCAACAAGTTTAGATGCTCTTTTTGGAGGCCACCCAGTCCCTGGAGGGTCAGGTGATTTTCTTCCATTTTCCTTTTTAAGTGGCAGACTTCCTGGCCTAAGGTGTCCCTCTCCTGAGTAAGAGCCTGCTTCTTTGCCACCAGGTCGTCCCTCTGCCTTTGAAGGGCACCAGCTCTCTGGCGCTCCTCATCAAACTCTGCCTGGGTATCCAGGTCTTTCAAAATCAATTTGTTGCTCTCTGCCTTTTCTCTATCTAGGTGGCTTTGCAGGGTGACTACCTGCTCTGTGCATGCCCTATTGAAATAAAGCTGTTGCTCCAGCTTTTTCTGGCTCTGCAGTAGGGAGTCCAAACCTTCTTGATACTCCTTCTGCAAGGCCAGCATTCTGGTATCCTGGTCTGCCCTTTCCTGTTGCAGGATACCCGTGTCCTCTTTGATTTTAATGATATACTGCCTACTTTCGTTTTCTGACTCCTGGCTCTGCTCAGAAGAGTCCAGGTCAGATTGGGCCTTCTCTAACGCCATCAGTCGCTTATTTGCCAGTTCTTGGCCTTCAGCACATTTGTTCTGTATGACTCCCATATATAAATATAAATATGCCGCTATCCTGACAATCTTGTCATGCTCATCCTTTGCCTTAGGGGCCATGTATAGTTCACTCAGCGCCACATGTAAGGGACCCTGATCTCTCCAGATATCAAAGCCAGTTGCAGTGACCTGTTGTGTGATTGCCTGCAACCACACATTCTGTTCCTGCTCAGTCCACTCACCTCTCACAAATAGCTTATGTAAGAGGTGCTCTCACACTATCTTGATATCTACCAATGTCGCCATTCCAGAAATTGATTTCCTTCCTGACTTATAGAATTTATTATTTTATTTTGCAAAACAGACCATTTCCTGAGAGTGTTCCTTTTTGAGGGGTGCTTTTACAGCGTAACACAGCGTGGTAGCCCAACAGGATTTATATATCCTGTCAGTTAGCACACTGTATTAAGCTGCACGAGTGGTAGTTCTAATCCAGAAGTCCCACGACCGAGCCCCCAATCTGTAAGTGACTTCAATACAGCACTCCAACTAAGTCAATGCCTAGTCTGGGATGCCCAATAGAAGCCCTTATTTATATATTTTTATGTCAAAGTTCTTAAATCGGGATGATGAAGCCTTATATAATGACCCTCTCTATGGTTCTCCCCGACCTCACTGAGCCAAGAAGTAGGTTTGTTTTGCAAATTAAAAGATTTATTTGAAGAATTAAACAATATATATATCACACTTTTATAGACAAAATAATATTTGAATAGCACAATTATGAAGATGGACGGTAATAAACAATGGGTAATATTACAGAATTGACAATCTCTTTAATCACTTAGGAGTATGGATATGAAGGATACCGTAGCAGAGAATACTTATGTGATTCAAGGAAATGCAATAATGGGAAATAATGCAACACCGAAATAGGCTTGATATGATTTCAATCAAAAGATAATATGGTCACTTTTTCCCCTCTAACTACTCACTCCCCCCCACTATGCAGTATGAAGAGATGGGAAGGAGGGTACACAGGTTTCAAGAATACAATCAACAATGCAGTTCAATTCCAGTTCCCCCCAGCAAGCTTAGAGAGACCAGGTATGATTTTAAAACACAGGTCAAATATACTTTTGAATGTAATTGCAGTGAAAGTGAAAATATGCTAAAATGATTTTAATTCACTAAAGGATATTCAGGATAAGTGATAGTTACTTTAGATTGGTTAAGGTCAACACTAGCAATGATTCATGAATGATTATCAGATTAAAAACGAAATTCAGCAGTGGAAAGCAAGAAGCAGCTATTGTTAACGTGGTGAAATTGAGCTAAATTGCAATTCACAGCACTTTTTCCACGTGCGTAAATAGTGATTACGGAAGAACTATAAGGATTTGTTGGAAAGCTTGCGATCTTAGCCTTAAAACGACAGTTAGATTTTGCTTCTAGGACGTGCAGTTCAAAAGATACGGATGTTTTTGTGAAGGTAGATTTACAGAAATAAAGTCAAGATTTCAGAAATGACAGATGGCGCTTTACAGATTTGAAATCACCAGGATGGACACACAATTCTAAAATGCAGTTCTGGACAGGTTGAAATGGATTGAATATGATTACTTTAAACTAAGAGATGACTATGTACAGTTCTAGACTAGATACTCACTCCTAGTTTTGGAATAGAAGGGACCTCGTCACAGGGTCAGGTTTGGACTTCACTCGCCACAGGACGGTCTCAGGCACTGGTTCTGCTCACAGCACGGCCTCTGGTCTGGGTCTGACGGGTCTGGATACAGCACTGCTCTCTCTGGGTCTGGATCTGGGTTCTAGCACAGGGTTCTTAGCTAGAACAGCAAAACCGCTCAGCCAGGCTGTTGGATTTTGAGATGCCCGTTGGAAGGTTAGGGGTTAGACTCAGGTTGCAAAAGATTCTGAGGCCTGCTGAAGAGGATTCAGCTTGTGGATTAGGCCTCTCTGCTTCAAGTTCTAGAGCTTGGTTCTAGAGTCTGGTCTCTGGATCTATCTGGGGTCTGGAGTCTGGAACCTGGATTCTAAGTTCTGGTCTCTGGAGTCTTTCGGCAGGGTGCTGCGCAGGAATAGGTTGAAGTGGAAAAGTGAGTGTGCCCCATCTGTCCTTAGCAGTCTCTTTTTATGTGTTTTCAAAGTGGGTGTGTAGGCTGATTCTACATGCCCAACCCTCTAAGGATTTGATGGGTCAGAGAATTTTCTGAGTTCTGACTGGAGAAAGGAGTAGTGTGTCATCCTGTGTCATCAGGCGTCATGTTTATGGCTTAAGGAAAGAACACTTCCCTTTGCTTTTACTTAGAAAATCAATTTTTCCCAAAAAACATATTTCCCAGGTACACAAGTTGTTGAGAATACATGTACACATCACAGATTAATCAAGGCATGTCTCTGTTCAAGTCCCATGTTCCTACGAGCTTGGGTTCAGAAATGACCACTTATTCGCGTTTTTGGTGGGTTTGCCAAGATTAGTTCTGCACCAAATTTTACACAGACATACACACCCTCTCTGAGCATATTACTGTAAGTTTTTATGTTTCTAGTATATACACTGTATCTACAATATTAATAAATCTTGGGGTTTGGTCTCAGAACATGACACGGCGTCCAGCTTAGTCTTGAATTGTGAGTGAATTTTTCATTGACACAATCTCAAAGTTGTACATTTTTGTCAGCTTGTTACAATATTTTAGAACCATTTTTCTTAAACATATATTTGGTGCAATGTTAAATCCGCATCCCAGTCTGGTCCGCCCCCAGAGCTGGGTGAGTCAGATGGTCACATGGCCTGCCTTCCTGCTAGAGCAGTTGTTGACAAGTCACACCCAAATCAGCATATTCTATTCAGTTGAAAGAGTCTATTGTCCTGACTGAGAGCAACAGGCCAGGGTGCCACTCCCCAGTTCCTGTTCACACCAGTCTGTAAATCTCTTGGCCATGGGCAGGAGAGGCTTCCTTTGTCCAGGGAAAAGGTGTGGAATCTGTTTGATCCCAGTGTGGGAACACTTTTTAACTCTGCAACCAATGTCTACAAATTGTGTCTTCTTACAATATAACCCACATTTTTAATACAGACATTAAACAATTGCTTCCTTCAAGTCATTTCAGAATATAGTTTTACATTGTCTCTACCCCTTAGGCTTCTGATAGCCAGTATTTCTTTGGCATAGTTTAGGGTTCCATGTTTAACTTTTACAAAGAAATGGTTTAAAGCGCTGGCTTTTGGTAGTGGTGAGTAGCAGTATTGCACCCATTTCTGACAGCTGTCTTTACATCAGTATCTTTAAAAGGAGATTTAGCTTGATAGCATATGATTCTTGCTGCCATTGTATTGATGTGGATTCTTGCAGTAGAATAATGTGGAACATCCAACAAGAAGGTTGGATATTTTTGGTGATTTGTGAGCCATGATTTAAGCACATTTTGACAATCAAGAAAATGAATTCCCAAACAGCCCTAGGTTGCTTTTGGCAATCAGTATTGCTAGTTCCAAGTGGTTTCAGGCTACTGTGTGTGTAGCCCAATGGTGGTTTTAGGCAGTGATTTCCTGTGCTCACTAAAATAGGCAAAAGTGGATGGCAGCCTATTTTTCAGATTTTTACTGCACATTTTTGGATGGTTTTGAGCGAGCAGCATGCTTTCCAGTGGCCATTCTGATGTTTCCGCTGCCAGCAATGCACAATACTGTTGCAGGGCTTGGATGAGTGGGTTGATGCATCCCACACCACCAGGTATCCTCTTGCCCTGCCTGAGCACATCCTCAACTTTCAACAGTTGCTCTCATGCCCTGCCTGACATCACATGATAGATACTTCTGCCAGTTGCTCTGCCCACCTGCCTGACCTCACCCTGAACTTCCACCAGTTGCTATAATCTACAGCCTGTCCTCACACTATACGTCAACCAGTTGCTTGCATCTGAAGACTGACCTCAACCTACACTTCTGCCAGTTGCTCTCCCAACCAGATTAATCCACCCACAAGTTGCATTCATCTTCAGCTTGACCTCTCACTATATACATCAACCAGTTGCCTCACATCTGAAGCCTGACCTCAGTCTGTATGTTTGCCAGTTGCTCTCCCCACCTACCTGACCTCACGCGGAACTCCACCAGTTGCTTTTCCCAACAGCCTGACCTTACACCGAACTTCCACCATTTACTACCATTCACAGCTTGAATTGTACACTATACATCAACCAGTTGCCTCACGTCTGAAGCCTGACCTCACCCTGAACGTCTGCCAGTCACTCTCCCCATCTATTTGACCTCACCCAAAACATCCACCAGTTACTCTTATCTACAGCCTGACCACACCCGGAACTTTCAGCAGTTATTATTATCCACAGCCTGACCTCACCCTGAACTTACACCAGTTGCTATGATCCACAGCCTGACCTAACATCAACCAATTGCTCTAATTCGAAGCCTGACCTCAGCCAGATCTTCCACAGTTTCTATCATCCACAGGCTGACCTCACCTTCAACTTCTGCCAGTTGCTCTCCTCACCTACCTGACCTCCCCCGGAACTTCTGCCAGTTGCTCTCCCCATCTACTTGACCTGACCCAGAACTTCCACCAGTTACTCCTATCCTCAGCCTGACCTCACCCAGAACTTTTACCAGTTATGATTATCCACAGCCTGACCTCACCCTGAACTTACACCAGTTGCTATCATCCGCAGGCTGACCTCGCCTTCAACCTGTTGCTCTCCTCATCTACCTGACCTCACTGGAACTTCTACCAGTTGCCCTTATCCGCAGCTTGACCCTACAATGTACATCAATCTGTTGCTCTCACCCGCAGCCTGACCTCACCATAACATTTGTGTATAAAGGAGGGTAAGTCCCAATTTTTTTGTTAAAGGGGGATTGAGCTGAAAACGGGACTTGGTTCTGGAGGGAAAACAAAGGAACACAAACTCAATTACCCCTCTTTTCGTCCGCCTTGCAAGGGAACAGGGATAGAGGGATTTATTGATAGATATATTTCTTATCTATCTAAGAGTCGCATAGAAGTATTTCATTATTCAGAGAGCAGTCGAAGTAAAAACACAAATTTTAATAGTTTAAGTTATACACTTTTGTAAGTAGTCGGTGCTTTCCACAAGGCACCTCCAGACTTACAAAGAAATACATGAAATTAAAAAGTCCAGCAAAAACACACACATATTCTGCTCGTGGTGTCTAGGGTTAGTAAAGTGACAATTCTGATAAGACACTTTGTCAATTTAATTGTTAAATTTCTTGTTCAGATTTGGGGAAACCAAGACATTAAATGTACTGCATACAAGTTTTAACGCTGCAAAAAACACAATTATTTTAGTGTCAGGATGTCTACATATGTTTCGGCACACAGTTTGCATCAACACCATCCCTGGTGTTCTGCTGTTTTAATTGTGGCCCTCTTCAGGACAGGATGTTGTTTTTCAAAATGACAAAAGTTCAGAAAACCCCAGGTATTCACGCTCTTTTCCAGTGCTGTAAAGAATGGAAATATGGAGATTTTTTCTCCTAACATAGGTTCTATTCCATCTGTCCCCACAGGTCTTTTTGAATAGAAAAAGAAGGCACCCCTAGGAAATTACATACAGGGGAAACGTGTTTTTGCAAAAACAACCAGGGCCAAACTGGATTATATGACTTCGACAAAACCATCAGGTCAGTAAATAATGAAGATGACTCTTGTGCTTGGAAACATCAATATGTACAAACGCAATAACAATTCGTCAAAATTTCAATATATGAATTGTGTCCGTAGGTTTGAAAGTCTGAATTATTTCGACGCAAGGACCAACTACTAAGCCCAAACAAGATAAAAGCAATCCACTGTATGACAACATACAGGGCATGGCAGTGAATCCACCTGTCGCTACAAATAAAACTAAAAATCTTGAGTCCGACTATAAAAGCATATAAAGGTCAGTGACAAGTGGGAATGTGGAGAAGTTTGTATCCATGTCGCATAAACTTTCACCAGAAGAGTTTTTAATGTAAGTTGAGTTCTAGACGGAACACTAACACAAATTCCATATTTCCATTCTTTACAGCACTGGAAAAGAGCGTGAATACCTGGGGTTTTCTGAACTTTTGTCATTTTGAAAAACAACATCCTGTCCTGAAGAGGGCCACAATTAAAACAGCAGAACACCAGGGATGGTGTTGATGCAAACTGTGTGCTGAAACATATGTAGACATCCTGACACTAAAATAATTGTGTTTTTTGCAGCATTAAAACTTGTATGCTGTACATTTAATGTCTTGGTTTCCCCAAATCTGAACAAGAAATTTAACAATTAAATTGACAAAGTGTCTTATCAGAATTGTCACTTTACTAACCCTAGACACCACGAGCAGAATATGTGTGTGTTTTTGCTGGACTTTTTCATTTCATGTATTTCTTTCTAAGTCTGGAGGTGCCTTGTGGAAAGCACCGACTACTTACAAAAGTGTATAACTTAAACTATTAAAATCTGTGTTTTTACTTCGACTGCTCTCTGAATAATGAAATACTTCTATGCGACTCTTAGATAGATAAGAAATATATCTATCAAAAAATCCCTCTATCCCTGTTCCCTTGCAAAGTGGACGAAAAGAGGGGTAATTGAGCTTGTGTTCCTTTGTTTTCCCTCACTATAACATTGCCAACACATGCCCTCACACCCTGCCTGACCTCACCCTGAAATTTCACTAGTTGATCTCACACCCTCCCTGATTGACCTCACCCCATACTTCTGCCTGTGCTCTCATGCCCTGCCTGACCTCACCCCATACTTCCGCCAGTGCTCTCACGCCCGCCTGATCTCACCCCATACTTCCGCCAGTGCTCTCACGCCCTGCCTGACCTCACCCCATACTTCCGCCAGTGATCTCACGGCCTGCCTGACCTCACCCCATACTTCTGCCAGTGCTCTCACGCCCTGCCTGACCTGACCCCAATCTTCCGCCAGTTGCTCTCACGCCCTGCCTGACCTCACCCCATACTTCCGCCAGTTGCTCTCATGCCCATCTGACCTCACTGCATACTTCCGCCAGTGCTCTCACGTCCTGCCTGACCTCACCCCATAATTCTGCCAGTGCTCTCACGCCCGCTTGGCCACACCCCATAATTCTGCCAGTGCTCTCACGCCCACCTGGCCACACCCCATACTTCCACGAGTGCTCTCATGCCCGCCTGACACCACCCCATACTTCTGCCAGTTGCTGTCATGCTCTGCCTGACCTCACCCCATGCTTCCGCCAGTGCTCTCACACCTGCCTGACCTCACCCCATACTTCCGCCAGTGCTCTCACACCTGCCTGACCTTACCCCATACTTCCGCCAGTGCTCTCACGCCCTGCCCGACCTCACCCCATACTTCTGTCAGTGATCTCACGCCCTGCCTGACCTCACCCCATACTTCCGCCAGTGCTCTCACGCCCGCCTGACCTCACCCCATACTTCCGCCAGTGCTCTCATACCCTGCCTGACCTCACCCCATACTTCCGCCAGTGCTCTCATACCCTGCCTGACCTCACCCCATACTTCCGCCAGTGCTCTCACACCTGCCTGACCTCACCCCATACTTCTGTCAGTGATCTCACGCCCTGCCTGACCTCACCCCATACTTCCGCCAGTGCTCTCACGCCCGCCTGACCTCACCCCATACTTCCGCCAGTGCTCTCATACCCTGCCTGACCTCACCCCATACTTCTGTCAGTGATCTCACGCCCTGCCTGACCTCACCCCATACTTCCGCCAGTGCTCTCACACCCTGCATGACCTCACCCCATACTTCCGCCAGTTGCTCTCCTCCGTTTTCCATGTCTAATGTCACCCTATTCTTCCAGCAGTTTCGTTGTACTGGTGCATGGCTGCCCTACAGCACGTTTATCTTAAGCAGCTGGTCCTCTGCAGGGAGCATAGAGAGTTAGTGAGACAAATTCCCGCAGAGGATGGCCTACCTGATGACAGAGTTTAATCACAAGAAGATATACCACACGGAAAATCCTAACCGGGTTAATTAAAACAACAGGAGGTCGTGAACTGGTGCGTATATTCCCGTTGTGGGGAGGCGGGGTGGGAACAGGACACAGTCCTGTTCTCCAGCATTGCAAATCCGCTTGTAAAATGAATGTACTGCTTTTATAAATGTGTGAAATAGCTCCGAGGGCTGAGCGCCTGCTGCAGATTCCTATCTCAGTCTGGTCACCTTTGCCCGTTATGGTTTCTAAATTGAGAAGATCATTGCCTTTGAGTTGGAAGCAGTAATGAGGCAAGAGAGAGTTAAGGAAGTTCACGACATTATGTGATGTAAAGTGGGTGTAAAAGAAATCATTCAGTTTGCGGTGTGCAGTGCACAATGTAATGCTTGTTTTGTTTTATATTTTATATGATAAAGAACTCAATGGGACCCTCACGCATTTGGATGGTTGTGCCCTAGTGTTCTTTTCACATTCGAGGTAAACTTTTCAGGGTTGAAAGCCCGAGATGGAAATGTTTGAGGGAGAAAAGACTGAAGATTATTTTTCCGAAATATCCTTTGCTCTTTTCTCCCCTGAACATTTCTGACTTGGCCCCCGCCCCCACTCACATCCCCACACCGCTATTTACCCACACCCCCACAGCCCTACTTACCTTGCTGCCGACTCGCTGTGTCCCTGCACCACCTGTTCCCTTTCACTTCTATGATCGGGAACCAGCGCTGCAGGGTCCTTTCGTTTTTTTTTTCAGGACCAGCTGCAGGGGACACTAGTAACTCCTGCTCACAATATAGTGAGCAAGGGTGCGGGGAATACCAGCCCAGCCTCTGCCACCGAATGGTGGACTTGATCAAACTTTTCAGCCGTTTGGTATTTTCGAACGGCCGAAATTCTGCCAAATTCTGCCATTCGGTCATTTCAACTCTGACATTTAGGATGTTTCTGAGGAAACACCCTTTATTCTTCTTGTGAACGTATGTCAATGTTGCATCTTAGTGTGTGCATGAGTGCGTGCGAGCGTGCCCGTCAATAGGATATATCAAACATAATTATGGGGACCAACCCGTCTGGTAACTGGAGAGGGGTACACTTCAACACCTGAGAGAAAAACTAGTTCAGATATCAGTTATCACGCTCTGGAGCAGCGAGGCTGAAATCATTTTGCTAGTGATGCATTTAAGCGTGCCACCACCGCTCATCCTTCGGGCAAATATATGAAGGCTGTTAGGTGCCCATTTGCCTTAAAATTCTTTCACTCCCGAAAGAGAAGACTACACAGATATGAAATCCATAACTGAAAGGTCTAATCAATTATTATTTTAATGAGTGTACAGGCCCGTGTACATTGGCCAAAGTGCAGGTATTCATTCACACAGTCAGACAACTATAGATCCTAAGCCTACAGCTCCCTCTAGTGGTGACAACAGGTGAAGCTATGCAAATTGGACCACTGTAATTCAAGACATCAGCTCCCACTAGCGAGCATTCTGTGCATTCGGGCAGCGTTTACTGCACAGGATGGCTTCGGACAAACATACATCTGGCCTTTTATTATTGTTAGATAATATGCTGACATTTAACAATAATCCTCAACCTCATGCACTGACTGCAGGGTAACTTTGATTCGGCTCTTGTAGTAATGGTGCCTTTATGACTCAAGAGTAGTTTAATAAAGGAGGGTAGCAGAGGTTTTCCTCTAGGTGCATCTTCTGTCCTTGTGAAATAGAAACATTCTCCAGATTCTGGCAATAACAAAGCCCTTTTATTCCCATTTACTGTTGTCTCTTGGGGCACTCTGGGGCGGCGTTAGTCCAGTATTTCAGCATCAAACACTGCTTTCGCTGGAAGCAAATATAGTGCAGCATCAAACACCACAATATGTCAGGGTCACCTATGGGGAACACTGAAAGTGGCACTACTCTATTTAAGATTTTTCTTTTTTGTAAACTATGTTTTTCACAGGTCAAGCAGTTTATCAATCCCTGAAAATATGCGTGTCACATTGTACACCATACACAAAAAGGTCGAGGAGTCCCTCTACTGAAAACAAACATGGCCAAATAACCTGTTCTCTGGGTAGGTTTACACTCAGAAGGGTCTATACCTATATTTTAGATCACCGTACCTTTCACACAGCAAAAATACCCATTTGCATATCAGCCTGGTGCAACTCACCTGGGCAGTCCAGCCCCGAAATTCAAGAAAAAAAATTGTCATGGGTAACTTACGGTGGAACCCAAAGTTCCTAAAATTCTCAAAAAGGTCTGGGAGCACCTCTACCAAGACCGAACATGGCCAAATAACCTGTTCTATGGGAAGGTGCCCACTCGGGAGGGTTTGCAACCACATTTTAGCTCACTGTACCTTTCACAAAGAAGAAATATCCATTTGCATATCAGTCAGGTCCCACCCACTTCAGCTTTCCAGCACCGAAATGCTAGGCAACTTCATGTAAACCCCCAAGACTGGAAAGGCCTCCTTAAGCAGAATCATCACAAGCTACATTTGGATGGTAACCTATCAGGCTCTCTTCCTCTGTTGCTTTCCCAAAAAAGTCCCCCAAAGACCCATGTGTTTAAATATAAATACACATCAAACTCCACTCATGGAGCATCACTTGACACAGATTGTCTGGAGCCTGTGATAGGGTCCTTTCACATACTCACACTCAAGGAAATTCTGAAGTTAGGGACATTTTTCATGTTTCTGTAGAATGAGGCATGCCAGTGTTATTAAAATTTGTGAATTAATTCATAATTGTACATTTTAATATATGCTTTAATACAGAAGGGGCTCGATTCATGGAAATGTGTGCAGAAATCTCACACGGGCCGCGCCAAGAAGGACACTGAACGAGCCTACATGCAGATAAAAAATGTGTGCCCCGCGTATTCCTGGAATTTACTGGGCAAAGTATCCATAATCGCAAGTTGCACCTGGAATGCCCCTCACATGCCCATATGCAAAGCATAAACACCAGAACAGCTACCTTTGCGCGCTCCCACTGGCACGAATACACATAGCTTTCAAACAGTTTGTGGGGTCCCACGCAACCAGGCCTGCATTTCGGGGGCCATGCCCAGGGTCCACCGTAACCATATATGCCACCCCAGCGACATGTGTATGAAAAATTGTTACTCGGTTGAAATCAGCATGCAAACCTCTGTAAACAATCCCTGCAACCCTCTACACTGGATACGCAGCCCCCTAAGCTGAATCGGAACCCCGGCTGCGTACATGCATCATGAAATCTGATATGCAAACCCCCCTCCGTGCTGCCATTCCTATGCGCAAGTGTACTTATGTCTGCCTTCGGGTGGTGGATAGTATGAATGACTTGCCTGGACATTTTACGGCCAGGAGGTAGCACAATCACTCCATTAATACATCACGTGCTGCGCAATTGTGGGCATGCGAGGGCTGCCTGCTGGCTGTGCCTCGGAATGCCCACTTTTTTTGCATGTTCTTCCTCATTTCTGGTCTTATGCCCCCTTACCAGCCCTCTGTGCTAGCCACGTCCACACTCTCCATGGAGTCTCGCACAAGGCCTTCGACAGCTCACAGAGACATGCTGAGCCTGCGCAAATTCCACACAAATCCAGGTAAAGTATAACACATAGGGGATGCCAACCCGCCCTCAACTGAGTATAGATAACATGATAGGCAGATCAAATGGTTCTATTATTGAAGAAATCAGGATTATAATGCCTTAATTTAAGGTAAAAAGTGAACATGGCACTACGCATATTTGGGTTAGGATGACCCAGGAAATAAGGGTGTTTTAAATATCAAACACATACCAGTAGTGTATAAAGATATATCATAAATAAGGGATACAAAGTGAGAGATGGGTAAATAAATAAACAATACCTCCCTGAAGAATTAATACCATGTCAGACAAAGATATATTTCAAAATGGATAACTCAGGTACATGGTGTCCAGTTCTATGTCGGGTGTGAAAAAGCTATGACTCATGCCAAGAGTTTTCAGACAAGCAACATAGGCTGATACATTAGAGATAGTCTTGGCAGCATCTCACAGTGAGAAAATTGGGTTTGATAGGTTAAAAATGGCACTTAGCAGGAAAAGTAGACAAGATTAATATGAAGCCAGATAAAAGCAAGGGAAACTTGTTTACATGTATCTATGTTGTTTATAAGAAGGGCACACACTGCTTCATGCAGACCATTGGGGGACGAGTCGTATTATTTGGCACCATATAATTGAGGTCATCTATTTCTCCACAGTATAAGTCACTAAATAACTTGGCAGGACCTCGAAAATCAGATAAAGAGTAGACATTGATGTGATGACGGTTCTTTTGGCAGAGGTCGAGGACTGTCATAAATGTGTACGGCCAAGTCTAAAATAAGCAGAATTGTGCATCAGAGAAAATTGTGGATGCCAGCTAAGGTAATGTGGGCTTGGTGTGCATCAGATAAGCCATCCAATGGTATTAAAGTGATGTATTTTCTCTAATTAAGAGGTCCTATCAGAAGCATACTCTGACCAAGATAGTCATTTGCATAAGGATATTGCATCATCCAAATAACCTATATAAGCAGATTCTTTTTTATTTTTTTAAAACATTTTTATTAACATTTTGTATAATTTACAGACTTATCTTAGAGTGTTTGCCAACTTTATCAAGTGTTCTTTTCTGTGCCTACCCCCAAGCACAACCTCCCCTCTACATCCTGTCCCACAGTACACACTGCTGTGCTAATCGTATCAGTCGTTTTCAGCATTTCTATCTGACTGCCAGATTCAACCTCCAGTGGCTGAGCACCTTGTGACCCTTCTGGGCCTGACTGCGCTGAAGCAAACAACTCCAGCAGTAGTAGCCTCCACACTTTCATATCAGTGTTACCTTTGTTCCTCCCTAGATGGGTCACTTCTTGCCACACTGCAGTCTCAGCTTGCGACCATTTCTGGAGATCTTTCCACCATGCCTGCATTTCTGGACCTTTGTACTCCTTCCAGCTCATCGCTATCCCACGTTTCGCTAGCACGTATGACAAAACTTTTAATTTATTTGAATGCCTCACCTGTTTCGGCTGTGTGAAGGTTCCGAGCAGGTAAGCTGTGGGAGATTGTATGTCCAGCATTATGCCCGCCTATGACAATCTATACGTTATGTCCCCCCAATAGCATTGGATCTCTCTGCAAGCCCGGAACATGTGCACCATATCCGCATCTCCGAGGCCTCATTTAGGACAAAATTGTTCTGCTGCCTTATTGAACCTTGCTATCTTCCTGGGAGTCAGGTACGCCCTATGAGTCACGTATAGTTGTATCTGCTTAAACCTCACATTTCGAGAGATCTTTTTGTGGTATCCTAGTGCTCTTCTCCATACATGGTCCATAATTAGTGTGCCTAGGTCTCCCTCCCAGCTGCTCCAGGTTCGCTCCAGTCTGTCTTTGTGCTGGATGACAAGTAGCTAATACAGTCTTGACACCACATGGCCTCCTTATGAGGTATCGTACAATGTGTCTATGGTCTCTTGCTGCTTTAGTCCACCCGCTGTGGTTGGCCACTTCAGTGTTTTTGCTTTGCGGACCAAAGCATAAACTATGAATTGATCCCTCTGTAACGCTGTCTCCTCAATGAGTGTGTTAAAGACTATCAGTTTCCCATCCTTAACTAGGTCCCCAACTGTCCCGACTCTCCGGGGCTCCAAATTCTTCCTTACGTTTTGTCTAATTTGAAGATCATTGCCCTTTAGAGCTACCAGTGGGATTTGAGGTGAATATGGGTCGTGATTCTGTAATAGGCCGGATGCTCTGTGCCATACGGCTTTGCCCACTGCTAGCAAAAGCAGTGGTTTGGGCCCTGGTGCCTCCTGTATCCAGACTTCTTCATTCAAGAAGAACGGGGCATGTTAAACAGGAAATCATATTGTGCCTCCTTTCGAACATATATTGGCCTAAGCCCAGTCGCTCTGCAAAGAAAACCGCGTTGCAAAGTTCCGATTTTAGATCGACTTCACTGCCATTTTAGGATCATCCGCCATTTTGATTTCTGTTCATATTTAATTCTGTGTTCTAAAATGGTGGACTGTGTTTCCAACTTGTAACCGAGCCTTCCCGACCTTTGTCCCAAGTTAATGGTTAGATTGTCCGCGGGCCGAATGTTTAGACTGGGTAAAGAGACCTTGTCCCGTACATGACTTGTGGTTTTAGGATTGTCTGCACCAACAAGCCTCATCCACGAACATACATCAAAGACAATGTTATGCAAATATCGAGCGTGGACACTGGCTGAACTGTATTGTGAAGCGATATGTGCTAAGGCTTACTGCTAAATCCTGGAATACACTTTTGCCATTGTAACTTGTTTGAATGTAAACCAAATGTAATCCGTGTGCATATTGTTGTATGAGCCATAAGTGAACTCGGCACGAACTCTAGACCATGGATTATTAACTTGCAGAGGGGCTGGACATTATTACTAAATTGTACAAAAGTGTGAATGTCCAGATGTCCAGTACCTCTCACTCCTCACACTGAAGGGCTGGTACCCACTGTGATGTACTGAGGGCCAGATAGCTATCTGATTTGTTTCTTTTTAAACTGCGCAATAAAATAAAGATCTGTGAATCTTTATAAACCCGTGTTTGGTGTATTTCCTTTTGTGGTACTCAGCCTCAATATTTCCTCTTGCTTTTACAGGCACAAGCAGATTGCAGGAAGGGAGTATCTTGTTTGGGCTCATCTGACAACCATCCTGTGACGAATTGCAATGGACTCGCTATAAAATACATCTCAAAGTTGGGGGCACTTATAACTCCTGGATCATGTGGTTTCTGTAACTTCTGGAGTGCTATCCTGCTCCTGGTGTTATGCCACAAGAACCCCCAGCATATTGTGTCAAACATATGGAAAAAAACCTTGGGGATGTTATAGGGGGCATTAGTCAAGTAATGGAGAAACCGAGGTAGTACCACATCTTTAGCAATGCAGTTATATCCATTAGTGAGAGTGGTAGCTACGCCCAGAATTCCATGGATTGTTCTACCTTACTGACTGCCTGTAGGATGTTATGTATGTATTCCTGTTTTGGTACAACTA
The DNA here is from genome assembly GCF_040938575.1 of Ambystoma mexicanum. NCBI lineage: Eukaryota > Metazoa > Chordata > Amphibia > Caudata > Ambystomatidae > Ambystoma > Ambystoma mexicanum. The sequence goes on along the minus strand of NC_090932.1, from coordinate 1,617,999,524 downwards.
TGTGCACAACCCTTGCCTCCCCACGGTGATGCAATACGCCCATCCTCCTGGTCCTCTATACCCCTGTACACCCATGCCCCTCTCATGTCCCACGTAGTGACTTCCTGCCCAGCGCTCCAGTCCCATTATGTCACTGTATACCCAGCCCCTCTCGTCCCGTAATGTCTCTCTGTACCTCTCGGCCTGCATGCTTGCTGTTTGTCCCTACCACAGCCCTCCGCGATGTGTACCCAGCCCTTCCGGTCCTCATGTACCGTTCCTGGCATGTCCGCACTGTCCGTAATCCATCACTTGCTTCGAAGCGCATTATGCTTAGGCGCTTTATGCATGAACCACCATATCATATCACTACACGTACTCTCTACTCTACACCATCACTCAATTAGAGTACAGCTAAACCCCTTGATATATTTGGCCTAGCTGCTCACATCCCAACACCACCCCACAAACACCTCATCACTCTAATAAAACACAGCTATGTCCCATGACAAACCAGCCTCGCTGCTCACGTATGCATCCTACAGGTCTAACGCAGCCAAACCCAGTCTGGGTGCCCACCCACCAGAATGCACACATTCAACTGATATCCACCAACACATATAATTCTAGGATGCAGCTACCACCAGGCAATTACACCAGCTGCCCACATAACTGGTGCACCCACGCACCCTACGACAATAACTGTCTCTACTCGCTCTACTGACCTGGACTGCGGTCCCCGAGGTCGTTCAACCTACCAGCGCTTTGAGGTCATACTAATGATATATCCGTGCTGCCGTTCTCCCCCTCACATTGCTGGGCTCGCAAACCATGACAACTGGTATAATCATACACTTGGAGGACCGCGGTCTTCAGACCGGCCATGCAGGTTTGTTTCCTTGCTTCGGCGTAGCTGCTTGGTGTCTCTCGCAGTCCATATAAGCGCACCACTTTCTATCCTGTCTGGGTCCGCGGGGTGCTCATGAGTGTCGCTGCCGGTTCGGCCGGTGTTACACTATTCCACTCATGTAAGATCTGGCTGCCGGTCACCTCTGCAGTGCTTCTTCATGTCTCTGCATCCGGCCAGACAATCGTGTCCCTCCAACTGACTGTAACGCTGGGACACAACGCTACTCCTGCATCCAGCCTTTCCTCGCTGAGCCGTTGCCTGTTGCCGCATCGGCGGTCTCTGCCATCTTGAGGTAGGTGCTGCTTCTACACCTGTATCTTCTGCGGGCTCGTTCTTCGTTCCCCGATCTCTGTTATCACTGTAGTTTCCGCTACACGTGCTGCAGGCATACACTGCCGTACCACTGCAGTTTCAGCTTTCCGGGCATATAAAGTACGCCCTTTCAGCAAGGATCTTACAGGATGATGCAGAAGCTCTGCAGAAAGCGTCCTCTCTGCATGTGTACCTGGCCACGCCCCCTCCTATATAAGCAGGTTGAAGGCAAAATGTTTTTTGTTTTTTTTCCATAGCGTGTCTTGCAACTGTGTGGAAGACTGCTGAGAAAACTCCCGGGGCCTGATTTTCTCTTGTCTCTGAGGAGTGTTTATAGATGGCAGATGGTTGATCGGATGGGAAGAGGACCTCAAGTTCTCATTCGATTCCATGAATTGACTAACACGAATTTGTTCTCAGTTTGGTGCACAAGTGCCCTTTTTTCCACGCACATAATTCCTTGAATCGGGCCCTTGATATCTAGTCTTGTTTTTTTTTTTATTGTGCAAAAGCTTAAACAATTAGTGGCACTAATGTATAACATTATCGGTCATTTTCAATGCATTTCTTTGGTGCTTATTACATGTTTTGTTCCATCTTGCTAGTAGCAAAACACATCTGCTGGAAGATGTATTCTGGGAAACAACAGGAACATTTTAATAGGGCCTATGCACCAGGCATCATTGGTGACAGCTCACCCCGAGGGAGGCGGCAACCTGAAGGGCTCCAGCAGACGTAACGTGTAGACAGGCTGCGGCAAGGCGCACATTTAAAGCCATCAATGAAAAGTATAGGTTGCTGTGTCAGAAGACAGCTGACTTCCAACAGGGCGACAGTTGATGTTGGCCCCCAGAGGCCCCTTTCATTTGAAAAAAGTTGAAAGGCACTGACAACGTCTCTGCCGCAGCGTATGTTTCCGTTTTGGGGACAGGGAAGCGGGGGCGTGCAACAATACACAGTCGTGTTTGCTAGCATTGCAAATCCGTCTTGTAAAATGAAATGCATGGTGTTATAAACTAGTAAGCTAGCTCGGATGGCTGAGCACTTGCTGCAGGCTCCGGTCTGGGATTGGTGCAGTATACTTGTTAAGTTTTCGAAATTGAGGAAATCACTGCCATTGAGTTGAATAATGATAGCACGTGTTAGCAGAAAGACATTTGGCATTTATATATAGCGCTACGAACCCTCAGGTATCTGAGCGCTGCTTATTATTACCCACGGTGTGTGGTGCTCATTTATCGACCTGCGTTAGCAGGCTCTGCGCAGATGTCAAAGCAAGCGCTCTACTCGCTGTGCCACTTGACCGGCTATACTGCTATGCTAGTTGCTTATATAGCGCCTATTTTTATATATTTATTTATTTACATTTATAAAGTGCACAAACAGCCCTCAGGCATCGTGGCACTGTTGCAGTAGGTTTACTTAGTCACTCCAATCCAGTTCCAAGCACTAAGGAGGCAAGGGAGAGAGAAGGAAGTGGCAGGACTTTATGTGATGTAAAGTGGCTGTATAGGAGACCACTCCATCTGTGGTGTGCGCTAAACAAAGGGAATGCTTTTATAAATAGGATATAACACCTCAATATGAGCGTCACGCCTTTGAACGGTTGTGTCCTAGTGTTATTTCACATTAATTAGAGGTGAACACTTTTTTATTCTTGATGTGAACACATGTCAGCATGTAGGTCCTTACCCTTTTTTGTGTATGTGTAGCTGGGATATGTTGAGAATATTAATCTCTCTGCAGTGGCTTGCAGGTGCTTCTGAGCACTAGGCTGCCTGGTAACAGGAAAGGGGTCCACACACTTCAACACTTGAGAGCAACACTGCTTCTGATATCACTTATAGTGCGCTGGAGCAGCGGGGCAGTGAAATAACAATGTTGCTAGTGATGTGTTTAAATGTGTCAGCACCTTGCATCCCTCAGGACAATATATGGAGACTGATAGGTTCCCATTTGCCTTTAAATGTGTCCAGTCGCTAAAGAGAACACTTTATAGATATTAAACCCATAATTGAAAGGTAACTCCAGTAACAGTCAATAATATGCTGGCATTTAACGTTTCGCATGCACCCATCCAAATAGGAATGTTTGCAGGTGGGTATGTTTTTCATGGCTCTTGTAATAACAGTGCCTTTATGACTCCCAAAAATTTCTGGCAGCCCCTCTACCGAGAATAAACGGGGCAAAATAACCTGTTCTATGGGAATGTACCCACTCGGGAGGGTCTACAACCACGTTTTAGCTCACCGACCCTTTCACAGAGGAGAAATATTCATTTGCATATCAGTCTTTGTCCTGGCCAAGGGCAGTCAAGCACCAAAATGCTAGACAATTCTCCTCTGAACAAGAGTACCAACAGCAACCCCAGGCACGTGTGTCGGCCTGGTCGTGCCTCCTCTGTGAGGTGAAGCTGTGCCTCTTGAAGCACAGTGAGCAGGGAGTCCATGTCCGGATTACCCTGGATAACTTAAGGTGAAACCCAAAGTTCCTAAAAATGTACACAAAATGTCTGGGAGCCCCTCTACGACTCCAGCCTAGCTTAATAAAGGAGAGTAGGAGGTTTCCTCTATGTGTATAATGTGTACTTGTGAAATAGAAAATATTCTCCAGTTACTAGCACCTTTTAATTAACAAAAACTTCATTTACTGTTGTATCTTGGAGCACTATGGAGCAGTGCTAGTCTAGCATTTCAGAATCAAACACTACTCTCTGCCAGGAGCACCCCTGGAGCCCACTGGAGGCAGAGATAGTGTTGCACTTTAGAATCAAACACCACTTTTTGTGAGGGTCACCTATGGTGTCATTATGATAATGATGTGTTATTTATATAGGGCTTATGCCTAAGCACTTTACATAGAATACATATACATACAATAACACTCAGTTAGAGCTGGTACCCATTGATTGACCTCAGAAGGATGAAAGGCTGAGCTGGCCTTGTCGGGAGTCAAACCTGCGACCTGCAGATCACACACAGATCGGAGCATCAAGTGCTCAACCTGCTGAGCTATATTACCGGCTGCTAGGGGTACACAGAAACTGGCACTACAGTAGAGCTTTAGAATCATGCACCACTGATGTCCCTCTAACTTTCAGTGCTGGGGAGGTCACCCTCAAAATTCCACATAAATACTGGCAGCCTGTCTACAAAAAAGAAACACAACCAGTCTGCTATTTTATCGATGATGTTTACATTCACAATACACACAAACATACAGCCGTATAAAAGCAAATCTGAATAACTATACTAGACAAAGGAGTGAAAACCTCCCTGATATAAAGATACCCATTACAATCATTTTTATTTCCGAAAAGACAAAACCATTCAAAAACTTTACAACATAATTTCATTTCCTCTGAAACCATCAACACCTATTTGTATCAGTCAAGCATTGCTTTAACATAGAATTGATTCTTTAAAATATGGGGCACTATTGTTTTCTAGCTTGGACATAGATTCAAGAATGTTTGGTAGGGTTAACGTGTTTACACATATTCTACATTCTATGGTTAAGGTTAGAAGCTTTTATTTTGGAGAGCACACACCTTGATGTATTAAAGCGCAGCAGGAGATTATTGAGATCATGCAATTGAAATAAAAGAGGAATTAGCAAGCTAACTTTAATTGGCATTAGGAGGCCACTTAAGGAAGAATATTTTCCTTTCCGCTCAATAGGTTTTGCAAAAATAATGTTGGTTATTTAAATTGACATTATTTTCTTTGCAATGAAGAAGAGAAAATAACCTCCTTCTTATTCCGTTTGAAGAGTAGGAAACTTTATTCAGGATTATTCTTTTAGGTGATGCATGAGTTTCACCAGTCAAGAAGTTTATCGATCCCTGATAAGTTCAGTTTACAAGAACTGTTTTGCTTTGGTGATCTAATTTGCAAACTGGATTCCCTTAAAATACGTTAATTTGCTCTCTGGAATTTCATTAATTCTTGGGACATCTATTGGACGGAGCTGGGGTTATTGTACTCACATTTGAGTTGTCTTTCAAAGGCTCAGGACAGGTAGGGGCAGCAGCAGCTCAAGGAAGCTCTTCCAGGTAAGCCCTTTCCTCCTGTCCCCCTGCTCCCTTATGCTTCTTAGCAAATCTGATTCTGCCTTCAGAGAGGCTTCAGCATTCAGCTGCCTCTGGAAAGGTCTTCTTAAGAAGAATCTTTATCAGCTACATACAGGTGGAACCATAATCAGCTGTTCTCCTGCTGGACAGGCTCTCTTACGCTGCTTCTTTCCCCAAAAAAAATCCCCCACATGTCTAATGTATTTAACTTTCAATACCCCGCAAACTCCACCCATAGAGCATCATTTTACACAACAGTTTAGGATTGAATGAGGCCTGTGATAGGGTCCCTTGACAAACTAACACCCACAAGAATCCTCCTCTTTGCTTTGATTGGCCCAATCTATTTTGCAATGTGACAAGGATAAATATATTAAACTGTGGGCTAGCCCTCCTATCAGGAATTATGATCAAATTGGACAGGAACATGCCTTTCCTATTTCATTTCTTGTATGGGCATTTGCTGTTAATGAGTCTTATATAGTGATGCCTTTATGGAAATTCTGGATTCAGGTACATTGTTCATGTTTCTGTAGCAGGATGCACAACATTGTCATTAAAATATGTGCATTCATTAATAATTCCTACATTTGAATATATGCTTTTAATATACATGTGGTGAGGGTCGATCTGCCAAATTTAAATCTATTCTTGATTTTTAATTGAGCTTACGCTTAAACAATAAGAGACGATCAACCATTACATTATCTGCCACTTGCAGTACATTTCTTTGGTGCATATTACATGTTTTATGTGGTCTTGCCAGTAACAAAACACATTTGCTCTTGGAAACCACTGCATAGTTTTAATAGGGATCACGGATTACTCACATAATGGATGAGGCCTTATTTCTTTGTACAGTGATCACAGTTCAGGGTTTGTGTAGACATTTGTTTCTCTGAAGTTTCCGTTACTGGCTTACCAGATTTCTAAACTCGTTGACCTTGTTCTCCTCTTACAAATACAAGACCACAGCATTGGGTTGAATCCAATGTATAGCAATGATGCACCTCTATTTTCTCTGTATTTTAAAACAAGGTATGTTGTTCTGAGTTCAAACAGTTGTATCTACTTATCTCTTATGATAGCTTAGCCACTGATTAATGCTGAGGTCTGTTTTACTGAAAGTTGACAATTGTTTTCCTTGTCTGAAAGGAGGTGAGCACTGAATAAGTATTTATATCACGTTCAACCAGAATGACACTGAATTGACCATTTCCAGAGTACATGTAAAAAGGAAAAAATGCCATTTGTGTAATTGTTACTGGTAATGGGAGTGTATTAAACTGTAGCCCTGTCAACACATTTACCCAATATATATAACTTTTAATACACATTCTATGATCTCCTTGAAGAATATTGAAATATAATTTGTGTAGAGCTGTATGTATTTCACACAACGAGGCTGCTTAACAGACAGAATATTCTTTGCATGAGCTAATTTCATTTGGAAAGGCAGTACTTATTCCTCTTATATTTGACATTCATTTTATGATATTTAATTACAAAGTCATTCAAAACATACCGTTTTACATCTGTAGTCAATACGTTTTACACTAGGCTTCTTTGTCAGCCATACATTCTGTATATGGGAATCATAATTTGTATGTGTGGTGCACCCTCCCCAAGCTAATACTGTGTGGCACTGGAATTTCTCATATCATAGGAAAACTTGTAGTTCTATGACAAAATGCATACTCTCCTTACCACAACCAATAATGAAACTTGTCGCCTTTCAAAAATTGTCTCTTACCCATGAATGAGATTTTCTCTTCCAGGCACAACTGATAAATCTGTCAAACACACATCTGTGATTGGCTCCTTTACATGTCACTCGTAGGTGGGTCCTCCTGCATTGCGCAATATTTCTGAATGCAGCTCTGCCTTCTGAAGTGAAGAATGTGTTGCAACAGCCACAGTGTCAGCCGCCGGCCAATAGAAGAGGGAGAGCCAAGGAATTAATGAGCAGAGCTGGGTCATGAAACCTAGCTTGGCACTAAGAGCCAAATACAAGTCAAGCTGGCAAAAGATGTATACCATGACATCTGCCTTCCAAAACCCAAGCACAAAATCCGTACCTGTCAACATTTCTCAAACCTTACATCAGAAATCCAAATACCTAGCATCCTTCTCTCTGCCCCTCACAACACAAACACATAGATGATGTCCTGACTCCCTTCCTCCATAACAATTCTAGTCTTGGCATCCCAATTTTGGAAGATATGACACAGTAAAATTAAAAAATGTGTCCAGGATCATACACTTCTGTAAGATGGGATTTGATCCCACTCTGTGCTTTAGACACTTAATCACATATGTTCTCATCTCTAGTTGATGTGTGTTCATGTAGATAAATCATATATAGACTAACCTGAGAAACATATAATACATTAAGTTCTGCAAAAAGAGTGACCATAGCTTTATTTTCACCACCTCAAACAGACCTTTTTATGTACCAGAAAAGAAAATTATTTCAGCCTGAACAATCATTTGGCGCGCACCGTTCAAGCACAGCAAGCACTCTTTACTGTGGCAGAACCCTTCGCGGGGGCTGCCGTGTCCTGGAAGCACCTCTTTTGGATTTGGACTGGATTGCTGTAAAGCTCGTGTTGCCGAGCTGTGATTTTGCGAGCAGAGGACGTCTATTTGGGTTGCACCTCATTGCCTGGATGCTAGAAACAAACAAAGGGCTATCTGTACGTGGGGACTCCGCCCGCCCCCTGGCGTGCTAGCTTCGCTGGGAGGAGCATAAATATACCGGCACCAGCGCACCTGCGCGCGCACCGTTCAAGCACAGCAAGCACTGTTTACTGTGGCAGAACCCTTCGCGGGGGCTGCCGTGTCCTGGAAGCACCTCTTTTGGATTTGGACTGGATTGCTGTAAAGCTCGTGTTGCCAAGCTGTGATTTTGAGAGCAGAGGACGTCTATTTGGGTTGCACCTCATTGCCTGGATGCTAGAAACAAACAAAGGTGACTGTTGTGCACGTTTTGCAGTTGATGAGAGTTGTGCACGTTGTGCTGTGCCATCTTTATTGTTTAGCAGCCACCTGATACACCCTCTCTTTTCATTAATCTCTTTAAGGGCTATCTGTACATGGGGACTCCGCCCCCCGTGGCGTGCTCGCTTCGCTGGGAGGAGCATAAATATACCGGCACCAGCGCACCCGCGCGCGCACCGTTCAAGCACAGCAAGCACTGTTTACTGTTCATGGTGCGCGGCACAGGGTGCGCTGCTGTCGGTAAGACATTTTCCCATGTTATTCAGAGGATATTAATCCGGTGGATTGATCGGGTCTCCAGACTTCTCTACTATTATTCACTGACTTCAGCTCCTAATTATATGTCCTGACTAATCGTAAGCCCTTTGACATTTATCAGCTTGTGAGGGTGGAGGGACGCCGGGTTTGGAAGTGGCTGACAAGGGAAGCCGCTCGGCTACACGGGAGGGCGGCGGGAGCACGGATGTGCACTGATAATTAATGTAGCAGTAAGGTTGCATTGATCAAGTGTATTGTGCTGGCTCTGTAAACACCTATATATGATGCAATATTGTTCTCTTTCTATTGTTTAAAATGTAGGTGTCTAAGACTTCCAGATTGTGAGTCTTCGGACAGGTCCGGGGGTAGTAACTATTTCCAACCGGACCTCCATATATGTATTAGTCTCAGTCTTGGAGACGCTTATCCCGGCATACTCCAAATTGAATTCTTCTGCCTCGACATATAAATCCTAAAAACATTTATATTTTTGGATTTTTACATTCTCATTAATGTCTAGGCGCAGAAATAGTATTGAGTATGTTTACTCTAGAGGGGCTGCACCTGGCCCCTCCACTAGGAGATCTACTGTACAGGGAACTAGGCTGTATGATGATATCCTATCAGCCCCATTAATATTCACGCCTGTAAAAAATACACTAAGAACGGCTATGAATATGCCATTACCACTGTCCCCTCCGGAGCCGAGCGATTCAACGCTATTGGACTCCGAAGCAATCGCCCACTTGTCTAGCTTGTCCACAAATGGCCTCACACAGGCCCGAGAAGACGTAACAACAGATCCTCCCCCGAAAGATGTTGAGACCAGGGAGGAGGTTGTGACAGTTCCAGAATCCTCTTTTCTAGATACCCCTCCAGATTTCTTTTCAGCTGACGCAGAGCTGAGAGATCGAACTCAGCATATAAATGAATCCTCAAATCCCTTTAATGAACTACACCTAGGTCATACATCAGATACGGGTGCGCTCCTTCGGGACATACTGCAAGAACTGAAAGTTCATTCTACTGGATTTATGGAAATCCGTATATTAACGGGTAGACAGATTGCTCAGACCCACAGCTTTATTGAAGCATTGGAACTTCTGCCCACAAAAATCATTACCAAATTGATGGCTACCGGCTTACTCCCCAGCAGGGTTGAGCCTGATAATTCTGCCTTAAAAAATGTGCCCGCCCACCTAATGAATTCAGTTGCTTTGAAAGATACTGATGCATCTTCTATACTCACGAATAAAAATCTTGCAGAGAAAGAAGAGGGGAGAGGGTCAAAAAATACAGTCAACAAAAACAAAAATAAAAATGATCAGAATAACAAAATTAATAGGAAGAAGGGACATGCGTCCTTCTTTAACAAAAGAAGTAAAATGGCTAAAAACTCCTGGAAAAATCTAGTAACAGAAGAATTGGCCGAGGTTTTTGATCAAGAGGCTGAAACAGTCGATAGAGAGGAAATTCCAAACAATCAACAGGAGGGAGAGTATAGCCATGCGAAGAATACTCTGACTGATGCAATGTCACACAAGAGTCAGACTTCCACACTAAACCTGGGCCCCAGTAAGATGGTGGCAGCCGAAAGAACTAAAATTAAGGCCACACAATTCTCAAAAGAGACATATGAACTCTTTACAAAACCGAAAACTCAAAAGCTTGATCATATTACCACCCCTTTGAACCCGCTGGCAAATGAGTTTCTAACAAATATAACACCACAGGTGGTTCAAATTCCAGACCCAATCGATTCTGCAACACCTGTCCCTCCCAATCAAGAAAACTGTGCAGAGGGTCTGTCAATGCAGAATGAGCTTGTAAACAGCCCCCCCCATGAGATATCCTCCTTATGCGGAATGGAGGTAAAATCCTTAATTAATGCTGCAGTAGAAGCAGCATTAAAGGTGAGACATTCTCACGAGTCTTTGGCCTTGAACCCTTCCCTTGGTGTGGCTAAGACACTGACATTGGGGCCTCAAACCAACTTGGGCCCATTGGCTCCTCACACCCAAAAGAGGAGTAAAGAAATTGGAGCAATGAACTCAAACAAAGAGAAAGAGTCAGGGAGCTCCTGCGTGATGAAGAAATCAATTATTAATTTCCCCTCTACTCCTTCTTTGACCGAAATGGAGGTAAAATTGCTAATAAGTACGGCAATTGAAGAAGCATTGAAAGCTAAAACCCCACAGGAAGCACAGACCTTGGCTGGTACCGCCAATCCATTACAGCCTAAAAATCAGCAAGAGATTAGGGAAAGGTCCCCCGCCTCTAAGGAGATGGAATCTACTACACCCACACCGATGGAACCATTCCCTCTACATACAGAGCCGATGTTCGGCATCCCATCCAGGTCACCTAGAAGGCAAAGGGAGGCTGCGGAAGAAAGGGTACCCAAACACTACATGGACACAGAACTTAAACACATACCTTGGAGAACTCCATGCTTTTTAGATTCTCCAAGTATACTAATTTTCCCTCTCTTTGATTGTGGCTTTCAGCCTTCTATGCACAGAAATAGAACTCTGCAGCTTCTCAATGACATTCCTAATTTAGCTAATCTGACCTCTGCAGATATCAAAAGGATGGATTTTATACATCCCTATTGTTATGACCATGTAAGAATTATATTTTATTCTAAATTGGTCTATCTGAACGTCCTTTTAGAATTGGACAAATTCAATAAGAGGGGATTTGATATTCTAAATTGTGGAGAAGGAACTCTGCAATCTGAAATTCCTAAATTCATTCAAGTACCAAGACTGGGAGGCATGGGTGAACAGGAGCAACAAAAAAAAAGAGTCAGAGATATTCTAGGAGCACGACTCAAGCTGGAGATGACTAGCCTCGAGCCTGAGAGACTCTATTGTCCGATTACAAAATCTAAAACAGAAGCATTAGCAGTAAGTAACCATGTCTCAATTCTTTCCTGGAATTCAAGAGGGAATTCTCACCTGTCGTCCTGTGTGGAATTATGTAAACACTTGAGAACAAAAAATATTCTATGCATACAAGAAACATGGATGACCTCTCCTGCCCAGATAGACGGTTTTGAATGTCATCACCTTCTAGCATCCCAAGGAACATTAGGCCGGCCCAAGGGGGGACGTTTATTGGCAATAAAGCTGGATTTGGGCATTAGTATTGTTGAAACTTTTACAATTTCCCCAGTGGGATTGGGTGCGATCCTAAGGCTTGAAAATGTTAACCATTTACTAATCTGGAATATATATTGGTCACCAGGAACAAATCTTTACCAAACAACCTTCAACATGGAAGAAATAATGGAGAAATATCTTTGTATCTATCCGGGCCTCCAAATTTTAATAATGGGGGATTTGAATACTAATCTAATAATGGAGACAAATGAATTAGTAGCCACGGAGAACCCAATACTTTTGAACATAGCGGGGGATCAAGGGGAAATACGTGATCCTCTTTTGAAAAGCTCCATGTACAAAAAAGGGGATCGATCAGGTTGGTCAACATTATTAAAATCTTGGGGCTTGAAATCGGTACATGTAACCTCGTTCTCTGATGTCCCTTATACAACATGGACATCAGGGGCCAAGTCATCACCCATAGACTACATATATGTTTCCACTGATATTTTTAATCTGATTGAAAGCTTTAGACTAACTCCCTCTCTTAAAAGCGATCATAAAATGCTTGAATTGAACCTCTGCATCTTAACAAGAAACCCTAAACCCCAGGAGAGGCTCCAGGACCTACTCATAAATAACGGGAATAACAGGATTTGCTGGCACCCTGGAAAATGTTTCGAAATGTAATAACTTATTCTGTAAAGAACACACAGATTCCACTTATGAGGAAAAAAAAGATAGGTTTACACACGCCCATTTTGGCCCATATATAAAAACACTAATTGAAAATTCTATAAAAAAAGCTGAGAAACCATATAATCAAACATCATCTACATAAATATGATTCTACAGTTTATTTAGCAAAAATTGCGCTGCGCCGCACTTTAAGACAAGCTCATCTACTAAATATAGAGGATGATATCAAAAGAAGGGGGATTAAGGGTATTAAGCAAGTTTATAAGAATTGGATCAAATCCCATTAACATAAGTTACTGCAAGAAGGTAATGAGGAAATGTTGACTTCATTGAAAAATAATTCCACCAAACATTTCTGGCAACTCATAAACAAATCCTCTAAACCTGTCCGAACCCACAACCTTAATCCCATTAATGAGTTTACATGGAAAAATCATTACGAAAACTTATATGGAGGCATACAGGACGTGGGCTCCTCGATATACAACTCTAGGGCCACACAATGGCCTGGTAATTTTTCGATTAGCATGATAAGAGAGAGGATAATAAGATATAGTTCATCTCGTGCCGCAGGACCAAAATCTCTCTTTCTCCTCTTTGAAGATATTAGCCGTACTAGACGTATTCCATCATCATGGAATATGAGCTACATAATTCCTGTCTACAAAAAGGGAGATAGATCCAGGCCATCCAATTACCGGCCAATAGCACTACTTGATTCTGACTCAAAAATGTATGCAAGACTTCTTTTACAAAGAATAGAAGCTTGGGCTACAAAAGAAGGGATTTATTCCTTCGCACAATTTGGCTTTAGAAAGGGAATTGGAACACTGGCGGGTGGATTGACAATCTCACTACTGCAAGAATTGGGATGGCAAAAAGGGGCGAGTCTGGTTTATTCGGCAAGCATGGACTTATCCCTTGCGTTTGACATGGTTAATAGAACAATATTATGGAAGAAGTTGTCATGGATGCAGATACCCCGCAAGCTATTAGCCATTTTGATTCACCTTCATGAAGGGTCAACTATACAGATCAGGCTAAACAACAAAGGCCTTCTTTCAATACCGATTAAGACATCTAATGGCCTCCGTCAAGGGTGCATCTTTGCCCCGACCCTGTATAACCTATATACTTCTGATATAGGTCAGGCGTTGTGTCCTGCAGCCTTTATACAACCAATGTTAGAAGGCAAGAAAATGTGCTGGTGCTCGTATGCGGACAACTTCCTGCTATTCGACAGGTCCCCAATAGGACTACAGTGCTTAGGAACAGCTTTTGGAAAATATATGAAAGCCAATGCTTTGGTAGTGAATCCATTAAAATCGCTAATCTTGTGCTTATCAGGAAAAAGTAGACCACTCTTGAAAAACTGGAGTATGGGATTGCATAAATTACCTATCAGAAGTACAATGATTTATCTGGGTTTTTTTGTGACCGCAAAGGGAAACAATATATCTATTTTTACACACTTCTTAACTAAGGCCAAAGCATGTGCCACACAACTGCGGGTGGTAGACCTAAAATTTGGAAACTTTTCTCTTAATCCTTGTCTAAGATTCTATAAGCTTAAATCAATCCCTATGATTCTGTATGGCTGTGAAATCCCATTTATAATGTGCAGACTAGACATAAACAGACTTGAGGCGACTATATTAAGGAAAATGATGGTCTGCCTGCCCAATTGTGTCCCGATACACGCAATCCGGTATGAATTGGGACTACAGTCGTTTAAGAAAATGTCTATCGCTATTCCGACAACTCATAATACAAACGCAAAATAATCTGTATTACGAGCTGTCTGGTAAGTTGAAACAAGGGAGCCCTAAGTCTATTCTTCTGACCAAACTAATGAATCTGTCCTTAACTTCATTAAGCAGCGTTGGAGCCCAAATAACAATGTTAATAACCAATCCAAGAAAAGTGAAACAACTTCTGCAAAACGCAGATTGGGCAGCAAATATTAGCAAACTTTCCTCATATAGATTGTATGCACATATGATATCCTATTACAAATCTCTGGGAAATATGGAACCATATTTGTACATCTTCCCCAATAGAGGTTACCGAAACATCTATATGAGATTTAGATTTAATGTTTTACTCACCGGGGAAATTGTCTCCGTAAGAACTAAAGGGGCAGACTCATTGATTTTGTGTAGGCACTGCAATGCACAAGAGGTGAAAGAAACACTAAGACACTTGCTATTGGATTGTCCTAACTTGCTAGAAAAGAGAATACTCTATTTTTCAAACTTTGTATCAGATGTAACAAATGTAATCCCAAGCCAAGTGTGGAAACATATGTTATTTGATAAGAAAGTTTCCCTGCAGTTAGCAATTGTAAGATTTTGGAAACTGGAGTGTGGTTTGACATGAAGAATGTAAAATATTGTAGGGAAATTTCATTTCATAGTCATGGTATTGAACTGCATTTCGTTTCATAATGGAAATAAGTATGTCCTCCTCTTTTAGAATTTGTATCTGTTGCTTTTACTTTCTTTTAACTGTCTTATTCATTTTAAATTGTGTTTTGTAAAAGGTTTTGTTTAAAACCAAATACAAATAAAGATTAATAATAACAATCCTTTGTGCTTTACAACTGTACTTTTGAGACACAACACAATTGGGTGAAAAGGTCAGTGACTTGTAGTCATTGTTCCACACAGACTTGGAGCTGGTAATTGTGCACAGCTTTTAGCAGGCTTGAGCCCCAGCAGGCACAAGTGGAAATAACAGGCATCGCCTACATACCCTGGATGGTGGGAGCTTGAGGACAAACACTAAGGGCTATGTCTCATGTCTAGGCAAACATCCATTTTGCCCGAGGCCAGGGTTATCCTTTTATTCCCCCATTCACAAACTGGGTAGTACATGATGATCCCATGGCCACTGTGCATAGCCCAGGGGTTGGGGGAGTAAAAGAAAATGTATTGGAATGCTCCTTATAGACTAGTGGACAATTCATCAGGCAAACCCTCATGCCCACCACTCATTCCAGTTTATCATCCACTACAGTTTCCCATTAGGAGAGAAAGTTGACTCATAAGTGACAGATCAATTAGCAAGTTAAAGAATACTTCAGCCTGACGTGTACACATTATAGAGAGGTCTACCTGTTTTCCACTTGAACTGATTTTTATTCATAAATCTAGATGTTAATCACTGGGGCCCATTACAGGTTAGGTGGTATCTTGATGGTAAATCCGCTGAGATAGCACCAAACTGCATTACCATTACCGCCACTTGGTACGGCAGTATTACCGCTGGATTACAAGTGGCCGTATGCAGTGTTAGTCCCCATTAATTGGAGTCTATTGGACTCCATGGGGGATTTTTGGCAGAATTACTGCAGCAGTAATTCTGCATTGGTAATTCCATTGACATTTGGGGGAAAGCTGGCAGATTTAACTCCAGCTCATGGCTGGAGGTGAATCTTCCAACTTTCCGCCAAAGTTATAGTTGCAGCTTTTAGCAAAGTGCACGTTTAACAAAATCACTTCTAAGTGATCCCTTATGCGGTAGCAAATGGAACTATGACCCATTTAAGTAGATTGCATAGATTAGTCAAAATTGGAAGGCAGGGTTTCTGGTTGCACAATTTGCAATGATTAAGGTTTTAGACCACACATGCTCTCGTTGCATCTTTAGTTTTGCACCAACATGCCATTCCTGGCAAGAGATAAATAAACTCTGCAAGTTGATGATTGCATGCAGTTATTTTACCTGTCAATAGTTGTCAGGGTCAGTTTAAATGACTCTGTGGCTCTGGAATTTCTCATATCACAGGAAATCCCATAGTTCTGTGACAAAACGCGTACTCTCCTTACCACAACCAATAATGAAACTTGTCTCCTTCCAAAAATTCTCTCTTACCCATGAATGAGATTTTCTCTTCCAGATAGATTGAGGGGGACTCACAGTACCCCTGGGGTAAACAAGTGTGTTTTAGACACTGATTTCTATATAAAAATGAGATCAAATCCAGTGAGTCCTCCTGAAGGGGAATTGAGGAAAACGCGTTCTTTAAATCTATTACTGTAAAATATTTGTCTGTAGATTGAATATTGCGTAATATCGTAGCTGTATTTGGAGCCAGAGGAAACTCTGCTTCGCCAATTTTATTAAGAAGGCAGGGATCCAGAATAAATCTCCATGACCCCCGTTTTGATTTCTTAATGGGGTATACAACCGTGTTGCATGGGGAATCCGATGGCACCAGTATTCTTTGCTGCATCAAAGCAGAAATGGTTTCAAATATACCCTCATCCATTCTCTTGACATGGGATACTGCTTTGCTCGTGACAGAATAGCTCCAGGCTTAAGCATGATTTTAACTGCCCCTACTCCTTTTAGTAGACCTACGTCATTGGGACTACTGGTCCATAAAATGCTTGCCACCTTCTCTAAGTCTTTCTGGAAACATGACTAATTCATC
The DNA here is from genome assembly GCF_040938575.1 of Ambystoma mexicanum. NCBI lineage: Eukaryota > Metazoa > Chordata > Amphibia > Caudata > Ambystomatidae > Ambystoma > Ambystoma mexicanum. Next base: position 1,617,982,749 of record NC_090932.1, on the reverse strand, counting down.
ACCTGAATGTTCATCTCTAAACAATTCCTTGTCTGTCAAATCTGTCAGTCTATATCCTTCACCAAGGGCTATCACTGCTCTCCCTCCTCTTCCCTCATCATCTGTCCCATGAACAACTACTCTTTCTTCTCGAACTACTGGCACTTCTAACTCGAGGGGATTATCTGTCCATCTTCATTATAAATAGGTATTTCTGGTCTAAACAAAAATTCATCTGGTATCCTCAACGTGTTACCTACTAATCTGGGGAGCCATGATAACAAAATAGTTAGTTTGTATAACAATACCTCTGGGTCTAAAGGGACCCCTCGTAATGCTTTGTGTTTTGCAACTGTCTTACATTCAGAAATTCTATTCCTGGAGTGTAACTCACAATCCCTTTGACAGTAAAAGATAACATAATGTTTAATTTTGTCATCACATCTCGTTCTAATATGTTAACTGTTGTCTGTCGAGAGAGCAATATTGGCATAGGTACATCATGTTCTCCTATAGAAATTGGTAACTCATCAGTAAAAGGAATTCAAGTTATTGCCCCTGAGAATCCCTTCGCATTCATGCCAATGCATGGCATTGGGAATGTTCCCTCTTGAACAGAAGAACGAGTCGCTCCAGTGTCTACAAGAAAGAAAAATGTCTTGCCTCCTATCGTCATCTTGGCCCTTGGTTCCTCTTGGGGGGGTCTGACGTCACTGATAGTACTGAACACATCAGGTCACTGTATGGGCTGTCCTATTGTGGGTATACATTCATCCCAGTACCTGTGAAAGGATTTCCTCCTACCACAGCCACACTCCCTATCCTGGGTGTAGGTGCTTGTGGGACTCCTGTATTCTTATTCCATTGTGGTGCCTCTGCTTGCTGAGTCTGTGCTCGTTGTGCTTGTATGGGCGCTTGCTGTAGATACCTTTGTGGCAGCTGCACTTGTGCTGGACCTTGCTGTGCTTGCTGTATTTGCTAATGTTAAATGTTAATGTTAAAGGATATTTGTACCGCGCACGATCACCACCAGAGTGGTCCCCTGGCACTCTGGCAGCTCTGAAAGAGGGAGGGCGGTGAGTTAGTGGGAATGAGCTGGAAAAGTGCAAGATAGCAGTGATGTGCTGTTGGCAGCCTCAGCGTGGTGGGTCCGTTGGCAGGGCTTGGGGTGCTATACGGTCGATAGGCACAAGTGTCTGATTCTGTGTGTGATCTTGGGGATAATACTCCTGTGGTTCTGCATTATACTGTGGAGAATAACTCATCCCCCTCTTGGAGTCTGCCAGTTCTGTTGCATGCCCCCTCTACTCCTCCAAGATCGGGCTATATGTCCCATCCTCCAACAATTCCCACATTGCTGTGGGTGTCCTCCATTAAATCATCCTTCTCCTTGAACGTCTTTAAATCCCTCTCATCCTCCTCTAGATGCATTCCTTCTACCTCATGGCCCAAAATTATACCCACTCTGCTCCGTAGAGTACACTACATTACTTTGCTGCGCTGCCTGTACTACTTGTGTTACCACACCTTCACCACTTGTCAATATCTCTCCTTCTATAGCACATTTTGACAGATTTTTCTGAACAAACTCTGCTTCCTCTTGCTTTCTATCCTCAGCTTTTGTCTTGTTCTTCTCTTGCAACAATCGACAATGATGAACAATAGTGAACTGTATTTCATTCACTGATGCACTGGCTCGGGCAGCCCCTTACAGACAATGTGGTAGAATAATGTGACTGTTTTATCCTATGGTTCTCTCATCAACAGGGTCTTCATTCTCACCCATTTTCCATGTCATAATCACACCGATGTCTGATGTATTGAGGTACTGTACTCTAAGCGCTTTCATACATCTGCTCTACAATTATTAAGTGGTGCTCTGTCATGTGTTGTATTTTGTGCTGTTATACTTGCATATCCTGCTCGTCTCCAAATGTCGTGAGCTCTCTCCCCTAGAATGGCTGCCAGCAGGGTGTTCAAGTCACCCACTGCTAACGTCCCACTGTCATTTCTTCTATATCATGAATCCATTTTCATGCACTAGAAGTCAAACTAGGCAGTTTACACTTCAAATTGTCTTTATCCATTTGTGGTCATGGAATATTTTATGGTTGCCCACCCGCTTTCTCTTTGGCATACCACGTTCAGTGTCTGACCCCTCTGGATCTCACAACTCAGCCCCTAAAAAGTATGCTTTGCAGAAGAGTTCCCAAGAACCAATAGCTTTGAACAAGGTGTCAACTGGCCAGGTCACTCACCCCTGGATTTGTCCCCCCAATGACATTGAATCATCCTGAGGTAGTGGTGTACTGTCAAAGGGTATAAGACACCACTGTTGATTCATCAATCCCTGCAAGATATGGCTCCTGCTGTTATCACCTGCTAGTAATTCTCTTTGTTTTAATGACCCACATATGCAAGTGTCTCTGGGACTTTGGATAGCTGTAGTGGTAACCTCTAGCTGAAACTTCTGAACACAAACTTTGGACAAAGGAATTCTTCGCTCAAAATCTAAAGGGAGTCAGACAACTGATGCTACTGCAGTCAACACCTCCGGTCTCTGCTTGTAACAATAAATCTGCATCATACCTTACTGAAGGCATTGCCACTTATTTCATCTGGCAACGAGGATGGGATGAGTAACACCTTCAATAAGGTAAGATGTCTTCAATCTGGATTCACATTTCCTCCCCTTTACCCAATCACCTGCACACAAAGCTGCAAAACCATTATATTACAAAACGACAGTCACAAGGTACTGATCCAGTATCTGGTATCATACCTCACCTTTACAGCCTCACCACACTCCCTCATCTCATCACTAGCCTTCTCAAGATCAGCGACAACCATCTTGGACTGATTCAACCAGCCCGGAGTCAGCTGGGTGTTAGGCTTCTGCCCTGTCATAAGTTCAAATGGCACGGCTCCAGTGGAGTCATGGGGCGTCACTCTGTACTGAAATATCCTCCAAGCAATATATCTGCCAATCACTATCATTCATCGCAGACAACCCTACACCATCCATGATAGTCCATTTAAATCACTCTTCTCAACCTCCTCCACAATGAGTCTCCTAGAGAGAGCATGTGCCACAACATTCTCCATTTCGAGATGCGCCTAGCGACTCTATCAAGACTTTTCTTTTTGGAGATAGACACCAGTGGTTTATGGTGAGTAGAAATCACAAACGGTCTCCCATACAAATACACTTAAAATGTCAAAATGGCCCAAACAACCACCAAGGCTTCTTGCTTGATAATAGAATATCTACATTCAGCATCCTTGAGTTTTCGTGCAGCACACGCTACCATCTGTTCAGCTCTCCCATCTTCCTGTGAAAGCACTGCACCCAAGCCAAGCTCTGCTGCATTTGTATGAATAATGGTACTCCTTTCTTCACTAAACCCCTGCAGAACTGGAGGTCAAACTAATTCCTGCTTCACTCTCACAGCATGAAGAGCATTCAAATTTCACACGCCTCCTGGTCAATATCCCCAATGCCGTGGTCTTGCTTGCCAATCCTTTCACAAATATAGAATAATATTCAATAACGCCCAAAAATGAGGCTACTTCAGCCTTATTTCTTGGAGGGATCATCTCAGCAATGGCGTTACCAGTGCTCATTTTCAGTTGTACCCCTTGACCAGACAAACTGTAGCCTAGATAGTCCACAGAAGACTTGCCAAATCTGCACTTCTCCAGTGTCAACACGAGACCAGCATCACACAACTTTCCCAAAACAGCTTTTAATCTAGAATCATGTTTTCCCTGTCACTGCCCCAAACTACAATAACATCCTCATAAAACATTGCTCCCGCCAGCACATCAAGTACATTGTACATCACCTTCTGGAACACACTGGCCGCAAAGACCAACCCAAATGGCATCCTTACACACTCAAACATACCTACATGGGTGATGAAACTGAGTATGTCATACAATTCAGGATGCATGCAAATTTGGTGATACATCAACCTCAAAACCAAGACGAAGTAAACCTTCGAACAAGCCAAGTCAGCAGTTAACTCATCGATTTGGGGTAATGGAAACCTCTCAGTGACCACATTCTTGTAAACTTCTACGAGATCGAGGTTTCAAAGGTGAGGTATGATACCAGTTACGAGAGCAGGAGCACATAGTTGTGTAAATGCGAACGGATAGAAATTAAGCTTCCCAGGAAGGGGAGGAAATATTAATCCAGATTTTCTGGTCAAAAGATGGTTGAAAAGGATTATGGGTGTGCCGTATGTCTGGAAGGTGGTGTTGTCTGAAACACGAGGATGGTATCTGGTTGTGGTACTGAATAGCTGGTTGTGTTATTGTTTTATGGTACTGGTTCCTGTTCCTCTCCTTTCCTTTTCCCTTGCTTCTCCTCACTGTCCCTCCCACGGTTTTCTCCTTTTTTATCTCTCCCCTTTCCACTCGTGTCCGCCACTCTTTTACTCTGTTAAAGGAGAGGTTTGTCATGTAGTCTTCAGCTGTGGAATTGCAGAACACTTCAGCAGCTTAGAATGTGGCTGTTTGGTTCCACCTAGAATGTTGCTGAAGGTAGGAATGTGTGGAAGATTTAAAGGGAGTCAGTTTGAGCCTGGCAACTGATGCTACTACGACATTCAACACCTCAGGGTAGCTCAGGGGAAACATGCTCTCCTTGGAAGCAAGACGACACGGAGCAACACAGGTACGATCCCTAGTTGCGCACTTAGAAACCTCTGCGTATTAAGCACGTAGTAAATAACCTATCATATCATATCATACTTGTAACAATAAATCTGCATCCTAACTTACTGAAGGCATTATCACTTGTTTATGCTGTCATGCTACTGAAGAAATAATATGTTATGATATGCCTGGATGGGATGTTTGTTCCCTTAAGGATGTATGCAATGGGACTGAAGTGAAGGTCTCAAAGAAGGGAATTGTGGGGAAAAGTCGAGAATTTAACATGTTAAGTGCTCCCCTAGCACACTACTTCATCATAATGTTTAAACAACTGTTTCTTGCCTGTGCGAGGTGAGGCATTAGGCTGTACTGAGCATGTCCTAGCGATGAAGGTGCTTTGTCTAGTGTGTAGCCATGCTCGCCTCCACATCTCTCGCTTCTGACATGTTTCCCATTTGGCATATGGAAGCATGTTTTAGGCTCTCACTTTCTTAGATCAAGTGGTTTTTGCAGACCAAAGTCATCATTCTGTAATCATGCTCGTCTGCCTCAGACCATGTGTGAACCTGTGAGGAGCATATTCAGCACCACTAAATGTATCACTTTATGCTGTCCTTCCTGATAACTGTGTAAACATGTAAGAACACAACTGGTATCAAAGCCTTGTATAGCAGGACTTTGTTTCCTGCTTCTAACGTTGTTTCACTATGATTCCGTGCCCTGTCTGGACCTCCCCTTCCATTAAAATGCATGTGTTCCTTTGGGTATAAGATAATGGTGCGTGTAGGGAGGGAGGCTCTTACTTGCATGGAAGTCTCATACTGTTGTTGGTTTCTTTTTGTCCTGCTGGTTGTTTTTTACTAATACACTTTTCTCCAATCCACTGGACTAGTCGGTGGTAATTGTTCCATGACAAGATGAACCAGAGCCAGGCATTTGGCTTTAACCAGGCTTGAGTCAGCTCTGGCTACCCCACCTCGACTGACCAATGGAATTAAATTACATCACTGCACCAACTAAGATGAGAGACTAATTGGCTGTTGATCTCCTGAAATAACACAAAAAACACAAGACACACAGGCTACAACTAACCTCAGTTTGCGCTAGCAGTGTCTGCATTGATAAAGGACTTCTTCAGTTCAGAGTGATGACTGACTGGAACTACTTTTAACTAGATTGCTCTACATGTGACAGACCCCTGTACAGGAAGTAACAGTGAGGATTCTGATTGGTGGGTTTGCCTGGGCTTGGGCTGCGTGCTGGGAGCTGTATGCTGATGGGGTAGAATGACCGGTGAGGCAGTTGAAAAGAAACTGCTTGCTGTGTTCACATTATTTTCCAGTTTGCCTGCTGAGAGGTAAACAAATATATATTTCAAAATTCCCTTTTGGAAGGTTTCTTTGCAGAGCCCTTATCTGGCACCCCATCTATTATAAGGACACACACAGGGTCCCAGTCCATGATGTCGATACATTGGCTGCTCCATGTATGGTTTCAGGTCTGGAAAGAGTGACTGATGAAAAGTTCATAGGGAGTGAGTGCAGTCTTCTTAGATGACAGATTGGAGAATGATAACTGTCAGGTGTACTTTGCATCAGGTGTAATGCACAAGACCCCCCCCCCAGCTCAAGTCATCCAACAAAATAATAAAAGGCCAGATGTATGCTTGTCTGATGCCGTCATAGCTTCGCCTGTTGTCACCGCTAGAGGGAGCTGTTGCCTTAGGATATATAGAGACAATGCCAATTCGCATAGCTTCACCTGTTACAGTAGCCTTTTCCTGTTGTCACCGCTAGAGGGAGGTGTTGCCTTACGATATATAGAGACAATGCCAATTCGCACAGCTTTGCCTGTTGTCACCGCTAGAGGGAGCTGTTGCCTTAGGATATATAGAGACAATGCTAATTCGCATAGCTTTGCCTCTTGTCACTGCTAGAGGGAGCTGTTGCCTTAGGATACATAGAGACAATGCCAATTCGCATAGTTGCATCTGTTATCACCTCTAGGGGCAGCCGTTGCCTTAGGATATATAGTGGTCCTGCTTTGCCAATGTAAACCTGCACTTTGGCCCTGTACACGGGCTACTACACTATTTTTCAATAATAAGCTCTGCCCTGTCTGTATTTGTTAGTGAAAAATCTGAAGAAACAAGAAATTAAGTCTGCAACTTGACTCCCTCACCCCATGCTATTCGTCATTTCCTAGCCAATGGCTGTGAAGACTGCCTGAGTGGGCAGTGTAGAAAAGAGGCTGCTTCATTATGAGGTCATGTGACCATCTTCCCAGGTCAGCAGTAATCAATGGAGGAGCTGTTTCATTGAAAGGTCTAGAGATGATGTGCTGGAACTGAGCTCCGTTTCCATCCTGTGTGGTGTGTACACATACCTCTTTTTTTGCCAATTTAACAACTGTCTCTGTGTTTCTTGATTGGAAAACAATGGCAATATATCTGGTCTTTTGGAGCCTAGCCCCATTCGTGCTCCATATGAATTTCCAAACAAGAAAAGAACACGTCTGCAAACACTGCAGTTTGCAGGTCTGCCTGCTGCCATATGTGATTTGCAGACAACGCTCCATGTGTACCTGGTATATGCTTTTTCAAGAAAACATCACCCCATATGTATTTAGGCTAGCAATGGGATTTGGCATGCTCTGCGGATGTTCTACTTGTTATTGAATTTGATATACTGCTTGCAAACGCTCTTTTTTTGCCATTTCGGATTCTTGTAAAAACAAGCATTGCCAATACCAATAGTTTTGCCTTTTGTGTAGGCATGTGAAAGACTTTGGTAAGGCACTGCAATAGTGGAATTAACTGGTCATTGATGGCAGCTGCTGCAAAATGGTGCGAGTACCTAGGCATGTAATAGCAGTGTCCGGAAAATGCCTAATAGTTATACACAAGCTAAAACTGTTGTCTTTGCCAATGCGTGTTTGTAACAGGACGTCATGCATAGTGCTTAAAAATAGATTGACAGAAGGCAGACCTGGTTAAGACACTTTTATTACACCAGTAGAGCCTCGACAGCCCCAATTAATCCGTTTACTTACAGAAGACTGGCTTGGAGGGGAAAAAACAGCAGGCACTTCAAGTTAACATTTGTTGGTGAGGCTTGGTAAAGCTAGCTCCAAGAGATCCTGGGAGAATGTAATACAATCGTTTTGGATTATAGGTGGCGCTAAAGCACCACCTAGTAGCCAAAACTGAAAAATGGTATTACCATGACTTATCTCAATGGTGCCCAATGTTCGAGCTCAGAAGCATGAAAGGTAGAAGGGGCCCTGCTGGTATTCAAACCTTCCACCTAGAGCTTGGGATAAAATTTGCCGCACCAACAGTTAATTTACTCCGCTCTTTTATATATATTCTAGTCCCAGCTCACGCCCTCAATCGCAAGTCTGCTCTTGAGCAAATCACTTTGCCTCACTGCATCTCTGTTCCAATATCTGTGAAACAGGGGCTCTGCACAAAATCAAGCTCTTACTGAAAGTGGACATTTATATGTCACAGAAGTCTGGAGGAATATGCTAGGGTGACTAGTGCCCTCAATTTTAAGGGGATATATTGATAGACTCGGACACAAGAAACACCCATATACAATAAATAAATCTAGTTATACTCAGCATATCATATGCCGATCTAGTGCTCTATGTCTCTTTCTTGCTCTCCCTCTCTCTGTCTCTGTCTATATCTATGTATCTCTCACACTTGTTCTCTGTATGCACTCTCTCTCACTCTGTGTCTCTTTCCCTCTCTCTATGTGAGCGAGAGTTGAGTGCATGTTTCCTAGAGCCGCCCTAGCTATTCCTAACAGCAGCACAACCAGAGGAAAAATGCAGATATCCTGAAAGATGGCCGCGGGTGAAGGAGGTGCAGCATTTTTTATCGTTAAAAGTAGCTCGAGAGAAGCAGTGAAAGAGATGCTCCCTGTCATCGAGTGTGTCCTGCGGGAATGTCTGTACAGAAGTAGGATCGAGTGTGTCCTGCAGGAATGTCTGGGGCCTACCTCTACTTAAAAAACCCAACCTGGACCCTAACACTCCAACGAACTATAGGCCCATCACAACTATATTTCTCCTTAAAATAATAGACAGAGTAGCATACCTCCAAATACAACAACATTTGGAAGACAACAACCTCCTAGGTCTGCGACAATCCGGCTTTAGGACCAGGCATGGGACTGAAACAGCCCTCCTGGATCTAAAAATCCAAATGGATGAAGCCAAAGACAAGGGCAACCTGGCCATCCTGCATTTGTTAGACCTGTCTGCTGCCTTCGACTTAGTTGACCACCAAATACTCACCAAACACCTCTCCTAGGCTGCTGCATTCTCCCAGGATGCCACCAATTGGATCCAGTCCTTCCTATTGGATAGAACAACCAGAGTCTTCGCCCCTTCAGGCGGCGCCATGGCGGACCCTGATCCGATCCAATGTGGAGTTCCCCAAGGCTCGTGCATCTCTCCCACGCTTTACAACATCTTCACCAAGTTACTCTTTGACTGCCTTGATGACCTGGGAGTTACCTATACTAACTACGCCGACAACACCCAGGTCCTCATTGCACTGACAGGAAGCTATGAGGAAGATTTTGTTAAACTAAATGAGATCTACCTTGAAATTCAAGCATGGATGGCCACTCAAAGCCTCTGCTATAACGACAACAAGACGGAACTGCTGATAGTTGGGTCACAGGCCCGTCTCAATAAACTTGACCCCAGATACCAATCTTTCGTCATCGATGGCAACATTATAAAAGTATCTAAAGAAGTCAAAATACTGGGTGTGTATCTTGACTCAACTCTCTCCCTCAAAAAATAAATCAACGCCACCATTTCCTCCACAGCCTACTCCAATAAACTCATCATTGCCTGCAAACCTTTTTTTATCCACCAACAGCCGCTTCACACTGGCCAGGGCCCTCATGTTATCCAAACTAGACTACTGTAACACACTCTTCCTAGGTTCCACAAACCACAATTTAAATAGACTGCAGTTACTACAAAACAACGCACTCAGATGCACCTTCAACCTCCTATGCAAGGCCCACATTTCCTTGGCCAGGAAGGAAGTCCACTGGCTGCCTATCCGTGAGAGAATCAAACTACGAGCACTTGTTATTGCTCACAAATGCCTCTACCGGACAGCACCTCAATACCTATCTGACAAATTCACAAGACTGAACTCTACTAGACAACTAGATCCCCATACCTACACACACTCAACGTCCCTAGGTTTAATCTGAAAACAGCTGGGGGATCCAGATTTCCTCTGTTAGCAGCCAAATCATGGAATGCACTACCCAGGACTATTAGAGCTGACACATCATTCTGGTCGTTCCGAGCCAAGGTAAAGGATTTACTGTCAATTCAGCATTAGATTCTCAACTACACTCAGCCAAATCCGGCACTTATGCTCTCCATGTTCTAGAGAGGTATCACCATTTAAGCGACATATACCATTGGAACTAATATATACTTCTGCACGGACCACTCTGTAACCCGGCCCTTCATAGTAACTATTGTGCTACACCCTATGTCATACCATGTATGTATGTTCAACTTTCTGTAACACTGCTGTGCCTAAGACAATGCGCCCAGTTACCTGAGGGTTCGGCTGCGCTATACAAATAAACAAACTAAACTAAACTAATGTCCGTACGGAAGTAGGATCGAGTGTGTCCTGTGGGAATGGCTATATGGAAGTAGGATCGAGTGTGTCCTGCGGGAATGTCTGTACAGAAGTAGGATCGAGTGTGTCCTGCGGGAATGTCTGTACGGAAGTAGGATTGAGTTTGTCCTGCGGGAATGTCTGTACGGCAGTAGGATCGAGTGTGTCCTGTGGGAATGTCTGTACGGAAGTAGGGAGGACACAGTTCATCTTTGCGTGCTGTTCTGGGGTTCTGACTGACCTTGAAAGGGACCAAAAGCACGGGCTGCAGGCTGTACAAGTGTACTTGTTATTTTCTATTGCTCATTCATTTACACTGTTTGTGCAATCAGTGGCCATCGTGCACAATTAAACATTACATTGGTGCTCACCGAAGAAACAGTTAAATGGTTTGAATCTTAGGGTGTCCCTTACCCAGAAAAAAGGACATTTGAGAGACAACATTATGTGTATACGTGGCAAAAGAAGTGAAATAAATAAATGTTAAATACATAAATAAATAAATATAAAAAACCGTCAATTCATTTAATTTACATTGTAAACTGCCTCTTTAAAATTTTGGAATGGCTATTTTTAGTGAACACTTAGAATATATATGGTAGTCATCATAAAGACCTTACAGTTTTCTTAGCAAAGCACATTATGAAGGGAGAAATCCAAAATAAGGTAACTAAGCTTCTGTTTGCGACAATGTATCTTGGCGGCCATCTTGTCTCTTTCGGCCATCTTGGTAAAATGCGTGCCATTTTGAATTTGTCTAGTGTCTGTTCTAATGCTGGCATCCTTTCTGTGTAGAGGATCGCGTTAATGTTTGTGGGTTCGGGAAGGGTTACATAAGGTCTGGGTTGTGTGTGCTCACCTGTGTTTGGTGTAGTTACTAATTCAAGGGATGTCCTTCCTAGCAAATACATGGACACAAAGTGTGCCTACAAGTGTTCTGTTAGTCTTTACTGATCATAAACCATTATAAAGTAAGTTCTGTATATGTGCATTCCTATGTAATGAATTACTAACCAGCCCTCTTTTATTCTGTATATAAACACTGCTGCATTTGACTATCTTGACTCATTTGTGTTAACCATATGCTTAGGCAAAGAATAAGCGGGCTGTGGTAACTTTTTCTCCTACAAAGTAATTCAAAATGGTACCATTAGAAAATATGTGTGAAATTCAAGTAACAAATAAAATGAAATTACGAGAATATTGTGAAGACTGGGCTCAAGCGACTGAAAACTATACTGTGTCTTAGCCAAAGGGAGGGGGGGTCTTTCTGTCCCAGGGTACTGGAACACATGTACACTATAGTACAGGAAACCATGAAGGGGAAGAAAAGGGGAAACCGATTGCGCATTTGATATTTGTGGAAAACCACATGGTGACGAGAGACAAAGTCATGCGCAACTGTCTGAAATGTATATTATTGTGGCGCGTACTGCTCCGCCTCCATATGAAATCAGGTGGACAGATCTGTAGGCTCTTTGTACCCCGCCACTGAAACAGTAGCTACAGGATAGAAATTACCACCATTTAGGGAACATAAGGGAAAGAATAAGGGAATGCCTCAGACCTTGATATTGTATCTCAGGAGGATAGCTCAGAGGCAACAAGTTTGCCTTGGAAGAAAGACGATGCGGAACTTCGATCCCCGGGTCCGCGATTAAAAACCTCTGGGCATTAATTAATGAATTTATTTATTTGCATTTGTATAGCACACTTACAGCCCAGAGGCATCGAGGCGCTGTTACATGAAATATTGCAAGACGTTTTGATTAAGTGGTTCACATGCGACCATGAGGTCTCTTGTTTACAGGCAAATGGTACATTGGTGATAGATAACTACATATAGATCAGGTGGGTTCACAGATGCATACAGAGATGCAATCATTAATGCATAGTAAATATTCACAGTATTCAAACAAAAAGCTTAGTTTTAATTGCTTTGCGGAAGGCTTGGTGGGACTCAAGCGCGTTATAAATAACCTTTCATATCATATCTGAAGATATAGGCGCAAGTATAGAAACAGATTCAGAGATAGAGGGAAGGGGAATGAGGGCCAAAGCGAAGGGTAAGAAATGGAGAAGGGACACAGACTATGATTTCTCATTGATAGATTGGGGAAATGAAAATGGGGCGTCTGCTTTTGAGCCCTATGCAGAGCAGGTAATGAGTTTTATAAAAATGAAACAGAGGATGATGAGCTTAGAGGATGCAGGAAGAAAACAAAAGAAGGGGTCACTCCTTCGTGCGGAATCAAATGGAAAAGGAACAGGAGGTATGTCTGCATTATTGAAGGAAAAGAAAAGGTCCGAATGGGCACAATTCTCGGCGCTCCATAATATGGGGCCATTAGGGAAAACAATCAAGGAATCAGGGGGGCCTTGTGAAAGAAAGATGGACACGATTGTAGATTTAAAAGTAGAAGAGGATGAAGATGAGGGTGAGGGGGGGTCGAGAGGAACGAGTAGAGGAGGAGGCTATTGCTAAGCAAATGAGTAGCTAAAAGAACAGAAGGTTATTTGAAGATGGGTTTGGGATGGCGTTTCAATCCTTACAAGGAATAGCTAAAACAGTAATGAAGAAAAGGATGTGTGATGCTTCCAGACATATATGTTTTTTTATGATATGATGCATAGTTTCGCATTTTCTTGTGGAAACATATAACTACGTGTCCCAGCATGCTTCATCAGCCAGCAAAGACAGGACCATTGAAGGTGTCTTGCATGGCAAGGTGCATGCCGGGATCTGTTTGATTGTAAATGACTGTTTGATGGAAGGGTTGCTCTGTTAAGGTTAGCTTGCAGTCAGCAGATTTTCACAAGTACTGAAGGTACAGTCCTTTAAATACATCACAGGCATACTATTGAGTGTGGTACTCTACCATTGAAAGAAGAGCCACCCTGCAGATAGGTACACACGGTATACAGTGATTATAACGAAATGAAAACACTGAGTAACTTGTATAACAAATAATAAATAATGAAACAATACCGAATTGTTTGTCAAAAGTATATATGGGCGGTGGGGTAAGGGATTACAACGGGGTTGGTTGTTCGGGGTGGGGTAATAATGCCAGGGAAACATGGGGCTTGGGTGGGCCCCCCCAAATTTAATAAGAGAACAAAATTCAATATTTTTTCCTTATTCATAATTAGTTAAAAAAACGTTTTGTTATTGTTTAATTCGTTATTATCACATGGAACTGTGCGCACATTACACCAACACAGTAGTGGGCAACCCTAGTAAATGCATTGCTTTATTAAATGCCCACTAGCTCTGATGAAGTTTAGGTAAATAAAACTCTAGTAGTGTTGATAAGTCCTGGTACTGTCTTGGAAGATACCTGCTACAGTTTTGAGGAGTGCAAGGCATCAGTATGCAAAGGGGCGCACTCCGGCACAAGAAAGGTTATGTAATGGAGACAGTTCGAGTCAGGATTATTGGGTGTATAGCCATGTCTTACAGGCGATTCTGAATTAGAGGAAATGATATGATATGATAGTTTATTTATATAGCGCCTATACACTATGAGGCCGATTCATGGAATAATTAGCGCGGCGCAAGTGGGCAAAAACGTGCGAATCGCAGTGGAATAGCGAAAATCGCAGTGCAATTGCGAAAATCGCACGAAAAGCAGCGCACGTCGATTCATGGAAGGCTGTGCGCGAGAAAACCAGCGGATGTGCGATAAAAAAGTGCGCGGCGCACGTTGGCGCACAGGCCATCTAACAGCGTGCGCCAGGTCACAGCGAAAATCGCACAGGGCACAGCGAAATTCGCACATAGCGCGGCGCACGCAACAAAAGTAGGCGGAACACGGGCGTAACACTCGGAATGGGGAACAACTTGTCAAAACGTGGGCGTCACGGGGGAAGTACAGGGCACAAGTGCGCGGAACGCCCACACGCTCGCCTACAACACGTATTCATGGAATAGAATAGGGCAAAAAAGCGCACGCTCAAACCAGCGCACAGGCACAAACACGACCGCCACAAGAAAGCAGGCGGTAGCGTCTCTGCGGCTGTAAGAAATGTGCGCCAAAAGGTGCGCCAACAAATAGCACCTATATACTGCCATGATGAATGTCCCATACTGTGGCCCTCCAGGAAAAATGACGTGCAAAGGGGTACCCACAAACACGGACACCCGCTGACAAAAAATACGTGTGCGTGTATACCGGGGTGCGCGGGAAGTCTAACACGCGATTTCAGCAGGGTACGTGCATCACAGGGGTTCACGTGAAGTTATTCACGCGATCGGGCCTGGGGGAGCGGGCTATGTGTATTTCAGGGGTTCGCGTGAAGTTTCACACGCGATCGGGTCTGGGGGAGCGGGCTACGTGTATTACAGGGGTTCGCGTGAAGTTCCTCACGCGATCGGGCCTGGGGGAGCGTGCTACGTGTATTTCAGGGGTTCGCGTGAAGTTTCACACGCGATCGGGCCTGGGGGAGCGGGCTACGTGTATTACAGGGGTTCGCGTGAAGTTCCTCACGCGATCGGGCCTGGGGTAGCGGGCTACGAGTATTACAGGGGTTCGCGTGAAGTTCCTCACGCGATCGGGCCTGGGGGAGCGGGCTACGTGTATTCCAGGGGTGCGCGTGAAGTTCCACACGCGAATAGCCTGGGCGCGTGTATTTCAGGGGTGCGCGGGAAGTTCCACACGCGAATAGCCTGGGGGCGCGTGTATTTCAGGGGTGCGCGTGAAGTTCCACACGCGAATAGCCTGGGCGCGTGTATTTCAGGGGTGCGCGGGAAGTTCCACACGCGAATAGCCTGGGGGCGCGTGTATTTCAGGGGTGCGCGGGAAGTTCCACACGCGAATAGCCTGGGGGCACGTGTATTTCAGGGGTGCGCGTGAAGTTCCACACGCGAATAGCCTGGGCGCGTGTATTTCAGGGGTGCGCGGGAAGTTCCACACGCGAATAGCCTGGGCGCGTGTATTTCAGGGGTGCGCGGGAAGTTCCACACGCGAATAGCCTGGGCGCGTGTATCTCAGGGGTGCGCGGGAAGTTCCACACGCGAATAGCCTGGGCGCGTGTATTTCAGGGGTGCGCGGGAAGTTCCACACGCGAATAGCCTGGGGGCGTGTGTATTCCAGGGGTGCGCGGGAAGTTCCACACGCGAATAGCCTGGGCGCGTGTATTTCAGGGGTGCGTGGGAAGTTCCACACGCGAATAGCCTGGGCGCGTGTATTTCAGGGGTGCGTGGGAAGTTCCACACGCGAATAGCCTGGGCGCGTGTATTTCAGGGGTGCGCGGGAAGTTCCACACGCGAATAGCCTGGGCGCGTGTATTTCAGGGGTGCGCGGGAAGTTCCACACGCAAATAGCCTGGGGGCGCGTGTATTTCAGGGGTGCGCGGGAAGTTCCACACGCGAATAGCCTGGGCGCGTGTATTTCAGGTGTGCGCGGGAAGTTCCACACGCGAATAGCCTGGGCGCGTGTATCTCAGGGGAGCGCGGGAAGTTCCACACGCGAATAGTCTGGGCGCGTGTATTTCAGGGGTGCGCGGGAAGTTCCACACGCGAATAGCCTGGGGGCGCGTGTATTTCAGGGGTGCGCCGGAAGTTCCACACGCGAATAGCCTGGGCGCGTGTATTTCAGGGGTGCGCGGGAAGTTCCACACGCGAATAGCCTGGGCGCGTGTATTTCAGGGGTGCGCGGGAAGTTCCACACGCGAATAGCCTGGGGGCGCGTGTATATCAGGGGTGCGCGGGAAGTTCCACACGCGAATAGCCTGGGCGCGTGTATTTCAGGGGTGCGCGGGAAGTTGCACACGCGAATAGCCTGGGCGCGTGTATTTCAGGGGTGCGCGGGAAGTCCCACACGCGAATAGCCTGGGCGCGTGTATTTCAGGGGTGCGCGGGAAGTTCCACATGTGATTTGACAGTGTGGGTCCTCCCAGGTGTAGCCTGTACACCCTCCACGGCCCCTGCAGGCAGCCCACACCACAGGGGACTACCATGCATCCCTGGTCATGTCCCGCAGACAGCCCACCCACCATGGGCATGCCCCCCAGCAAAGGCACATGTCTCCTTGAACTAATGAACACCAACTCATGTCCCCTTGCACCCCCACCCCCCAGCACTGTGGGGCACCTGCCAGCAGGCCCCCACCCATGTCCAACTCATGTCCCCCACCACCCCCACCCCCCAGCACTGTGGGGCACCTGCCAGCAGGCCCCCACCCATGTCCAACTCATGTCTCCCACCACCCCCACCCCCCAGCCACCAGGGTCACCCTCCACCAGGCCCCCACTCATGTCTCCCATCACCCCCACACCCCAGCAGTGCAGGGTCACCCTCCACCAGGCCCCCACTCATGTCTCCCACCACCCCCACCCCCCAGCCACCAGGGGCACCCTCCACCAGGCCCCCACTCATGTCACCCACCACCCCCACCCCCCAGCCACCAGGGGCAGCCTCCACCAGGCCCCCACTCATGTCTCCCACCACCCCCACCCCCAGCAGTGCAGGCTCAACCTCCACCAGGCCCCCACTCATGTCCCCCTGCACCCCACCCCCCGGCAGTGCAGGGGCAGCCTCCACCAGGCCCCCACTCATGTCTCCCACCACCCCCACCCCCCTGCCACCATGTGCAGCCCCCACCAGGTCCTCACAATCCCCAATCATGTGCGTAATGGTCAGCCTCCACAGCCAAAAAGCCCTACCAAGTAACCCATTCACTCACATGGAAATGGAAATCACATGTTACACCCCCAATGTACATGAAGCAAATGAACCCATGTCCGTCACACACATATTTTCAAATTGAATGGGAAAACACACAACATGACATGCATGAAACCAATGAGATGAAACCACACAGTGAACAATGGAAAAAAAATGTATTGAAAAAAATACAAATGCCAAAGAAAGAAAACTAACTACAATGTAAATGTGAAAAAATAAGCTGCATGTCCGCATAAAAACACAAAACTAGAAAATCAAATCAAAACAATTATGTCCAAAGTGAAATGTAAAAACTCTCCATGCAACAAAGAACTATGTACAAAAATAACAAGGGTCCATCATCACAACTGAACTAAGGAAACCTCCTAAAAAACCTACCTAAATATCAACTATATACAAAAAGTGGAGCAGTGTCCGTCGACTCCAAATAATAATAAGAACGAAAGGAAACCTAAAACTAAAGAACTATATACAAAGGCGGCGGGCAAGTCCAGCGGCTCACTCTGTGGTGTTCCGGGCCAGGGCATCATCGAACTCCTGTTCGATGTCCCGGAGGCGGTCCAGTTCCATGGCCCCGAGGGTCCGCAGGGACGACGCCGTGTCCTCCTCCAACCCCCTGCGGATTGCCTCGAGGCACTCGGCCCGCCTCAGGGCCCTCCGCATGGAGTTCTCCGCCCTGACCATTGTGAGCTGCGCCTCTTCCGCCCGCCGCCGCTCCGCACCTATGGCGTGGCCCAACCGCTGCCACACGGAAGACACTCTCTGTCCTGGGTCCTCCTGCCCTCCGGCCGATGCCTGCCCCTCCGATGTCGAAGGCCCCGAGCCTTCATGGCTCCCACCATCTTGCTGCTGCTGCTGCTCTGCCTCTGCCCGTGCACTGCCTCCTGCTGCCTGCACATCCTCCGCCGGCTGGGGTGCACCTGTTGATGTGGCCACCCCTGCTGGACGTCCGACTCCCGACTGTGGCAGGGATGCCTCCTCCACCAGCCTGGCCGCACTGTCAGAGGCAGCTCCACAGGGCACCCAGGTGACTGATGGGTGGGAAGATGGCACAGAGGACGACTGGCGCGTAGGGGGTCCAGTTGAGGAGGGGGTCGAGCAAGCCCCATCAGACAGCGGAATCCGGCCTGGGTGACCTGTCCCAGCAGGCTGACGTGGTCAACGAGCCATTCGAGATGACGTGCAGTCTCTCCATGAAAAGACTGCAGGTCACCTCGCATGGCCCGTTGACGCAACGCCACACCAGCCAGGACAGGCTCAACCCGGACCTGGATGGCCACGTCCGCAGGCAGAGGAAGGCCAGTTGACGTCAGCTCATCCCCTGCCTGAAAACGGGTCTGGACGTAGACATCCCTGCTGGTGCAAGATGATGCAGGGACAGGATCGGGGACAGGATTGCACACAGGCACCTCCGCGGCCGCCTGTGCTGCCTCCTGTCCCTGGTCCTGCACTGCACCACTAGCACCAGTGGGATCCCCACCTCCAGACCCTGTCTCTGGTGCTTGCGCGGCCCCCTCCTCCACCAAACCCCCCACCAACCTGGATGACTCTGTGCCATCTTCCCCTGTTGGGCCCTGTGGGGTCCCAGCTGCCCCTTCTGCTGCCGAGGAGTCCAACTGCAACCTCCGCCTCTTGGACCTCCCCCCAGCAGCTGCGGCCTGGGACGCGGCACCGGACTCCTCACTCCCCGACGAGATGACAACACGGGAGGGGAGCCGGGCCTTGCGTCTCCGGCTGGCAGTCGGATCCCCGCCGCTGTGCTCCACAGCACCTTCTCCGCCCTCTTCATCAGTTGACGCTGCAGACAGGGAGAAACAAAACACAGGCATCAGGGCACTGTACAATGGACACATACACGCATGACAGTTGCACATGAGTGGCATTGGCAAACCTCAGACATGTCATCACAATCCCCAACACACATGTCATTGCAACTGGCACACATGAGCCATACCACAGCCATATCGCAACTGCCACCACCATCCCTACACATACAACAGCATCAGCAGCCAAAGGGGAGCCATACATCACATGCAACACAGGAAGTGCACCACACATGTACACACACCACCACACTTGCATGCATGTCTACACCTCTGCCAAGTGTCGCACTGTTCAGACGGGCATCCATGTCACATCTGCCAATCAGGCTTCCACATACCGCTGTCACATGCATCCATGTAGCATCACTGTTGCACCTTTGACAAATACACACACATGCACATGTACACAGTGCTCATACATGCAGCCGAAAACAACATACATGTCTGACATCACGGACATGTCTACTTACATACACATTCATCCAAACATGTGTGCACGCACAACTGCATTTGCCATGCAAGCCCACACACACAAGCACCATCCATGTCTCACACATTACAGCCCTCGCATGTGTCAGCCCCACGGCCCTGTACACCCCCACCCATACTCCACCCCATACAAACAGATGTGCAACCGGCACAATGGGGAATGATCACCACACGCCCTGCTCACAACCAGGATGCATGTACACTCACCGCTCGACTCCAGACGGCTCTGCTTCTCTAGGACCTGGACGTGGAGCGCTGGGGATATGCGTTCCAGGACCCCCATCTGTTCTTCCGACAAGTGGCCCCGGCGCCCCTTGGCATCTGCTGCCTTCAAGAGGCGCCGGGCCTTGTTCAGGGTCCTGGACCTGAAGTCCTCCCAGCGCTTCCTGACATGTTGTAAGTCCCGGACTGCCACCCCCTCCGCGTTGATGGCAGTCACGATGTCAGTCCAGATCCGAGTCCGTCCTTCCTTGTCGGCGCGGGAACTTCCAAAGAGGGCATCATACTGCCCCAGGACTTGCTCCACCAGGACACCAACTTCGGTGGCACTGAAGCTGGTGCCCCTCTGCCTCTCTGGCCGGGGGTTGTCAGTGGTCACAGATGGTGTTAGCCCCGACATGACAACCCCAGAGGCAGGAATGGGTGGGCAACTGGGTCCTGGGGCTGGGCTGTGGAGCGATGGAATTCCAGTCGGGAGTCTTCTGTTCCAGCAGGGGTGGTCACAGCAACAGCACCCCTGGCTGATGTGCAGGCAGCAAATGGCAGTGCACGTGGGCAGCAGGCAGTCAGGCAGCAGCAGATAGCAGGTGGGAGCGTGCTCGGGGCTCTGGGGGGCAGTAATTCGGCCTTCTGGGCAGGAGCGTGGTCTCCCGTGTGCTCACGCGTGGCCAGCTTGGTACGGAGTGAATTGGCACGTGAAAATCCTGCACGTCAGCGTGAAAACCGAGGAAAGACCCTTAGCGCGTAAGCGCGTCAGCACGCATACGCGATTCCATTGGACCAAAGGCCCTCAGCGCGTAGGCGCGTCTGTGACGTGACCCGCACGGGTGTTTCCCACACAGCACGTGATGACAGAGCACACGTGGAAAGACTGCACGTCAGAGTCTCATTGCGTGTGATTGGTGGAAATGGCCGTACACCGGGATACAGGTGCGCTGACGTACTTGCGTGTGTAAGTGTCCGCGCACACCTCATATACACGTACATAGGCCAATCGCGTGTACACGCACTTTTGTCCAATTACACGCGATGAGACTCTGACGTGCAGTCTTTCCACGTGTGCTCTGTCATCACGTGCTGTGTGGGAAACACCCGTGCGGGTCACGTCACAGACGCGCTTACGCGCTGAGGGCCTTTGGTCCAATGGAATCGCGTATGCGTGCTGACGCGCTTACGCGCTAAGGGCCTTTCCTCGGTTTTCACGCTGACGTGCAGGATTTTCACGTGCCAATTCACTCCGTACCAAGCTGGCCACGCGTGAGCACACGGGAGACCACGCTCCTGCCCAGAAGGCCGAATTACTGCCCCCCAGAGCCCCGAGCACGCTCCCACCTGCTATCTGCTGCTGCCTGACTGCCTGCTGCCCACGTGCACTGCCATTTGCTGCCTGCACATCAGCCAGGGGTGCTGTTGCTGTGACCACCCCTGCTGGAACAGAAGACTCCCGACTGGAATTCCATCGCTTCACAGCCCAGCCCCAGGACCCAGTTGCCCACCCACTCCTGCCTCTGGGGTTGTCATGTCGGGGCTAACACCATCTGTGACCACTGACAACCCCCGGCCAGAGAGGCAGAGGGGCACCAGCTTCATGGGCACCAGCTTCAGTGCCACCGAAGTTGGTGTCCTGGTGGAGCAAGTCCTGGGGCAGTATGATGCCCTCTTTGGAAGTTCCCGCGCCGACAAGGAAGGAAGGACTCGGATCTGGACTGACATCGTGACTGCCATCAACGCGGAGGGGGTGGCAGTCCGGGACTTACAACATGTCAGGAAGCGCTGGGAGGACTTCAGGTCCAGGACCCTGAACAAGGCCCGGCGCCTCTTGAAGGCAGCGGATGCCAAGGGGCGCCGGGGCCACTTGTCGGAAGAACAGATGGGGGTCCTGGAACGCATATCCCCAGCGCTCCACGTCCAGGTCCTAGAGAAGCAGAGCCGTCTGGAGTCGAGCGGTGAGTGTACATGCATCCTGGTTGTGAGCAGGGCGTGTGGTGATCATTCCCCATTGTGCCAGTTGCACATCTGTTTGTATGGGGTGGAGTATGGGTGGGGGTGTACAGGGCCGTGGGGCTGACACATGCGAGGGCTGTAATGTGTGAGACATGGATGGTGCTTGTGTGTGTGGGCTTGCATGGCAAATGCAGTTGTGCGTGCACACATGTTTGGATGAATGTGTATGTAAGTAGACATGTCCGTGATGTCAGGCATGTATGTTGTTTTCGGCTGCATGTATGAGCACTGTGTACATGTGCATGTGTGTGTATTTGTCAAAGGTGCAACAGTGATGCTACATGGATGCATGTGACAGCGGTATGTGGAAGCCTGATTGGCAGATGTGACATGGATGCCCGTCTGAACAGTGCGACACTTGGCAGAGGTGTAGACATGCATGCAAGTGTGGTGGTGTGTGTACATGTGTGGTGCACTTCCTGTGTTGCATGTGATGTATGGCTCCCCTTTGGCTGCTGATGCTGTTGTATGTGTAGGGATGGTGGTGGCAGTTGCGATATGGCTGTGGCATGGCTCATGTGTGCCAGTTGCAATGACATGTGTGTTGGGGATTGTGATGACATGTCTGAGGTTTGCCAATGCCACTCATGTGCAACTGTCATGCGTGTATGTGTCCATTGTACAGTGCCCTGATGCCTGTGTTTTGTTTCTCCCTGTCTGCAGCGTCAACTGATGAAGAGGGCGGAGAAGGTGCTGTGGAGCACAGCGGCGGGGATCCGACCGCCAGCCGGAGACGCAAGGCCCGGCTCCCCTCCCGTGTTGTCATCTCGTCGGGGAGTGAGGAGTCCGGTGCCGCGTCCCAGGCCGCAGCTGCCGGGGGGAGGTCCAAGAGGCGGAGGTTGGAGTTGGACTCCTCGACAGCAGAAGGGGCAGCTGGGACCCCACAGGGCCCAACAGGGGAAGATGGCACGGAGTCATCCAGGTTGGTGGGGGGTCTGGTGGAGGAGGAGGCCGTGCAAGCACCAGAGACAGGGTCTGGAGGTGGGGATCCCACTGGTGCTAGTGGTGCAGTGCAGGACCAGGGACAGGAGGCAGCACAGGCGGCCGCGGAGGTGCCTGTGTGCAATCCTGTCCCCGATCCTGTCCCTGCATCATCTTGCACCAGCAGGGATGTCTACGTCCAGACCCGTTTTCAGGCAGGGGATGAGCTGACGTCAACTGGCCTTCCTCTGCCTGCGGACGTGGCCATCCAGGTCCGGGTTGAGCCTGTCCTGGCTGGTGTGGCGTTGCGTCAACGGGCCATGCGAGGTGACCTGCAGTCTTTTCATGGAGAGACTGCACGTCATCTCGAATGGCTCGTTGACCACGTCAGCCTGCTGGGACAGGTCACCCAGACCGGATTCCTCCGTCTGATGGGGCTTGTTCCGACCCCCTCCTCAACTGGACCCCCTACGCGCCAGTCGTCCTCTGTGCCATCTTCCCACCCATCAGTCACCTGGGTGCCCTGTGGAGCTGCCTCTGACAGTGCGGCCAGGCTGGTGGAGGAGGCATCCCTGCCACAGTCGGGAGTCGGACGTCCAGCAGGGGTGGCCACATCAACAACTGCACCCCAGCCGGCGGAGGATGTGCAGGCAGCAGGAGGCAGTGCACGGGCAGAGGCAGAGCAGCAGCAGCAGCAAGATGGTGGGAGCCATGAAGGCTCGGGGCCTTCGACATCGGAGGGGCAGGCATCGGCCGGAGGGCAGGAGGACCCAGGACAGAGAGTGTCTTCCGTGTGGCAGCGGTTGGGCCACGCCATAGGTGCGGAGCGGCGGCGGGCGGAAGAGGCGCGGCTCACAATGCTCAGGGCGGAGAACTCCATGCGGAGGGCCCTGAGGCGGGCCGAGTGCCTCGAGGCAATCCGCAGGGGGTTGGAGGAGGACACGGCGTCGTCCCTGCGGACCCTCGGGGCCATGGAACTGGACCGCCTCCGGGACATCGAACAGGAGTTCGATGATGCCCTGGCCCGGAACACCACAGAGTGAGCCGCTGGACTTGCCCGCCGCCTTTGTATATAGTTCTTTAGTTTTAGGTTTCCTTTGTTTTTTCTTATGATTTGGAGTCGACGGACACTGCTCCACTTTTTGTATATAGTTGATATTTAGGTAGGTTTTTTAGGAGGTTTCCTTAGTTCTGTTGTGATGATGGACCCTTGTTATTTTTGTACATAGTTCTTTGTTGCACGGAGAGTTTTGACATTTCACTTTGGACAAAATTTTTTGGATTAGATTTTCTAGTTTTGTGTTTTTATGCGGACATGCAGCTTCTTTTTTCACATTTACATTGTAGTTAGTTTTCTTTCTTTAGCATTCGTATTTTTTTCTAATACATTTTTTTTTTACATTGTTCACTGTGTGGTTTCATCTCATTGGTTTCATGCATGTCATGTTGTGTGTTTTCCCATTCAATTGGAAAATATGTGTGTGACGGACATGGGTTAATTTGCTTCATGAACATTGGGGGTGTAACATGTGATTTCCATTTCCATGTGGGTGAATGGGTTACTTGGTAGGGCTTTTTGGCTGTGGAGGCTGACCATTACGCACATTGTGAGGACCTGGTGGGGGCTGCACATGGTGGCAGGGGGGTGGGGGTGGTGGGAGACATGAGTGGGGGCCTGGTGGAGGGTGCCCCTGCACTGCTGGGGGGTGGGGGTGGTGGGAGACATGAGTGGGGGCCTGGTGGAGGGTGCCCCTGGTGGCTGGGGGGTGGGGGTGGTGGGAGACATGAGTGGGGGCCTGGTGGAGGGTGACCCTGGTGGCTGGGGGGTGGGGGTGGTGGGTGACATGAGTGGGGGCCTGGTGGAGGCTGCCCCTGCACTGCTGGGGGGTGGGGGTGGTGGGAGACATGAGTGGGGGCCTGGTAGAGGGTGCCCCTGGTGGCGGGGGGGTGGGGGTGATAGGGGACATGAGTGGGGGCCTGGTGGAGGCTGCCCCTGCACTGCTGGGGGGTGGGGGTGGTGGGAGACATGAGTGGGGGCCTGGTGGAGGGTGCCTCTGGTGGCGGGGGGGTGGGGGTGATAGGGGACATGAGTGGGGGCCTGGTGGAGGCTGCCCCTGCACTGCTGGGGGGTGGGGGTGGTGGGAGACATGAGTGGGGGCCTGGTGGAGGGTGACCCTGGTGGCTGGGGGGTGGGGGTGGTGGGAGACATGAGTGGGGGCCTGGTGGAGGGTGACCCTGGTGGCTGGGGGGTGGGGGTGGTGGGTGACATGAGTGGGGGCCTGGTGGAGGGTGCCCCTGGTGGCGGGGGGGTGGGGGTGATAGGGGACATGAGTGGGGGCCTGGTGGAGGCTGCCCCTGCACTGCTGGGGGGTGGGGGTGGTGGGAGACATGAGTGGGGGCCTGGTGGAGGGTGACCCTGGTGGCTGGGGGGTGGGGGTGGTGGGAGACATGAGTGGGGGCCTGGTGGAGGGTGACCCTGGTGGCTGGGGGGTGGGGGTGGTGGGTGACATGAGTGGGGGCCTGGTGGAGGGTGACCCTGGTGGCTGGGGGGTGGGGGTGGTGGGTGACATGAGTGGGGGCCTGGTGGAGGCTGCCCCTGCACTGCTGGGGGGTGGGGGTGGTGGGAGACATGAGTGGGGGCCTGGTGGAGGGTGACCCTGGTGGCTGGGGGGTGGGGGTGGTGGGTGACATGAGTGGGGGCCTGGTGGAGGGTGACCCTGGTGGCTGGGGGGTGGGGGTGGTGGGAGACATGAGTGGGGGCCTGGTGGAGGGTGACCCTGGTGGCTGGGGGGTGGGGGTGGTGGGTGACATGAGTGGGGGCCTGGTGGAGGGTGACCCTGGTGGCTGGGTGGTGGGGGTGGTGGGAGACATGAGTGGGGGCCTGGTGGAGGGTGCCCCTGGTGGCGGGGGTTGGGGGTGATAGGGGACATGAGTGGGGGCCTGGTGGAGGCTGCCCCTGCACTGCTGGGGGGTGGGGGTGGTGGGAGACATGAGTGGGGGCCTGGTGGAGGGTGACCCTGGTGGCTGGGGGGTGGGGGTGGTGGGAGACATGAGTGGGGGCCTGGTGGAGGGTGACCCTGGTGGCTGGGGGGTGGGGGTGGTGGGAGACATGAGTGGGGGCCTGGTGGAGGGTGACCCTGGTAGCTGGGGGGTGGGGGTGGTGGGTGACATGAGTGGGGGCCTGGTGGAGGCTGCCCCTGCACTGCTGGGGGGTGGGGGTGGTGGGAGACATGAGTGGGGGCCTGGTGGAGGGTGCCCCTGGTGGCGGGGGGGTGGGGGTGATAGGGGACATGAGTGGGGGCCTGGTGGAGGCTGCCCCTGCACTGCTGGGGGGTGGGGGTGGTGGGAGACATGAGTGGGGGCCTGGTGGAGGGTGACCCTGGTGGCTGGGGGGTGGGGGTGGTGGGTGACATGAGTGGGGGCCTGGTGGAGGCTGCCCCTGCACTGCTGGGGGGTGGGGGTGGTGGGAGACATGAGTGGGGGCCTGGTGGAGGGTGCCCCTGGTGGCGGGGGGGTGGGGGTGATAGGGGACATGAGTGGGGGCCTGGTGGAGGCTGCCCCTGCACTGCTGGGGGGTGGGGGTGGTGGGAGACATGAGTGGGGGCCTGGTGGGGGCTGCACATGGTGGCAGGGGGGTGGGGGTGGTGGGAGACATGAGTGGGGGCCTGGTGGAGGCTGCCCCTGCACTGCCGGGGGGTGGGGGTGCAGGGGGACATGAGTGGGGGCCTGGTGGAGGTTGAGCCTGCACTGCTGGGGGGTGGGGGTGGTGGGAGACATGAGTGGGGGCCTGGTGGAGGCTGCCCCTGCACTGCTGGGGGGTGGGGGTGGTGGGAGACATGAGTGGGGGCCTGGTGGAGGGTGACCCTGGTGGCTGGGGGGTGGGGGTGGTGGGAGACATGAGTGGGGGCCTGGTGGAGGGTGACCCTGGTGGCTGGGGGGTGGGGGTGGTGGGAGACATGAGTGGGGGCCTGGTGGAGGGTGACCCTGGTGGCTGGGGGGTGGGGGTGGTGGGTGACATGAGTGGGGGCCTGGTGGAGGCTGCCCCTGCACTGCTGGGGGGTGGGGGTGGTGGGAGACATGAGTGGGGGCCTGGTGGAGGGTGCCCCTGGTGGCGGGGGGGTGGGGGTGATAGGGGACATGAGTGGGGGCCTGGTGGAGGCTGCCCCTGCACTGCTGGGGGGTGGGGGTGGTGGGAGACATGAGTGGGGGCCTGGTGGAGGGTGACCCTGGTGGCTGGGGGTGGGGGTGGTGGGTGACCTGAGTGGGGGCCTGGTGGAGGCTGCCCCTGCACTGCTGGGGGGTGGGGGTGGTGGGAGACATGAGTGGGGGCCTGGTGGAGGGTGCCCCTGGTGGCGGGGGGTGGGGGTGATAGGGGACATGAGTGGGGGCCTGGTGGAGGCTGCCCCTGCACTGCTGGGGGTGGGGGTGGTGGGAGACATGAGTGGGGGCCTGGTGGAGGGTGACCCTGGTGGCTGGGGGGTGGGGGTGGTGGGTGACATGAGTGGGGGCCTGGTGGAGGGTGACCCTGGTGGCTGGGGGGTGGGGGTGGTGGGAGACATGAGTGGGGGCCTGGTGGAGGGTGCCCCTGGTGGCGGGGGGGTGGGGGTGATAGGGGACATGAGTGGGGGCCTGGTGGAGGCTGCCCCTGCACTGCTGGGGGGTGGGGGTGGTGGGAGACATGAGTGGGGGCCTGGTGGAGGGTGACCCTGGTGGCTGGGGGGTGGGGGTGGTGGGAGACATGAGTGGGGGCCTGGTGGAGGGTGACCCTGGTGGCTGGGGGGTGGGGGTGGTGGGTGACATGAGTGGGGGCCTGGTGGAGGGTGACCCTGGTGGCTGGGGGGTGGGGGTGGTGGGTGACATGAGTGGGGGCCTGGTGGAGGCTGCCCCTGCACTGCTGGGGGGTGGGGGTGGTGGGAGACATGAGTGGGGGCCTGGTGGAGGGTGTCCCTGGTGGCTGGGGGGTGGGGGTGGTGGGTGACATGAGTGGGGGCCTGGTGGAGGCTGCCCCTGCACTGCTGGGGGGTGGGGGTGCAGGGGGACATGAGCAGGTGTGCAGGGTAGTCCCCTGTTTTGTGGGCTGCCTGCAGGGGCTGTGGAGGGTGTACAGGGAACACCTGTGAGGACCCACCCAGCCTAATTGCGTGTGATAATTCCCGCACACCCCTGTAATACACGTACCTGGCCAAATCGCATGTGAGAATTCCCGCGCACCCCTGTAATACACGTACCCAGCCGAATCGCGTGTAGAACTTCCCGTGTACCCCTGTAATACACGTACCCAGCCAAATCGCGTGTGATAATTCCCACATACCCCTGTAATACACGTACCCTGGCCAATCGCGTGTAGAACTTCCCACGCACCCCTGTAATACACGTACCAAGCCAAATCGCGTGTGATGATTCCCACGCACCCCTGTAATACACGTACCTGGCCAAATCGCATGTGAGAATTCCCGCGCACCCCTGTAATACACGTACCCAGCCGAATCGCGTGTAGAACTTCCCGTGTACCCCTGTAATACACGTACCCAGCCAAATCGCGTGTGATAATTCCCACATACCCCTGTAATACACGTACCCTGGCCAATCGCGTGTACAACTTCCCACGCACCCCTGTAATACACGTACCAAGCCAAATCGCGTGTGATAATTCCCACGCACCCCTGTAATACACGTACCTGGCCAAATCGCATGTGAGAATTCCCGCGCACCCCTGGAATACACGTACCCAGCCGAATCGCGTGTAGAACTTCCCGCGCACCCCTGTAATATACGTACCCAGCCAAATCGCGTGTGATAATTCCTGCGTACCCCTGTGATACACGTGCCCTGGCTAATCGCGTGTAAAACTTCACGCGTACCCCTGATATGCACGTTACCCGCTTTGCGTTCCTTGTTTGGCAGCCCTGTGGACTGGTCCAGTGTTAGCGCTGCCCTTTGCGATGATTTAGCGATTTTGATGGCTTTTCCTTGCGCGAGGGCGTTCTTGGGGGCGTTACTGGCGCTGCTGCAGGGTCGCTGCGATACTCTGCGCCACGGCTGGTTTGGGAGCCTGAAATCCATGAATACGCTGTGCGCGGAAATCGGTTTTAGCGCACGTGCCTGGCGCAGTCAATCGCACGCGGACACTCTGCTCTTCTGTGGGAGATGTAAAGGTCATGCTGTATTCTCCGAAAATTACCCAGTGTCAGTCATGGCCCGTGTATTCGGGTTGCATTTTGGGACTTGTAGTTTTGCTTTGTTTGTTATGAATATGGAACTAAGATGCAAAATCCCGATTCAGCAAGTTCTGGTCACGTGTGACAGTGACCAGTCATTGGTTTTAGCTAGTTAGAATTGTGTGGCAAGTCCATAAATCACAACTGTCAATATTTAGGATGTGACACAGGCCCCTATTTAGAAGTATATATCACCTTTTAAAACTTTTTGTGTCCCTCTCTAATTCTTTCTGTAAAGGCAGCAGAATATTGTCAAGGCTGTATTTGGTCATACTCCCCTCTATTCTGATTTGTTTCTGGCCAGTACTCAACAGACTTTTCAATTTTTCAAAAAAAATCAAATTTTTTATTTCAGTACTAACCAATCTTATCAAATCTTTCTTTATAAGGAACACAATTTCAAAACAATTAATTCATACACATTGATTTGGCCCGAAAAACAAAAGCCTTCAACATAATATTCTCTACAGTAAAAACAACATATAATTGTTATTAGATACAAAAAGCAGACACTGTTGAGTTACAATGTCATAATTATAATTAATTTCCTTTGTTGTGTAGGGCCTGTCGACACAGTGTGTTTTGACAACGTTGGATCTACAGCCTAAATACTGTGAAACAGGGCTTGAACATTTCTGTTTTATGGAACATTCTTATCTTTGCCTAAATGGGCTACTTCAACCTTGTCTATGGTTTATATACCCTAAAACACTAAGTGGATAGTGCCAGACTGATACCGCACTACAAAAAATTAACCATTAACGGGCTGTCAACATATATGTATATGCAAGACTATATATGGTTTACATCTATGACACCTACTACCAAGTGGCTCTTTTCCAAATTATCGTTTTCTTAATGTGTTTTTTTCACACTAACACCACTTATGTAACTGGTAATTTCATTGGGTAGGAATGATGCTAGCAGCCTTTTGGGGTCTTTGTTGGACCTTCTGTCTGTAGACACCTCTACTCACAGTATCTGTTGTAACTGACATATATGACAGATTTTTCTAATATGAGGACACGAGCCATCCTAGTATCCCTTTTTGCAAAGGTTGTTTTTCTAAGGTTTTCCAATTGCTGCTTGTTCAGTCTAATATTACAATGCCATGCATATAACTGACCTTCTAGATAGTGAGAATCATGACACGAGTTATCCTAGTTTCTCTTTTGCAAATGTTGTTAAAGAAAATCTCATAATTTTTTTCGGAATGCCCCTTGCTCAATTTAATTTTGCAGACAGCATCTATGTAACTGACTCTCTAGACATTCCGGTGTATTGAGCATGCTACCCCAATGGGTCATAGGCGCATCTGGCTTTAGATACACTGACTCACTTTACTGGTTATAACTGACATATGTATGCATTACTGCCAGAATTCAAATGTAAGTGGTGAACACATATAGATAAGCTTTCTTGTAGATATCTCCTTACACATAAAAACATTTAAAAGGGAGGTGTTCCGCGCATGTCCTAAATACACATGCACGTCATAATAGTGTGTGCATTAATCACAGCGCTTACTCTACAGACACGCTTTTAAGATCTCCTTGGATTGTTTAAGAAGTAATTCTCTGTGATTTTAGTGTGGGTTTTATGGCTCTGAAAAAACATTCCAATATGGCTGCCCTTGAATTTGGGCCTTTAAAATGGGGCGGTTTTGTGTTGTCTGGTTGCTTAGCAACTAGCATTTCCGAATAAGACTGCTGCGCGGCTCCTTCTGTAAGTATGGCTGCCCGGGCTCTGATATTGTTTAGATATTGGGTCACAACTATAATCACGGGTGCACTGTTTCATTTATTTTTTGAATTATAGACGTGGGATCCATTACGACGGTTCGCCGGCTAACCGCCGTAGTCCAAGTAACTCGCGCTCACTTCGTTACATATTATGGGTCGCGTGTGCTGTGGCCTCGCAGCTTGACGGTGCTTTTACAAAAAATGACTTATGTTGGCGTGGCGAGTTATGGCTGCGTGCAACTCAGGCTCTCGCGCCTTGAAACACTTGTGTATAGGCGCGTTACAAATGCCATATCATATCATATCATAACCTGCTAATATTTGACACGCATTCCTGGGTTTATGTGGAGATTCCTTCTTTGTGAGAAATGGGATATAGTTTCAATCCCGGCAATTGTTTTGTAATCTCTTCAGTTATCTGCCGCCTGGGTATGGGCTAACTGGTTGTTGGCACTGTGTCTATGACCCTAATCTAAATGCACTCTATCTTAGTGTCAACTGTAAGACCGGGGACAGTGTGATCACTATGTTATTCATCTTTGGTCATATATCCCTACCCCCATGGTCTGGGTGGTACACTAGATTCCCACAACTAGGCTTACGCGTGGCTGCAGACCTCCTGCTAAGCTAGGATGTCTTGCCAGACCCAGTCTAAATAGAGGGTTTTGCACCTCTATGTTTGCACTGTATACTGATGGTCACTTTACTTTCTAGATCTGTGACATATCTGCTTCTCCAATGCTTGTACCTGTAACTAGATGGGACAGGCCACAACGAAACAAGGTATGGAGCTGTTCCATTCAGTGGTTATATAACTCCATAGACGCATCTTATCGTTCTTTTTTAAAGACATATGTCGCCTCCCTTGCCCTCCTCTTTGTTTTCCCCTGTAGACACATTATACACAGTTTGGTGTACTTGGGAATCACGCTATCGTCCTGATGAAGGCCGCTTATCTAATTCACCTCAGTTGGTGACGAGACGACCTTCCTATGCAGCAACCACCAGCACTGCTTTATTTAAGGACAGGCCCTACACAACAAAGGAAATTAATTATAATTATGACATTGTAACTCAATAGTGTCTGTTTTTTGTGTCTAAGAAAAATGATGTGTTGTTTTTACTGTAGAGAATATTATGTTGAAGGCAATTGTTTTTCGGGCCAAACGAATGTGTGTTAATGAATTGTTTTGAAATTGTTTTACCTTATAAAGAAAGATGTTTATAAGATTGGTTAATACTGAAATAATAAAATAGATTTTTTATGAAAAATTGAAAAGTCTGTTGAGTAATGGCCAGAAACAAACCAAAATAGAGGGAGTGTGACAAAATACAGCCTTGACGATTTACTATTTGTTTATTCATGTGATCCCTGGACGTTCAAGGCTTACCAGGAACCCTTATATTGAACACTGTAAAGGCAGCAGGGCATGTGCGTGATTATTTACGGTTCTAAACCCCTGAGTTAATATTTACAAGAATTATACATACTTTTTGTAAAGAACATTGAATTTGTACTATTTTTATTTTAAGAAAACTATCAATGCATGTTAGAGATGGGAAGTCTCTAGAATCAATGACCCCTGCTGAGCGATAACATTGTAGAAAAAAAAGTCCATATACAGGGTTTACTTTTGAAAGGGCTTGCTGTGTTTGAGAAACATAAACATAGCCATTTTTTGCATGCTGTGTATTTGTGAAGTTACCCAGAAGTTAGACATTGTCAGAGAGCAGGGACAGCTGAACAGCTGCAGGAATGCAGTGTTTTAGTAGTGCTGCCCCAATGCATGGAGTGCTATAGTTTAAAGGGGTTGTTACCGCTATTAACATATCGATGTCACAGCTGGCCATTGTGTAAACGCTCCCTCATTTAGAGACAGCACCAGCAGTTCGCTTGCCTTTTGTGAAAAGGAGCAACACTTCAAACTCTTGCAGCAATCCGGTGTGAGGTCAGACCAGGATTTTGATGTGTGCCTATCCTCATTATTGATTATTTTAGGGGTTGAGAACATTAGTAAATTGTGCACTACAATTTGAATTGTCAGCTGCTGCAATGACTATTTGACCACTACAAGACATCTGGCCAAACATAGCTATTAAACCACATGCCGTAAGTCTAGCTTTCACATGGGAGGCAGGCTTTGACTTCTTGGACATTTTCTATAACTCTATAACACCAAACAGACTAAATAACAAATAGGCATGCTGGTGTAATGGTGCCAGTCCGAATGAGAAGTCAAGGGTTACTCCTCATACCCAGATACGCGGGGCCATTTTAAGATCCTTCTGAGTACGCCTCCTACATTAAAAATAAAAGAGCGGAAGCCCCAATACCATTTGTCAGATGCAGGATAGCAAATCACCTCCCCAAAAAAAAAGACACTGGGCCTCATTACGAGGTATGCCGGTAGCCATGCCGCTATTTGCGGCATGGCTGCCGGCAAAACCGCATCCGTGTCCGTGTCCTCGGAATGAGGACTTACCGGACCATTCCGATTTCGGATGGCCCGGTAATTCCTCACTCGAGGACACGGACACGGTTCATCCCCATTCCCATTTCATCCCCCATAAGGCTGAATGGGAATGGGAGAGGGAGTAAACAACGGGCCATTACGAGATGGCCCGTTGTTTGCTCCCTCTTCCCCTCGCGGGACCCGGTATGCACGCCTGGTTTTCCCAGGCGTGCTTAACGTGTCCCGCGAGGGGCCCTCGTAATGTGGCAGAACGGGTTGAACGGTGGCGCAGCCTTTTACAGCGCTGTTTAACCCGTTCCGCCAGGGTCGTAATGAGGCCCACTGACTGCTTTAGCCCCTGAAGAAAAATACATTATTCCCTGATAAGCAATGTTTTACTGTGTTTGTTGTTATGTTTTGTATGTTGTTTGATTCTGTTTTTATTGTGGTGTTTCTATGATGTGACCCTTTGATTGGAAACTATGTTGTTCTTATTGTAAGGTCAGCAGTATCTCCACATTTAATGCCAAATGAAATATTATGTGATGATCCCAAATGTCTTATACATTTAGCACAATAGTTTAGATGGGCATGTACAACTTTCTGGTTTCCAAGTAATACATTTTCTCAGTTAATTCCACTCAATGAAATGTAGCAGGAAAAAAAACGATTGTTCTCATTCATGGTATGAAAGGCACACATTTGAGATATTATAATGCATCCCTTCCAGACTGTTAATTTCAACCTTTTATTTAGTGGCCAATGTGAGTTTATGGTGGTGCCAGGAGTTTGGGTGAAGGTAACGTTCCCAATATTTTGTGAAGGAATGAGTACGTGGGTCAGTGGTGTTGATATCTCTCGTACTGTTTTCGAAACCTGTTCTACTGTCTGAACTAAATGTGCCTCTTAATTTTTTTGGATGGCTCCTACTGCACCTCCTGCACTCTCTCTGAAACTTCTGACGCCCCAGTTGTATTACCGGCGTAATGGAACTTTGGCCATAGGAACAAATCTGTGATGTGCCACTATCCTGGACATTACAAAAATGCAGCTAGGCACCAGAGTGCTCATGGATGCGTTCTGGCTCTGCAGAGGGTCGGCATATGATCAGCTGCCTCCTTCCTAGTCGGGGCAATGTTCTTCAGCTACATTAGATGCTCCTGTTGTCATTGTTCCAAGACAACTTCTTCATACTTTCTTTGAAAAAGGTAACTCTGTTACGTTATTACAAGAAATAGATTGGTATTGGTGTATTACGCTCTGCCTTCTAATAATTAGTTGTACAGAATTATTATGTTATCACATCGGCACAACAAAAGCAATTAATCTGCATCTTCATCAAGACTGAATTCTTTTTTGCGACAATTCCTGCCCCCAGTATTCAGATCATAGCTAATGCAAAACAGCTGCAGAAGAGACGTTGTGCAATGATGTAGTTTATCAATGCTATAGAAGATGGTCTCAATGACATAAAAGAGGAGCTCAGAGGCATTCGTCAAAATCATTGTGCCTTGGATATTTTGACAGCATCATTAGGAGGAGTTTGTCAATTAATAGAAAGAATTTGCTGTACTTTCATTGCTCAAATAATGCCGGAAAATGTCTCTCTGACTCAAGCTATTACAGTTCTTCATAATCTACAGAAACGTCTATCTGCAGAAGATGGTATCACTGGAGACTGGTTTGCTAGATGGTCTCTGAACTTGCCTGAATGTGCTTTCTCACAACTGAAGAAACTTTTGGCAATCATTGTTGTTTTTTTGCTTTTTATATTTTTGTACAGGTTTTAATGACGTGTTTTAGGAAATGCTACACCTGCGCAGTTTCAATATACCTAAGTCTATATCATCAGCTCCTGTTCTGCCAATACCTCTGCCTTTACCTTTGTGCCTGAGTGCTTTGATGGTGCATGGCCATTAAGGGTGTGGTTAAGGGGAGAATGCCTCTAAAGAGGTGAAGCTCAGAGAGGGACTTATTGGCAAGGTCCAAGGTGTGAGCGGAGAAGGAGAGAGAGGAGTAAAAGATGACACCAAGGTGTTTACGGGAATATTAAAGAAAACACAATACTATGGGACAGAGGACCGTACCTTGAGCCATTTCTGTTACCATGTGGTTAGGCAAATCCTCCCCCCCAAAATGAAATAAAAGGGAACTTCCTTTAAAGCACAGGCCTCTGTCTCATATTATTGTGCTTTTTTTAATATTCGAGTACAATCATCAAAGAATACCGATCCATATTATATTCTGATAGAAGGTTACAATTTCAAGATGGGCAGTCTGATACACTCATATGACACCCCTTCAAAATAGCCTTTTGTGAAAGGGGAAGAAGACAAATAGATCCAATTTGGGTTGCTAGCTGCTTTCCATAAATTCAAAGAAAATTGTGGGGATATGAGAATTATCAAAATTCTTTATATTTGACAAATGTGTGTTATTGGGGGATGCATGCTTGAAACAATAAGTTTATAATGGACACTGCGCTTTTCAGAACACTCAATCTAAAAATGTGAGGATAAAACGGTTGTAATAAATGTCCGTTCTGAGACAGAGGTGTTAATTGAGTCAGTGTTGCAAAGAGGATTGGCTGAGAGAGGAAACATGTTGTGTTTGTGCCAATTCTACATCCTTAAATACTCACATAATGTGGGGGTGTGAGCCGCATCAGAGATGCGTTGAGCCATGAAGCGTATAAGCACCACCAAATGGCTAAAACAAAAATGGGTTGTATACAAATTGTTCGTTTACAATTGTTCGAATGAACAATTGACTGAATTTGAAGGGTCACAATTGACCTTTTCACAATTGACCGCATATATATACATATATAGGGTTTTTGGGCGGGTTTGGGTTGGGTGGGGGGTTGCGGGGGGTTTCCCCCGCATATATGTTACAATTGACCTTCACAATTCGGTCAATTGTGAAAAGGTTAATTGTCATTCGAACAGTTGTAATACGAACAATTCGTATACAACCCATTTTTGTTTTAGCCATTTGGTGGTGCTTATGCACTTCATGGCTCAATGCATCTCTGATGCAGCTCACACCCCCGTGCAAACCATCAGCCTGCCGTGGCCTCTTCCCCAAATGGTTCACTCCTGCGTTGAAGATCACTAAACAACTATATAAATACCTAGAACGCAAATGGCAGAAAGACAAAACGCAGGAGAACAGGGCCACCTTGGCTCGCCACCTCTATCAGTACAAGGCTGAAATCCGGAAAGCAAAAAAAGCTCACTACAACTCACGAATCCTAAACTGCAAAAACCCAAGCAAAGAACTCCACAAAATCATCTCCGAATTCACCAAGCCGGCCTGCACCACGACCGTCCCGACCCCCTCACAATCACTGTGCAACTCACTCTCCCTCCACTTTTACACCACGGCTCTCAAAAGAACAAAAACCCTAACCACCAAACTGGCTCTCTTACATCCACCAGGCAATTCTCTGCCCGTACCGGCCAGCCCACCAGCTGCGACCTCTACGCAACCAACATTCAAATCCTTTAGCCCAATATCACCAGAGCAATTTCTCCAACTTCTATCTGCCCGCAAACCATCTGTCTCTCCGCTGGACCTTTGCCCAGCCACAACCCTCAAAGAAATTTTCGCATCCACCTGTACATGAGAACACACAAGATCCATCATAAATGCCTCCCTTTCCTCTGGTATCTTTCCCGACGCATTCAAAACGGTTCACGTCAAACCTCTAACTAAAAACACCAGGTTCCTTGCCAAACTCATTGACCGAACCGCCTACTCCCAGCTAAATGCCTTTGTCAAAGCCAACAATCTCCTAGACCCCACCCAATCAGGATTCAGAGCCCGTCACAGAACTGAAACCACCCTAACCTCAATCTGGGATGACCTTAAAATGACGGCAGATTCTGCGGGATGCGCCGCGCTAATCCTTCTCGACCTATCTGCCGCCTTTGACACAATCAATCACTCAATCCTCCTAGACCGCCTCCACTCCCTAGGAATTCGTGGAACCGCTCTTAAATGGATTGCTTCATTCCTCAAAGATAGGTACCAAATAACGATACTCTCCACCTATAACTCCCAAGCCCGACCAATCGACACGGGAGTCCCACAAGGAGCATACTTATCTGCCCTGCTGTTCAATCTCTACCTGACCACCCTCTCACCGATAATCCCTTCACACAACATCCTGTGCTACAACTACGCCGACGACACTCAGCTAATCCTAAAACTCCTGAACTCAAAACCCAATCTCCGACCTGACCTGGCCTCCTGCCTCCTTGACATAGAACTCTGGATGACCCAAAGCTACCTCCTGTTAAACCCCTCCAAAACGAAAATCATGGTATGTGGCAACTCTGAACTTCTTCCCCACCCACTACCATGGCCATCCGCCATGGGCAACTCACCAACCGCCTCCAAATCAGTGAAAAATCTTGGGTGCACCCTTGACTCTGACCTAACTCTCTCGCGCCAAGTCAACAACGTCTCAAAGTCCTGCCACTACCACCTTAAAACCCTTAGATGCATCTTTCCATATCTCTCCTTTCCCAAAAGACTCTCCGCCGTCCAATCAATCGTTATATCAAGACTGGACTACGCAAACCCCTATACCTCGGAATCCACGCGTACCAACTGAATAAGCTCCAAAGGGCACCAAACGCGACAGCCAAATTACTACTTGAGCTTGGCCCAAGAGACCACGTCTCCCAGCCCTTAAGGCGCTGCACTGGCTTCCAGTAGCCCGAAGGGTGACTTTCAAAACCTTATGCATCTCCCATCGAGCACTGCATAAAACCGGACCTGAATATCTTCACGACAAACTAAAACCCTATCACCCCCCCAGGCACCCTAGGATCGAGTTCAGCCGGCCTCCTACTCATACCGAAGACAAACTCAGTCAGGCTAGGCGGAGAATCATTCTCAGCCTTGGCCCCCACGCTATGCAATTCACTCCCACCCCACATCCGCCTAACTGAGGATTTAACGTCTTTCCGCAAACTGCTGAAAACCTGGCTCTTCCCATAAAACCAACCCGCACCATACTATCCCAAAACAGACTAACAACAACTCAATGACACCAATCCAACAAACTACTGATGCGAGAAACTGACAGCTAATAACTCCTACTTTAAACTAGAAGGACAAACAGAATTAAACAAATAAAGTAGATCAAAGCAGTACAAGGGCTAATAAGAGTAAATCATACGGAAACAGTACAGAAAGTTAAACTGCTGAAATGGACAAATTGCATGAGGTGTAAACGAAGTGAATGGCATGGATGATATAGGTAGAACCGATGAAGTCGGTAGTCGAAGAATGCATGAGTGGAAGAACAGACAGCTATATAGCGAATGAGTGTGGAAATCAAAAGAATAAGTAAACCGGATGAGTGTATACAATGGATGAACATGTTGAACAGATGAGTGTGTAGAGCAGACGGGTATGTAAAACGGATGAGCGTATAACACGGATGAGTGCGTAAAATAGATGAATGTGAAGAATAGATGAGTGTAAACCAAATGAGTGTGTAGAACAGATGAGTGTGTGGAACGGATGAGTTTGTAGAGCATGTGACAGCTCCAGGTCATATTCTGCAGGTTTCCGCAGGAGAGGCAAGTAAAGCGCATGATTGAGTGGATAGTGGATGAACTTGGAAGTGCAGAGCGGATGAGTGTATGGAGTGGATGAGTGTATGGAGCGGTTGAGTGTATGGAGCGGTTGAGTGTATAGAGCGGATGTGTATATGGAGCGGATATGTATATGGAGCGGATGTGTATATGGAGCTGACGAGTGTAGAGAGCGGATGAGAGTATGGAGCGGAAGAGAGTATGGAACGGAGGAGAGTATGGAGCAGAGGGGTGTATGGAGCAGAGGGGTGTGCGTGGAGCGGAGGGGTATGTGGAGCAGAGGGGTGTGCAGAGCGGAGGGGTGTGTGGAGCGGAGGGGTGTATGGAGTGGAGGGGAAGATTGTATGGAGTGGAGGGGTGTATGGAGCGGAGGGGTGTATGGAGCGGAGGGGTGTATGGAGCAGCGGGTGTATGGAGCGGAGGGGTGTATGGAGCGGAGGGGTGTATGGAGCGGAGGGGTATATGGAGCGGAGGGGTGTATGGAGCGGTGGGGTGTATGGAGCGCACAAGTGTATGGAGCGCATGGGTGCATGGAGAGGATGAGTGTGCCGAGTCGATGAACATATAGAACAGACAAGTGTGTGAGATTGAATATATAGAATAGGATATTGCTGTTGGATGTGTGAAAAGCACGAGTGCTTAAAGCGGATGAGTGCGGAGAGTGGATGTGTCCATGGATCAGATGAGTTCCTGGAGCGGATGAGTGCATTGTAGCTGATGAGTGCGCTGGAGGGGGTGTGTGCGCTGGACGGGGTATGTGCGCAGAGGGGGTGTGTGCGCAGAGGGGGTGTGTGCACAGAGGGTGTGTGTGCACATAGGGGGTGTGTGCGCAGAAGGGGTGTGTGTGCAGAGGTGGTGTGTGCGCGCAGAGGTGGTGTGTGCGTGCAGAAGGGGGGTGTGCGCGCAGAGGGAGGTGTGTGGGCAGAGGGGGTGTGTGGGCAGAGGGGGTGTGTGCATAGAGGGGATGAGTGCGTAACGTGGATGAGTGCGTACATTTCAGAGAAGCGAGTAGAACACAAGAATGCGCAAACCGGATGAATGTGCAGAACAGATGAGCGTAAACAGGATGAGTGTGTAGAACAGATGAGTATGTGGAGCAGATGAGTAAGTAGAGCCAACGAGTCTGGATAGCTGATGAATGCGGAAGTGCGGAGAGTGTGTCTATCGCCTGAGCGGACGATTGTACAGACCTGGCGAATGTACGGAGGGAATGAGTGTAGGAAGCGGATGAGGGTATGGACCGGATGAGGGTACTGACCGGAAGAGTGTAGGGAGTGGATGAGTGTAGGGAGTGGATGAGTGTAGGGAGTAGATGAGTGTAGGGAGTGGATGAGTGTAGGGAGTGGATGAGTGTAGGGAGTAGATGAGTGTAGGAAATGGATGAGTGTATGGTGCGGATGAGTGTATGAGCGGACGAGTGTTTGGAACGGACGGTGGAATGGAACACATGGGTGTATAGAACACATGGGTGTATAGAGCGCATGAGTGTGTGAGGCGCATGGGTGTATGGGGCGCATGGGTGTATGCAGAAGATGGGTGTATGCAGCAGATGGGTGTATGGAGAGGTTGAGTGTATGAAGCTGATGGGAGTATGGAGCGGATAGGCGTATGGAACGGATGAATATATGAAGTGGATGTATATTCAGAGTAAATGAAGGTATAGGACAGGTGACTAGAGATAAATATATAGAACAACATATTTCTGCTGGATGCATGAAAATCGCAAGTGATTTGAATGGATGAGTGCAGAGAGGATGAGTGTGTGGAACGGTTAAGTGCGTGAAGCGGATGAATGCATAGAGAGGATGAGTATGCAGAGAGGCTGAGTATGCAGAGGGGGTGAGTGCGTAGATGGGGTGAGTGCGTAGAGGGGTGAGT
Source organism: Ambystoma mexicanum (assembly GCF_040938575.1). Classification (NCBI taxonomy): domain Eukaryota; kingdom Metazoa; phylum Chordata; class Amphibia; order Caudata; family Ambystomatidae; genus Ambystoma; species Ambystoma mexicanum. The sequence goes on along the minus strand of NC_090932.1, from coordinate 1,617,942,390 downwards.
GCGTAGAGGGGGTGAGTGCGTAGAGGGGGTGAGTGCGTAGAGGGGGTGAGTGCGTAGAGGGGTGAGTGCGTAGAGTGGGTAAGTGCGTAAAACAGGTAAACGCATAGCACGTGTGAGGGCATAAAGCAGATGAGTTCTTGGAGCGAATGAGTGCCTGGAGCAATTGAGTGCCCAGATTCTAGAATGAATGAGTACGTTGAGCTACGTTGAGAATGGATAAGTGTCCACGGTACGGACTGGAACGCATTGAATTGCGCGACGTATATAGTATGGTTTAGAATGCAAAGAACGTTTGAAAGAGCGTATAACTCATCATATCACACCGCCACGCCTACTCTCTCCTTTACACCACCACTCAACTGGAACACAGAGATACTATGACACCATTCGGTATAACTGTTCTCATACCAACATCCGCCGCTCACTCCACATCACTGCTGGTCTCACACCCCGCAGCCAGGCGTTCTCCTCAGGCCTAACGCAGCCGCAGCCGTTCTGGATAAAACCTGCCTGAACTAACACATTCTCCTGATCTCTCAACCACCACACCTACCGCTAAGAAGCAGCTACTACACGGATATCGCACAAGCTGCACACATACCCGGTGCTCACATGCACCTTTTGTCTCTCTCTACCCCCTCTACTGATCTGAACTTCGGTTTCCCAGGGGCGTTCAACCTACCAGTGCCTTCCGACCATACCAATGGTATATAAGGCGCTATATAAATGCAAAATAACATAACATAACATATAATCCAAAACTATTGCATGAGCATACAGAGAAGGGGGAGAACGGATGTTAGTATGGACACACAGCTTGTGGATGTTGCTTGTTTATTATACCACCCATGCCATGCTCAATTCTATGACCATTCTTATCCACTAACTGCCCCTCCCTGCCAAAACACATCCTTCTGGAATCTCTCTGAGGTAGCTCAATCAAGCAGTAACATAAAACGATGTGATGTATAGTGCCCACCACTGTTATTTCTAAGTAGTCTTCTCAGAGATACTGGTTTGATTGCAGCTGTAATTGTGCTACTGACGAAATACAAACGTCTCAACCAAGTGTTATTTCAATGAGTTTACTTATGAGCAGTATGTGTTTTTCTGGCATCTGTTTCTTATACTGAAGTGCTTTTTTAAAACAGGAATTGGAAAGAAAATCCACATGTTTAGCTTGTCTACAGGTATTAGATAGTCATTTTCCATTCACTATCATATGCCCATGTACACCACTTTCCAGCTCTTGCCATGTTCCAGGTAATGCCATAATGGCAGTGTCTGGCAAATGCCCATGCCCTGCCTACACAAACTACACCACGGTTGGCTTTGCCAATGCTTGTTTTGAATGGGTTAACTGCACTTGAAGGTTCTGAGGTGAAGCACAGACGTATACTCCATGTTTGTCCAAGCCAGGCCTTTATCGCTGGCGTATGCATGGCCTTGCATGGCCTCTCTTTGCTGCAGCTCAGTGGGCGTGTCTGCGGTTGCAGGGGGCTTTGGTGCAATCCTGTTGACGGATGGCTTGCCACCGGAGCTGTTAACACAGCAATATCCTGGCACCACTTACAGACAACTCTGTAAATTTACTTTGCCGTGAGTAAACTCCGAGCACAGCAATAAAACGGAATAATGCCTTCTTCAGCACAAAGCCAGCAATCACTGTCGGCTTAGTTTACAAATGGCTAAGTCTGGGGTTAATTTTCAACTCTGGTGGGTGCCAGCCTCACGCAGGGCTGCTCAGACTGTGTTTCCCCTGCATCGCATCACGTACACCCCAACATAATGACAGTGCGTATCTCCATGCGCTGCTGAGTGTCTCAGCAGCAGTGTGACGGACGGTGAAGCAGTGGAAGCTGGGCACCGCGGTGCAAAGCAAGCCCTTGCAGAGAAAGCACTGCCTTCAGGAGCATGTCTTGGCAGAAAAGTGATGCATGACTTTGGCAGGGCCCCAGCAAGCCTCTCCAGAAGGTGAACTGCTTATTATGTAGAATTATCGGCGCTTTTAATGGACTCCAACTGCCATTCCCTCATTAACCACATTTCTCTTTTCTTCTTTTTTTTTTTTTTTTTTTTTTAACAACCAGTTTTCAAGAGGATTTGCGTTCTGGAAAAGATGATGTCGATTGTGGAAGCACGATAGAGGAGTGAGGCAGCTTCAAATCTCGGCTTCAGCTCTTCACCAAATTGTATGATCCTCGCCAAATTGGGGCCGCCTCTGAGGTGCATGCAAAAATAGGAAAGTGTTCATCTATGACGGATGAACATTTTCCTTAAAAGCACCAATATATGATGAAGGTGTGATGTGGCTGTCTGCCAGCAAAGCATGACTTTAGCATGTGCCTGATTTACTGCTTGACAACGGACTCAACAACCATGAGAAATGCAACCTAACCACATCACTTCATGAGCTACAACCATTTAAGAGACCTCATATGCTAAAGACCTTGGTCTCAAAAGAGATCTAATTTACCGTCCCATCAAAGGTGCTATAGAGAGCATTGTTGTGGGGCCCGGTGGTCCTGGGCCCCGGTGGTAGTGAGCCGTGATGTGCAGGCCCACTGCTTGGTGCACAGTGCTGGCGGCACGCATAAATGAGGCACTGACATCTGGAGTTGCAGTGGTGATTGCCGAGCAGCTGGCTTGCTTCTTCTTGCTGTTATATTTAACCCATCAGCTGTGATTTTTGGATACGGAGGCTTGAGCCTCATTACTCCATCTTCTTGGGTTGAGTGTGACATCGTGGGTTGGGTTTCTTCATGGTCTGTGGGGACTTGTCCCAGTAGGGCTGGTTTCACAGGGTCCTCTCCCCTCTGTCTGTCTTCTTCTTGCTGATAGATTATATCCATCACCTGTCGGTAATTATTGGATGCAGAGGGTTGAGTGTGTCGTCGTTGGTTTGGTTTCTTCATGGTCTGTGTTGGCTCATCACAGTAGGGCTGGTTTCACAGGGTCTTCTCCCCTCTTTCTGTCTTCTCCTTGCTGATAGAGACGTTTATCCATCATCTGTGATTATTGGATACACAGGCTTGAGCTTCATTACTCCATCCTCTCTGGTTGAGTATATAGTCATGGGTTAGGGTTCTTCTTGGTCTGTGTGGCCTTGGCACAGTAGTGTTGGTTTCACAGGCTCTTCGCAGTGATGGGTCGCAGGAAGCCGCTTAGCCTTTTTATTAGACCTGTGACACATCTCCCACGTGTCACAGACCACGTGTGCGCTGCTCGAGCCCAGCAGGGGCTTTGGGCATAACATCCCATGCCAAGGGTATAACATAACCAACAATACCAACACTTAACTTTATGCCATCAACAACATGTTACTGGATCAGCTTTAAACATACAGGATATGCAGGACAAGAATGTAGCCCAACTGTGGAACACCGGCATAGTGAACAACTATCAACTAATAAACAGCCCCCTTGGGCAAACTTTATTAGTACTTGAGGGTGGGGGTTGGAAGGAAAAGCCGCAGCTGGGTACACACTGGCACGCCTGCACTTTGGTCCTTGGGGTAGCTGGGGCCGGGCTGAGGGCAGCAGCAGGATTGCTGAGTCCGGATGAAGCTGCAGTGTCATGGGCCACATCTCTCATGCTCCTGCATTCCAGGGCACTTCTTGTGGGAAGGGGAGGGGACGTCTGTCACCTAGTTCAGGTCTCTCCTGACTACCCCAAGCGGGAGCCGACTACCTGTCAGCTGTGGGTCACAAGTGAAAGGGGGGGGGGCACCCGGCAGCACAAGCACCTTCCTCTGGGAAAGCCGCGGCCCGGTGTGGGCAACTGGTGGCTGTGGTTGGTGGGCTCCCCTGCTGCGGGCCCTTCTGCACTCCCCCGGTGGGAGCCCTTGTTCCATCGGAGCGGCACACCCATTTCTTTGGCGGCGGTCTTTGCCGCGCAGATAGCACCCTCCCAAAGGCGGGAGATTCAAACTGATGGGCAAGTACTGCACTTCCTCCCTCTCCCAACGGGGAACCATTTATTTCGCTGCAGCTACACTCTGCTTCCATTCCCCTAAGGCGGGAGCACGTTACTTTGCTGCAGCGGCGTATGCATAGCGTGGGCACCCCAGTGCCTCATCCTCCCCCCTCCTCCATGACCTGGGCCCATGGCCCCTCTCCTCCCCACCCCCACGCAAACCGGCATATGTCATACATTACATGTTATAAAAGAAACAACACAGACACCTTGTAAAGTTGGAAGAGTGAAATGCCTCAGCAGCTTTATTTTGCATAAAGTCTTGGAGTTATCTTACAGACGGTCCGTAATTCACCACCAAAGGTATTCTACTCTGTGTGCGGCTACCTAGGTATCCCTTGCCCTCCCCCCCTCTCCCTTACCGTCCTCGTCCGGTGGACGCCTCAGGTTGAGCCCGGCCCTTGCTATTCACCCCTCTCTACCCCTGGCCGTTTGTAGATTTCCCATGACCGACATTTTTTGCCCCTGGCCCCCCCTTTTGCTCTAGGTCTTTATTGGGAATCCACTGCCCCCCCTCCCCTGACACTTGCACCGTGTCCTGGTTTTGGGTCTAGGTAAAAACTGGCAGCCACGCGGTGCCTCGCTAGTGTTCAGGTTCCTATACCGGCACCACCACAAGTGCCCCAACGCTACACATCCCACAACCGTACATTTAAGGCCGACACCGCCCTCCGGTGCCGGCCCCCAACTTTCTGCCTGCCTATATGGTCATCGCTTTGCGATGCCCATCTAGTTTGAGTCTTTCTACTCTACTCTGTCCCCCCCTCCGTCCCCCAAGTGCCGCTTGTACCGGAAGCCCTATCCTATCTATGCCGCCCCCCAGGTCTCCCTTCCGTCTTGCCGAGCCCCTAAATCCTCCCAGTTCCCTCTTCCCCCCAGGCCTCCCTGTGGAGTCTGGCCCGGTGCCCCCCTGCCAGCGTGTACCCTCTCCCTTCTCCTTCCTTCCTTCCCTCGCTTGCTCCCCCACTCACCAGGTACCTCGTTTTCCGGGTCCCACCAGACCTCCCCTCCCTGCCGTTTCTGCCCCTCCCTATCCTAGCTCCATTTCCCCCCAGGGGCAGACTTCCCAGCCCTATTCTTCCATACCCCGTCTCCTGTCCCCCAGCTTTTGGTCCTTGCCCCCCCCCCCCCTTATTCCTTGGGGCTGGCTTCCTCCCCCCGGTTCCCTCTATTCCCTTGCCGCCCTATCTTGCATCCCCCACCTCCCTCCCCTCATGCCCCCCTCCTTCCGTGAAGACTTCCCCTTGCTGTTATTTTGTCAATGTTACCTGAGCCCCCCGTATTCTCCTCTTGCTCCCCCCCGACCGAGTTCCCTTGATGGTTTTGTTTGTGGGTTTGTTATTCGTTTCCCCCCCCCCCCCCGCAATTTTGGGCTTGGAATTGGCTCCCAAGTCCCCTGCATCCCTCCCCTTTTTCCCAGGGCCTCCCCCGAGCCTAGTACTCCTGGGGCGCCGTAAATCTAATCTTGTTGGCTGATCATTCCCCTATGGGTCTGCCAGTGGTTCGTTAAAGGGATCGCCATGTAACTCCGCAGGGCGACCTGGAAAACAAAAGACAAATTATTACAAACATTTCGTTTTTTTAAACGAAATCCGGAATCCACGAACAGGCGAGGCAGGAAACCGAGGGAGAATGTGCTGGTACTTGTAACCTGTCCCTTTATGGGGCCGGTCCCTCCCTCGGCATCCTTCCCCGCCCCCCACGTTTCGCGGGCTCTCGTCCGCTTCCGGGGGCGGGTTCTCGTGTTCCCTCCCCATCCCTGCCCCCCTTGACCCATATGAGGAGGTCGGCTGGGCAACCCCCACTAAGGGCGGCGCCCCCATGCCACCTTCGCTGGCGCGTTCCCCAGCCATAGCGTGGGCACCCCAGTGCCTCGTCCTCCCCCCTCCTCCATGACCTGGGCCCATGGCCCCTCTCTCCTCCACCCCCACGCAAACCGGCATATGTCATACATTACATGTTGAAAAAGAAACAACACAGACACCTTGTAAAGTTGGAAGAGTGAAATGCCTCAGCAGCTTTATTTTGCATAATGTCTTGGAGTTATCTTACAGACGATCCGTAATTCACCACCACAGGTATTCTACTCTGTGTGCGGCTACCTAGGTATCCCTTGCCCTCCCCCCCTCTCCCTTACCGTCCTCGTCCGGTGGACGCCTCAGGTTGAGCCCGGCCCTTGCTATTCACCCCTCTCTACCCCTGGCCGTTTGTAGATTTCCCATGACCGACATTTTTTGCCCCAGGCCCCCCCTTTTGCTCTAGGTCTTTGTTGGGAATCCCCTGCCCCCCCTTCCCCTGACACTTGCACCGTGTCCTGGTTTTGGGTCTAGGTAAAAACCGGCAGCCACGCGGTGCCTCGCTAGTGTTCAGGTTCCTATACCGGCACCAACACAAGTGCCCCAACGCTACACATCCCACATCCGTACATTTAAGGCCGACACCGTCCTCCGGTGCCGGCCCACAACTTTCTGCCTGCCTATATGGTCATCGCTTTGCGATGCCCGTCTAGTTTGAGTCCTTTCTACTCTACTCTGTCCCCCCCCAGTCCCCCAAGTGCCGCTTGTACCGGAAGCCCTATCCTATCTATGCCGCCCCCCAGGTCCCCCTTCCGTCTTGCCGAGCCCCTAAATCCTCCCATTTCCCTCTCCCCCCAGGCCTCCCTGTGGAGTCTGGCCCGGTGCCCCCTGCCAGCGTGTACCCTCTCCCTTCTCCTTCCTTCCTTCCCTCGCTTGCTCCTCGACTCACCAGGTACCCCGTTTTCCGGGTCCCGCCAGACCTCCCATCCCTGCATTTCTGCCCCTCCCTATCATAGCTCCATTTCCCCCCAGGGGCAGACTTCCCAGCCCTATTCTTCCATACCCCGTCTCCTGTCCCCCAGCTTTTGGTCCTTGCCCCCCCCTTATTCCTTGGGGCTGGCTTCCTCCCCCCTGTTCCCTCTATTCCCTTGCCGCCCTATCTTGGATCCCCCACCTCCCTCCCCTCATGCCCCCCTCCTTCCGTGAAGACTTCCCCTTGCTGTTATTTTGTCACTGTTACCTGAGCCCCCCGTATTCTCCTCTTGCTCCCCCCCGACCGACTTCCCTTGATGGTTTTGTTTGTGGGTTTGTTATTCGTTTACCCCCCCCCTGCAATTTTGGGCTTGGAATTGGCTCCCAAGTCCCCTGCATCCCTCCCCTTTTTCCCAGGGCCTCCCCCGAGCCTAGTACTCCTGGGGCGCCGTAAATCTAATCTTGTTGGCTGATCATTGCCCTATGGGTCTGCCAGTGCTTCGCTAAAGGGATTGACCTGTGACACCTCCAAGACTCTCTGCTGGCTGCCGGCGGCGGAGAGTTCCCCCCAGCCTGCACAGGGCACTCCACTCTTAGTATTCGTTTTGCTCTAGCATGCCAAAACCTCCCTTGGTGCTCCAACTGATCTGTGTATTCCGGGGGCCCAAGTTACTGTACCAAAACGCCGTCCATGCTCTGGCAGCTGCCCTGACCACGAAGGAGTGACCCCCGACCCATACCCTGGCGACTTTGGCTGGCATCGTGCCATATTTCCTGGATCAGCACTTTGTGCCTGCAGCAGCAGTACCTTTTGATACTTAACTTGTAGTTTTATTAGCTATTGAACCGCACTTCCACGTGCGATAGCGTTGCTTTGTGATAAGTAATTAATTTGTTGGTGTATTCGAACAGCGTGTGCCATACGGACACACCTTATCTGTGCCCTGACCCTTGCAACCCCAATTTGTGGTGCCCAGTTCTGTACCCTTTAATATTATACCTCACTTCGCCCCCCCGCTGCAACAGACAGAGAACCCCACTCCCCAGCACTCTCTGCTTGGGGTGAGGGGGCTCGAGACAAATGTGTGGTGCTCCGTGTGGTCTAGCTTCCGGCAATGATGTTTACCCCCTTTAAGTCCCCTTACCCCCTTCACTCGTGCACCAATCAGGATGATAAACACGTACCCTTTGAAGGCCCACATTATCCTTCTCGAAGAGCTTACATCTGTTCTAGCATAGATTCGGGAGACCTTTTATAATGGAATCCAGGAAGGTATGTGACCTGGAGTATTAATGCAGGGCTGTATGTAACAGCTACATGTAGCCCAGACTAGACACGGAACTCACGTTTGCTGTCTCACAGAATGCAGACATGTTTAAGCATGGATAGAGGAGACCGATTGGTAGGAAGGAGAAAGCTACACATACCCTAGCGTGGATAGTGGATGTAGGTTAGAAGCTACCATGCAGGTATCTGTATCCAGACAGTCTAAGATTGTAACTGTGACATGGTTTTCCAATAGTGTTGTCATTAGAGATCAAAAGATTAAAGTGCTTGTGGTGTGGAATAGATCAATGCTCATTAATATAGTGGAAGCAGCTCAATAACTAGTGAAACCATGAGTCAGGCTGTTTTGAATGTCATACCATGAGAGGGAGATCTTTCAGAAGGGCTGCTAATTTTTGAAAGGGTTAGGGACAGGCAATTTCGAGATGCCAGGCAATACAAGATTAAATTCGATGCTCAGCCTTACCACACTGGTTAAGGGGTGCATCTCGGATGTGTGCCCACTGTGTAATTTCTGCACTTGCTCACATTCATCCCCGTTCTTACCATGAACTAACTTAATCCAATTTAACAAACTGGCTTGGAAAGTACGCCACCTTACCCAACATGACCATTTTTTAAAACAAAATGTTATAGCAGGGTGTAACGGAATGAATCTGGCTACATTCTCTCCATCAGCACGCACGTATATAAGTACCAGCATACCAATCAGTGTGATTTAACAGAATGGATCCAGGTTGGTCTTAGGTGTTTTGAAACTTTACGTAATTACAAAGCACTGGCTTGTGAAATTGTCATTTACAGCGTGTATAAAACCCACTGAGACACTCAATTTGCCGAAATATTTCACATTTGGCTATTGGCCATGAAGAACATAGTTGCCACAGGAAGGAAAGAATGCTCCCGGAGTTGGGCTGCAGGCAACGCACAACTATATATACCGCAGTGAACGCCGAAAGCATTAAATGATTAATTGATCCGGGCAGAATGTACTTGCTAAAACTGAAACGCAGCTCTTTGTTCGGAGCGCTGTTAACCATAATATGATGCGTTGTTGTATAGGGCCTTAAAACCTAGGCGCTTTACAGAGCATGTGTTGCCTGCACTTCTCTTATCCCCTCTTCTACTCCTGGTGATGCATCCCTCCCGCCCCTGCCCCCACCTCGTTATGTTATTCACTGAAGATAAGGGGGCGGGGGGACAAGCCGAAATGCCCGTATTTATACGTGTATGCGTGAGCAGGTCTCATCGCACCTCCAGCGTCATAGCGCTAGCACCCGCATGACAGTCTTCTACCCTTATGTACGGGCGCGTGGCCCCGAGTTAGCAGGACCCTGTTTGCTACACCGTTTCCCGTATGACCCAGCCGCACTGTCTTCTGCAACCCCCCGTATGCTACGGATGATGCCACTTTTCTGATGCATCCCTAAAAGATCCTTGCACGCACACCATCCCCCCCTGCACCTCGCCCCTTGTTTGCGGCCGCCATTAGCCACGAGGCCAAGAATGGACTGGGTCAGCGCTCCCCCACCCTACTAATTGGGGTGCCCTGCAATGGCTACCTTCCTGAGGCCGCTGGGCACCACTCACTGAACTAGCCCATTGTCCCTAACTCCACCGGGCTGATGCAACACGCACCTATAACGAAACACGGCCGCCCAAACCTGTTGAAGTTACGCACCCCATACCCTGTATCTGATTCAAGCTTGGCCTCTTTTGCTGTGATTCCCCTTGCCCGCCCCCGAGTTTTCACCGGTGCACCTTCAACGGCCCATTCATGCTGCTTGCCAAGCCCCCTTCCCTTTACTCATCCATGCGGTGTGGATCCTTACAGAGGGGTGGCAATCCCGCAACTGGTGATCCCCGCATACCGGCACACCTCTGGTTGTACTCCCATCACCCACGAATACCCGAACACTCCTTGACCGACAGGAACCGCAGCCCCCCTTGCTGTAACACTGGAGCCTCCTCCCAATCTCCCGCCAGCAGAGCCCCCAGGATGAACGGCGGCGCAGATGTGAGGACAAAGGGGGCACATTGTGCTTCCCAAAATTGCCCGACCCTTCCAACCTCCTTACGCCCCGCACCCTTTGCCCGCCGCGACCCTGGGTAACCGTGGCCCCACTGCAACCCAAATGCCGTATTCGGTGTTCTCCCCGCAATCGTACCCTCTTCTGAACTCCGTTACCGTGACCCGACGCTATCAGCAAATGCCATGCCCACCAAATTCCCCACCCGTCCAGCCATACAATTCCAAACCACTAATACCCAGAAAACCCCCCGCGCACCTCTCCCTCTGATGATTTGACTACCACTATCAAGAACGCACCTCTACCGCACTCCGACCCCCACCCCCAGGCGAGGTAAGCAGCGAGAAGGTGGGAGTTAAACAAGGCCATATGGGCGCTACCCCACAAAGAACAGCCTTGTTCCTTCCCCCACACTTACCTCCGACCGCGCATTTCTTCCTGCCCTTTATGCTCCTTCCTCCTGGAACCCCGTATGAGGAGTGGGAGGAGGAGGTCGGCTGGGCAACCCCCACTAAGGGGCAGCGCCCGCCATGCCACCTTCGCTGGTGCGTTCGCCCGCCTAAATGCATTGCCATTCAATGCCCATGCAGGGCTGAGGTCCCGCCACAAGTATCACGCAACCTTTGGCCCAAACAGCTGCCCGACAAATTTCTGCCCATCCTGCCGATCCCCAAATGGCGAACCACTGCCGCCTGGGGACCGCCCCGGACACAAAGGAAAACCAGGCCGTCAACAAACCAGTGATCCCACCCCAACATGCCCGCCAGCGCTGTGTGTTGCCAGTGGGGCCCTTCCCCCAACAACAGACCCACGTGTTCAACCCACGCACCAACAGGCCAAACAACTGGCTGACAAATAGCGGCCCATCCCGCTGTTCCCAAAATCGCGAACCACCACACTGCGGAGCCCAATCAAAGGCCACTGCGAAACCTGCACGAGACACCCTGGCGAAATTCCCCAAGTGCCCCCGAAACTCTGGCCTCGATGCCCCACACGCTTCACCAGACGACATCAACCTGGACGGCCACCACCCCTGCAAATCACCATTGCAATAATCTCCCTCATCATCAACGTGGTCACCAGCCACGTGGTTGGCCATGCCGGCCAGACAACAGCACCCCCAGCTCGGCTACATCAATGTTGCCGTGGTGGCTCTGGCCTTGTGCGCCGCCTGCTCCCCCCCACAATCGCGGCCCGTGCATGTGTCACTTCGCCTTAAGGGACTCTGCATGCAAGATGCCTGCCCAACTAAGCGCACCGCGCAGCAGCTGCACCAGTTTGAAAAACCCAGCCCTCTCCACAGACAACACCCCAATTGCGCTGTGCGGGATTGAACCGTAACTAATGGGCCCAACAAACGTTTGTGGTAGAGGCAGAATGGTCCACCCAGCCCTCGCGCCAAGACACTGGTCCCCTTAAAAACGGGGCAACAACACTATCAGAATGGATTATACAATTCAACAAGATAAAACAACGGATAAAACAAACCTGTGGCAGCAGGATTGATGCCCCCCCTTTATGGCAAAACGAGATAACCCCCCCCCAAAAATGGCAGAATCGCTGCTGCGTGCGAACTGCCCGGGAAACAAAGGAACACGCCAAGCGCGCTTAAACCCCGACAAGCCTATCATTGACCTTTACACGTTTTTCAAAGCAAGCAAGTCATACCATCAAGTGTCCAACCCGCCTTTGTTATAAATCAACCCAGTGAGCGCGAACTGCCATGCCCCGAATGCTTTGCGGCCCGTGGCCCTTCGACCCTTACCCGCGCCCCAATGTTACCCGCCTGTGTCCGGCGCCTCAATGCCTCCCTGACCAAAATACCCCCCTCCCTTCCTATGCACGCCCTGCTTGTTTGCCTTGAAGTGGGGTTGACATCCCCACCGCATAATCTTGTTCCCATGTGCGTGCCATTCTATCTACCGTTAGGCGCGTTTGCCTGCCTTCTCCCCGCAACTCCGATCTAAATCTCCCCACGCCATTCACTGTATGTCCCATCGCCGCCACCCCGTCCTGGAGTCCCTGCACAACCCCGCACCCCCAAACACCTTTGGTCCCGCCTGCCCATGCTCCCATTGCCAACATCACGCAGCAGCCCAACTGGTGAGTATTACTGCCGTTCCTCCCCGTGGCATGGACCTGTGACGCATCTTCCTTCTTAGCGCTTTCCCCCGCGGCTGTTCCCTATGGACCTTGTGCCATTCCGCCCTTAACATTCGACCCAGCGCCAACATCTAACCGCCCGGCGACCCATAAAAGCCTGCCGCACTACCCCGCTCCCCCCGAACGTGACTCATGCAAACCCAGCCCGTACCTTTTACTGCCACTCTCCAAGGACCCGAACACTTCCAATTGGAATGGATACTCCTTCTGGAACAAGAGGCTTCAGTGACTCGAACTCTGGAAACTTCTCCGCCTCTCTGGAACGATCGCACCTGGATCTCGAAGCAATTCTGATCCTATCTCCCGTAAATCCGGAATCCACGAACAAACGAAATCCGGAATCCACGAACAGGCGAGGCAGGAAACCGAGGGAGAATGTGCTGGTACTTGTAACCCGTCCCATTATGGGGCCGGTCCCTCCCTCGGCTTCCTGCCCCGCCCCCCACGTTTCGCGGGCTCTCGTCCGCTTCCGGGGGCTGGTTCTCGTGTTCCCTCCCCATCCCTGCCCCCTTTGACCCGAATGAGGAGTGGGGGGAGGAGGTCGGCTGGGCAACCCCCACTAAGGGGCGGCGCCTGCCATGCCACCTTCGCTGGCGCGTTCGCCCGCCATTCCGCTCGGTCACACAGGTTCTGTGGGGCTCGATGGGGGTTCGGAAGTGATCAAGTGTTCATTGCTGCGTCGAGTTCACACAGAAGGCAGCCCCCTAAAGGTTTCTTGATGGCAGCACCCCCAGGTTGCCGGGTCATAAGAGCGGATTTCCCGCCAAGTCTTATCAGGGCTCCCCCAGGCAAGAGTGTTTGTCGGCAGGCAGAGGCGTTGCTAGGGGGAGGGGGGCTGAGGGGGTTTTTGGTTGTGGCCCGGATAGATGCTCGGGGGGGGGGTACAACCAAAAGGCTATATCTAGCCCCGAGTCCCACCAAACCCGACATTAGCTTAGCCCCTGATCTTCAGACCTAACATCACCCCTGTCAGCAGGGTCCAGAGCGTTCCATGACGCATTCCGCCAGGCTGGAGTATTGAGTGTTCCTTTCTTTCTTTTTCCTTTGAATGCCAGGGAGGCCATCAGACCTTTAGTGCACCAGGGAGGCCAGCAGGTCTGATACCTGTTGGGGGCTTTGGGGAGCCCGCGCCCCTTGTTTTGGTCCCCGTTCTGGCCATGTTCATGGCAGGGCTGTGGGGAGGCTGCACCCCTTGTTGTGGCCACCATTCTGGCCTTGTTCATGGAGGGCTGTGGGGAGGCTGCAACCTTGTTGTGGCCACCATTCTGGCCTTGTTCATGGCGGGGCTGTGGGGAGGCCGCACCCCTTGTTGTGGCCACCATTCTGGCCTTGTTCATGGTGGGGCTGTGGGGAGGCCGCACCCCTTGTTGTGACCAACATTCTGGCCTTGCTCATGGCGGGGCTGTGGGGAGGCCGCTCCCCTTGTTGTGGCCACCATTCTGGCCATGTCCATGGCGGGGCTGTGGGGAGGCCGCACACCTTGTTGTGGCCACCATTCTGGCCTTGTTCATGGCGGGGCTGTGGGGAGGCAGCACCCCTTGTTGTGGCCACCATTCTGGCCTTGTTCATGGCGGGCCTTTGAAGAGGCCGCACCCCTTGTTGTGGCCACCACTCTGGCCTTTGGTGCCCGGCCAGCCACAGCTTCACCAACACCGTTGACCAACTTTGGCACACTGCACATGTGGCAGGGATATGCTATGTCCCATCGTCTTAAGGACCAGCAGGGGGGCCGCATCCCATCCTGGAAACCATATGTTGTGGAGCCCGGTGGTCCTGAGCCCCGGTGGTAGTGGGCCATGATGCGCAGGCCCACTGCTTCGCAAGCAGTGCTGGCGTCGCACATAAATGAGGCACTGACACCGGGAGTTGCAGTGGTGATTAACTGGTGAGCGGGAAACCACTGGGCCCTTTTATTAGACCTGTGACACGTCTCCCGCGTGTCACAGACCACGTGTGTGCCGCCCGAGCCCAGGGCATAATAAGCATTAGGAGGGAATCGACCACATTGTCTCAACAATTTGTCAGGTGGTATATGAAACAGACATCATCTCCCTCCATGTACATTTGCCATACTATGTTCATGTCACTTTGCAGATCAGCTACAATTGCTAAAAGTGGATTTCTTCCCCAGATATCCAGTGCTTCACAATTCAGCAATATATGCTTTAAGTTTTCCCTAGATAAGTCTCCACATAATCTGCATTGGGCAGTGACCAGGCTAATGCACTTGCTGCTATAAAGAGCATTTCCGCAGAATGAATGTAATGCGTATATAAATTGCAGCTATGCGATTATAGGGATAAGCTGTTAGATCATTATTGCCTTCTGAGGCTAACAGTAAACAGGCTATATCATCTTCTGCAGAGGGTTTGGTGGCTAAGTTGATCAACGACTGTTCAACATCAAAAGCCAGCAGTTCCTTTTTGACAGTGAACAGTAGCCTCCCTCAGTAGGGATTAAAAGGAGACTTCCCCTTACTATTGATCCAAGTTTTATTTGATAGAATGGTAACCTTGTACATTCTAAGATGTCACTGTTAGTAAGCAAGAAAAAAGGCTTAGGCTATCTAGCCATCGGTGTGGGCAGCACACCCTTAGATCCTAGAGGGACTTATTCGCTCAATCAGCACAGTTCTCTGTAAATGCGGCTATATGCTCCGCCATATTTGGACCGAACCATTATTCCCCTGTGTGTGCAGCAAGCACCTCCTTACTCACGTGAGTAGAGTAATGAAATAGCGTGAGTGCAGTCTGCAATAATGCTATTGGGTGTACGAGTTTGCCCATGCTTTCCTGTCACCATAAGGCATCAATGGGAGAGGTTGAAGATCCCCTTCTCATCCATAACTGTTTTTCTGACAGAGCTCTCCCTTGAAGTAACATTATTTGTGTAGCTGCTACTGTGTTGTATCCTTCCTTTAAATTCATGTTGCACACACAAATGTGTGCGTTCAATGGTGTATCAAAGTTTGTGATTTCTGAAAAAAATATGCTGCACGCTTTGCTAATGTGTCTGCTTCTGCGTTGCCCTAGGAGACTGGGTCCTCCCCCATTGTGTGGGTGACCACTGGGAACTGAAGTGCCACTATCAGTCTACCCAATAGGGGCACGTGATGCACTGGTGTGTAGTCAGCATGTCGGAAGCCCCTCCTCAGGCATCATAACAGTCCAGAGTATACTGTAGACGTCACATATGATGAGTTGAATACACTCTGGTTTCCTGGCCCTTGCATGCTTCTAATGCCATTATGAGTGCTACTAATTCTGCAGCCTGTGCTGAAAAATGTGAAGACAATCCCGCGCTTACTATAATTTCTGCTGTACTGTTGGTTTCTAATGTCACCACTGCTGTCCCTGTATGTCTTTCCCCCATTGTCTGGTCTATTTTTGATGACCCATCAATATAAAGTACTTTCCCCCCCTCAAGAGGCTTCTCCCCCACCTTGGGAATGTCAACATACTGTTCCATATATGTAGTGCAGTCGTGTACATAGTCTCCTTCCTCCACTGGTTCTGCTACAAATATCGCTGGATTTACAATCCGAAATCTTGCTATCTTGATTGCTGGATTCAAGATAATCACCTCATATCCAGAGGCTCTTTGTGTAGTATATGTGCTCTTCGGCTTTTCGAGAATGGCGAAGAGAGTGTGCTCCACATTAAGCAGTACTGCACCACATATTGATATTTGATTACTTTTCTACCGCAAATGCAGCAACAGCCAAAGCTTGCTCACACGGGTAATGTCCCTTCGTTACTGGGTCTAAACGTCTGCTATAATAAGCTAAGGGTTTGTGTCCTAAGGTAATCTTCTGTGTGAGTACTGCAGTCATCACTACTTCATTGGAGTGTGAGAATAGGAAGAATTTGTCATGATAGTCTGAAATTCCTAACACTGGAGTCGTGTATATTGCATTCTTCAGCTCTTCAAAGGCATCAGTCATTTTGTGTGTCCATGACAGCTTACCATTCCCTTTCTGTGCTTCCTTGAGCCCGCTCAACAAAGGTCTTGTATATGTACTATTGTCAAATACCCATGCTCTGTAATAATTACAGAGGCCTAGAAACCGCTGCATCTCCCTTACTGTCTTAGGTGTCGGCATTCTGCGGATTGCCTCTGCCCTTCTGTAGTCACTGTTCATACTTTCATCCGTCCAGGGACATCAACTACCCTATGTATAGCACTTCATTTGGACAATGGTACAATTTTGATATGTCCACCTTGTTTCCTTCTCTGCTAGTTCTGTCAATAGACAAACTGAGTCATTTCGACACTGGCCTTCTGTCTTACTGCAAATCAAAATGTCATTTATGTACTGTATGACAGTGCTCTGTATCTGTAGGTTGCCCAGATCCATTTGAAAGACCCTTTTAAAGATAGATGGTGACTCACAGTACCCCTGAGATAATCTTGTGTGTTTCCACTTCCATTTTCTATTTAGAAAGGAAGTGAGGTCTTGTGACTCTTCATGGAGTGGTATAGAAAAGAAGGCCTTCTTCAAATCTATTACTGTGAAGTGTGTGGCTTCCATCAGGATGCTGCACAGAATCGTTGCAGGATTTGGAACTAATGGGAATTCTGCCTCTACTATCTGGTTCAGAGGGTGCAAACCCTGGATAAAACGGCAAGAACCACCTCGTCACCTTTTTCACAGGGTACACAGCCGTGTTGCACTGCAATTCTGATGGAATGCAGCAATTGTTTCATAAAGGCCCTCATCTGCTTCCCTTGATATGGGATACTGGCTTGCCCTTGGTAGGATAGCTCGTGGTTTGAGCTTTATTTAACTGCTCCAATTCCTTTTAAAAAACCCATTTCATAAGGACTAGTGCTCCACAAGACACTGGGTACCCGCCTTAGGTCTTTTTCGAGGAATGGTGGAGGCTGCTTCCACAATATTGCCATCCTCTGTGGCACTTCTCTATAATGTATTCCAACCCAATGTGTTATACTCATATCGAATACTACTTCGTTGTTTGATCGATCGTCTTGGATAAGTTCCTCATCTGTCATGTCAGTCAGTCTTTATCCTTCCCCTACTGCAATAACTGTCCTCCACGATCTCTCTGTGTCATCTGTCCCATGTACTATTATTGCCTCATCTCTCACTATGGCAGCCCCGAGTTCTATTGGGATCACCTTCCCATCCTTCTCGTCCAAGGGGATCTCTGGTCTAAATACGAATTTGTTGGGTATCCATAATAGTCTCCCCCGTATCCCTGGAAGCCTTGCGATAAATACTTCTGCCTCATATGAAAACAGTTTGAGGTCCACTGGCACCCCCTCAGTACCGTCCGCACACAATAAACTTGTATGAGTTCCCTCCCGGTCATGTAATGAATTCCTAGGGCTGAGAACACTATCCCTTTGTTGGTGAATGAAATGGTCATGTTCAGTCTACTCATGGTCATGTCGTGCTCTCCAACAGAAAGTGATAATTCGTCAGTTAAAGGAACCAAATCTGACTCCGCAGAGAATCCCTGCGCATTCATGGCAATGCCTGACATTGGGTACCTTCGCTCCCTGGTACAGTATCTAGTCGCCCCTGTATTTAACAGAAAGTAAAATGTCTTGTCACCAATGATCACCCCTATCCGTGGTTCCTCTGCCGGATTAGGTGTAATGGATAGGATCAAACACATCAGGTCGGTCTGTGGGTTGTCCTATTGTGGGTATAGTGACATCCCCACCCCTATGAACGGGCGCCGCCTATGATGGTCACTTCCCAGTTCCCGCACAGAAGTTTGCATCTGCATTGTGGAGTCTGTGTGTGTAGTTGCTATGGTGTTCTGCTGGGTTGGTGCTTGCTTCAGTGAGTGCAATTCATAGGCTGATATTGTTGTGGTTGCATGTCCTGGGCATGTAGCTGCTGTCGTGCATCGGCGTGTGTGTGCATGTCTTGCATGTGCATCGGTTGGGGTGCATATGTTTGCGCTGACACGTAGTCTTGAGTGTGTGGTCTGTCCTGCTCAGTCTGATGCATGGGTTGTTGTTGCATTCCCCCATTTGGTATATCGATCCCCTATCCCTACACACGCGGGCTATGTGTCCTGGCCATCTAGAGAACAAACATACTATAGGACCGCCCATTGCCCTTTGTGGTCCCCCTTGAAACCCTCCTGTGTTCTGGTGCACTAGCTGTCCGAACCCTCTTCCCTGAGACATCCCTCCTGGTCCACTTTTCCAGTGGTTTATGTCTCCTCATCCTGTAAAACCTCCCCCTGCCATCTGTGGCCTGTTCTCTCACTCTCATCGAAGGCACCTGTCCTGGACCTGTCCAGGGTCATCCAAACGCCAACGCCACAAACCCCTGCCAATGTTTCCAGCCACGTCGCTTTATTTTTAACCACCTGTGCTACGCAGCCACTGCCAACTGGCATCTACCCCCGCCGTACCCCTGGAATGCTGAACTATTGCCTACACCCACGCGCTGCAGTGTCGGCTGAAGAAGAGCATTACAACTCCTGGCATTATGGACGGGACCAACCAGAGGTTATCATGAAGATGCCGTACATGAGATCTTGCCCTTGGGTGAATTTCGACAGAGCTGCATCAATCATACCGCAGTTCCCACGCTTTATGCATTACCTCCGGCCAGCAGCCATGAACAAGTCATTCCTTGAGTACTAAACAGCGGGTCTCCCAGAGGCAGTTGAAAACACCACCTGCCACGATTTTTTATCTGGGACAAGTCATATCCCACAGGCACTGCTTTCAGCAGTCAACTCCAGAAACTACTGCAACCTATGTTCAAAATAAGAACAGTGCTCAGCACGGCCATACCACAGGAAGTCTGAGATTCCAATACTAAGAATACAACTCAAAAATACCACTGGTCATTAATTCAGGGAGACTAAGGACCCAGTTCTTGCCCCGAAGAAGGCTGTAACCTCTTGATGCCGCCAATCCCGGCCAGCCGAAACGTGCTACGGAGCTTTATTTAACCACACCAATCCCTTTTTGTTTTTTCTGTTTACTATACTGTGGTTAACCAATTCAGGAAGCTCTCTTTCGACTGCTTTGCAACACAGGCAAACACGTTGGCAGATTTGGCAAAGTTTTGTACAATCAGATATGATCAGAACTTGATCATATGCACACATTTTCATTTACCCTTCTATGTAACCATCTATAGGACTCAATCCTAACCTACGGGGGGAACTGTTGGTACATGCCAGGGATAGACAAAAATATCTAATTGTGTTTTGATTTATTTCTATATTGCTCTTACCACACTCACCAGTTTATGTAATTTCCCTAATGTGGATTTTGTCCAAAAATGTTTTTACTTTTAACATTTACTCTAATTATTTTTTTCTTTTTTACAAATCCACAAATGTTTGAAGTAATCTTCATGTTGAAAATAAATTCTCATAATTTTGAAGACATATCTTCATTTCCTTTATTCTCCCTCTCTCTTTATGACTCAACTTTTGAGCATTTCTATTGGTCTCCTCTAAATACTTATGATTAGCACGTCCAAATAACTTAGTGTATACATGTGGATTTTTCCTTTCCTATGTTTGATACTGTTTATTGTCCCCCATAAATCCACAATAGCAAATCGGGATATCCCTACTTTTCCGTGCACCATCTGTGGCCTGTTCTGCACAGAGAACCACTGTTCTGTGCTGAGAACCACTCTTCGCCGCTCGTTAACACTGTCCCTTCCATTGCATATTTGGATCATTATTTCTGCACTAACTTTGCTTCCTTATGCTTCTTCTCTTCCTGATTTTCTCTTGCATTCTCTTGTATTAGTCTGCAATAGTGCACTATAGTTAGTTGAATTTCTGACCATAGTTTAGCCTCCAACCCCACTGGGTTTGTGAGCTGTTTCTGCACTAGGTCTTGAGATAATATATGATAACATAACCCCGCTGTTTTGTCCCATGGATCCCTCGTCTCAAGGCACCATTTCTCTTGAACCTGTTGAATATATTGAAGCGGGTATTCGTTGTCACACATTTTACGTGCTATAATCATGCTTATGTCTAACGTATCTGGGTACTGTACTCTAATTGAACGTTGCACGATCATGTGCCATGTTCTGTGCTGTCACACCGGGATACCCTGCTCTTTTCCATATGTCGTCAGCTACCTCCCCAAGAATGGCTGAGAGAGCCTTTTCATGTCCCCTACTGCTAATGTTGTTCCTGCTGTCAGCATCTCTAACTCATAGATCCACTTGCCCGCTCCTGCCATCAACAAAGGGAGCTTGCATCTTAAATTGTCTTTGTCTATTAGTTGCCATAATATATATTGGAGTCGCCTACCTCCACTCTCCAATAGTGGTAATTATGTCAGACTCCCTTCTCCATCATGTCCTCCCAGAGCTTTAATGGCGGCGAACACCCTGGCCATCCCTGTGCTTCTCTGTTGCAGTCGGGCCCTAAGCCTATGTGCACACAGAGTGACATTGTCCACGTCTCGCTGTCCCTCCCTGGAATCCAGCAATTGTCCTTTGAGGTCTCCCCCTTCTCTGCCCAAGCCTTCCTCGTCTCCCCATGCTGTGCCTCGGTCTAGGCTTGCTCCTCTGGAGGGGCAAAAGTGTTTTCCCTCCTCATCATGCCCACTCCTCTGTGAGTCTTCGTCTGACCCCATGGTTCTTATGCTACTGTCGCTGTCTCCCTTACAATTATGTTGTCCCATGATTTCCCTTTAGTTCGGTCTGTAACCTCACGTTCCCACTCCACCAAGAGTTCAGCGCTTCTGTCTGTTTGTGAGGCAGCCGTCCTGCTCCTCCTGCTCCTATATCGCTCCCTTACACTTCTCCGTATACCCTCCCCATCGTCATCTTTTAAATGTGTCAGATCCGTCTTATTCCCCACTACCTTAGTAGAGTGCCTACTCTCGTCTCTGTTTCTTTCGTTTCTATGCTTTTCCTCTTGCTTGGGTTGGTTTTTTTTAACGATCCGCTCAACCTCTAACCTCCTTTTCTCTTTTTGTAACTGTACTTCTACCTTTTTCCTTGCTATGTCTTCTAGCTCCCTCTGTTTCCTTCACTCTTTCTCTTCCCTTTCTCACTCTTCTGCTTGTTCTCTTTCCTTTAGTTACATCTCCTGTTCCTTCCTTTCCTCCCTCTGTCTCCTATGTACTTCCTCCATTATCTCTGCCAATTCATTTGCTTCGTCCTCCTTGCCTTTACTAGGCGCTATTCCCTTATCCACGTCCCCTGTTTCACTTGCTGGCTTCCCATACAATTTGAGTAATATCTGTACACCTATCCATTTGGTTGGTGTTACTAACTCCTGGCCTATAGAAAGCCCTTACTTTCCTGTATCATTCTCCTGTAGTTTTGCTCGCATCTCCCTGCACTCCTTGCGTTCAATGCTATTGTCTTGTGCCGTCTTACTCGCTTGTGTCGCGCTATCAGGTGCGTCCTTGCTGCCATACACTGGTGGCGCAAAAGGGGGATTTGCGTATCCTGCCACTGGTCTTAATTCTTTAATGGGGTAGAATCCCTTGGTTTAGTTTAGTTTAATCATTTTGTATTGCGCACCAGACCCGAAGTTATGAGGGCGCATGAGCAGCATGGTTATTCAAAGCTTGGTTACAGGTTGCTTATACATTACATTGCAGTATTACAGTGTGACAATAGATGTGTACAGTTTTTCAAGAAGGCTATAATACAATAGAAATATTTATAAAATGTACAAATAAACATACATTACAGGATTGCAGCAGTGTGGTGTTAGAGGTTAGAAGTATTAGAGATCCTTGTTCTTTATCCACTGGATATAGTTACGTCTAAAGTATGTGTAGGTTTGGGGTGTCCTGAGGGATGGGGGTAGGGCGTTCCAGTGTTGGGGTGCTTTCACCTTGAAGCTGTTGCCGCCCATTTTGGCGCGTTTGAACCTGGGAACTATGAGCAGGTTTGCGTTGGAAGTTCTGGTAGGTCTGTTGGGGGTGTATTTGCATATTCTGTCTACCAGGTAGCGTGGGGCAGCGTTGTTCAGGCATTTGTGAGTTAGTGATGCTACTTTCAGCAGGATTTTGTCTGAAGTGTTGAGCCAGTTATGGGATTTCCTGATGCTGGAAATGTGTTCTCTTCTGGGAATGTTAAGCGCTGCTCTGAGAGCATTGTTTTGTAGCGTCTGAATTCTGTTGGTAATTTGCTTGCTGGCTCCTACGTAGAGGGCGTTACAGTAGTCCAGTTTAGATAATACTAAGGCTCTGGCTAGTGTAATGCAGCTCTGGGTGGATAAGAAGGGTTTGGCTGCTCTTATAAGCTTACATGTGTAGGCCCTGGAGGAAGCCATAGAGCTAACCTGTTTGTGGAAGGTTAGGGAGAAGTCGAGATATATTCCTAAAGTTTTCACTTCTTTAGCTACCTTGTTCGGGTTCCCGTCTATGATGAAGTTGGTGTAGTTGTGGTCTAGTTTGGTTAGATTTGAGGTGGAACCAAGGATGATGAGTCCAGTCTTGTCATCATTCAGGCATAGACTGTGCGAAGCCATCCATGCCTGAATGATGAGGTACACCTTGTTCACCAAGGCCAAATCCTGGTTGTAATCTGTGTATCATCGGCGTAATTGGTGTAGGTGATACCCAGGCCATCTAGATCGTCAAAAAGGGGCTTCGTAAACACGTTGTACAGAGTAGGGGAGACGCAGGAGCCCTGTGGGACTCCGCATGTGATGTGGATGGGGTCGACAGCGGCAGAGGTGGAGAAGACACGCATGGATCTGTTGCTGAGGAATGACTCGATCCAGCCGATGGCTTCTTGGGAGAAGTGGGCAGCTGAGTCTAAATGATTGCATAGGATTTTGTGGTCAACTAGATCAAACGCCGCGGAGAGGTCTAATAAGAGTAGTAGTGCAATTTTCCCGTTGTCTCTAAGGGAGTCTATTTGGGCTTTCAGATCAATGAGGGCGTTTCAGTCCCATGTTGGGGTATGAAGCCTGATTGTCGCATACCTAGGAGGTGGTTTATTTCAAGGTGTTTTTGGATTTGTTGGTATGCTGTTTTGTCTAGAATCTTGAGCAGGAATGGGACGGTGGTAATGGGTCTGTAGTTGGTCGGGATGGAAGGGTCAAGGGAAGGTTTTTTAAGGAGGGGGAAGACCCAAGACTCTTTGAGGTTGCTGGGGACTGTTCCTGAGGAGAATGATGCGTTGATGAGTCTGGTGATGAATGGCGAGAGGTCTCTTGCCGCACTTTAATGATTTGTGGGGGGCAGATGTTGCCCTTACAGTTGGATGGTTTAAGGCTGAGAATGATTTTTTCGACTTCGAGAGTAGAGACTTTGGAGAAGCTGAAGCGAGTGATGTTGGGTGTAGGGTATGTGAGTGGAGGGCTCTGGGGGGTGTTAGTGGGGTTAGTTGGAGTGGTGAGGGAGTCTTTCTTGTTTTTAATTTTGGTTTGAAGACCTGTGACTTTGTTGTTTAGTGCATTTTGGACACTAGTGCACCATTGTTTATTCTTCACACAGGTATCTGGTATTAACACCGGTGTTTCCAATTCTTTGATAATTGTGAACAGCTCTTTGGTACTGGAATTGGATTGTGCAATTCTCTGGTTATAGGATTCTTGTTTGGCCGCTATGATTTCTTTTTTTGTAATTGGCCGTTATTTTATTGAGCAGTAACTTATTGTGGTCTGTGGGAGACTGTCTCCAGACTTGTTCCAATTTGTGTTTTTCCAATCGAAGTGCTTTAAGGTGGCTGGAGAACCATTGGTTGAGGTGCTTTTTAGGTTTGCATTTTCTTAGTTTTAATGGCGCAATGGCATCTAAGGCTGTGCACATGGTATTGTTATAGCCTTCTACGAGGTCGTAGGGGTTGGAAGCAGGGAGTTGGTTGAGCGCCGGGAGGATAAGAGGGATCAGTTTTTCCACTGTAATGTTTTTCTTCCCTTTCGTGGGAATGGCTGCGGCTAGCGCCATGTTGGTTGTGGGGCTCGAGGCTTCGAGGGAGAAGGAGAGGAGATGATGGTCAGACCAGGATTGAGGAGAGTTATTGGTGATAAATGCGGCGCAGTTGTAGTCTGCAACCCAGTCAAGGGTTCTCCCTTTATTATGGGTGGGGCCAGATACTTTTTGTGTGAAGCCTAGTTCAGACAAAGTGCTATTGATGAGGGTGGCCTGGTGGTCTTTGGGGTCTTTGTAACCTAGGTTGAAATCTCCTAGGAGGAGGCATTGTGAGGAGTTTTTTAGGTTGTCGGTGAGGGTGGCACTGAGGTCCTCCTCGAAAGATTGCAGGGGTCCGGGTGGTCTGTAGAGTAGGTGAATGGATATCGTTTGGGAGTTAGCGTGGGCAGCTTCGCTGTAAGTGATTCGCATGAAGGGAGGTGTGTGGCGGAATCGAGTCTGATGTTAAGGTGGGTTTTGGCAATGATGGCCAGGCCTCCGCCTCTGGATTCCTTTCTATCCGCTCGGATGATGGTGTAGTCGTTGGGGATGGCTAGCGAAAGGGGTGGGCCTGCGGCTGCTTGGAGCCAGGACTCTGTTATGGCTAAAAAATCTAGATCCTCTGCTAGGATGAGGTCAGCGATGTCCGTGGCATGGGCAATTATGGAGCGTGCGTTAATGAGGGCACCTTTTATGGGGGGTGGCGGTGGTTATGGTAGGGGTAGGGGTGGTCGCAGTCTTATGCGCTTTGTTTTTGGTTGTCGTAGTATTAAGTGGATGGGTTTGAGTTTTTTTAACGTGAGGTTAGCGCAGGTACTAATGGTAGTTCGGTTGGTTAGTTTGGATTGGGTAGAGTCCCTGGCTCGGGGCTCATGTAGTTTGGGAAGTCTGGACTGTAGTCTGGTAGGCATGGAGGAGAGAATTGGGGAAGCATGATTGTGGTGCTCGGCTCTATGAGGAGGGGTGAGGTGATGCCTAGGCTGATCGTGCTGAAGGCAAAGCTAGGCGGGCATGCAGATGTGATAAAGTGGAGAATAATCCTCAACAGTATTGAGTAAATTCCTGGGAGGAACATTTTGTTGACTAGATTTGGAGGTCATATAATGGGTAAGATCCAGTGTGTAGGTAGATAGTAGCAGCTAGTGCAGCCTACCTAGATTCAAATTCTAGCAATAGGGTGAAATAGCAAATAGCAGCTAGTAAAACAGAGCAGAATGCGGCACAGCTAGGTTTGAATGTTGAGCACCTCAAGGTACAACAGTGCAAAAATGGAGTGCAGCTAGATTCAAGTGTCAGGTATCGCACAATAATCAGTGCAAAAATGCAGCACAGCTAGATTTGAATGTCAGGTACAACACAATAAACAGTGCAGAAATGCAGCACAGCTAGATTCGAATGTCAGGTACAACACAATAACAGTGCAACAATGCAACGCAGCTAGATTCAAGTGTCAGGTATCACACAATAAACAGTGCAGAAATGCAGCGCAGCTAGATTGGAATGCTAGGCATATCCAGTGCAAACACATCATGCTAAGTCCAGTTTTTAAGTTAGTAGGCTATGCAGTGCGATTACGGCCAGGGTAAATGTCAGTAATGCGAGTGCATCAGGAATACTGTTGTTTGGCTCATGGGTGAATCAGCACGTGGTAGCGTACAGTACCTTTGGTTTGTGTCGCTGGGAGTGGGGCCTTACTTTGGCAGGGGTTCTGGCGGAAGGCTAGGAAGGCCAGGACAGGCTTGGACAGGCACTGGCCTTGCTGTTGAGGGCCCTCCTGGAGGTGGGCCGGCTCACGCCTCCGGTCGCGGGTTGCTGGCCAAGAAGGGAGCCTCAGCCAATGGGGCGACGGTAGGCAGTCCAGCTTCAGGCTGTGGCTGCCGATCCGAAACAAGGAGCCGCCATCTTGGAGTGGGTCATGCCGCGTGTAGGCTGATGGTGGTGTTGTGCTTTCGGGCACATTTGCTTGTGCCCGAAAGGCCCTTGCTCTCTGTTGCTGTATCTGCGCTTATTGCTTGAGGAGAAGGAGGACGGGAGAGGAGCAGAGGGCTGTTAGCCCTCAGCGCCCCGTTGGCTCAGCATACGATGTCACTGAGCTCGATCCCCATCCTGAAACATCCTCCACAATTCCAATATGGCTAATGAGTTGCTTAATGTACTCCCCTTATATGCTGCCTGCAGATATGTCACAATTTGTTGCTGTACACATTTGGAAAAACTTCCATATTTGAGCCATGGCTTCGCCAACTTGCCTTCTGTGTCTCGAGTCAATTCAGCACTATACTTGCATATTTTGTCTTGATATAGCGGAAGGGACTGGCATAATTGTTGGAGAGGCGTATCTCTCATTATGGTCCCTTAAACCAATACTTTGTCAAATAGTTTCTTTACATCAACTCAAGGTTTTCGACACATCCAGTTTTAATTCATTACAAGATGACATATCTTTTTTTTTTTTCTCAGCCTCTCCGGATCAACACCATAAACACACCCATGCTCCGCGCATTGCCCCTTTGCGGCTTTCTGCCCTGAAGGGTTAACTTACAACTCCACTTGCGTGTCCCTCACGCTCTGCCCCACTGGCACAACAATAGTTCTCACCTAGATCAAAAAAACTGTCTACCGAATTTCCTTACGTTTCGCATATTCCAAATCCTATTACATCACCTCAACGGTGATGTCACCACTACCATGGAGGAAGAATTACTGCAACACAACAACAAGACGCAACATAACATACAGAGCTGTCTTCCTGCCTCTTCTAATAGGGTATCCCAACCAATATTGTGGTCCCTCTTCTGTAGCATCGCCTTACAGGATTACATCTCAGAGAGAAACCTAGGAAACCACCTTCCGTAATATAAGGTTGCCTTTTCTGCAAAAAAATATATCCAGGTAAACCATCCCATATTTATTTTTTCCAAAGTTTTCTTCTTCCGCAAGCTAAGCTGACTGCCAAAGCATACTGCCCAAACCAATGGCCCAACAAACAGGTATCCTTACACCATCCCTGAACAGATCTATTTTCCCCACATTTGTCGTATAGCTAAGTCTATAGTTATATTCCGTGATCTGCTGAGGTCTCTCGGGCACCACATCTGCCACAACCTGCCACCCTGCGGTCTGGTCTGATGGGTGTCCCACGGGAAGCGGGCTTACATTTTTCAAAGATGGTGCCTGTCCACCTCTTCATGTTTTTCAGCGTGAACGTCTGTTTACGCTGGTTACCACACAGCTCCTCGGGCATGCAGCGGGACGAGACGGTCTCTTGCCGAAAGAACCCAGCGACCTCCCCTGCTACTACTTTGTACAGTGTGGTTGGGCTCCTCTAGCAGCCATGCAGATAAAAGCAGACTAAAGCTCAGCCTATCAACAACTTCCAGCCACAAGAACGGCGGTCTCAGCCGTAGGACAAAGTTACTGCTTCCTCTGTTGCTGGGTCTGATGGCCTATAGCTGCTATAGCATCCCTTATGGTGTCTCCATGTCAGTAGCAGTGTAAGCATGTGCAAGCTATATAATCCTGTTGCATCTTGCGGTTTCAGCTTTGGTGAAAGATATAATATAGAGATTTGTATGTGTGCCAGTCCTCTGCCTAAGTGAGTCATGCGCATGTGCTTTGTGCCTATGTGCAATAAACTAGTGTAGGTCCATGTAGCTTCATGAATGGCTGGATATGTACTTGATGTATAAGTGAGGCTACATCGTGATGTCAGTTATGACTGATTTTGATGAATTTATAAAGTGCTTGAAATGGCCCAAACTGTGTAATGGCACAGATGGTTTTTACTAAGAGAATTGTGAGAATTGTATTCATAGACACATTCTGTACGGAAATGACACTCTGACCAGTCACTAGTTACTAGAATTTCATTTAAACAAGAATATTTTAAGAGCTTTTCGGAACTTAAGCAGGGAATCCATGATTCTAATTTCCTTGGGTAGACTGTTACATAGTTTAGGACCAAGGTCTGGGTGACTGAGATCCAATAATTTGAAATTAGGCGCTGGACAGTGGTTCCTTAGTATCCAATGAGTATCAATTTCCACATACGTTAGGTGTTTGCAACATTTGTTGATTTATTTTTCCTTCAGTAATTCACACCTTGGTTGTCACTCTTGTGACCAACATATTCTTTGCTACAACTTTACATGTGGTACAAACGATGTGATATACTTTTATTCCATTAGTGCCGACATGTGTTTCAACCTATGAGGTCTTTCTCAAGGCTGCATATTTGTGACATGAGTGAAAGGGTGCATGGTGAGTGATGGTAGAGGAACATTCATAGATATTACATTAAAGCCCATATTAGGTTGTCAGTATTTGACGGTGAGACCATAGTTGACATGTTCATAAACAGTGTTAATAGTCCTGTGACATTTGTCAGGTGTCACATATTCACATAGTAGCAATGCATTTTGTGTATATTAATTGGTCATACTGGTTAAATTACAATGATATTTTACAGTCAATTATAGTTATATTATGCAATTGTTATTGTTTAATGGCATTATTAGTCAAATCCAAGGAGGAATAATACTTTTTATTTTGGGGAGGTAAAAAGGAGAGAGAGAGAGAGAGAGAGAGAGAGAGAGAGAGAGAGGGAGAGAGAGAGAGAGAAAAATGCTCTTTAGTTGCCTTGTTTGTGGTCTAATTAAGATTTGCGTAAGCTTATGAAATTGGTTGAGTAAAGCTTACCAATTGTAGGGTTAGCATGTTCCCGGATGGTTGGAATAGAAATTCTTATGTTCAGCAATGGTAGAGGGTGGTACCTATGTGGAAAGAGATTGAGGTAATAAATAAATCTCCCATGTCGGTCCGAGTGCTAATAATTCCATGGTTAGCCTGGGTTTCTTAGTGCCTCCATTTGGTGTGGTTCACCAAATTTTAATGAAAAGTGGGGAAGGAGTCTGGTTATGCCACCCATCAGTGTTGGGGGTGCTAGCGAGTTTGTTGGCTAGAGAAGTACCATGCCAGCCTAATGCAGTGAATACTACGTATCCAGTGATCAGTACATACAAAATTAAGAGAGTCCTACATAGCGTTAATGGGGTTCCAAAGTGCGTTCACCTATTGCTCCTGTGCAGAGGATCTTGCATGCCAGACCGATGCAGTGAATACTATACAAAACCATTATTCAATATTTACAAAGTGTGGAAGTTCCTACATGGCGCTTTGTGAGGTCCCAAGCGCGTTACACATAATGGTCCTGTGCTGAGGCATGTGTGTTGGTCACTCCCGTTAGTACGTATCAGTTTTAGTAATTAGTTGTGTTGTTGTAAGCGCCTCTATGCCACCGAAATAAGCCCATATTGGTGCCCATAGTTGAGTGTAGCCTCAGTGATTATGGTATACGTGCCGCTTTGGGGTTCAAATTAACGCAAGTTACACAAAAACCCACATGGTTTTCAGGAGTGTGGTTTCCAATTTCTCGCTGGCCTATAAGCGCTTTAAACCTTGCCGTTTCATAAATGACATGGTGCCCCATTAATTTGGAGGTGCCGAAGTACCACTGCTTAAAGATCCCCCATGTTAGGTTAGATACTCCGAGTTCGGTGCCTGTTGCTAAGTTCTAAAGTAGATCCCCATATTAGTGCCCATTTCCTAGTGCATGTTGCCGTGAGCACGACGTAACTAGTTAAACATGGGTTGCGATGTGACACAAACTTCTGTAGTATACAGTTAAGTTAAGGTCTATATCAAAAAAGGATCACTAATTAGTGCACACATAGTGCTTGTAGATAAACGAAATATGGGGCCCAGAATTGTTGGGAGTCTTACCTCTTAATCTCGACTGAGTTTCCGTGGAGTCTCTTGGTCTCGCGGCGATCTGCTTCAGTGAGCGACAGCGCGAGACTGCAAGAGGGCTACCATTAAATTGCATGCAGTCCATCCATTGGTCCCGGCCAAGAAGCGTTCCGATTGGTCCATGGTCAGCTGTTCGGGATGGGCCAATGACGTGGCTCGATTGCTCCCCTCACTGCACTGGGTATTATTTGGGGCCCATTTGTGCAGTGAATTTAGAGTTTTGGCAAGGCCCCTTATGGTATATTTAAAAAGGGGAGAGAAGAAATGAATTCCATTGCGAATAATCATTTGTTTCTAACACGGCTCCTCCGGTAAACATGATGTGTGTCACCAAAATGGTGTTTAGGTATTCCGTTAGTCCCTAAAGTAGGGTATTCCATAGACCCATGATGAAAATGAAAACTCCGTTATTGAATTGCTCAGAATGTTATGTCTGTGGCCACACTAGATGGTGTGTCACCATCCTCAGTAATTGCTGCTCGTAAGGTGGTCCCTGAAGGATGGTTCAACATTGCTAATGGGGGCATATTTGACATATCATCTCTAATGGTGTAAACAGACAGCGAAGGCTTGGGGTCTACTTAAGGATGTTAATTTATGGGTTGAAGAACATCCATCATTCTAGTTAGACACTTCCAAATCACTATAGCCATCTTAGTGACCATCCACCCAGTCCACAGTATTAGTAACATATAAAAGAAACACATTTAGTTCATGTTCCGTGTTTAGACCAAGCATTACATTTCTATATTTACAAATTAGTTTAGCCTCTCTTTGGCGTAGTCTTAGTTCAGGGTCCCCTCCTTTGGGCTCCGGCTTGATGATTTCCAGACCCACAAATATGACGTCCTCCTTTCTCTTTAGTTGGTGTTGCTCCTACCACGCACACATTAGCGCAAGACCCACAGTACTAACAAGCTCTCAAACCACTTTAACTAGTTTAGGACCATACACAGAGAATCTTCTATCCCCTCTATACACAAATGTGGATGCGGGACAGAGGGCAGTGCTTGGTCACTTGAGCGTAGGCATCTGGGAGGTTGGTAATACCAAAGCTTGTGCTTAAGTTAATCAGGTGCCATGTTTTTCAAACATTGGCGTCTGGTTCTCCAATCAATCAACCTGATTGATCAAAGTTGATTCCATGTCATCCAAATCATCAATTGGGTATGGTCTGAATGGTTGTCGAAGGGAATACCGCTTTTCTCCCCTGTGATACACTGATAAACGTGGTGATGGGTTTAAAAGAGAGGCGTCATCTGGAGTTTCTCTGTCTTCGGGTAGAGAGTCATGCGGAAGGCATGAGGGTCAGATTTGACCCCTCGTCTTCAATATCCTACATGCATTTTCGAAGGAATTTATTTTTGTCTCCAGAAGTATGTATTTAAAGGGGGTAGAAAAGAGAAACCCCAGCTAGGAGCGAAGGCTAGATCTTTCAAGAAATGCAACCCACTGGAGAATCCTTGGTGCCCAAATGGCAGCCCCATATAACAACAAGGGTCTAATCTTGGCCTTATATGGTTGTGTCAGACTGATTAAAGACTGACCAACTGGTTTCGCTGCAAAGATCTTCCGGCATACAATGCTGATCTAGCCTTACCCTGCATGCGTTCTAGGTGGGCTTCCCATGTTAGGGCCGTGTAAGAGCAGTAACAAGAAATACGGGGGAGAGTGGAGGAGGTAAGTGCTGGTCAATGCGGAAGGGCCCACAGGCAATGCGAGTGACAATGGGAGGCCAGGTGGATCAGACAATCGAATGCACGTTGTAGCCACAGAGATGTTTGGTGAAGCAGAATCAAATCATCGGCATGTCCAAGCCAGGGGATCTTCACCATTCCCAGCCAGGGCGGTGCCGACTGGTCATTCGCTAAGGCAGATGGTAGATCGCTCAAAAATAGATTAAATAGCAGGGGTGCCGAACTGCACCCCTGTTTAAGGCCCACGTGTGTGGCAACAGGATCACTTAATGTACCGCGGTTATCAATTTTCACCCTTACAGAAGTATTCAAGTGGAGGGAGATCAGCATCCTTAATAGCCTTAGTGGGATACTGTAAGGAATTCTAGCTAGGCCCTGTGCATCTCTGATTTTCATTTGCTACGGCATTAGAAATTGGCTCAGCATTGTACTTTTTTACATGGTACACTTTGGCTAGGACAATGCTACCAAGCACACTACATTTTGGCCCTGACTACTCAGAGGCGCCAGGCTCCACACTCTATGTATCACAAAATAAGCAGACCACATGATAACAAACTACACATGGTTTTCACATTAATGCTCTCGGGTATTTTATCTTCTCTTTGCAACACAGAATAAAACAAACGTAGAGAACACATCAGTGCTGCATTTCATAGCACTTGCCAGAGATAGGAAAACAACATCTAAATGCAGCTTAGCAAAATGCAGTTTTCATAACCTTATACTGTGTTTATAATTATAGTACACTGGCATAGACTTTCTCAATTTCCTACCAAGGCAATAGATCCCCTTCCACGCACAACAAAACTGGCTTCTATTTTAGAAAACCTAGCAGAGCACACACATTTTATATGCAACCTTGAAATATAACTAATGCTTCAGCAGGCCTACACCTTCCACTTACGGACAAATGTTTGTCTGCGCATAGAAAAGAAAGATCTGTATAGGAGATGGGTTTTTCCACGCTTGTGCCTAATCTGGCATTTCACTAATTACAATAATATGATCTGTAATTAGGTATTTCCCTATATTTTGTCACTTCAGCTTATCAAGTTTTCAGCAACACTTGGTCTGCATAGTCGGCAGAGAAAGGTCTTCTATGAAACAGGCTGTCACTCTCCCCCTCTCCACTGCCAGCACTCGACAGTCTCCCTCCTTCCTTCACTCTCACCGGCTCAGATACCACTTTTCACACATCATGCAGCATACCACCACCAATCAGCCCCCTATCTCACAAGATCTTTCCTTTTTTTCTTTGTTCCTTCTTCTCCCATTACATTTTTCCCCCTGATACTCCTCCTTCCCTAGTTTATTAGCCTTCATCTGTTCACCTCCTCCTTCTTCTTTATCCCGTATGGATTATTTACTTATTTCAGCCCCTATTCTCGGATGCCAATCCCATGCCATCAGTCAATCATCGCCTGCCCCTTCTAGCCAATCCCCAGTATTTTTCCAAAACCCTTTCTGCTTAACATTTATACAGCACTCTTTCTTGAACATGGATGACTCTGCAATATTTCATGCTCTGTTGTTTCCTGAACGAACAAAGGGCTGTTCTTGCAACTGAATTCTTCTGTCTGATTGCACTCTGCCTCACGGTCATCACACTGCAGAACAGCTTTTAATTTGTGCATTTGTGCATGGACAACCATGCGATCCTGCTCAATCTCCTGTGCAGCAACCTTGGTATTATTGGTTGACCTGCTTTCTCAGTGACCAACCCTCTCAGGTCCAACTGGGGTCTTTCCTCTCTTCTATCCCTCTCTCTACTTGTGGTGTTCCCCAGGGGTCTAACCTCTCTCCCATGCTCTTCAACCACTACCTGGCACCTCTTTCCCACTGCATCACTACTTTTTGCTCCAATTTTAAATGTTATGCCGATGACATTCAGCTCTCTTTCAGACTCCCCTCAGCCACCTCTGCTTCTTCTCTCATATGAGACGGTCTGGCCGCAATTCAGGATTGGTGTGCCGCCAATGATCTCTGCTTACTGCCAGTAAGACTGAGATCCTTCTCATTGGGACACCAGCTCCCTCCTTTCCTCTCTCTCTCTCTGGACGCCCACTATGGGCCCTCTTCCTGCTCCTTCCTGTGAAGCTAAGAACCTTGGTGTCATCTTCAACTCCAACCTCTCCTTCTCTCCTCAGATCTCTGCTGTCTCTAAGAAGTAAAACTATCAGCTGCACCTCCTCAGAGGTTTTCTTTCTTTTCTCCTTTATCCCCCGGAAGCTAACGTTCTCCGGAGCTCTGGTCCTCTCTAGGCTGGACTATTGCAACAGCCTCTTTCGAAATCTTCCTGCCTCTACTCTTCGACCATTACAACTTATCCAGAACAGGACTGCAAGACTTGTCCTTGGCCTCAAGCCCAGGGATTGTATCTCTCCAGCTATGAAATGTCTTCACTGGCTCCCCGTGGCTGCAAGGATCAACTTTAAGACCCGCTGCATTCTCCGTAAGGCTTTCTGTGGCCTGGTACCGCTCTACCGCCTACTTTCTCTTCCAAAGCATCTTCCTTCTCGAGTTCTTCGCTCATCCACCTCCAACTCTCTGAGGGTCAGACGCTTCTCCCAGCAGAGCGTTGAGGTCAGATCTAGCTCCTCAGCTGGGGACTCCCTCTTGAACAGCCTCTCAAACTTGAGCAGAAGCACCTCCGGTTCAGGAAGCAACTTAAGACCTTCCTTTTCACGTCCACTTTCTCTCTTCCCCTCCCCTGCAGATGCTCCTGACTGCTCCACGCAATGGTCACCCTCTGAACTTGGGCCCAGGCTCCTGCATGCCCAGACGCCCTCGCACTGCCTCCCGGCTCCCCTGCACTTAAGGGTCTGTATCTGCAACCCAACAGTCCCTTCTCTCTGCACGTATGAGCCACCCGCTGACTGCACTTGTAAGTTAACTGCACTTCACCCTGCCCCTCCCCCGTGGCACTTCTCTACTTCCCTCTTCCCCACACTTGCACGATCTGAATGACACAAAGCCTAGTAACATCGTTATTTTGTCCTCCCTTCGTTGTTCCCCCTCCTTGTCTTGTCACGCCTAGAAACACTCGTGTACAGGCGCGTTATAAATGCCACAACATATCATATCATTTATTTCTCTAATTCAACGTTGCGGTGCAAGTTCATGCACCCCAGGCTGCAGCTCGGCTATGGCCTAAATCCCATTCTAATTACTAATTAGTTTCATTTGTAAAGGTTAGGTGTTAGTGTACTAGTACTTGTAATGTTAATTGTTATTAACCTACACTACACTGTGCTGAGCTAACTCCCAATCATGCCTCACATCAGCACTAAATCACACACCTAGCACGACACTAGCACCATTTTTGCATATTGCACACTACCCCTATTGAATTCAGTGGCACTGCTAAAATCAGTACACGGTTGAAATGTGTGCACTAATTATCCCTACAATACCCAAGCCAATGAGCTTAGTCCAACGTTTTTTACGAGCAACTGTGTGGAATTTAGCAGAATAATACACGTACACACTGTATACATTATATTTGTCTATGTGTCAAGAATACTGTACTACATTCGACACGGTCAGGACAGAAAGTTTGATAATATGCCTGCGCCTTTTTGGAAACCAGTTTGAAACTTTGAAATAATATCATTGGCATCTGGCAAGAGTACTCTGCCAAAAACCTTGGACGGCACATCCGACATTGCCAATAAGTGATACCTTTTAGGGTCATACTTAGGACCCTTCTTATGCACGAGCACTATAATACTCTTAGTCCATGTCAAGGGGAGTACTTGCCAACAGAGAGCTCCTTAAACAGTCTATGCAATAAGCTATCCCGCCCTGCAGCGTTAGGTTTAATTAGTTCATTGCTGAGGCCATCTGGGCCCGGGGCACGAGATGTTTTCAGGCACTTAATAATGGCACAAATGTCAGAATCCAACATATTATTGTCCCTACTTAGCAGCAGAAATGTTTATATTAATTGTCACGGCAGGAGGTTGACCTATGCTAGAAAATTGTCATAAGGCTTAGCACACCTGATTTCTGTGAACAAGGATAAGTGTCATTAAATTCCTACTCAGGGGGATTTTTACTCTGCTAAGGGAACACGGGAGAAATATGTGACTCTGGCATGGAAAGTCACTCTCTATAATGGAAACAGTCTAAGTCTCCACAATGTATGGACACTCCCGTCCCATGCACACCTATATGTACCGAAGGAAGCTTCGGTCAATATTTACTATAACTTATATGCTTAAATGGCGAACAGTTTTGATCAAAGATTATTTCAACAATTTTTCAAAGAATACAATTTAGTAATAATTCATTTGTGTGTATCACAGTGGTTTTACTAAATACAGACATTAGTGTTTTGAAAATGCATTATATTATGAGTACAAAACTAAATTCATTACAATTGTGATTACAATTCCATTTACAGTGATGGTAAACACAAAAGAAGGTTCTCAATAAAGTTTTCTAAATAAAAAAGGCTCGACCTATGCTAGCCCTCAGATATATATCCCAGTCAGACAGATATACTAATACTAGAAACCAGAAGAGTCGGTTGGGTGGATAAATGAACCAAATCCCAAAAGCTGTTATTGTTCCTACTTATAATGGCTGTGGTTAGTTTACTCCATCTCTGGAGTCTTAAAGTCTTCTGGTATTTACTAAGCCAAGAACGGTATTTGCGTTTACTTTTCTCTATCATACTGGCCATTTCCCCATTGACAGCACATCTCGGGGCAATGTTTCTCAGTTCTCTAAGCAGATCTTGTTTTGCCCTTGGAAGATTCGGGTTAAAGCACCTAGTGTAGTGATTAGCAGTAGCACGCCGCAGACGGACGAGCGCTAAAGGCGCGAATGCTACTAGTAACTCTAACGACCATCTCCAGGTAGTCCACCTGCACAAAATGAAGAGCTGGCACATGCTCAACCTGCTATTTTATTTACTTTATTGCTATTCAATAGAGTAAACTGGTCCGCAGTCCTTAATTTAGACGTGTTCCAGGTGTTTCGATTACCAGCAGAATTGACCTGGACACACTAACCATGTTCCAGTAGTAGAGTAGGTGTCGCGAGATTCAACGTGGCTAAGAGTGGAAGATGATCACTCTCGTCTTGATGGATTATGCACGGGTCGGCCTCAGTAGAGATCAGGATGGATGATATGAGTAGACAGTCTACAGTACTAGCGGAATTAGTGGTGAATCGAGTGTAATTACCAGGGAAGTCAGATCAACATCTTCCATTAAGCATGAAAACATCAAAATCATTAAGGGAATTAGCCCATGATTTTCCCTTGTTAGTGGGCGTTTGTTTCAGCTCTGCCAATGCGAAAGCCTCATGTTCATGCTGTTTCGGTGGGATTTTAGAGTTAAAATCTTCCATTTCTATAACGTAGCCCATTGGCCTAAAATTCAATACCAAGTTCGCAACTATGGTGTGGATGCTAATAGATCTGGCCATACCTGGGGGCACCGTAGATGTTGATAATAAGCTATTTTGAGAATCTTGAGTCAAGAGTAACCCAGGTTAAAATACCCACCAAGATATAGTCTGAGGACCTGATTCATGGAAATGTGCAGAGAATTTCTGCAAGTGCCGTGCATCAAAAAGGACACTGTGCGAACCGGCACCCAGAATGAAAAATGTGCGCCCTGCGTATTCATGGAATTGTTTACGCAAAGTAACCGTATTTGCAAGTCATGACCAGAATGCCCCTGACACGCCCACAAGCAAAGCATAAAATGCAAGATCAGCTTACTTTGCATGCACCCCCAAGCGCAAATACCCTTCAAACAGTTTGTGGGGTCCCCCACAAGCAGACCTGCATCTTGGGGACCCTCCGCAGGATGCCCGCTAACTGTTCCCACCATCCCGACAACCTGCATATGAAAGATCGTAACTCGGTTTAAACTCAGAAAATCTGCGTGTGAACTCCCGTAAAACATTCCTGCACCCCGCTACATTGCTTACAGGCACCCCAAAATTACATTGGAATCTCTGTTGATTACACGCACCCTGAAATGTGACATGCAACCCCACCCCGCACTGAAAATCCTACACGCAAGTCTGCCTTTGGGTGCGGATCGTATGAAGGACTTGCATAGCCATTTCCCGAAACGTTGCATGATTGAATCCTTGAATACGTCTCATGCTGCACAATTGGGGGCGTGCGAGGGACTGCCTGCAGGCCATCTCTGGGAACACCCACTTTGTCGCAAGTTTGTCCCGATTTTTGGTCTTGCGCCCCCTTCCCAGTCCTTTGCGAAATCCACGCCCACGCTCTGCATGGAGACACGTGCAAGGCCCCCAACGGCTTACACAGACGTGCCGTGCCTGCACAAACTCCACGCAAGTCCAGGAACAGTACAGCGCATTCGATTCCTTGAATCAATGAACATGGAATTGCGCGTACACTATTTTCTGCACAAATAATTCCATGAATTCTAAGGCAATCATTAGGGTTGTTTATCAAATCTGCTGGGGAGGAAACTGGCTAATCAGTCTGCCTCTCTTGCAGGTAGAGGTAATTTAGCATCACTTTGAAATGCAATTTCCTTTCTTCCATTCACATTAGTTTTTACTTGAATCGACTGATGATATTTGTCTCCTTCCAGACTTTAGTGCACCTCTCGCCCAGGTGCCTAGGAGGTGAGGGAGCAGGGATGTCATTTAGGGGTCGCCAGGGGTCGCCCTGGTGAACCCTGGAGTCTCCCTTGCTATCCCTAAAAGAAAGGTCAAAAACTTTTTTTTTTTTTTACAAATTGAAACTCCTGGGCTGTGGCAAATGCCATGTGGCTATTTGTTTCGAGAGTGGCTGGATTTCTTGTCAAAAACAGGAGGTTCCACAAGTGTAACACTTTGAGCAGTGACCCTAAATAAGAAAGAATAGGAATAACAAATAATTTGTCTTTCTGGAATTCTATACAATAATTTCTAGACTCATTAAAGGTTTATTTCAGGCACACTTCGGCGGTGAGTGACTGATTTAGTCTGTTCTTAAACAACTCAAATTCACAATGCAGACAAAATCCTCCAAAATGCATTTATAGTAGAATAAGCATCCATTTCGGACTATGTATTTTGATTTTCACAAGTTACAGCATGTTTTATTCTGCTGATACATATGGTGATCCATTCTTGTATAAATGATTATCACGTTACAGTACTATTGTAACTATATTTTTCACAGTGTACTTAGAAACAATGCTATGTGATGCCACTTCCTGTTTTGTCAAGGGGTAAACGGTTGTGTTCCATTGCATCCCGTGATGGCACTTCAGGGTGGAGTCAAATGACATCACTTCCTGTGATGTCATTAGAGGTCAAGGGTCATGTGATGTCACTTCCGCTGCCCCAGGCATTTTGATGAAATGACGTCCCTGTGAGGGAGCAGGAATAGTGTTATCCATGCCTGGGGACGCCTCAAGGCCCTCCCGATAAATGGTTCTGGTGAGCGTGGGAGCTGCCGTTAGGAGTCTTCCCATGTTGCGGCCTGCGACACAGGCCTCCCGACTAGAAGGCCTTAGCTTGATTGAGCGTTGATTGTTTCCCCCCAGCCTCCCAGGGGCAGAGGCGATGCTACATACATATCCAAGCCTACAGAAATCATCCTCGGCTGCCTGGATGAATTATTTAATTGAATCCCGATATAAGTGTACATAAATAGCCGCCAACACAGCCTTATCAGGGATTTCAACTAATTTGATGTCGTATGGAGTGATAACCCGTAACTGTGGGGCATAGCTACAAAAATCTAAAAAGGTGGAACGATTCAAGGTTAAAGTGTCAGATTTGTGGAATAGGGTTTGAACCCTGATAGTTCTGGCACTAGCCCCTACCCCCGAAGCTCTGATATTCAAACGATCGTGACGTCCATCAAGTGTCAGTGAATCGATCAGGCAGAGTTTATTAGTAGGAGTAACTAAATGCACGATAGCTTCAGGAGCAGTCACAGTGTTATTTGTGTTAAGTGTAAGGTTTGTTACATTATTAAATGTGCATTTATGAGAGTTCAAGTTAAATGGCCCATGTTTTTCAGAGGGAGGAGTCAGGTTTCGTAAAGTCTTTGAATATCTTCCAAGATCAAACCTTGTACTTGGGTCTGTATCTGTAACCTTAGAGTCCTCATTCCTGCACTTTTGGACACCTGCTGTCTGCACTTAGCCTTGCACCTGCCACTTGCTGGCCACACTTCTTGTTATTGTTTTGATCCCATGTATAGCACTGCCCCCTCCCCTTTCCCTTGGCACTTTTCCCCTCCCCTGCAGGTGCGCGATCTCAATGTCACCTGGCCTAGTAGGCTCGTTGTCCGTCCTCCCACTGTTCCCCTCGTCGTAGTTCATTAAAGGTTTATTACAGACACACTTCGGGGGTGAGTCACTGATTTAGTCTGTTCTTAAACACCTCAAATTCACAATGCAGACAAAAACTTCCAATAAGCATTTCGAATAGAATAAGAATCCATTTTGGACTATGTATTTTGCTTTTTGTAGGTTGCAGTTACACCCTGTTTTTTCTGCCGTTGTCTCTGTTACGTTCATCACAAGACATTCCATCTCGGTGTCCTCGGTCACATGACAAAACCCTTGTGCCTAAAAGCTTGTGTGCAGTGTAGAAATGTTTGACCATAGCACATCAAGTGGCCCTTGATTTCATTGTGCCACAATTAAT
Source organism: Ambystoma mexicanum (assembly GCF_040938575.1). Lineage (NCBI taxonomy): Eukaryota > Metazoa > Chordata > Amphibia > Caudata > Ambystomatidae > Ambystoma > Ambystoma mexicanum. The sequence continues at coordinate 1,617,902,162 of NC_090932.1, read as the reverse complement.
GCTGTGTTGTAATGTGTCTATCTTTCCCATCTCCATGGCATGCTGTTCAGGATGTTTGTTTGCATGTATGAGGTAACGAGTGCCCAGAATATGGGATGCCATGTGAGTGCCCTGCTTGCCCTGGACTACTCTAAATTCTTTAATACACAGTTCCGAACCCTCCCAATGGTATGTATTGTGCCAAACTCTGAAGCCTGAAAAGTAAATCCACGCAGGTTTGACATGTGCCCAACTTTGCGCCAGACCTGCAGATGAACTGGCCTGCTGTTAAATCTCACTTAGCATATAATTGGAATCCACTGCAGATTGTAATTTGCTTTCTGACTTTAAGAACATTCAGACATGTAGTTGCTCATTTTACTATAGCCGGTAATATAGATATACCTCAGTGGGTTCAGCACACACGGCTGCGATGTGTGTGTGATCTGCAGGTTGCAGGTTCGAATCCCTGCAAGGCCAAATCAGCCTTTCACCCTTCTGAAGTTGATAAATGAGTGCCAACAAAGTTTAGGTGATATTGGCCCTCATTACACGGTAGGCGGTAACCATGGCGTTAGCGCCATGGTTGCTGCCGGTATTTTACTGTGTCTGCCTTGGTGGATGGCGTAATTACCACCCTACTCCAAGGTGAGCGGGGGCGGTAATTCACCATTCACCAAGGCACTTCCCCATTCCCATTTTTGCCCCCAAAGGGCATAATGGGAATGGGGAAGGCGCTAATTACGGTACCGCAAATTGCAGTACCGTAATTAGCACCAAGGTCCCTTTGCGGCACCCTACTTTAACGGCTGGTAAAACCAGCCGTTAAAGTCGGGTCCCGCAAAGGGAACTCGTAGTAAGGCGGTAAGGGTTTACCGGTACTGGTGCCCTTACCGGTACCGGTAAACCCTTACCGCCTACCGTGTAATGAGGCCCATTGTATGTATATTTGTTTTATATAAGGCACCTACGCGTAAGTACTATATAATAACACATCATTATCATTTAGTCTTGGAGGTCCGCTTGCATTCACAGTAATTTGGTAATATGGGCCTATAGATACTGATATTAACAATACATATGGGGATCCACTTTTGTATGAAATGTATATCACATTACAGTGATATCATACTCATATTTTTCGTAGTGTACATGGGAACAATCCTATGTCTTACCACTTACTGTTTTGTCAAGGGGTTAGATGTTGTGTTCCATTGCTTCCCGTGATGTCACTTTGGGGTGGGGTCAAATGAAATCACTTCCGGTGATGTCATCAAAGGTCAAGGGTCGTATGATGTCACTTCCATTACCCCTGGCATTTTGGTGAAATGACGTCCCTCGAGTCGCCTCAGTTGGATAAACATCTTTACTCTGGCTAGTTTGAGAAAAGGCTATCAAAGTTGTGTCAGAGCAGCAAACAACACATGCAGAGTTAACTTCCAGAGCGTTGATGATAGAGTCAATAAGTACTCTGCAGGCAATTTAATGACGGTACTTGCAAGCGTCTTACGACAGTGCCTTCGGACTCATGCAGTTCAGACTCACTTATAAGGAGTACTGGGAAGTAGTTAGTGATCTTAGCGGCCTCAGGAGGGTTGTCAGATGGAACCTTCATAATCTTAGGCAAAAAGCCCTTATGCTGGCCAAACACGTATGGACAGGGTGGACTTGTGGCATGAATTCCAGGATTAGATGAAGATTCACTTTCATGTGATCGCTCCCTAGATGCCATATCAGATAATAAGCTAAAGGTCGCTGGAATACCCAATGCCACCACCAGAGTGCAGTCAAGGGAATCTGCCGACCTGTCAGCCGGCCCGCCAGAGGACGGCACAATGCTTCATCGTCCCGAGCGCCCTTAAGTGCAGCTCAAAGGGCTATGATTGGCCAGACAGTCACTGCACAGGCTGATGGTTGTTGTAGTCCCAGACCAGCGATCTCAGCTCAGGATTAGCCATCAGCACAGCAAGTAAGTCAATTATTGTATACAATACAGGAGATTAGGTACCTGTTTTTTTGTTAGGTTATGTTACGTTAATATTTTCTAATGAGGGCAGCACAAACCTAGTGGTCTTATGATACCACTGCTGGTCTGAATAGTGCTGTATTGTGCCCCTGGTTAGGCAAACCTGACCGCTGTATGTGGATGAATTATTTGGGTTCTTCATGCATGCAGGAACCAGACTGGAGACAGGTATTTATAAAAGGAAGTTACTTTATTGAGTTACAGGGTAAGCTATAGGAAGTAGGTAGGAGCTCAAGGTATATACGTCTTCTCTATTCTCTCTCCAATCCTGTCTGTCCCAACTGACACTGCTGGAATCTTGGTGTAGTGTAGGATTCCAGGCTACTAGGCTACATTCTGATACCTGCATTTGTGCACTCAATGCAAGTCACATACTACACATCCCCTCTCTTTATAACAGACACACACACACCAACAAAAAGCGTTGAAACAGGAACTCACATCAGACCACAAAACAAACATTCAGCACCCTCACATTTACCAAACACTTCCTCAACTCTCTCGGCGTACATCTACATTCACGTAACTAACGTTCCCCGGCCATCAAAAATATCACCAATCAACCACATATCCAGGACTGCCACTCGTAGATCTCGTAGCTGCCACCTACGAGCACAGACCACATATTAAACCACATTCCATCACATTCCAAGCGTACACACCTTCTACCATGTCTGCCACGCACAGTCTCGGATCTGCTACACCCGCAGCACTAACACACACTCACACGCAACCAATCGAATACACAAACTAACATTCTCTAACATAGCAATATTCCATACAACGCCACCTCTCATTCTCACAACAAAGAACCTGCCAATTGCACCAAACCACTTATAATTTAACTACCCCAAGATACATATAAAAGTGAGCAAAGCAAGAAAAGATTCAAACAACACAAAGATCACACATAAGCAACGTAACTGCACAGACGCAGCACGCAAAAAGAACACTATGACAGGAAGTTGGCCAAACAACCCGTCACGTGTAAAGATCTTTCAAACTGGAGTGCATTCACAAAACATATGCGCAGAATTCAAATAATGTATCTCACTCTCAATTCATAGATATATGTTATTTTATCATACCAAATGCAACAACATGCGCTGCACCATTACAAATTACCACTTAGCCGGCACATAACCATAGCCCGGCTCATAACCATTGCCCATACATCATCACACAATTCTTCCATTACTTGGACTTCTCATTAATTCACCTGAAACTCAACATCAAGTCATACTGATTCACAGACTAGCATACTTAAAATTGACCGCGAGCGCGCTACCACCCTGTCAACATAACTTATGCTGTCTTCACAATGGCACCAATACATATGCATAAACATTTCACCATTACATTTTATACACTCATATTCACACACAAATATTCACTTTATAACTTCATCACACTCATCAGGGCATTCATCACACTCATCAGGGCTCACACCCATACATTTCATTCCCTCATGTATGAACATGCAGAGCCACAACACATCCAATATCTACATACTATCCAATAACATACAGCATCTAATTTCATCAAACAACCATCACATTCACCTATAAAACCATATATTTCTATATATATCAATACCATAATGCATTTCATTTCATTAAAACTCTGTTATATCTGCTTATACAGCCCTAAATATATAAATAATGTAATACATTTCATTTCATTCATCAAAACATCTAACAAATTTGCCTATAAATCAATATATATATATATATATACATATATATATATATATATATATATATATATATATATATATATATATATATGTATATATATATATAAATAAATATTCCTAAAAGTCCACAGGTGCGTTTCACCTTATAACCTGAAAATCCTCAAAAAGATTTTAATCTGCATAACCAAAAGAGCAAAACATAAAAACAGTATTATGTTATCACAAATACCTTTTTGCATGTTTTTTTAAACCACTTTAAAACCATTGTGTATTTACCTACCAACATTTCATTGCTAAACTGCAACTACCTTTTATTTTATTCTAATATAATGCCATACACAGAACCTCATGCATAACACTAAATTTCACATCCTTTATCCATTCACATTCCACATCTGTACCTTTCCAGACCATGCACCTTCCCAGCCACGCGCAAAATCCAACTAAAACTAATAATATATTAGCTATACTTAAATGAATTGCACTTCACATTAAACAGTGTTGCATTTACATAAATAAATGTCATTGCCCACAGTTCTTAAATTACCCGTCGTCTTCTTTGCTTAATAATAGTCATGAACAGTACCTTGTTTGACTGCAATATCCACAAAAAAACATTTATACTCCTTGACAAACAACCAAACACTTGCATTACTGCAGTGCGTTAATCCCTTCCTCCTCGGGAAATGCTTCATTCTTCTTTTTTTTATAACAATAAAATGTGTGCGCAATCACCACATGCTCTGCGCGCACAGTCAATAACGTATTGTTCCTTATAAACAAAGCGCCGTTGTGCAAAACACCATCCGGAAAAAAAAACTCAACGTTCCCCTAATTGAACTATATAATGGCGGCTTTGCCTGCAGTCTATTCATTACTTATAGCTAGCTTCTAAGATTGCTTGATCTACTTGTGTTCTGCATCTGAACAGTTTTTAAATGGCTTGCATTTTCTGCAGTGCTCCTTACACGTGCAATCTTCATTTCTGCATAAGAATGTTCACTTGATTCCCTTATTTCGTCATCAGTTTCTATAAGGTCTATACATCCTCTTCTTCAGCCTCTCTTCTCAGTACGTCACGCTCATCTCGTGTGATGTCATCAGCTTCTCTTTCTTTTGTCTTTGTATTACTTTGGGGATCTCTTCCAAGAGATTTTCATCTCTATGGGGATACATCAGTTATGGCTTTCTTGGTAGATACCTTTTCTCAAAGACTCTACGTGGAATAGGCACAACTACTGGTGTCAAGCATGGTGCAGTTTCAGCTTTCCAACATACAGGCAGAATGGGGGCGGGACTTCCTGCAGAGGCATGCAACTGCTCCTCTACACATCCAATAATCACTGAGATCTCATAAACAAACCTCGCTTGATCTGCCACACTGACGGCAATCAGAATGCGCAGGTGCGCAGCATTTTAGTCTGTGACCACCCTTATCTGTGCTGGAAACAGAATAATACAGAATCAGCATTTCATGGTTTCAAGGTCAGCCATAGAAGTCCATGATGGCAGTATTTGCGTTCTGGAATAGAAATAGATTACAGTTTAACAATAGCAGCCACGAGGAAGGTATATGGACTGCAGAATAGATGCAGTACGTATATCAGAAGCCGTGTGAAACAGCCACCGATATCCCAACACAGATGCCAAACTCATGATAAATATACCAGAACATGTTTTGTGCTGTAAGTTTAAAAGCCACAAGGAAGGTGCGTGTCCCCGTGGAGGATACACAATCTGGAGCCATGAGAAAGGTATACATGCTCCAGCACAAATAGAAGACAGAGATTAAAAGCTATGAGAAAAGCCCCATCGACCAATCATACATGCAGGTGGCCGATTATCAACCTCACAACAAATACAACTACTAAAATTGGACACAATAGATAGGAAGCAACAAGGAAATTAACAGCAAAGCGTGCCCCAAGGATATCACCAGAAGGGTGCACATATCTTAACATAGATGTTGACATAGCCGCTGAAATATTAACTCTCTGCGGTGCAATTTATGAATGGTCATTATTATATATTAGCTCAGGGTAAGTGCAGAATCAAATCTCGATGCTCAGAATGAGGGTTGAATCTCATGGTCAAAGCCTGTGTTCTGAGCAACCTCATATGTGTTTACACTCGGCCACCATCTTCCCTCCCTCTCCAAGTCACTTCCCCCGTCTGCTCACCATTACCCCATCCCCTCTCCACATACCTGTCAGTTGGGGCACTGCCACACCACTCCTCACTAGGCCCCGGGCCACCATAGAAATGGAAAAGGGGCTTTCATGGCGGCCACGTTGAGTGAGTATTTATTTGAAAGCCCGGGTCACACAGTCCCCACATTCAGTTCTTTCAAACAAATTGCTGTGAGCAGCTCAGGATGTAAACCTGGAGTGTTAAAAGCAGTACTCAATCGCCCCGGAAGCTTCACCCACTGGTAACTGCTCCTGATCCCAGCGTTAAGGACCTCGCTTCACTCAGACCCTCTAACCTGGGCCCCAGGCCATTACCGGCATGTGTTAATCGCTTAATGAAGTAGCACTGTAGTCAATTTAACCATGAGTGAGGCTTTTTAGAGTGTGTATCCTGAGAACTTAATCATTCTTAAGGACAGAACATTTTGAATTATTCCGGGTCTGAGCATGTTGCCAGGTTAGGTACTATGAGATGAAATTACTGTCCACGACCACACATTTTGGTGAAAGGAGCAAGCTGAGACTGGATTCCCGTCTCCAATTCCAGCACCTGACCACATTATTTCATGGTTTTCATTGCATTGCCAGGTGCAATGATATGTGAAGGTTTGACCTTTGAGAAATGAGATAATTAAGTATTAGTGCCCCCAGGGGGTTCAATTCCCAGGCTTTCGTTTCCAGGAAGGCTCAACCTAATGCGCTGAGCTAAGTGGGGATGTTAATGAGGGATTTGGGTTCCTAATGCTGGAGAATTTCCCCGCCCCGGGAACCCTACTGATTAGAATCAAAGAGCTTATTGAGAACAGAAGAATTATACACCCTTATATTTGACAAAGATTTTGTCGATATAAGGTTGGTATGCTTCATTCAACAAGGGAGGATATCTCAGTGGCAACGGTCTCGTGTTGGAAGCAAGACGACACGGAGCAACACAGGCTCGATCCCCGGGTCCAAGCGCTTAGAAACCTCTGGGTATTAAGCACGTTATAAATAACCTATCATAAGTACATAAAGCATACTTGGCTTGGTGCTTATTTTATTTTTGACTGCACTCATCCCAAAATTAAATGTTTGCAATCATGAATCATATATGCTCATTTGGAAGGCTCATGATTTGGATGTGAGGATAAAACGGCTGCCACATCTGGTACTCCAGTGGGGAAAGAAGGCCCAGGTCGGGACGAATTTTAGAAGAGAAGGGGCTGAGAGGTGATGGTGGCCTATGTACGTGCCAAGTACTCAGTGTATGGACATACTTAGAGCCGTATCTCTCCAGGACTGAAATCTCTGCACCGGCTCCCAGTGGCTGCGAGGATTAAGTTCAAAACCCTCTGTATTGTCCACAAGGCCTTCTGGGGCCTTGGGCCAAAATACCCTCAACTCTCTCTTCCTAAATATCTTCCATCTCGAGCTCTTCGCTCATCCGCCTCCAACTCCCTCAGGGTCAGTCGCTTCTCCAAGCAACGAGTTGGTGGTAGATCTCTCTCTTCGGCTGGAGCCACCCTCTGGAACAGCCTACCTGCCTCCCTGAAACTTGAGGAGAACCATCTTCAGTTCAGGAAGCACCTTAAAACCTTCCTCTTTGCTTCTGCTTTGCTTCTGCTTTCTCTCCCCCTCTCCCCTGCTGAAGTCCTGGCTGACACTATACTGCAATGGTTACCTGGCCACCCATCAGATCTCGGGCCCAAGCCCTGCCAGTTGCACGCCTGCACTGCCTCCCATGCAACCCCAGTACCTGGGGACATTTTTCTGCATCCCTACAGTCCCCCCACCAGCACTTTGTCTTCACTCCCCCTGCACCTGCATCCAGCTGGGCGCTCTTTAATTATAATGTTATTTATTATCTCATGTACTGCACTTTCCCCTCCTCCTCCACCCCCCCACATTTTCCTTTTCCTCCTTCCCTTGCACTTGTGCGATCTGAATGACAACTGGCCTAGTTGGATCGTTTTTTGTCCTCCCTCTGTTCCCCCTCCCTTGCCTCGTTGCGCCTTGAAACACTTGTGTATAGGCGCGTTATAAATTCCATATCATATCATATCAAAGAACCAGGGTAGCAGTCTCAAAGCAGCTAGAGTTGTATAGGATACATAGCAACAAAAAAGCAAAATAAGAGGTTAGAGTTAGGGTCCACTCAAAAGCTAGGAAATACCCTATATCAAATATTCTTCATCGCTATAGCGCTTTGAGTCCAGCCTTCAGGTGTGTGGTAACAGAATGTAATATTTGATTTGAATAATTGCTTCTTTTTTAAATAGTTAATTTGTTTTCTCGACCATAGCATTCATTTTTAAGGGTGACAACTTTGGGTAAATTCGGATAGATTTGCAATTTGCCAGACAAAGGCATTTGGTGCCAAAATCTGTCTGATGTATTTTGTTCTGCGTTATGTCAGGTTATCTACACGTTCTCATATAGTGCAATGTATGCCGCTGCAGGGGCATCGAGGCACTTCCTGAAAGCCAGACTAGAGACAGTGAAGCGATAATTACAGGCGGAATGGGTGCGTCTTGAGCTATTTATTTATTTATTCATTTTTGCATTTATTTCAGTGCACAAAACCCTCCAGCATCTAGGCGCTAGTTACAGGAAGTGCATAGTACATATACCTTCAACTCTCTCTTCCTAAATATCTTCCTTCTCGCGCTCTTTGCTCATCCATCTTCAACTCTCTCAGGGTCAGTCGCTTCTCCAAGCAACGAGTTGGTGGTAGATTTCTTTCTTTGGCTGGGGCCTCCCTCTGGAACAGCCTCCCTGCACCCCTGAAACTTGATGAGAACCATCTGCGGTTCTGGAAACACCTCAAAACCTTTCTCTTTGCTTCTGCTTTTTCTCCTCCTCTCCCCTGCTGATTTCCTGGCTCATACTGAAACTGCACTGGTTACCTGGCCACCCTCTGATCCCAGGCCCAGGTCCCTCCCCCACCAGTCGCACTCCTACTCTACCCTCCTGGCATCCCCGCACTTGGGGACTGTTTTCTGTATACATACAGTCCCACTGCCAGCACTTGACACCTGATGTCTGCACTTCCCTTTACCCTTGCACTTGCCACCTGCTGGCCGTACTTTACCATTGTACTATTGTTGTTTATTCTATCTTCCCATGTACTGCACTGTCCCCTCCTCTTTCCCCTCTGCACTTTTCTCTTTCCCCCTTCCCATGCACTTGTGTGATCAAAATGACACCTGGCCTAGTAGGATCGTTGTCTGTCTTCCCGCTGTTCTCCTCCCTTGCCTCGTCGCGCCTTGAAACACTTGTGTATAGGCGCGTTATAAATGCCATATCATATCATATAGCAAGTACATTACATTAATGTGTTCATTATAATTTGGGGCGCATTAGATGCCCCCGCACTATCTGAAACATGACCATCAGCTACTGGTCTATAAATAACCCGGTACTGGGGAGGAGCTATGTTTCCTTAATTGATTTTTTGCAGTAGAGCAATCCTTCGGTGGTCCTTCCCTCTCCCCCAGCAATGCCAGAGGATCTCAATGGAGCAAGCGGGTGACACCGCCTTCTATTCCTGACTACAGGAAGCCTCCAGTCAGCATGGCGCACTCGGCGCTGAATGACAAGATGCTTTGATGGCGCCCGAGAGGGAACAGGGGGAGCGAGGTGTTTACCTCATTAAACCGAGTCTACAGAGGACAGTTCATTTGCTCTCGAGTTGTGCGCGGGGCCCAGAGAATCATAAGCCTGTCTCAGCCTCACGGCGCCTGACAGCACTTCAAATGCAAACACGCCGCCTCTTGCTCAAGCAGCGCCACTGGGACGCCCTTTGAGGCTATGCAATGCACTGGGGTTCTGCAAGCCCAGTCCTCAAGAGCCAAATCCATTCCACGTTTTCAATACATGGACGCGAAATGCATCTGAAGGCAGTGAATGGAAAGGGCTGCTATTGACATGGGAAGGATCTCGAAAATCTGGTGTGGATGGTGTTCCCCAGGACTGGACTTGGAGATCCAGGCATACATCTTGGTAACCTGTTCTCCATTTCAGTAGGGGTTGTAGCTGTGCACTGCTTGCCACCTGGACCACTTCAGGTAGTGCTTAATTTGGAAAAAGAATAAGTGCCAGGGCCCAAATATTTTGGTGCACCTCTTAGACACATCAGGGAGGGCATCTTCATGCCACTCTTGCTATCCCCCACCCCCCAACAGTTGCTCTCAATAGAGTCAGGCTGGGAATCCTCGGTAGAAATTGTCGAGGGGTTGCCGGGCCTCACTCACGCCGCATACTATCATTCATTAATAACACGGGAGACGGAGCTTCGGTCCCAACGTGTATTCTTTATTACGATACAACTCCAACTGCCGGCGTCTTTCCGGCCCCTCCCTATCCCGCAACTTCACTTCTTTCCCCGAAAGAGTATCGCAACGACGGACTCCCACACAACTATGTGTGCGGAATACAACATTGCCCAAGGCTTCACAGCCTGACACCTCCCGCCTTTTCAACTCAGCAGTTCTCTGGTGTCTCTTACCCCATTTCTTCTATGAGTCTCTGTGGTTTCATGCGACTCCGCTGGGGTCATCTGGACTTCTCTGGGGTTGTGTGTCAGATGCGTCCTAGCGGGCCCCAATCGGGACCTTCATCCTCAGATGCTTCCTTGTCTCCGAGGTAGGGTTCATCTGCTTCTCGCCAGTCTCTTGTTTCTTCTTCCGATTCCCATCTCCCTCTGAGTGGTGTTGCCGTCCTTTTGAACTGTGAGACATTTCGAGTTATCGATGATTGTCCTTCTCGTTCAGCAGTGACCATGGTGCCCTTCCTTCGCGTTACTGTCAGTAACTCAGGGGCGAATGGGGCATCTTCTATCTGGCCTGTGGCCTGCTGCATCAGTACCTGGTCACCTGGTTCAATGTTTGACTCTTGTGCATTACGGCGTGCGTCCGCTGTTTGTTTCATCTTTGCTTTTTCTTCTTGGTCTTTTTCTCTGGCCTGAAGTTCTAGCAGTGTCATGGGCTATGGTGTCGGGTCCTCCGGTAGTCTTGTTTTCATAGGTCGCCTGAACATGATGTCAGCCGGGCAGACCCCCGTGGTGCTGTGAGGTGTTTGTCTGTATTCCCTGAGCAGTTGGTAGAGGGCTTGTTCGAATGGCTTGTTTAGTATGTTGGCGATTTGTAATGCTCTTTTGATGTTGGCCATGAACCTCTCCACAGTGCCATTTGCTTGGGGCCATCTTGGTGTAATCTTTCTATGATGAAAACCCATGTACTTGGCGAAGTTCTGGAAGTCTGTACTGGCAAAGGGCGGGCCGTTGTCCCATTTTATCACTCTGGGGATGCCGTATGCGGACAGCATGCGGTCCGGACTGGTATGATGCATGTGGCAGCCATGCTTTCTACTACTTGTCCTTCGGGGAATCGTGAGTGTTCGTCCACCAGCACTAGTACGTACGTGCCATTCCACATGGGTCCAAAGAGATCTTCCGCTAGTTCGTCCCAGACTTGATCTGGCAGCTTGGACATTTGCATCGGGCTTGGGTGTGGCGGGGGCGCCAGCTGTGCGCACGTTGTGCATCCACCTACCAGTGATTCCACTTTGGCATCAAGTTTTGGGAACCAGACCTTTTGTTTTAGGAGTCGTTTTGTTGCTGCCACTCCTCTGTGTCCTTCGTGGGCCAGTTGGATTATCCTTTCCCACAGTGATTTGGGTCTTATGACTTTGTAGTCTTTCAGTATGACGTGATCATCCACGAATGATAGTTCATCCCTCACGTGGTCGATCCATCGTATGTTGTCTTTCACCTTTTCTGGTTCTTGTTTTGCCTGTTGTTTCATATGCGCTTGTCTGTCTGTATACAGTGTTTGATGATTTGCAGTGCCAGGTCTTGCTCTGATGTGCTTATCACTTCTGTCCAAGCTATGGGAAATGGTTGCAGATGGTGTACCACATAGTTGATGTACGCGTCCGCTATGGAAGGTTGAGTCTGTGCTGGTCCTGATGGGTGTCTGGATAAGTAATCTGCCGGGTTGTCCTCCTTTCCCGGGCGATGCTTGATGTTGAACTTGTAGTCCTGTAGCCTCAAACCCCACCTTTTTTTTTTTAAATTTCTTTATTATTTTCTTAACAATAAGAATATACAAACATAGTGTCCTCCAAGCCAATGGAGGATTGGTAGTAACTTCCCTTTCCCTCCCTCCTCCCCCCCAGACCAAGTACACAATCACGCGCTGCAGTCTCTGCGCATCTGGGTTAGTTTGTGTTGTCTATGTCTCCATCGGTGGAGCTGCCTACCTCAGGGTGGAACAAGGATACCGTAAGGGCCACCCACTGTAATAGGTCGTCGGAGGTGTCGGTTTTCTGGTGTCTTTGTGCCAGTTCCCATGCTCCCGTCTCGGCTGTGGTCCATTTGCGTAGGTCCTCCCACCACGTTGCAACATTGGGTGCCTTGGGGCATTTCCAGGCCATGGCAATCCTTCTTTTTGCTAAGATTTACATGAGGTCTTTGAGTTTGTTCAGCGACCTATTCTTTTTGTTCCTGGGGTACCGCCCCAAGATGCAGGCTTTGGGGGATTGCAGGTCTAGCGTTATGTCCGCGTTGGCTGCTTTGGTTTGGATCTGTGACCAGAAGGTTTGGACTGCCGGGCATCCCCAGAACATGTGAGTCATTCCCACAAAGGGATCCAGGCATTTGGGACATGTTGCGGCGCTCGTGTCGTTGAATCTGGAGATGACGCGTGGGGTGAGGTAAGCCCTATGAATAATGTAAAATTGTATGAGCTGGAACCGTGAGTTCCAGGATACTTTTTTGTGGTAGTGTGTCACTGCATCCCACTCTTTTTCTTCGAACCTCTCGCCAAGTTCAAGTTCCCACTTATCTCTACTCTTGAGACTTTGTTGCGTAGCACAGTTCAGTAGGGTCTCGTAGAGCCTCGAGGTTTCGTGGCCTCCCTCCGCCGCACATAGTAGGTTCTCGATGGCCTCGTGGCCGGTGTCGAGGGTCTCCATCTCTGGCCATCGTTTTGTGAGTCTGTTCGCTACAGCCCTGTGTAGGAGGAATTGACCGGGCGGTATTCCCGTAGTTTCTTGCAGTTCGGTGAATCTGAGAATGCCCTGGTCGTCCACCAGGTCTCCCAGGGTGGCTATGCCAAGGGGTTCCCACACGTTTCTGATCACTTTCAGGTCTTCTGGTCTGTGTGACATCATTGCGGCTATTGGAATTTGTGGGGAGTAGGGGTCCGCCAGGTTGGCGATTCTGCAGGCCCTCTTCCAAGTACGGATGCCCAGGTGAATTAGGTATGAGTCTCGGTGACCCCGCTCCGACTCAGTCCAAAGTAAGTCTCTAAGCAGCCACGAGGAGTTCCTGGGCTGTAGTAGATGAGTATCCGTGGCGGCGTCGTCCGCCATCCACTGTACCACATGTTTCAGTTGGCCCGCCAGATAATAGAGCTCGAAGTTGGGGATTTTGAGGCCTCCTTTGTCATACGGTCTCTGTGTGGTTTCTAGGGCTACTCTGCATCGTCCCCCGTGCCATAGGAATTTTCGGCAGAGTTTGTTAAGTTCTTTGAAGAATTGTAGCGGGATGTAGAACGGGACATTGGTGAAGTAGTACAGAAGTCGAGGTAGCGCCACCATTTTGAGCAGCCCCGCTCTTCCGGCCACCGAAAGGGGCAGTTTGCTCCAGAAGTCGATTGATTTGGCTAGGCCCTCTTTAGCTCTTACTGTGTTTATTATGTGCTCTGTTCTGGGGTCGCGGTGGATATTGATGCCCAGGTATTTGAATGTGGTGGGTTCCCACCGAAGTGCTAATGGGGGGAGGTTTTCTTTCCTGGTATTACTTAGGGCTGCCAAGGGGTATAGGCAGGATTTATCATGGTTAATTAGGATCCCCGTGCATCTAGAAAATCCTTCTAGGGTTTCAAGTATGTATGGTAGTATGTGCTCGGGGTCTTTCAGGTAGAGGAGCATATCGTCCGCGTACATGGACACCAAGTGGGTCACTCCGTTTATTGTTATGCCCCGATCGCCGTATTCAAGCCTAAGGTATGCCGCCACAGGTTCGATGGCCAGGATGTAGAGTAAGGGGGATAGGGGGCACCCCTGCCGGGTTCCTCTGGAGAGGCACCATTTATCTGAGTAGGTGTTATTGGTTCGAACTCTGGCGGTGGGATGTGCGTAGGTGAGTTTGACCCAGTTTAGGAAGGTGGGCCCGATTCCCATCTTGGTCATGGTGGCATAGAGCCATTCCCACCTGACCGAGTCAAACGCTTTAGAGGCGTCGAGGGACACCACCGCACTTCTATCGGGTTTGTTGCCTGTGCTGTGTATGACGTGGTGTAGTTTCCGTAGGTTTTCAGTGATGGAACGTCCATGCACATACCCGGTTTGGTCTTTGTGTATCAGATGTGGGATGGCCGCCTGTAGTCTCTTAGCTAGCAATGCTGTTAGTATCTTATAGTCTACATTGAGCATGGACAAGGGCCTGTATGCACCGCAGTCCTGGCTATCTTTGTTGGGCTTCAGCAGGGGAATGATGACCGCTTCGTTCATGGTGTCGGGGAGGTGGCCCACTTCGTATGCCTCGTTGTATACCTGGGATAGCAAGGGGGCCAATATATCTTCGTAGTTCTTATAAAACTCCCCCGGGAGCCCATCAGGTCCTGGTGTTTTCCCCGAGGGTATTGATCTGATGGAGGCCATGACCTCTTCAGGCGTGATGGGGTCGTCTAGGGCCTCGGTTACGTGCTCGTCTAGGTGCGGTAGCCTGATACTGTCGAGGGCATCCTCTATGTCCGTATCCCTGGGGGGGTGGGGTCGGAATATAGGGCCTGATAGTACTTTTTGAACGCTAGGTTAATCTCGGCTTGCGTGTAGATATTCTGGCCTTCCTCGCCCCGGAGTAGGCAGATGGGTGTTTTGGGGATCTCACGTTTATATAGCCACGCTAGTGGTTTGCCGGGCTTGTCACCTAGAGCGTGATTTCTTTCGGTGTATTTCGCATGGCTTAGCTTTCCTAGTGTCTCCCAGTGTTTTAGACAAGCCTGTTTGAGTTCGATCGTATTATGCAAGTGGGAGGGGTCAGGGGATGGTGCAGATTCCAGGTCCCTCAACTCAGTTTCAGTGCGCTCGAGCAGGGATGTGATGTGCTTTTGGGCTCCTCCCGTGGCGGCTATCATTTCGCCCCTTATTACCACCTTGTATGCCTCCCACGCTGTGCTTATATGTTGGACACTGTCGATGTTTGTTTGCCAGTAGTCCGTTGTACCTTGTCGGATTTGTTTGTTCAAGGATTTGTCGAGGAGCGCTTCGCTTCTGAGCCTCCATGTCGGGACGGGGGGCCTGGGGGTCGCCAGGGACCATGTGGTGATCAGTGGTGAGTGATCAGAAAGCACCCTAGCCAAGTATTGTGTGTGTTCAAAGAAGGGCAGGTGTTCCTCGCTGACAAAGAGAGTGTCGATTCTAGTGTGCACGTTGTGCGGTGAGGAGTAAAAAGAGTAGGCTCTGGCGTCGGGGTGTTGTGTTCTCCACAGATCTTTCAGGGCGAATTGCTGTGTGAGGGCATTGAGTACTTTGGCTGGGGGGGGAGGGGTGGGAGTGTTTGCTATCTGCTCTTTCTATGCGCGGGTCTAGGGTGCAATTGTGGTCACCTCCCCATAGTATTAGGTCTTCCCTGTAAGGGCTCAGGCGAGCGTATAGTGAATGGAAAAAGACGGTGGCGTTGTGGTTGGGGGCGTAAGTGCAGATTAGACATAGGTCTTTTCCTTCTATGGTGCCTTGTATTAGGGCCATTCTGCCTTCGTTATCTGTTTTGGTGTGTGATAGGGTGATGGGGACAGATGGCGCAATCCAAATCAAGACTCCTCTTGCATATGTGGAGAACGTGGTGCCGACACAGGTTCCTCTCCAGGCTTTGGCCAGTGCGGCGAGTTTGGGTGCGTTAAGGTGTGTCTCTTGTAGGAGGGCGATACCAATTTTGTGGCGCTTCATGAAGGAAAGGATGCGGTGTTGCTTGACATAACTATTTAGACCCCTGACATTCCAGGACATTATTCTAATTCTGTCAGCCATGGTCTATACATTGTTGTGGGCTTGTGGGTGGTTTTGGGGTGGGATTGTGGGTGGCCTCGGCTAACTTTAAGGTGATCCTGCAGCGGATGGACTTGGTCTGTAACCCATGTAACCTTAACTGGGTACCTCTTCTGGGATACCCTTCCAAGTGAACAATAACTACCAACTTCCTTCTGGACCAGGCCCCGGTTTGATTGTTCGCTGAATTCCAACTGGGTCCCCTAAACTGGGTTCCCCTTCCCAACAAACTTAAACTGTCCTTTAACTTAACACGTCTAGCGAGGTTTCCCTCGTTCTGACTTTCCCGTTTCCGCACCATTTGACCGAAGGTCTTCAGGCGCCCTACGGGCGGGTTTAATGCACCCAAAATTCCAGGGGTCCTTCAGCAGGAACTCTCCGGTTGTTGCCTTGTGGGGAGTTAACGGACTCCCATGTCGCTCCTATGGGTATCGATGTTGCTGCGGTGAGGTGCATCTTGATTCTCATGTCGGTCTAGCTCCAGGGCTGGGCGGCCTGTGTCACCTGGGGCGTTGCTTCCGCGGCTTGTGCTCTCTGGGTTTAATGTCTGGGATCTGCTCCCTGTCCATCCATTCGCTGGCTTCCATTGTTGTATCGAACAGTAGCGCTTTGCTGTTGTGTAGCACTTTCAACCTGACCGGGTAGAGTAGCATATAGCGTAGGCCTGCGTTTTTCAATCGTGCCTTGGTGGTAATGAATTGGGCTCTCGCCATTTGGACTTGGAATGTGTAGTCCGGGTATATGGCCACTTTGGCTGAGTCTCGTTGTATGCGGCCACCCGCTCTCGAAAATGCGAGGATCGCCTCCCTATCTCTGTAATTGAGTACCTTGGCTATTATAGGCCTTGGTGGGGCTCCGGGGGGTGGTCGTTTGGTGAGGGAACGATGCGCCCGTTCGATGGTGAAGCCCTGTGACAGCTTACCGGCTCCAATTTCCTGTAGTAAGAGGTTTTCAATATAGTTCGTGGGGTCGCTCCCCTCAATACCCTCGGGAAGTCCGAGGAGTCTAACGTTGTTGCGGCGCGCCCGCCCTTCGGCTTCATCTGCCCTGTCTTCTAGGTTTTTTACCTTTTGCACCAAGGCGTCCATGTCATTGAGTATCTGGGTTTTCGCCTCCGTGTTTTCGCGGACCTGGGTCTCCAGTGCTTCGGTTCGATTAGCTATGGCACGGACATCCTGTCGTAGTAGGTTTAGGTCGATTGCTACGGCGTCGATTTTGGTCTCCATGGTCTTCTGTAGGGCCTTGATGGCTTCCAGTAGCTGTGAGTTTGCCGGTTCCTGGGTCTTTTCCTGTGGTGTTGTTGTGTTGGTGGTGCCGGTGTCCTGGTTGGCTGGGCCACAGGCCGCATAAGTTTCCATGGTTGTTTGCCGCTGTTTATTTTTGTTGCCTCTTGCTGACATTTCAATCGGCCAGGCAGGCCGCTGCGTGCTGTGGGGCCGGTGGAGCGTTTTGGCTGCGACACCCTTAGTCTATGGGTGCTGTGCCTCTTGGCTCGGTGGAGGGGGGGCGCGCCTGGTCTATCTCAGTGCCTCTGGGCTTGGCGTACGTGCCCCGGGTAGTAGCTGCGTTCGTGGGTCAGCGGCAAGCTGGGCTGAGGGCTGGCCACTGCCCGCAGGGGGCACTTCTCTCTGGTGCGTTTACCCCGGGGCAGGTTCTTTTGTTGGTGCCGCGCGGGCCCCAGTAGTCCTTGTGGATGTTGTAGTGCAGCGGGCTGGGGCGCCTATGTGGGGGGGGGGCGCTTATCCTCTTGTGAGGTGCTGGTGATGGCGGCTGGGATCCCCTTTCCACCCTCTCCTTACCCCGTTTGTTGGGCGGACCTCTCCGCGCCCGCTCCCGCTCTGGGTGTGGTGCTGGTTCGGTCCTTGGAGGCTCCGGTGACTCGTCTCGGGCCGCTCGGGGCCGGATTACCGTCTGGTCTCCCTCGCTCTTGCCAGCAGCCTCGGAGTGCGGGTCCTTCCTTCGTGGGCGGGCTCGATGGGGCCGCCCGCGCCTCTTTGTCCTCCCGGGGGTCTTGCGATGCGTCGCTGGCCGCTCTGCGTTGGGGCCCCGCCGGGACTCGGGGGGGGGGGGCACCGGAGCACAGGACGTCGCCGCGGAGGGTGCACTGCTTTCCTCTCGGGCGCCGCAGGCAACGCCAGTCCCGGTGCTTCCAGTTTGTGCGAGCCGTGTCTCCTGTGCGGCGTCCTCGGCTAGGTGGGCGCCATTTTCTGGTGCCGACGTATTCCGGCACTAATCGAATATCTTTGTGCCTGGTGGTCGTAGCGTCTCCAGACTTGGTGTGCAGGTGCTCTGGGTGCTCAGCCTCGGGCGTGGCGAATTGCAGCAGCAGTGGTGGGGTAAAACCGCAGTTCAGCAGCAGAATCAAGGGCACATCATGCGGAGCTGCAAGGAGAGAGTCCTGCTTACATGGAGGTTAGCCACGCCCCCCTCAAACCCCACCTTGCTATTCTCGGAGGCATCCTCAATTTGGAGTCGCCGTAGATGGTGAGCAGTGCCTGGTGGTCCGTGACAACTGTAAACTCCTTTCTGTATAAGAATAGGTGGAAATATTTGCAGGCCCACACCACTGCTAGGTTTTCTTTCTCAGCCTGGGAGTAGGCCTGTTCTGTGGAGGTTAGGCTTCTGCTGGCGTAGGCTACGATGAATACTTTAGCCTGGTCCTCAGGGTCCTTTTGGGATAGAATGGCCCCCAGCCCCACTGGGCTGGCATCGACAATGACCTCCGTGTCCCTTCGGGCGTCGAAGTATGCCATGTGTTCTGCCTTCGAGATGGAGTTTCTGATGGCTTCGAATGCCTGTTGGCACTCACTTGACCAGGTGAATGGCTGGTCCTTGTGTGTGAGCAGTCGTAGTGGGCTGCTCACCGTCGCAAAGTCCTTGAGGTATCGCAAGCAATAACTCGCAAGTCCTAGAAAAGAGCGTAGCTCTGAGGTGTTTGCGGGGGCCATGTTGAGTGCTGCGACCTTGTCTGGATCTGGCCTCATGCACTGGTCTGAAAATATGTGGCCAAAAAATCGTAGTGAGCCCATGCTGAACTCGCATTTGTCTTTGTTGAGCGTGAGGCCTGCCGCTTGCATGGCGGCACACATGCGGTGCACTGCTGTGTCATGTTCTTCTTTGGTTTTGCCGAATACCAGCACATCATCCGAGTAATTTAGACAGTTCGGTATGTGACTGATGACTTCGTGGATCTCTTCGTGAAAGATCTCTGCAGCCGACGATATTCTGAAACTGAGTCTTTTGTACTGAAACAAACCTAAATGTGTTACGAAAGTTGTGAAGTATCTGGATTCGGGACTTATTTCGATCTGGTGATACCTCTTTGTCAGTTCTAGCTTGGAAAAGACCTTTGCACCATGGAGGCGGTGGATCATGTCAGTGATCCTTGGTGCTTGGTGTCTCTCCCTTTCGATGGCAACGTTGGCTCCCCTCATGTCCACGCATAAGCTATGGAACCGTCAGGGGATTTCTTGTGGACTGGGACGATCGGTGACACCCAGTGTGTGGGATCTTGAACTGGCTCGATGACATTCATTTTTATCAATTTGTCCAGTTCCTCCTCTACCTGCTTCTGTATGTTAACTGGTATGCCCCTGTAGTGTTGCGCAACCGGGGGCACGTCCGGGTTGATGTAGAGGTGGGCATTCCTGTTTTTCAGCTTGCCCAGCCCTTTAAAAAGTTTCAGGAATGCTTCATGTATGGCCTTGGGTATAGTGAAGTATTTATGTGCCATGAACTGGTACCGGATATGGACGAGGCCCATGTCGACTGCTGTTTTAAAACTTAGGATGCATCCACTGTTTGCCTCCGTGTTCAGAATGTGTAGGGGTGTTTTCGCCGGATGAGACTTGTGTGCGCACCATGCTGTGATGGCGCCCTTACACAGCAGTGGTGTGGTTGCCCCGTATGGGTATATGTCTACCATGGCCTTGCGTATTTTTGGTTGGTGAGATAGTGAAATATATGCTTGTTCGCTGATAATTTTCACTGTAGCCCTGTGTCGATTAGGAACTCTATTGGAGTGTCATTTACCTGCAGTGTGAGGATCGGGCTATGTTGGGTGGCCGTTGCATTGTTGAGAGCCCACACGTACCCTTTTTTTCTATGGTCGTCCTCTGACGATATGATCTCACTGCTGGATGGCGAGCGCATTTCTATGCATCGGACGAATCGCCTTCTCTTGCTGCGCCTCCCCCCTTCCTGTGATCACCTGTGCTCCCTGGGATGTGCGTTTCTGCGGTCCTTCTCCTCTCTTCATGAGGGTTTGTGGTCCCATTCGGCCCTGTTGCTCGATGGGCTGTGGCGGGTCGTCGACCGCCGTTCTTGTTTTCTTTGCCTGCTAGCTCCGGCTGGGGGAGCGTTTTTGCACATTGCACGGAAGTGGTCCATGCCTTTGCAGGCAGCACATTGTTGTCCAATGGCAGGGTAGTCCCCCGTGTGTGGGTATTCATAGCCACACCTGTAGCATGTGGCCTCTGACCTCCTTCCTGCTTGATTATTGGATGAGTCTAGCCTGTTGAGGGTGTCCGCGGTGGTCGGGAGCTGTTGTATGTTTAGTTTTTCTAGGTTGTATAGTTGTGACTCGACAACAACTTCCTTTCTGGCTAGGGCCAAGATTTCTTCTAGGGATCTTTGTTGTTGAAGCAGTTGTTTTCTGAAGGCTTGGGTTTGGCAGCCAGCTATTACCTGTGATCTTAGGGCTTCCTCGTTTGAGTAGCAGTGAAATTCCAGTACTTTTGTTTGATGCGCAGGCGCATGACATAGTTGTCTAATGACACGCCTTTTTCTTGTCGAGTGGAGTGAAAGATATGGTGCTCATAATCGACATTGGTATATGGAGCAAAGTACTCTGACAGTTTGCGGTGTACCTCTTAGTATGTTGCAGTGTCCCAGTTGATCAGTTCACCAGCAATGTCTCGTACGGCTGGTCCTATAGCCATTGATAGAGTATCTTTGAGCCTGTCATCTTCCACAAGGCCTACTGCTCCCACGTAGAATTTAAAGTCTCAAAGCCATGTGGCCCACCTAGGTCCTATATTTGTGGTATCTCCATGTCGAAAGGGTTGGGAATGTACATCACCTCCGCGGTCCCTCCTGCCGCTGGTGTTTGAGCGGAGTTTCCGCCAGCGGCTCCCTCTGTGCCTGCTGCTGCTTCTGTAGGTGCCGATGATGAGGCGGTGGGAGCCGTTGATGAGGCGTGGTTTGTCATATTGAGGCTCAAGTGGCATGCCTCGTGGACTGTTTGAGGTATGCTCTTCTTCCTCCTGTGTGGGTAGGGTGTGGTAATCCTGGACGGTTTCAAATATTGACTGATTTCTTATAACTCTCCATACGTTTTCAAGCAGGCAGGACTAGTCTACTGCCTTGTAGCTTTTTGAAAAAAAAGCCTTCCGCTTTGGTAGGGTACTCATTTGTTGTCTTTGATGGGTTCTCGTGGTTGAGCCCTCAAGTTTCTTGTGTTTCCCCTCCTCCTGCCTCCTCTCCCGTGCTTCTCCTCGTGTGGTTGGGTTGGGGAGGGGCAGCGTAGGGTGGCAGTTTGCCACGGGCCGGTTCCCAACAAGGCCTACTACAGTTGCTCTCTTTCACCCGGCGGAGCTCTCTCTCCCTCTATCAGCTGTGCTGGGAGAGCTGCTGGTGCTCTCTCATGAGCTGCGGGTGGGGCTATGACCTGAGGTATGCAGCGCTGCCAGCTAACTGCGGTCTCGCACGGGGAACCAGTGCGGGTGAGGGGCGCCGACACACGCAGCACTGCCCGATGGCAGCCCTAGGCACGCGCGGTGTGCGTTTCCTCTCATCACCAATGTCGAGGGGTTGCCAGGCCTCACTCACGCCGCATACAAGCATTCATTAATAACACGGGAGACGGAGCTTCGGTCCCAACGTGTATTCTTTATTACGATACAACTCCAACTTCCGGCGTCCCCTCCGGCCCCTCCCTATCCCGCAACGTCACTTCCTTCCCCTAAACAGTCCGCAACGGCGGACTCCCACACAACAATGTGGACGGGCTACAACATAGCCCGAGGCTCCACAGCCTGACAGAAATGAAAGCAGTTTTGCTTTAAAGCTAATACTGCTTGCCGCTTGTATAGCCTATTGCTGTCACTTTGGGCCATACTGCCCCAACCAATGACACTCATCCTCCTAAGCCATCTTCAGATTTGGTTGTGCATGTAGAGCGGCGCTAGGAACCAAGAAGAGTCAGAGAGGGGGAAGAGGGTGGGTTTGCATGCGAATCCATGCAAGACCCCATGCTGGAGAACATGTAAGTAACATGTTCCTTCTCCAGATTGGGGTCTTGTATGGATTCACATGCTCGTGAATACGATTACACAGCAGTACATATACACAACCAAGATTTAGTCGCTGCGATGGCTCGGGTGGAATGGGATCAAGGCTGTATTGGTAGTGGTCTGTTGGCCAGATGATGGTAACGCATAATACAGCCAGAGAGCCACCTGGTGATGGAAGCCTTAGACAGGTCCTTTCCATGTCCCAAAGGTCCATAATTGACAAAAAGCAGAAAAGTCTTTTGAAAGCGTTTTGTGCATGCAAGATAGAATATCAAGGCATGCACAACGTCCAGCGACTGCAAAGATCTTTCAGCATGTTAAGAAGGGTTTGCAAAGAAAACTGGTAGAACCAAAGGTTTGTTTAGATGAAAGTCCGACAGGACTATTGGCATGAAGGAGGGATGGGTACGCAGAACGACCTTAGCCGAATGGAGTGGCAAATATAGAGGCCTACAGGAGAGTGCCTGCATTTCCCCAACCCGCTTGGTGATTATTTATTTATTTTTTACATTTGTAAAGTGCACTAACAGGCCGGGGGCATCGAGGCGCTGTTGCAAGAAAGTGTCTTAGTTACAAGGAAGAAAGGCTTTGCTCATGGTTACAGAGAGTGTAAAGCCTAACAGGGTGAGCCAAAATTGGTACATAGGTAGTTGTGAGTTACATATGTCATACATTAGTAGCGCACGTTACAAAGCTATGTGTCATACAATAGTAATCTGGGTTACAAATCATGAAGAGAAGTAGGTACTGGAAAAGCTGCAATGCCAGTCGGGCCCCATTTAAACAAACAAAAGAGTTTTATAACTTTCCTAAAGGCTATGTGCGAGTCAATGCATCTATGGTGCAGTGGTATGGAGTTCCAGTTGGAGGCGGTCATGACAGGGAAGCTGGAGCCTCCTACGTGAGTCCTCAAGGACTTGGGAATGGTCCTTCTGTTGGTGTAAGCGGTACTGGTGGGTCTGTCTGTGGAAGGTTTGGCAATTCTCTGAGATAGATAGAGGGGGCAGTGTTGTGGATACATTTATGATTGATGGCGAGGGTTTTGAAATGATGCGTTCCTTGATGGGGAGCCAGTGGACTAGTTTGCTGGTTGCTGAAATGTTGTCCCTTTTGGATATGTCGGTGGCGGCCCTGAGGGCATTGTTTTGGATAGTCTGGAGTTTTCTGAGGTCTTTAGCTGAGGTGCCCGCTAGGAGGGCATTGCAATATTTGAGCCAAGACCCGATTATTGCTCTTGCTATGGTGAGGCAGTTCTGGTCTGATAGAAAAGGTCTAGCTGCATTGAGCAATTTAGAGTGGTAGGCTACAGCAGACGCTATGACGTTAACCTGTCTGATCATCATGAGGTTGGAGTCTAGGTAGACCTCCAAGGTTTTGATCGCCTGGGAGACAGTGATTTGGGTGTTGTTGATTGTGAAAGAGCTGTACTGATTGGCAAGTTTTTTTAGGGTTGCTTTTTTAGGGTTGCAGGTAATCCACTGAGTAGTAGCTCTGTTTTTTCTTCATTAAGGCATAGCCAGTTTTCTGCCATTCAGGTTTGGATTGTGGAGTAAATGGAGTTTAGGGTTTCCATATCAGACTCGTCGCCGGTGAGGGGGATGAGGACCTGCGTGTCATCAGCATAGTTCGTATATGTGATGCCGAGCGCGCCCCGGAAGTTGAATAGTGGCCTCATGAATAGGTTGTAAAGGGTGGGTGAGAATCAAGAGCTCTCTGGGACTCCACATTTGATACGTTTTGGGTTGGCACAATCTTGGTCCGAAAAGACTTTCATAACTCTTTCTTGGAGAAAGGAGGTAATCACCAGGAAGGCAGTCTTCCACAACAGAAACATCAAGGAAGTCCACTGCATAAGAACTCCACATCCCATCTGTAAACACACAGTACATTGTCCCCCAACATTGTTATGCACACAAGCCTGGTTATCCCTATACAGTTCTTGTAGCACATCTAAAATTACAGGCATCCTATAGACCTGAGCACGGCCCACACTTCACTCTATCTACTTTATCAAATGCTGTGCTCAGCTCCATAAATGCAAGATATACCCCTTTCCCCCTACAAAAAACTGAGTTGGAAACAACAAAATGATGTGTCCCGCAGAACCCTCCCAAAGATTTTAAAGGAGGTATCTAGCAGTGAGATAGGTCTGTAGGACACAGGGCTCGCTGGGTCCCTAGCAAAACAGAGCCCCCATCAGTTTCAAGAGTACCACATTTAGTTCCAACGTAGGGGCAGGAGCCTTCACTGGAGGGAATGTTCTGAAGAGACCCTTGAGGAACTCCTTAACGAGCCTCTGCAACCACAGGAAAAGCTTGCCTCGAACCTGGGCATACCGGGATATGGCAGCCAGGTGTACCTTGATAGATGCATGGCCAAGGCAGGACTTGGCAAGCGAGAGCCGGTAAGGAAGAAGCTGCAGTGCCGTAACACACAGCAGAGAAATCTGTCACTGGCACCACACTGTAAAGTGCTTCCACTTGCGTTTATAGCAGGCTAGGCCCTGGCCAAAATATTTTTGCATTCTAAAGGCAACGAGTAGTGTCCCAACTCGAGGGCTGTAAGAGCCAGGCCGTGAGGCTTAGAGATGCTGGGTCGTGGTGCAGGATTGACCCTCCGTCTGGGAGAGCATGTCTGAAAGAAGAGGGCATTTGATGGCTGGGACCACCGACAGATTGAGAAGGTCCGCGTAGCAGATCTGCCTGGGCCATGTGGGTGCAATAAAGATCATCTTGCAGTGGCAATGTCTGAGTGTGTTGATCACTCGTAGCAACAGAGGGATTGGCGGGAATGCGTACAAGAAGTGGCCCTCTCAAGGGAATAAGAAACCTCCCCCAGACTCCTTGACTGAGTATTGCTGCTGGCAAACATCTGACACTCGGCGTTGGCCGCTGTTGCAAAGAGGTCAATTTGATGGAGACCCCACTCCTTGCAGAGCCGAGACACATGTGCTTGCTGGTGCTCCCATTCATGGCAGGACTGCAGCTCCCTGTTGTGAGAGTCTACAGTGGTGTTCTGAATGTCTGTCAGGTGAAATGGGACCAGAAACATCAGTTGAGCAATGGGCCTGTGCCATGAATTCTGCACCTTCTGAGAGAGAAAGGGGGTGTGCACTCCGCCTGCTTCCTGATTCAAAACATTGTGGTGTTGTTGTCCGTGAAGACCCGCACCACCTTCCCTTGGAGCTGAGGCTGAAAAGACTTCATCCAGGAATTCTTGAAAAGGTCTGATCTGTAGCCAGCACAGATGAACCAGATGGATGCAGGATGACATCAGCCACAGCAGGGGCTTAATGGACCGGACGGTTGCAACATAAGCTGTCGATAGCCACTGGATCTTTCCCAAGATGGCCTTCACTCTCTCTTCCCAAGGAGCTGCTAGGCACGAGAGTGTGTTGAGGCAGGATCCCAGGAATAGTGCGTTCTGAGATGGAAGCAGGATTTCTGATAACTTATCGAGAATCGCAGAGAAGTTAGTGTCTGGATGGTCTCTGTGGTGTGCCGGATAGCCAACGTGTGAGAGTGGGATCTGATCAGCCAATAGGCAAAGATAAACATAGATTCCCATGCGCCGCAGGTGCGCTGCCACCGGAGCCAAACACTCGGTGAACACTCTTGGGCTGACTTAGGCCAAACGGAAGGGCTTTGAACTGGTAATGTCTTCCCTGAATGATGAAACGCAGGAACCTCTGGTGTTTGCGATGAATGGGGATGTGGAAGTAAGTATTCCCTAAGTCAAGGGTTGCCAGGAAATCTCCTTCCTCCATTTGGCCGAGCAAATGCTGCAACGTGACAATCCTGAATTTCTAGGAGTTTGTTGAGGCATTGCAAGTCTAGAATGGGTCTCCACTCTCCAGACATCTTTCGCACTAGAAAGTGTCTGGAATACACTCCGGAGCCCCAAAGGCATTGAGGGACCGGCTCTATTGCACCTTTGTTTAGTATGGCTTGAACCTCCTTTAGCAACTGCGGTACGAGCTGTTCTTGTCTAGGGACGGGTGGAATGTATGGGCAATTTTCCTGGAATTCCAGAGAGTGGCTCTGTTGAAGGATATTAAGCACCCATTTGTCTCTGGAGATGTTCTGCCATTGGTCGACAAATTGTGATAACCGGCCTCCCACTGGGGTGCAGTAGGGAGTGTGCGGGCCATGGACTGCGACAGACGTGCTTTGGTGGCTATGTTCTGAATTCTGGAGTGTGCCAATGCTTGTTGCCACTTCTGTAGGCCTGAGAACGTCCCATATTTGCCTCCTGTGTGGTTGAACAGAAGGGATGGGAATAGGATGAGGTGAACCCTCTGGAGAACCTTGACACCTTCCCTTTAGACAAGGGACGTCCTCGTCTGCTGAAGAGTACCCAATGAACGTGCCATCTCTGTGTCGGTTTTTATGGCTGTAGGGTGCTCTCAATTGCCTTCTCAAACGGCATAACCACCATCTAACCTTTGTTTGCATATCTGTGTGAAAGTTAGTGGCTTTGAGCCAACCTTGGCTGCGGAGGGCCACTCCATTTCCAAGCTACCGAAAAACGTAGTCAGCAGCGTCCAGAGCGGAAGTAATTGCATAGTCAGAGGCTACCTCTCCTTCATGGAACAAAGCCAGTGCCTCAGCCTTCATGTCTTCTGGGAGGAAGTTGAGGATGGGTCCCAACTTATACCAAAGCTTTCTGTCATACCTTGAGAGAATGGGTAGGGCGGTGGCGGCTTTGATGGTAGACGCCGCCATCTTGATGCTACTTGTCCCAGTCCCATCCAGCTTCTTACCCTCCTGACCTGGAGGAACCATAGAAGAGGATGAGAGGTTAGACAACCTCTTTCTAATCCGCAGCAGAAACCACTGAATCCGGTGATGTTTGCGGCTGTGTCTGGGTACCAGTGCTTTTTCTCCAACAATCCTCATGACCAACAGGCCATCCTCCCAAATGTCATCCAGAAGGAGAACTGACAAAATAGTCCCATTGGAGGACTCTCGCTGCTCGAAAGGGAAACCTTCCTTTTTCTTCTACTCAGTGATGAGCTTGAACAGCTTTGCTGCCAGTGTGATCCTGGAATGGAACAAACCAATCTCATCCGGCTGAGAATCTCTGAAGCGTACCTCGACATCAGGAAGCTCCCCATCTGCGGAAACGTAGCAATCAAACTCTTCAGTGTCCTGTATATCCTGGGTGTTGACAGTGTTAATATCAGTGTCTGTCTGCGCTGCCTCATTAACCACAGGAGGAGGTGCAACCTGTAACTATAATCCAAAATAATGCTCTCCCTGCTGCATTGGACCTGACGAAATACGACCATATTTCAGAGCAAGAAGATCTGCCCAATGGATCCCCATCCATGAGAGAATCGCGTTCAAATCTTCACCATTGCTCACCGATATCTGACAATAACGCGCCCTCGTACATCACCCGGAAGATCAAGAAACACACCTATCAGCCCCCTCCGATCCACCTCAACATAGCGATATTTAAGAGAACAAGAGCTGGCAGCGCCAGCTTCCCAATTTGCTCTGCTGCACTCTGGAGCAATGTCCCCCTCACCCTGTGAAAAGAACCATCATCCCACCAATTCTGAAAAAAACCTGAAAACTGACTTCTTCAACTAAACATTTATGATCTGATTCTTGTATCCCACATGACAACATCTGCTTCTATTTCATTCAGTCAATATGTTTATTCCGATCAATTAATCCATCAAACACATAAAAAAATATACAGAAACACATTGCATAACAAAATTACCACAACTTCTTGCTGATAAAATACGGTGTCCATAGTTAATAAGCATTTTTTTTTAAAAACACATTTCCAAAATGCAGATAATTCATAAAGTCCAATACATATTCAATCAGTTTGAGCACATACGGTATGGACCATGTGCTATAAACATTCATAAAAATTACAAATAGGTGGGGAGAGCGACTGGATACAACCATTTCACAACAGCCAATACTTGATTCAATGGGTTAAAAGTACACACAAGCATTATCCTAAGTTATTGTTAGTCTAATTGGTGGTATTGGCTCAAGAACCGCTTTCTTTGAAACATGGCTCATTTCAGAAAGGATAATAATGCTCACGCTGTCAATACAGAGTCTGCAGCCAAGAGAAACAGCACAGCTAGCCTATAGGAACGAATATTAGCTGACCTAAGGACCGGCAGTAGAGTTGACCGTCTAATAGTGTAATATGCTGGGCAGAAAAATAAGAGATGGTTCATGCCTTCTCTGTCTGCCCCACATGCTGGTCATCCTGAGAAATCCAGGTACCCAATCCAATTTGCTGTTGTTACCTTCAGCTGCAATCAAACCTGCCACGCGTGGGCATCCAGCGATCTCCTCTTTTGGAACCCTGGAGGAGATAGGGCTGAATTTCCTTCACCCTGCTGCTCACCGCGTGTGCCCTATCTATGTTAGTGGCAAACTCCATGAAATCCCTTTTCTCCTTTATTGCCTGACCCAAGATGATTGTAAAGGAGCTCATCTGGCCCTTAGTCAGCAGATTGTCAGGAGGGGAAAGAAACCGGATGTTACTATGGGACAAAACTTCATCAATGTAGACCATCCACAAGATATTTCTCCAACTCTCCCTGGACATCAATGACCTAATAATGAAGTGACAAACCTTAGCATGTTCATTCGCCCAAAGGCGAAGCCAGAACATTGTCGGTGCCAGAGCCCATTGGTCCTCCCAGTAACCCATTCCCAGTTCCCTGTGAATTGAGATACACGGAGCGGATCCTGGTAGTCCCAGTAACCTCTTTAACCTGAATCTCCTGAGCTTTTTGGAAACCCCATAATGGAGCTCCATAAGAGGCCGCAGCATTTGTCTGTGCTGTGTTGCCTTTAGATGCTACATCCAGTGGTTGGTCCTGACAGCGGGACAGGTAGCGAAAATCTACCCCAATTGTTGGCTTATCTTCGCCGATTGTTTTTTCTTATCTGGGCATTACCCGTGACTGTTTCTGAGAATCATACCCCCAGATAATCAAATTCCTTGACTCTGGGGATTTTTTCCCAATTGCAAAGCTTTGGTTGCATCTTCAGTGGCCTCTTTCGACCAACACACCCCATTAATGCCAATGTCAAGGTGTTTATGTTGAGCCCCAGCCTATTCCTAAAGGTCTCATAGGCGGAAGACAGGATCTGAAGGGCATTGGGAGTCCTGGCTATTAGCACAGTAACGTCAGTGTAAGCCAGGACTGGAAAAAGCCTGCCCCCCCCCCAGATAAGGATAATCTGCCCTCATATCCACCAGTGCCTTTAAGAGCCCATTGATGTAAAGGGTAAAACGGATTCGGGCTAAAACACAGCCCTGGCGAACTTCACAACCCACCTTGAAACACACAGTATATTGTCCCCCAACACTGTCATGCACACAAGCCTGGTTATCCCTATATATTTCTTCTAGCACATCTAAAATTACGGGCATACCATGGACCTGAGCACGGCTCACAGCTTCGCTCTATCTACTTTATCAAATGCTGTGCTCATGTCCAGAAATTCAAGATATACCCTCTTCCCCCTACAAAAAACGGAGTTGGAAACAACTAAATGATGCGTCCAGCAGAACCCTCCCAAAGATTTTAAAGGAGGTATCTAGCAGTGAGATAGGTCTGTAGGACACGGGGCTCACCGGGTCCTCCTTCTTTAAAATGGGGAAGATAATGGCCAATTTCCACGAGGGCGGGAAAGAACCTGTGACCATACAAGCATTAAACACTATGGCCAAGAAAGGGGCCCAAAGATCTAGATGATCCTGATACAGATCCGAAGGGATCGCATCAGGGCCCAGGGCTCGATTACGGGCCTGTTGGGTAATACCTGAGATGCATCCTCTTGGCTAAACTGTAATGGGACACAGCTTCTCCCAAGCCTTTCCGCTTGTGCTCCTCCTCCAAACCGATTGCCAAAATACCCCACCCATGCAGCCCCCTCCACATGCGTACCACTAGACCTCTCCATAGCATTAGAGGCAGTGCCCCCTTTCACAAATTCCCAGAAAGCTTTTTGGTCATTACACCTTAATGCATCCAAGAAGCCCTCGCAAGCTTCTGTTTCCAGCTCAGAACCTGATATCTACTTTCTGTAACAGCGCCTAGATGCTTACGGGCTAATGTGCACCCCTAGAAATGCTTAAAATAAAATTTAAAAAAATTAAAATTGCAGAGGCATAGCCTGGGTTGGATGAGAAGGCATCAACCTGGCTCTGAAGGGTCTTGGGGGCTCTTTGATGGAACAGGTATGGGTGCAGCTATTAGACGCTGCTGGATTTCTGGCACCAGCGTATGCAGAGCCATCAAAATATCCATTGATATGTCCCTTGGTGCTGAAGGAGCGTCTGCTGGTCCCTGAAGTGAAGGGCTAAGAGGCAGAAATGGCAGGCAAGATGGTTGAGCCCCTTGCCTGGGCGCTGCTAAAATATGATCAGACTCCCCCAGGCCACCCTCCTGGTTAGAGTAAAAAGCCTCCGGTAAGTCTTCCTCAGAAGGACTAGAGGACTGAGTTTATGCAACTGGGGATGACCCCTTTGGAGGCCCCAAAGGAGAGAGGGTGAAGAGAGGCGCAGCCTTGGTGGGTCTATGGAGAACATCGAGAGCTGAAGGCATCTCTCTCTCCAAATCCAAGCCCCTAGGCAAGCATGCTATCACCGGGACCTGTGGAGATGGTACAGGTGTCATCGTGGATGGGGCCATTGTCAGAATCGCTGATGGTGGCCTAGGCGGCAAGGCCACTCTGGGGTGGCAATCACCTTTGTGGGGGCAGTGACTGTTGTGGACAAGCCCATTGACAGGATTGAAGTCATCAATGGAAGACAAGTCTTCATGGACGCAGTCACGTCCATGGGGTAGTTGTCAACGGGGCAATGGACTTGGCAGATGAGGCCGTTGACAGGGTCGGTGATGACGACAAAGTAATCGACAGTGATGCTGCCGATGGGTCTGCTGACAGGTGTGTCAACAAGGTTTTACACTTCGCCGAGGCGTCAGCGATTTTCTCACAGATTGGACCTGGCCACTCAATGGAAAACTGCCCGTCGATGGTGAGGGAGACGACGACCGTTGTTTCTCAGATCTGTGCTCCACAGCTGCAGAGATCATTGATGAAGAAGTCAGAGCATGAGACAATTTGTCCTTGTTTGGAATCTTCCCCCTTGAAGTGTCTGTAAAGGATCTCAACCTCTTTTTGTCACAGGGAGCACACTCTTTGGGCCTACCGACCCTGGAAGAGGCATGACTGTGAGCAGAGGCCGAGTCACAGGCCTTCCCTTCCTCAATCCATACCACTAACCTACTATGGTGGTCCTTGCAAGTCTTGAAGGAGAAGGTCTGGCATATGGAACATCAGTCAGCATCGTGGTCAGGATGTAGGCAGTAGATGGTCTTGAGGTGCTGATCTCGATAAAGATGTTTTTCAGGCCGCTATGTTTGCAGACCTTGGAGTGTCTTTTACTGGTGGGGTCCACGATGGTGTGAAGAAGGCCCAAGCCTCTGCCTGCAGCCGCCAATGTTCTAGAGATCTGACAATGGAAGGATCTCGTCCGGCAATGGGTCCCCGCCGCCAGTAGTCACAACATGGCCGAAGACGAAGAAAAAAATCGAGATGTTTTATCGCGAACAAAAGGCAAAAAGTTATCAGTATTTCGAGGAGTGAAACAGGAGGACTCCCAGCATGAAACCGTGTGGTAAAAAGAGGGCCACGAGGGGTGGAGCTTAGGAGAATGAGTGTTGGTGCCAGATTAAATCCTGTGGAGGCCCTTAGGCAGTCGAAATGTCACCCCCCCTTGCAAATTATCTCCTAATACATTTTTAATTTTCTGCACAGCTTTATTTTAATCTGTTGTCACAGGGCCATTAAATGGAGTGGGGCTAATAGGCCAGTGCCAACTTGGCCTAATGGATAATCCGGCACTGATGAGTGTCATTGGTTGGGGCTGTATGACCCAAAACGACAGCAAAAGGCTATACAAGTGACAAGCAGTTTTAGTTTAAAGCAAAACTGCTTGAATTCCTACCAAGGATTCCCAGCCTGATGATGGGGAATGTTCATGAGCATGTGAATCCAGGCATGAACCCATGTTGGAGAAGCAAGCTTTAATGACAAGGAAACACATGTAGAAACACATAGAATGGGACAAGAAAGTAATAACTTTAGGTGGACACTAAAGCAAAACCTGATCGCAAATCACATCTCCGTACATAATTCTTACAACTCTTCATATAAGGGGAATGTTGGGATGCACGTTCCGATCCCAACCCATCCTGAATGATTTAGATTGCAGAAAATATACCAACACATGGGAAATGCCTAAAGGTAAGTGCAGAGGAAGTGGGGAATTTTGTGGGTAGAGGTGTTTGGCCAGAGACACGTGTATTGTAAAGGCCCAACCATATCGAAAGGAAACTAATTATTTGCTTTGACGAAGAGGCACATAGAATACACTTCATGCACATGATTTTCTAAATGTTTGTCAACCTTTATTAACTTCTCAACCACGTGCAATCTGTTTATTTTGACATTATTCACTATTCTTAGAGAGGCACAGCTCTACCCTACTGATGAGGTCCAACCAGACCGTAACACGTGTCTGGGGTTACTGTTGGTACTCTTGTTCAGAGGAAAATTGCCTAGCATTTCGGTGCTGGACTGCCCCAGGGCAGGTCAAGACTGATATGTTTTGGATATGTCTCCTCTGTGAAGGATAGTGAGCTAAAGAATCTGGGTAAGGCTCTCGTAACCAGGACTAATGTCTGGCAGAGGGACTTTCAGGACCCCCCTTGTTAATTTGCATAATTTAAGTAACTTTTAGTCACCCTAAGTTACTAGGGGAATCCAGACGTGGACCCCTTGCTCACTATTCTTAGAGAGGCACAGCTCCACCCTACTGATGAGGTCCAACCAGACCGAAACACGTGTCTGCGGTTGCTGTTGGTACTCTTGTTCAGAGGAAAATTGCCTAGTATTTCCGTGCTGGGCTGCCTCAGGGCAGGACAAAGACTGATATGTTTTGGATATTTCTCCTCTGTGAAAGATAGTGAGCTAAAGAATCTGGGTAAGGCTCTCGTAACCAGGACTAATGTCTGGCAGAGGAACTCCCAGGACCCCCCTTGTTAATTTGCATAATTCAAGTAACTTTAGGTCACCCTAAATTACTAGGGGAATCCAGACGTTGACCCCTTGCTCACTATTCTTAGAGAGGCACAGCTCCACCCTACTGATGAGGTCCAACCAGACCGAAACACATGTCTGGGGTTGCTGTTGGTAGTCTTCTTCAGAGGAAAATTGCCTAGCATTTTGGTGCTGGACTGCCCCAGGGCAGGCCAAAGACTGATATGTTTTGGATATTTCTCTTCTGTAAAAGATAGTGAGCTAAAGAATCTGGGTAAGGCTCTCGTAACCAGGACTAATGTCTGGCAGAGGGACTCCCAGGACCCCTCTTGTTAATTTGCATATTTTGACATAAGCAGGGGAATTGCCCGTCCTTGCTTTTTCCATTGTGCTGTGTACAGTTGTCAGCATACTGTGGTGAATGACACGCAATCCACATACTTTAGTGGCTTGCAATGTGCCAGTTTTCCAGATACACATTCACTATTGCACCCATTTACTTTTCAGAGTCAATTTTGCTTAGGCATTTTGGGTGTAGGTTTAATTGATAAAACCCAAGAAAACATTCAGATTAAATGCTTGCTATTCAGTGTAAATCAGTAACTCCATGCTCATGCCTAGTGACTGTATTTTCTATGTGCTTTCAATTCAATTACTGCAATTATTGCCATGCCACACCTGGTAGCAGCATAAATAGAAGGAGCAACAAGGGGGCACATTGTGAATGATCTGTTTTTATTTGTTTGTCAGGCTCTCAGAGCAGCATTCCTGTTGAAAAATCTGTCTCTGATGTTTTTCTTTTGCCTTTCATTGGTAGGCCCCATAGTTACCCTGCATCAACAATGTGTGTGCACCTCTTTTTTGACAACCCCATAAGGATTGCACCTACGCTGACCCACTTTGTAGAGGAGGAGCCAAGTACCCCCACCGCAACCACTTCGCCCATATTGCCTATATGTTAGTAACCAGAGTGTGAGACATGTGCAGTACCAGTGAGGATACCGATACCAAGGAGAATCCTGGAAGCAAGGTTCCCATTGAGAAAACCATACCTTCATACAAGACAGTATGATGTCCATTTGAATAAGATTCCGGAAGAAGCAGAAAGAATGAATGGCAAAGACGAATGGTGACGTCACACAGAGTCGAGTTGACGTACATAGAAGAGATGCAGAGACAAGAGAATGAAGATATTCTATAAGGCATCAATAAAGTATCAAAGATAGTGACATCTTGGGGCCAAGGCGAAGAAGCTTATGCTACAGAACTGATGAAGCTATCAAGTCATTTTAGACATCTACAGATGCAAAGAAACGCAAGCAGACAAAGTATTCCTGAGGCCAGCTTTAGAGTGAATAGATTGCGGCAAGCGCCAACGTATATATATATATGTATATGAACGAGTAAAGGATGGATGTTCCCACTACGTATTATAGCAGTGCTGGACTAAAGAAAGAAGGCCTCTTTTCCAGTATGTCACAGTTAAAAACAATTGAATTACAAAGTGAATCTCCGAATGGCGAGGCTGGATGAGCCCAGGAAACCAAGGTCTTATCAGTCTGGAGTGAGCTGACATTGAATAAAAACCGTGTGAAAGAACAAAACTCCAGTTCAGAAGGCATGAACAAAACAAGAAAGACATCAGAGGTCTATTAGAAAATAGTATTTTAAATGCACCAGAGGCTCGATTTTGTGGTCTTCAGTCACGTGGAAAGGTGAAATTGGATGAACATGACGACCACACCTACGCATGAAGTCAGAGCCTGCCATCACTCCCCTGAATTCCCCACAGCAAAGAACACTCCCAAGGACAAGTTCAAAGTCCTATGTGGCAGTAGACCAATGAGGTGATGATAGATGAGTATGCTAATTGGTGGGAAGCTATGGTTAAGACGAGCTCACCAGCACCTGGATGGCCAGCCTGCAGGCTGTAACGTAGGTGGAAAAGTACTGACAGAGGTTAGAGTGCCAACCAATTGTAGGGGGCCACATATTTAAGGGTCATATAGTTTATGTAGCCAATGGGACGTTGTATATTTAGTGATGTTCATTGTGACCATTTTGAGGGGAGGGCTTAGTTGCCCCACCTGATGTTAAGAAACCAATAATTTTCTCTCACTTTCTTAGACTAGTATGGAATGTATACGTAGATGTTCTCGTAGACCCTATCACAATTGCCACTAGGTTTTTGTAGTTTGCCACGTAGGATGATGTTAGTAGATATGTAGATTGATGTCACCTATGACAAATTCTTGTTATAAAAGGATTTTTGTAAAAAGATGCATTGAGAGAGAATTGCGCTGTGACGTCTGTTGATGTCTGTTGTACTCCCTGTTTTAGATAATTGATATTAAAACAGTTATCGTTTTTGCCAACTACCTGAGTCATTTCGATTATTGATGTATGAATACATTCTGCATCTCCATAAATATCAAGGGTATTGCTACTCGTCTTAAAGAGCTGGGATCATCCAGTTCATCTTCCTCATTACTCTACTGCACACTTCGTGCCTGGAACAATTGTTTTTACTTCACACAGCCCATGGATGGCATCATTGTAGGTTTAATAAAAGATTGGCCTCCAAAGGAAATGCAGTATCAGTGACCGTACAGAAACAAGCAACTAGAAGCAAGCCTTCATTTAAACTCGCAGTAAAGCTGAGGCGTGGGCTGTTTTAAATTAATTAACAGAATGTGGGCGTAATTGGATTGTGATGCTACGACCACATGAACATTTCTTATAATAATTTTGTGGAGCATATTTATGTTTCAAATAAATGTATATACAATTTACTTTCTTTTTTCAACATGTCTTACATCCAGCAATAAAAGGAACCTTTTTGTATACACTAGAAAAAAGATAGTCATTCATGGGTTGTAATATGACTGCATGATTGCACGTTATTGTGAACCTTTGCATTGCTCTGACTGCTGCAAGAGTACTATTAAGTTCTTTACTGACTCCAAGCATCAGAATCTGTATGACTAGATTGTAGGACTTCCTGAATGGGCGGCGGCACCTTATTAGAATTCATGATAAAACTGTGCATTTGCTCTGACTGCTGCATGAGAACAAATGAAGATTTAATTGTGCTTTACTGACCTCTGGGCTATCAGACTCTTAGAGCGCTAACGTTAGCAGCATTCATACTGTGGGATGAATGGGGCTCTATGCCCAAAACAAAATACAGTGACATTGGAAAGTAATTGTCTTAGACATTGTGCGAACACCTAAAATCCACCTAGATTCGACTTTGGTCTGTGTGGGAGCGAGGGGCCAATGGGCCCCTCCCTGCCATCACTTCTCAGTACAAAACTCGGACCAAGTGCCTCCAGTGGTGGGTACGCCCCTCGCCCTTATGCAATGTGAAATTTGGGTTACATTCGCGTAGATGGGACCACTGAGCAGGAAACGGGGCATCAATTTTTTGTACCCCCTTTCGACTCCATCTTGGTGACCAGGCCTCACTGCGATTGTACAAAATGTCTCTCTCCCTCTCCCCGCCGCAGCAGCTCGGAGCACATGGCCCCCACCCCCGTTCCCACTCTGACTGGAAAACTCTGCAGCTCCATTCTCACGCTGAAGCCGGAGATGCTTGCAACAAATAATAAATGTAACACATCTCTTTTCCTCTGAGATCACTGTCCTGCATGTGAACCAACATGAGCCAAGCACATAGCTCGTCCATCTCCACAAAAGTGTCCTTGCCCTCTTACCCTCGCCAGATGAAACCTATTGCCATTCTAACCCTGTGTCCCTGCAAGATATTCCTTTCATGTGCCAGACCGCTGACCATGCTATGAAGCCCACCTGACAGACCCCCAACTAACATTAGACCCCTGCTGCAGTATATCGTGCCTAATACTAACACATGCCACATACCTGAGATTCTTGTGAGACTAACCCCACAGTTCAATGAGAGTATTATAGTGGTCAAGACCTGTAAACCTGTGATCTGTATAACCCAAATGTTACAGATGATATAGATACCTGTGTGATTTGTATAGTGACATGATAAACTACTGAGTGTCTTTTTGATCAACCATTATTTAGTGCATGCATTATTTAGAATGTATTTTCTTAGCTTAGACAGTGACCATTGTGTTTCACAGCAACCTGACCTTCCCTCATCTGGAGCACAGATGTCTGACGTCAATCCTCCCGCCAACCAAGCAACCAACCCGGAGGAAGAGATGATGCCCACACCTAAGACACCACCGTGGCTGACCAATCCGGGTCCAACGTAGCATCATATGTTAGATATGTCAATGTGCTTATATAATGTGGTGTAACCTTGATGTGGTCAGAGCATTCTCAGAGATCTAAATAAACTTTTCCTTGAACTCTCGCAGCCTGCTCTTTGTGCCTTATTCCCTGTCCAGGGAGTGTCCGTGTATTCATTTTACACGTGTAAGTCAGGGAGGGCACAAACATTTGGTGACCCCCTGTGACGTGATCGGAGAGGTGCCTCGAGGCTGGCGCCGTGCGGCGAGATCCGGGACGCCCGCCAGCGAAACCATCGCCTCCGCGGCGACCAGCCTGTGCGCACTACGAAGAAGGGTCAAGGGTTCCCGGTTGACGAATACCCGACTGGAAAGCTGCTTGCGGAGGCGGGCCACGGCTTGGTTGGTAAACCTTGCACTTTTCGTTATTTCGCACTTGCACGATCTGAATGACACAAGGCCTAGTAAGATTGTTTGTCTTGTCCTCCCCCTGTCTTCCCTCCCTTGATTTATCATGCCTAGAAACACTTGTGTGCAGGCGCATTATAAGGTGTTTGGTCAAAGGATCGACTCAAAAGGGTCAAATGACAAAAGGGTTGAGTCAAAATAACCAAAAACAAAAGGGTCAAATTCTTTTTTTAAATGTATATATTTTTTTTGCTTTAGTATAGGTAAAAAAAGGTGTTTTTACACCAAAAACGGTGGTTTGTGGGGGGCCCTCCCAAAAAAATAATATTCAACCCTTTTTTTCGGTCCTTTTGACTCAACCCTTTTGTCATTCGACCCTTTTGATTCGAACATTTGACCTATAACCGCATTAAAAGTGACTTATCATAACATATCATATCATATCATGACTAAGGAATTGGGCATGGGTAAAGAGGGAGTTCTTGGCTAAACATGTTTTGTGCTGCAGGTTCAGCTCCTTACCAGATTGTTGTGAGTTATTTTTTGTTGACTTGGGTTGGAGTATGGAGACTCAGTTGAATTATTTGTGCCATGTGTTGCCTGGTCATAAGGTGAACATTTTAAAATATCATAGAAAATGGTTGTGGGAAAGTAAGGGGAAAATGTAAAATTCTTGGCTTATGAGCGATCCTATGATAAGGAGCTATTGGAGAACCTGCATACCTTTTTAACTACAAATCACAATGCGTTGAAGGTAGAGAAGTGGGTAAACACCTTGGAATTATGGATGATGTATAAAAAAAGAAGGAAGGGTCATAATGTTGAAAATGCGGGTGAGGACAGAAAAGGGGGGTGCAGGAATGTCTTCTGCACCGTCCCCATATGGGTGCTGTTCTTTATAGCCCACAGAGGGGTAAACAGAACCTGAGTTCCTACCACCATTTTCCCCAGCAGTTACTTCAGTGGTTGAAGGTGGACACAGGTAACACCTCCATCAGTTACGATTTCTAAGAACTGGGATTTTGAGGAAAGTGGAAGGATAACTCTTTCAATGGTTAGGGCTACAGAGAGGTTGAAAACAGAGAGCTGGAAGTGAATAACTCCCCCGACTGCCAGGTTAGCAGATTGATTAAGTGTGGATGAGCGAGAAACAGTGAGGCGGGTAGTCAGAAGAGCTGAGGAAAGATTGAAAAGGAGAGAGAAAGAAAGAAGAGGTTATGTCTCTTCCATCTAAGATAGAGGATAGGCTGCGAAGAGTGGTATATGCACAAGAACAGGAAAAAATGAATGAAGCACTAAGGCTAGCTGAGGAAGAGGTATTGCTGCTACGGCGGCAAAGAGATAAAGAGCAGCAGGAAGTGTGACAGGGATGTAGAAAAAGGATAGTCACCCTACCTCCTGCTCCAGTAGCAGCGATAGAAAGCACACCATGGAGCCATCGGACACACCAGGGTAATCGCATGGCTGTAGTAAGTGGTAGGGGAGAGATGGGATGAGCACCGGGAAAAACAGGGTAACTCAGTTTCTGTTGCTCCAGAAGGGTCTGGGAAGGGCAGGGCGTATTATGTTCCATGGTCAAGCATGGACCGAAGTAACTTGATGAAGACTCTCCCATCGCTCACTGCAGGGGCGGGGAAGTGGATTTATGCATAGGAGAAGCACCCTGCCAGTGACATATTTACCATAGGGGACAAGAAGAGCTTATTCATGACCCTAATCAGGAGCGGTCAGACGAGCTTTGGAAGATATCAGGGTATACAGGAGTTCAGTTGGATATAAATACCCATGATGGAGCAACTTTTAATAATCTTAGGGCACAGGTATGGGGGGCCTTGTGGATAATGTATCCTGATACGCCTAATATCAATTAACATTTTTGCTAAAACGATGAAATTGGATGATGATCCTGCCACTCATATAAATTTAATTCAGGAGATGTGGAGGGCAGAAGCAGGAGAAGCATGGGACAAGAATGTGGTGATTTCTTGCCACGTGATGAAGAAGGAACCTCCTAAAGAAGTCCAGTATGATTCAGATAACGTGGTAGAGATGGAGGCCGGGAGTTGGCTGCAAGTTCAGTTGGCTGCACATTGTGCATTTTTACAAGAGAAGACAGGGTAAACAGAGGGAGAATGTAGAGCAGGATCAGAAATCAGAGGCAAAGCGTGATCAAAAGAAATTGGCAAAGATTTGTCTAGAAGGGGCAGTAATCACAAACCTGGACAACGCAAAGGGGCAATCGGGACAACAGGGACACAGTGAACCGGGTATGACAAAAGGGTGGATGGACGGATATATCCTAGTCCAAGGTTGATGAGGAAGTAATGCCAGGTGCCATTGTTACGATTCTCTTAGAGGTCGTAGTAATCAAGAAGAATAGGGTGGTTCTCTCAGGCACAGATGAGGAAGGTAGAGTGTGGTGCTCAGTTCTGTGCATCGATCCGACCTTATCGATTTGTGGCAAGTAATACCGCCCACTGGAAAGAAAGTAAATGCCAGAGATAGCCACTGCAGTTCAAAATACGCCTCAGCCAGTCACAGTGAAACAAATTATATTGTTCACACTTGTGCCACATATGAGGGAGAAGAGGAAGAGATGGTGAGTGTGAAAAAGGATGCCCGGGAGAGGGGTGAGGTGATTTTTGTAGATGGGTCTTTGACCATTGACCAAGAGACAGGTCAGTGGTATGGGTACAGCTGGCCTGGGTCTTGTGGATGGGGCGTACCAGGTCAGACTGAAGAAACGGTTGCCTTCTCATTATTGTGCACAAGCGGTGGAACTGGTGGCACTTATAGAGGCATTAGAAATGTGTATGGGGAGGGCCATCAGTGTTTATTCGGACTCTGCGTACGTCACCTACACCGTCCATTCTGGGTTATCAAGACAGCAGAGAAGAGGGTTTAGGAGGTCTGACGGGCCTCCTGTCCAGCATGCTGTTCTGCTTTCCCTGCTAATCAAAGTGTTAACCTGGCCAGCGGAAATGATGCCAGAGTCAAGGTGGTAAAGGAGGCAGCGTATTTTCCATTCACAGATTCCAAGAAAATGGAAACCGTGCCCCAACAGGTACAGGTACCAGCCCTGTACATCACAGTCCCTGTACACCAGATAATAGAATTGCAAGGAAAGAAAGCTTCTAGAGAAGAAAAGGAGCTCTGGAAAAAGAGAAGATGTGTTCTCTCACCCACCGATTTGCATTGGAGACAGTAAGTGATTGGAAAAGTAGTAATGCCTGTAGAGCTGCTTCTTTTTGCTCTAGAGCAACTACATTACCTGTCGCATACTTCTTGATGACAAATAGCAGCACATCTCCAGGAGAACTGGTTCATCCCTAACCTACAAGAACAGGTAAGTAGATTTGTAGGGAATTGTGAAGTGTGCGAGGAGTTAAATCCTGGAAATGCCATATGTTCGGTGAAGGTGGTCTTGCCCAGGCCCTCTGGTCCATTCATGTAGCTCCATATCAATTTTGTGGACATGCTAACGAGCTGCAGTCACTTCAGATATCTAATTATTATGGCTTGTTCATTCTCCTGGTGGATTGGGGTTGGTCCCTGTTTATGAAAAGTGTTAAGATTATCTCTTCACAGGTTGTGTCTTCTCACCATCAGACAACAGGAGAAAAAGGAGAGACTACCGACTATCAGCACAAGACAACGCATCTCCCTGGGTACCTCATCTATATCTGGCCTTCATGCATCACTGGAACAAACGGCATTTCCATGGGCAGTTGGAATTGAATCTGCTGACAATAACTAATTCAGTGCAGAAACAAGGGCTGTGTGTGGGTGGGCAGCAGGGCTGGCTGAAGATGTGTCTTTGCTGCTGGGGGCCCATTTCAACATGATGGTTTAGGGTCGCAGCCTTAGCCACCAGTGGAGTTAAAGTAGACACACAAATACATCCAGGAGGCTAATAACCACATATTATCACGAGATGGCCAGCCAGCAGGAAGATGAAACACCAAACATCCACTGAAAAGGCAGGACACCTTATTTTTCAGCAAGGGGCTAATATAGAGAAACCTGAATAAAAAAGTACTGCAGGGGTCCAAGAGAGGTGTCGCCGGAAAGGACTCCAGCAAACGCAGCTTGTAATGTGCACGCTGCAAAGCGCACTTTTAAAGTCCTGAATGAAAGGGATATATTGCTGTGTCATAGGAAAGTTGACTGCCACATAGCCATCTGAACAACTGGTTTACGCCTCTCTTAAAAAACCTTAGACTAGAAAAAAGAAAATACGAAAATACCAGGAAACTGCACCCTACTTCAGAAAACAAACTGAAATAATCAACCTCTCATCTCAATATATAAAAAGAGATCCTCTCGGCTAAACAAGAGACTTGCAATAACAGAATCACACAAGCCAACTCAAGTACGAAAGAATTGTTCTCTATACTCAGAGAATTGGAAAATCCCATAACGCCTCAAGACAACTGCCTTAAAGATAAAAAATGGTGCTCTGACATCCAGCATGCATTATCCAATAAAGTCCTCAACCTCCAAAAGAAAATAGAATAAAGAGAGAGACATTAGCCTCCTCCTCATTGTCTACTACAATAACACTGCCTAAAACTAAACCGACCACCCAATTCTACTTCTCTAAAATCTCTATGCTAGAGGTGGAGAAAGTAATACTTAGACTAAAGACTTCCAACTGCAAAGGAGATCTCTGCCCAGCACAACTTATCAAAGATGCTGCGCGGGACCTAGCACCTTTTATCACAAAGCTGATTAATGCCTCTTTTACCACCGACACCATCCCAAGTAACCTAAAGGAATCTTGGGTGCTCCCTCTCCTCAAAAAGAAAACTTTAGACCCGGCTATACCCACCAACTATAGACCGATCACAACTGTGCCGTTTCTTCTAAAGATCCTGGATAAAGTGGCATACATCCAAATCCAGAACTTCCTCGAACTAAACCAACTACTTGGCTCCTGCCAATCCGGTGTCCGTCCACTCCACGGCACAGAAACTGCACTCATTGATCTTAAAGCCCAAATAGATAAGCTAAGAGACACTGGAAAACCAGCACTACTCCTTCTATTAGACCTATCTGCCGCATTTGACTTAGTGGATCACAAGGTCTTGTGCAACCA
The DNA here is from genome assembly GCF_040938575.1 of Ambystoma mexicanum. NCBI lineage: Eukaryota > Metazoa > Chordata > Amphibia > Caudata > Ambystomatidae > Ambystoma > Ambystoma mexicanum. The sequence goes on along the minus strand of NC_090932.1, from coordinate 1,617,859,119 downwards.
TCTAGACACAGCAGCACACTTCTCCACTGAAGCCATAGTGTGGATCCAATCATTCCTTAGTGACCGTACCAGCAGGGTCTTCTCTCCAACTGCAGCCGCGGACCCCATCCCTATCACTTGCAGTGTGCCACAGGGCTCATGCGTTTCACCAACGCTATATAACATGTTTACCAAGCTCCTGTTTAATGACTTGGACCATCTGGGTATTACCTACACAAATTATGCAGATGATACCAACATCCTCCTCCCACTCACTGGGGACTATGGTGAGGACCTAGCACTGGTAAACAGAATTTACAGCGTCGTTCAGGCATGGATGGCCACACATGGCCTATGCCTAAACGATGACAAAACAGAGCTTCTCATCTTGGGCACAACATCCCTCATCAACACACTAAGTACTAACTACTCTTCCTTCATCATCGATGAGAACTGTATCCAAGTAGCTAAGGAAGTAAAAACATTAGGCATATACCTTGACTCTACCTTACAATTTACCAAACAGGTAAATACTCTAGCCTCATCAACAGCTTACACATGTAAACTTATCAGAGCGGGAAACAATTCCTATCTCAGAACAGCTGCCTAACTCTAGCCAGAGCCTTAATCATCTCCAAACTAGACTATTGTAACACCCTGTACATTGTAGCAACTAAATCTACTATCAACAAAATTCAAATACAGCAAAATAACGCCCTCCGAGCAGCATTGAATATTCCTAAGAGAGAACACATCTCGGAAACAAGAAGGAAACACAAATGGCTCAATACCCATGAGAAAATTAAACTTAAAAATGCATCTCTCACACATAAATCACTAAACAATAAAGTCCCACAATACCTAGCAGACAGATTCTCCAGAACTAACTCTCTTACTAGCTAACACTAATCGCCTTCAAGTACCCAGGTTCAAACTCGCCACTATAGGTGGAACTAGCTTCCCAGTCAAAGCCGCACAATTGTGGAATGAGCTACCCACCACATTGAGAACAGAACATTCTTTCACCATATTCAGGCAAAATGTGATCCATTGGTTGATAGCGACTAATGTTAAATGAATGTATGAATTTGCCCTCATAACTGTTTTATCATTGTCTAATGACAATGCCTTACCAAATCACTAACCTGTCAACTCTCGCCCATGAATGACATGTTGTATTCTGTAACCTGCATTAAGCTATATGTATTCTTACCTCCTGCGCCCTTATACCCCAGGGTCCGGTGCGCATAATAAATACTCAACAAACAAAACAAACAAACAATATGGGGGTAGTTGTTGGGGGGCCTCCTTAGACTCGGGCCTTTCAACTGAAAGATTAAAAGGCCATGACGCCGTCCCTGGTGGTCAGTGGTGAGGGGTGGGGGAGAGGGAGGCAATGCAAACCTTTACCCGATTCAGATCTAAGGTGCAATTTGAAGGAATACTGTTGTATACAGGAGGCCACAAACGGTTCTACCCCGATGCACTGTCATCCAGAGATTGTCCCATGACCAGTGCTACAGTAAGTCATTTTGCAAAATGAAAACCAGAGAGAAACCCTGAAGTAGATGCTTGACATTAAGCATAACGCTGTCACCGCTGAGCCCAATTTGGGTCAGCAGTGAATAGAACATGCTAGGCCAGACCCTCTTGCAATAGCCCTAGGGTGACCAGATTTAAAAAATAAATGAAACGGGACAAGCCATAGACATAGAAGTAGGACTAAAGTAAATACAAATACAACTGTAGTCCTACTTCTATGTCACTGGCCTGTTGCGGGGGGGTGCGGAGGTCAGGAGGTTGGGAGGGAGTGTGCTCACAGGCACACTCCTCTCATTGGAGGAGAGTGGGCGGGGAGAGGGGGAGGAAATGGGGGTTTGAAAAGCATTTCACGCCCCCATATGTGCAGGAAGAGTTGCGACAGGACTGGATTTTGGGTTTTCAAAGTCGGGTCCTGGCAAAAACTAGGACCGTAGCCACCCACCCTTGGAAACCCGGGACGGGGTTTATAAAATTAAAAAACTCCCGGGACCCCGTGACGCAGGGAGATTTCCCAGGACTGTCCTCGAGCCCCCCTCGAGCTCTCATCCCACTTAAATCCATGGCTGCACCGAAGATTACATACGTAGCATACCCGTTTGCCTTTCCTTTATTTTACAACTCCCAGAATTCGTTGGTAAAATGAATGTCGGGGACTGCATATTTGTTTTTCTGGTAACATTGTTTTATCAGGTCAACCTGGGAATTCTGGTGGAATAAATGGTGACTTGGTATGATTGTGACATTGTTTTGTTGTGCGATTATATTGTGTACTCATTTCACTGCATTGGCAGGTGCTGCCCTTTATACATGATACGATAGCAGCCATTTTGAAAACAGCCCTGAGCACACGCATCATCAGTCGCCTTCCCATTGCTGAGGTTCTGGAGCTTGAAAAGACTGACTTCTGATGCAGCCTCTATTGATCACAGGTTGGTGCTTAATGATGTAAAGGAATTTTTGATGTTGCTGCTCCCGGCTGTTTAACCAGGACACACTTCAAAATGCAATGCAGCCGACGCTCCATGTGAACGGCTGCCGTAGTTATGAAAGAAAGCACTCTTTAATGACTCTGAGACTCCCTTATGTATTTGAAGAACAAACACCGCCTTATTTCAATATGTGCATTAAGGGAATACTCCCCACAGCGCCACACTCCGGTTCGCAGGAGCTATCAGGCTGTCTGTTGCTTCTCTTTGGTGATGTTACTTTTCCTATTTTGTAAAATTGTGCCATGAAAGGGGAAGTCTAGGTGATATGATATGATATGGCATTTATAACGCGCCTATGCACAGGTGTTTCAAGGCGCGACGAGGCAAGGGAGGGTAACAGAGCGAAGACAGACAGCGATCCTACTAGGCCAGGTGTCATTCAGATCGCGCAAGTGCAGGGGAAGGGGGAGAGGACAGTGCAGCACATGGGATAAGAAATAATAACAATAGGTAAGGTACAGCCAGCAGGTGGCAAGTGCAAGGGTAAGTGCAGACAACAGGTGTCAAGTGCCGGTAGTGGGACTTTTGGGATACAGAACAGTCCCCACGTGCAGGGTTGCCAGGAGGGCAGTGCAGGAGTGCGACTGGCGGGGGTGGGGAGGACCTGGGCCCGAGATCAGAGGGCGGCCAGGCAGCGGGTGCAAAGTCAGTGTCAGCCAGGAAGTCAGCAAAGGAGAGGAGGAGAAAAAGCTGAAGCAATGAGAAAGGTTTTGAGGTGCTTCCGGAACCGAAGATGATTCTCCTCAAGTTTCAGGGAGGCAGAGAGGCTGTTCCAGAAGAAGAGATCTACCACCTACTTGTTGCTTGGAGAAGCGACTGACCTTGAGGGAGTTTGAGGCAGATGAGCGAAGAGCTCGAGAAGGAAGGTATTTAGGAAGAGAGAGTTGAAGGTATTGAGGCCCTAGGCACCAGAAGGCCTTGTGGACAATGCAGAGGGTTTTGAACTTAATCCTCGCAGCCACTGGGAGCCAGTGTAGAGATTTCAGTCTTGGGGAGATACGATCCCTGGGCTTGAGGCCAAGGGCAAGTCTCGCAGTCCTGTTCTGGATAAGTTGCAGAGGGCGGAGAGTAGAAGCAGGCAGATTTAGAAAGAGGCTGTTTCAGTAGTCCAGCTTAGAGAGAACCAGAGCTCTGGAGACAGTGAGCTTCTGGGGGAAGGAGAGGAAAGGAAGAATACCTCTGAGGTGGTGAAGTTGGTAGTGTGACTTCTTAGAGACGTCAGAGATGTGAGGAGAGAAGGAGAGTGTAGAGTCGAAGATGACCCCGAGGTTTTTAGCCACACAGGTGGGAGCAGGAAGAGGGCCAAGAGAAGCCGGCCAGAGGGCTACAGGAAAGGAGGGAGCGGGAGTGCCAATGAGGAGAATCTCAGTCTTACTGGCATTAAGGCAAAGGTCATTGGCGGCATACCACTCCTGGATAGTAGACAGTCAGAGATGAGGGAAGTAGAGCAGGAGCCCGTGGGTAGCCTGAAAATGAGCTGGGTGTCATCCGCATAACACTGAAGGTTGGGGCAGATGCGGTGGGCCAAGAGTGCCAGGTATTGGCTGAACAGCAGGGGAGAGAGGTTAAACCCCTGGGGGACACCACAGGTAGAGAAAAAGATAGCGGAGAGGACGGACCCAAGTTGGACCTAAGAGCGTCGGTCGCAAAGGAAAGAAGCCAGCCATGCCAGAGCCTGACCGGTGATACCCAGGTTATCACGGAGATGGTTGAGCAGGATGGCGTGGTTGACAGTGTCAAAGGCAGAAGAGAGATCACGCAGGATGAGGACGCAAGGGGTGTTAGAGTCAAGATTGGAGAGCAGGTCTTCACAGATGTTCAGGAGAGCAGTTTCCGTGCTTCTGGCAGCTCTGAAGCCAGACTGATGGTCATGGAGACACCCAACAGATTCAGTGTGGCGATTAAGCTGGGATATGGTCAGTTTCTCCAGGAGCTTGCCCAGGAAGGGAGTGATGGAGGTTGGGTGATAGTTGGCCAGGCAAGAGGGGTCGGCAGCGGATTTCTTAAGAAGAGGGTGCACAAGGGAGTGCTTCAGGGGGGATGGGAAGACTCTAGTGGTGAAGGAGTGATTACAGACATCAGCCAGGGAAGGAGCCAGGGAGTCGATGTGGCCATTGATAGTTTTAGAGGAACAGGGGTGAACCTGTTTCGACGAGACTTTCATAGATAAGACTTGTCTAGAAACCTTGTCTGCGGAGAACAGGGGAAAGGCAGAAAAGGAGGGAGGAGAGGTGGCTGCAGAATGGCCAGAGGAAGAGTAGAGAGTGGGGGGAGGGGATAGGAGGAGAGAGAGGACAGGATGTCCTGAGTTTTAGAGATGAAGTGAGACGTCAGTGCCGTACAGAGGGCCTGGAGGGGGGGTGGAGGGGACAGGTGAGGTAGAGACTGCGGCAGGATTGGCCAGTTCCTTGCAGATTTTAAAGAGTTCAGCGAGTTGTTTGATGCCTCAGAGACGCGGGGTTGGATATGCATTCTCTTCTTGGTTAGGACAGAGAGCCGGTATTGCCTTTGCAGCAGGCGCCATGCCAGTTTGTCAGAGGATGTACATGAAGCACGCCATTTCCTCTCGGCCACCCTACACTTGCGTTTTAGGGTGACGAGGTCAGTGTCGTACCAAGAGTTGCACTTGGCTTTGTGCTTCAGGTGGATTCCTATGACGGGGCAAGGATATCAAGAGTATCAGAAATAGCAGAGTGGAGAGTGGAGAGGGCTGTATCAGGATGAGACTCAACCAGGGATTGAGGGGGGTGAGAAGGTGGCAGCGAAAGCCTCAGCTGACACGCGCTTCATGGGTCGAATGACCGAGAAGGTGGCTGGCAATGATGGAAGTGGCTTGGCCTGGGGGTGGGGAGGGTGAGGTGGGAGAAGAGGAGAAAGTGTTCACTCCAGGAGAGAGGAGTGGTGAGAGGGACAGAGAGGGGAAGGTCTGAGGAGATCAGAACATCAAGAGTGTGCCCTGCAGAATTAGTCGGGCCAGAGGGGAGAATAGTGAGTGAGAGAGAGTCGCAGAGGTCACAAAAGAGTCCAGAGGGAGGACTGGAAGCATCTAGGTGGATGTTGAAGTCTCCAAGAAGGAGGAGTTGATTAGTTGAGGCCAGGAGTGAGGAGGAGAGGTCCACCCACTCAGAGAGGAAGGATGAAATCTGAACAGGTGGCCGATAGATAGTAGCCACGGTAAGTGAGTGGCTAGGCGAGAGAGAGAGCCTGCAGACGAGGTATTCAAAAGAGGAGTAGGACTGCATAGGAGTGACAGAGGCAGAATCCACTCAGGGAAGATCAGGGCTACACCCCAACCTGAGCGGTTGGCCCTTGGCACGGAGAGGATCTTGTAGCCATCAGGTAAGAGTGAATCAAAGCTTGTGACAGAGCTGGCCGTGAACCATGTCTCGGTGAGACCGAGAACATCAAGATCTAGTTCTTCCAGAAGGCGGCAGATATCAGAGGAGTGTTTGACAGCAGAGCGAGAGTTTAGAGTGGCAAGATGGAGAAGGTTGCCATCCTTGAAGGACTTCTGGGGAGGGGTACAGATCAGAGGTATGCCCTGCAGAGGTGGGGAAGGAGCTGAGAGGGAAGGGGATGGAAAGGTAGCCAGGGAGGAGGCAGAGGGGGGAGGCAAGGTAGTCAAGGAAAGGGGAGAGGGGACCGCAGGAGAAGAAAGGAAGTTGATGAGGCACGGGAAGCATCTATCAAAGAGGTGAAGGTTGGCCTGAGGGTCTTGGACCAGGACGGTTCCATTGGAGTAGACATTAATGATGACTTTAGAGGAAAGGAAGGATGCCAGGAGGGCCTCCCAGCGGGTGCCACATTAATGGGAGAAGAGGAGAAGGGGGAGAGCACAGAGACCATATGAAGGGTCCATAGGTCTGGTGAAGGCACCACAAAGAGGATGTCAGTGAGAGTTTCCTTAGAGGAGGCACTGGTGTAGGTGTCAGCGATAGGGAGGCCTGGGTTGGAGACCAGGATGTCCTTTTTAAACTTTTTCCTATCAGATTTAGTGAGGAGAGCAGGATAGTCAATAGAGAAGCAGTTAGAAAAGATAGGAGAGACAGAGAGCACCATAGAGTAAGTGGGAGAGGGTGGAAGGGAAGACTAGCGTAGGTCAGTGGAGTAGGCAGACCAAAAAGCCAGAGGCAGGCAGGTTGCGCAATAGGACAGAAGACAACACTCAAGAAGGAGCTATTCAAAAAATGCACCGGTTTGAGACAGGTAGGAGGGCTCACCTAAGTTTGAGAATCCTAAAAAGGGGAGAAAGGCCTAGGTTTCACAATGCATTTTAATTACTGATACAGTGCAAATTGTAAACGACAGTGGGAGAAAAAAACACCTAAGTTTGAGAATCCTAAAAAGGGGAGAAAGGCCTAGGTTTCACAATGCACGGTTTCAAAATAGGACTAGAACGTCAGATACACAGGTTAAGAGGACAATCGTAATGCAATTTTGAGAACACAGGAGAGAACACCTAAGGTTGGGAGTAGAACAGGAGTTAGCAGAGTAGTAAGAGGGCTAATCCTGGTCCCCTGTGGACACCTGCAGACACAGCCAGAAGCCGCCTCAGTGGTAGCCGCCCTTGGCCAAGTGGCCCTTAGCCGTGGGGCTGCCGGGCAGAGGGCTGCCCAGGGAGGGTCAGTAAAAGGAGTGGAGTGGAAGCCCAAGCACGTCCTGGGAGGAGGGTTGGAGGCGGGAGGTGAGAGGGAGGAGGGACCAACAGACAACACCGGAGCACAATTAGGAAGCGGGCAGGACCCGGGGGACATGAGGCAGTAAGGCACACTAACACAAAAGGGCTAAAAACCAAATAACAGAGTCCAGAGAGAACGGAGATCAGCCTGAATTTGAGTCAACCAATAGCACAAAGCACCAATTTTTTCCTTGTGTGACTTCGATTGCTATAACCGTCTCGATGTTATGTGCATGGGTCTTACATAGAGCTGGGCGAAATGGTTAAATTCCGTACAGCCAGCAGCGGAAGCAAAATCTGTTCCGATGTGCCCCAATCCACCATTCCGCCACCCCTGTGCCACGAAAAGAATGGCACAACGTTGCTCGTGCCGCTGCGTGAACCAAAAAGAGCAGCACAATTTTCTAGTGCCGTTGCACAAACCCCACATGAATCGGAAAGAGCTGCATCAAGTTTCATGTGCCACTGCGCAAACCAACAAGAGCGAAGCAAAGGTTCCCGTGCCTTCGCGTGAACCCCACAGAAATCGAAAAAAGAGCTGCGGCTGCACGATTCTAGAACAAATCAAAACAAAAAAGGCGCAACGTTTCTTATGCCGCTGCGTGAACCTAGCACAAATGGAAAAACCTGTGCAAAGTTTCTCCTGCCGAAGCGCAAAACTAGTACAGGTAAAAAAAAAAGATCGACACAAAGTTTTTCGTGGCGCTGTGCAAAACTAGCACAGGTCGAAAAAGAACCGCACAAAGTTCTCATCGCGCTGTAAAAAACTAGCACGGTTCGAAAAAAGAACTGCACAATAACTAGCACAGGTAAAAAAAAGAAAAAAGTTTCTCGTCTCATTGCACGAAACGAGCATGGTTCGCAAAAAGCTTCATGAAGTTTCTCATGTCACTGCGCAAACATAGCCCGACTCAAAACCCAGCGCAACATTTATAATGACACGGTGCAAAACTAGTAAAGTTTGGAAAAACCCACACAAAGTTTCACGTGTCGCTGTACGAAACTAGCATGGACAAAAAAAAATACCTCTGTGACGTTTCTCATCTCGCAAAACGAAATCAACATGGAAGCAAAAAACCATGCTCCATGCGAAAACGCACAAGACAGGGCAACGCTTCAGTGTTGGCAGAACTGTAATGCTGATTTCGCGGAACAGGCAGAAGCGGAACCCAGTGCGAATTCCTCACTCCACTTCACGGGCGAAAATGTGGCTTAGCCCTAGTCATACATTGCACAGCTAATGCTTTTTGCATCCCCACCTGGCGCATGGGCATGCCATGGTGAAGCACCTTTCAAGCACATGTTAACACAACCTAACACACTTTTACCTACTAAAGGGCTACCTAAGCACCGAGATTACAGATATGTCTTGTTCCCCAACTCATTGTTACTCCTTTTATCAAGTTCAGAAGGATGAAGGACTGAGTGGACATTATGACAGCCTGCCTGTATACTTCTAGTCTAGATGTCCACCCCAACCCACCAGATGTGGGCAAAGAAATTCTCTAGAAGACAAAGCATCAGGGAACACAAACACACATGTGTAATGCACATCCTCTTTGACTGATGCATTAATTCAGCATCCTTCTAGAATATTCTTGCTATTATACAAGGCCTCTACCTCATCACATACTTTCCTTTCCTTGGCACCCACCTTCCATTCCCCTCTCCCTTGTCGACAGAAACCACCATGAATAGTTCACACAGGAAGAATGTAGTTTAACGTTCACTTTCAGAGACGTCTTTATGGGAGGGCAAAAGGGGCACTTGCCCAGGGCCCCCACCTTGGAGGGGGCCCCCACAAGGATGCCTGATCTAAAGTAAGATTACATTGTTCACCAGACAAATAGCACACGCCAGGAGATTTTATGGCATGCCGCTGAGGTGCTACACCTATTGTCTGTCTGTTTTGACAAGTACATTCTGCCTTGATCAATTAATCATGTAATGCTTTCTATGTTCACTGTGGAATACAAAGTTGGTGTGTTTCATACGGCAAAACATCTGTAGCATTCTTTCCTTCCTGTGGGAATTATGTTGTTCATGTGCAATAGCCAAAGTTGAAATCCATATTGATAAATTGAGTGCCACAATGGTTCAGACGTTAGCTCAGTGTGTTAAGCACTCATTGCAGAGATGTGTGTTCATATGAAAGATTAGAAGAGCACATTCCAACAAGGCTGGCTGAACCTTTCCTATGTCTGAAGTTTATAAACCTACCTGCATATGTATTTGGTTTTGCAACATAAGAGGTGATATTATCAGCAATGCTCCTGCACCAGATACGGGTTGCTATAAAAACTAACATGTCATTCGTATGGTGATGGTCTAGAAATTGGTTTGTTCAGATGGGGCATTCTAAAACCTAGGCAATCCCCTCCAAAGATGAGCATAAACTATTAGTCCAAAAGGTGAATAAAAGACTGTGGGACCAAAGTGTTCATGTTTGTATCCAGGCTTTGCCAGCAGACGATACAGTGATCCTGGTCAGATCATATATATCTTGCATTACTGTGTTGTCTTCTGTGAGGTTTGCCTTCTTGCATGCTGGTGGCATCGTTTAGCTCATTACTTGATCTTTCTTCTTATGTAGGCCATTTGAGTGGAAGGGGTGGTAGACAGGAGAGAGCGGACCAGATGTTGTAGGCATTGGGCAAGCATATTTTAAGGTTTGTTCGTTTGACACAAACAACTTGCTTTTATTTGTTTGCTTTTTTTTTGTATAAAACTCTAAGGTTTTTCTGCACGTTTATGAATGACAATTTCACAAGCCATTGTTTTGGAAGTATTTAAAGCTCAAAAGTACGAAAGACATACCTAGATTAAATCTGTGATATCACATCGATTCCTATGCTGGTACTTATATACTTCCCTTGATGATGGAGAGAATGTAGCTAGAATAATTCCCATTTTTGCGCAACACCCTTCTGCAATATTTTGGTTTTAAAAATTGTCAGGTTTGGAAATGTGATTTATGTACTGTGAAAGTCAGTTTTATAAAATGAGATTGTTTTAGTACATGGTAAGAGCTGTTCAATTGCAGAAATTGCGAAGTTGGCACACATCCCAGCTTCACCCCGTAAAGCAATATGTGATCCTGGGCATCTCATTTAATCTTGTATTGTCTAACCTCTGTGTTGCCAGTCCCTAAACCTTTCAAAATTGTCAGCCCCTCAGTGTGATTTCCTTCTCAGGGTATGATCTTCATAAAAGCCTCACTCATGGTTTCACTGGCTATAGGGTTGCTTCTACTATAATAGTGAGCATTGATATACTGCACACCACAGGCACTTGTTCCCCTGAGCTCTAATGGCAATGCTATTTGAAAACAATGTGCCACTTCTAATCTCAGTCTGTCTGGATAGAGGCACCTTCCTGGTAGCTTCTAATCTGCCTCCACTATCCATGCTATGGTATGAGCAGCTTTCTCCTTCCTTACAATTGGTCTACTCTATCAATTCTTGAGCACTTTTGCATTCTCTGAGACAGCTAATGTGTGCTCTCTGCCTATTCTGTGTTACATGTACCTTTTAAATACAGTACTGCATTAATGCTACAGGCTGCATACCTTCCCGAATGATATTGATAAAAAAGTATCCTATACTAGAAGAGAAGTAACCTCTTCGTAGATTGCTAATGTTGGCCTTCAAATGCTACTTTATCAATCTGATCAGAGCAAGAATGAAGAGGGTAAAGGGACTTAAAGGGAGTAAACATGCTTATTTTGAATGCTGCGAGGCGGCATGTCTACCTATGGGCATTGCTCACGGTGGGGGCGAAGGGTGTCACCAAATATACTTGATCACTTAATTCCTTTGGTTTGATTGAGGGGGGCCCAAAGATGTCCATGCACAGGGTCCCAAAAAAGCTTAAGATGGCCCTGATCACCTTCAAGGTTCCTATGTAGTGTGATGAATCCTGCAAAGTCCTCACAAAGACCCCACCTAAAGTCCCTTCACAGCTGGCCAGGGAAAGGCAGATGCTTCCTGATCCTGACCCTGGGGGTGAAATTGTGTGATATGTCATTTAAAACGTGCCTGTATTCTGAAGTGTTTCTGGGCGCGACAAGATAAGTGAGGGAAGACAGAGGGAGGACAAGACAAAGGGCCTCATTACGACCCTGGCGTTACGGGGTAAACAGCACCGTAAAAGGTGCCGGCGCCGTTTACCCCGTACCGCCTCATTACGAGGTCCCCTCGCGGGACCCAGGAAGCAACGCCTGGTCAAACCAGGCGTGCTTACTGGGTCCCGCGAGGGGAAGAGGGAGCAAACAACGGGCCAACTCGTAATGGCCCGTTGTTTGCTCCCTCTCCCATTCCCATTCAGCCCTATGGGGGCTGAAATGGGAATGGGGAAGGACCAGGTGCGGGTTCTTGGAGGGAGGAATTACCGGGCCTTCCGAACTCGGAATGGCCCGGTAATTCCTCATTCTGAGGACCCAGACCCGGACGCGATTTCGGCGGCAGCCATGTCGTAATGAGGCCCAAAAGATCTTACTACGTCTTGTGTCATTCAGATTGTGCAAATGCGACAACGCAAATGCTGGGGGAAGGTATTAGCCAGGGGAATCACTGGGAGGTGAAGGGCCCCAGGGGAACAAAAAGACTTGGTCGGGTGAGACACAGTATTTGTCTTCTTTAAGAAAGGAAGTATCGGGGATACCGGAATATGTGATGGCTTGCTGTCAGATAAAGCTTCTATTTTCCCAAGCTCACTATTTAAATGTGGGTGAAAAACATTATAACCAGTTATGTGGTGAGAGTAAGAAAACGCCATGTAAAATCACTGACATTCGTAAGGATGAAAGCTTCTATGGGAGTATTAAAAATGAGCCTTTAAGAATTACCAAACTAAACTCTGAAAACCATAATTCCGCAGTAAAATTAAACACTTCATTAAATCCTTATAATACTCCTTCATGGAACATAAATAAGGAAATAAATTAACTTAGTGTTGATCCTTTCATTGGAAAAGCTGATTATGGCATTGTGGACTCCATTTCCCACAATTCCCAATGTATTGGGATGAAGAAGAGTGCTGCAGAGGCACAAGACTGCAAGTTGCAGCCTTTTAGGGATAATGACCCACACCTGAGGGAGACTGGGAGGCATACATGGCCCCCTCAAGTGCAGGCTATGTATAAGAGTAGCAGCATGAGGTGGAGTAGTTGTGGTCTTTCCACATTGCAGCAGAAGCAGAGGATAATCTGGAAGGAAACGGAAACGCCGGGACCAGTATCATATTTCGCACATTTGCCGGTCCTGAGAGGATATCTTTCTCCTTAAATTTTCATTGCAGAGGTTGCGCAGTGGAAAGCATTGAGGATGGAAGATTTCCCACTGGAGACCTGAATTGCAGACGTTGTGCGGTGGGAAGTGTAAACTTTGTAAACTTTCCACAAAGGGAGGCAGGCTCTGGTGGCAGGTGAGCACCGGAGAGCCTGTGGAGCAGAGGAAGCTCTTTTTCCGAAAGTCGTGGGCCAAAGGGGACTGAAGGAAGCAGGTTGCCGGGCGGCGCTAAGAGGCAGAATATCTGGAGGCAGCGGAGCGAGCGGATGCGCATGCCAGACCCATTGAATTCACTGTTGAGTTGGGACCCCGGAGAGCTCTGTAAATCGGCTGCTGGCCAAGCAGGGGAGTTCTAAGCAGAGAACCATTACAAAGAAAGTGGAAGGGACAATTAACCTTATTTTGAATACCTAGCTGATGTGAAGCAGAATGAAAATTCATGTGAGAACCAAGCCGATATAAAAAGGAGGAACTGGCTGGCTAAGAACCTGACAAACAGAACAAAGGGGTGTGGGTGTGCATGTATGGGCCAGAATAAAGGCCAACCACAAGAAAAGGCAATAACCTAACAAAACATTATAAACAACTGTTGGCGAAGCCAAAAGAGAATAATACCAAAGCAAGTTAGAAAAAAACAACATTGCCAAAGTCAAGAGAGGGCAATTAAGAATTCAAGTGTTTGTAAAACAGATTGCCAATATATAAAGAAGGTCATAAGAGGAACTGACTTAAACCCACATTGCCAAAACTAAAGAAGTGTGAGACGGAAAGAGAATCATTTATATATCACACTGGATGGGTAACCCCTAAACCATGGAACTGGGGAACAACTAGGTAGCAAAAAATCCCAAAGGGAAAAAGAGTTCGCATGGAAGAGTACTGTATTAGTTTGAGTACTCGATTATAAAAAATAGAGGCGAAGAAGAGAAGGAAGCCCAGACATACATATTCACATTTTCATTTATTAATTTATTATCATTATAAAATTGCATAATATATATAAACATCAAAACAACAATAAAATAGATGAATCAATTTAAGTATAAAAATTCTTGTCAAATCTCATATCTCAATACATTCAATCGCAGTTTAGTTGCCACAATTCATAACCTTGTATTACTCAAGGTAGAGCATCGCTGTCTCATTTTTACTGTGCATACTGTGCATATATGATCTTCAAATATCAAGACAGTTTCGGCGAATTCAACCTATCTGGCTCAATTAAGCGAGCCAGTAGTCGCCTTCTTCAGGGCGCACTAAATGTTGCAAATATGAACCTAGAACATACTAATGCTTGAATTTTGATCTATCATTCAGTAGTTCCCACAGGTAAAATCTTTGTACAATTCATAAGGGCTTGATTGTAGATCTGGAAGTCTGTTGGAGACATTGACCCTAGGTTGGTCCAAAGGTGGTGCCGAAAAATATGTTTGTTTCGATCCGCCACCCAAGCTGGACTGATGATGCAAGTGAATTTACATCTTAAAATGTTTCAAAATCTTAAACGAGGCCGCAATAGACTCCAGTCTGCAACAGGGTCGAGAATATTCCAAGTTTTTAAATCTTAAATGGTGTGTGGTCGACCCGGTCGGAGAGACCAACAATTCCAGAACCCGTAGATGAAAAACCGTAGGTGGAAACCCGTTTCCCGTAAATCCAGTTGCACAAGACTGCCAGGAAATCAACAGGCAATTGCAATTGCCAGGATGACCTGTTGATTTCCTGGCAGTCTTGTGCAACTGGATTTACGGGAAACGGGTTTCCACCTACGGTTTTTCATCTACGGGTTCTGGAATTGTTGGTCTCTCCGACCGGGTCGACCACACACCATTTAAGATTTAAAAACTTGGAATATTCTCGACCCTGTTGCAGACTGGAGTCTATTGCGGCCTCGTTTAAGATTTTGAAACATTTTAAGATGTAAATTCACTTGCATCATCAGTCCAGCTTGGGTGGCGGATCGAAACAAACATATTTTTCGGCACCACCTTTGGACCAACCTAGGGTCAATGTCTCCAACAGACTTCCAGATCTACAATCAAGCCCTTATGAATTGTACAAAGATTTTACCTGTGGGAACTACTGAATGATAGATCAAAATTCAAGCATTAGTATGTTCTAGGTTCATATTTGCAACATTTAGTGCGCCCTGAAGAAGGCGACTACTGGCTCGCTTAATTGAGCCAGATAGGTTGAATTCGCTGAAACTGTCTTGATATTTGAAGATCATATATGCACAGTATGCACAGTAAAAATGAGACAGCGATGCTCTACCTTGAGTAATACAAGGTTATGAATTGTGGCAACTAAACTGCGATTGAATGTATTGAGATATGAGATTTGACAAGAATTTTTATACTTAAATTGATTCATCTATTTTATTGTTGTTTTGATGTTTATATATATTATGCAATTTTATAATGATAATAAATTAATAAATGAAAATGTGAATATGTATGTCTGGGCTTCCTTCTCTTCTTCGCCTCTATTTTTTATAATCGAGTACTCAAACTAATACAGTACTCTTCCATGCGAACTCTTTTTCCCTTTGGGATTTTTTGCTGGAAAGAGAATCATTGTCAGCAATTGGTTGATATTGACGTAGGGAAACAAGAGTGGAAGGAGGGCAGTTCTTCTAATCAGAGGCATCCAGGAGGAGTGGAGCATCACCTGAATTGCGTGTGGCAATCACAAGAGTGTAGCAAACCAATGTGATTCTTGTTTTCCCAGAAGAAATACCAAAACTGAAGTTGTGAAGCAAAAGACATTGCTGACTTGTTGGAAGCCAATCCTTAACACATAAGTACTTATAGTTAGGAGAGTTGTGACAAATTAACTTCCGGGGCACCAGTAGTCCTGGGATGAATATCGGTTTCTAAACCATCAATCAGCCCCACACCTCTACTACACCAGAAGGTATCAAAACAGATCGGAAACACAAGCAAATTATAAACCTCTTTGTACAATTTTGGTAACATGGATGGAACCACAGGCTTATCTCTGAAAGGTCGTGGATCGTTGGTTAGTTGTACCTCAGTGAAAATATAATTATTACCCAGTGATAAAAGGAACTGTCGAGTCAAGGTTGTATACAAATATCTAATTTATTATTATCACAACAGACAGTTCTAGCACCCTACAAATATGACCCACCCTGTAAAGGAATGCAGAGGACAATCAAAGAAGGAAACGTGATCCACTCTGGATAGTGACAGGAGGGTAGTCGGTATAGTAAATAATCACAACAGTTCAAGGATGCTTGGTTTCAGCACAAAGTGAGCAATGGGTCGTAACATGTCACTAGGGGCTTTCGCAGAAGGACCAAAGGGACATAACCACAATGTACCTTGTGCATGTAGACGTTCTTGGTGCTCGACAGTGTAGATTCGGTTTCATGGCGCTTTGCAGCTCCTGCAACAGAATTCAAGACGGGAGACAGCTGCAGGTATCAGGAGGTAGGCAGTTAGGCGAGAGAGGCAGGACGGACGGCTGCAGGCTGGCCTATATGGCGGCTCAGGATCAGGAATCATTGTCTCAGTGTCGGTTGGTGGGTCTGAAGCACGTGGAGGTGTCTTGGGCAGCATGAGCAACTGCGGCATAACAACAGTCAGTGGTGCAGTCGGTTGCAGCTGGAGGGGCTGCACTGGCTCGAAAATATCCTTTAAGGCAGACATCTGTGGATGCTTGTTGATGCACTCCTCCTAGCTTCTTCACCGGGCTCATGTCTTCCTTTAAGGCAGATGGCCCAAAGCGAAGAGAGTATTGTAAGCAACTGCCTTGTCATCGGTTTGGTTCAGACACACTCTGGCACTTCCCACCTAGGAAGCTTGCTTGCAGAGCGTAGCAGCACATGCTGTGTATTGGCTGGGTACCGGCTCTGGAGCTGCTGGAGGGTCCTCTGGATTCAGTATATCCCTCTGTTCCCTGGGAGATGTTTACAGTAGAGATCCTGGCCTTCCTTCACTGGCAGAAGCTGTAAAGCAGACTGTACCTTCAGCCAGGGTACAATGCTGAGTTCTTCTTGTTACTCCTGGCAAAGTCTTCAGATGATCTGCCAAAAGTTGGGCTTGTCCCACTTCTAAAGCAAATGGGCCCCACTGATTGGTGTAGGCTAAGCCTACCTTAATGAACCAAACCCCGTTCCCCACCAACAATCTCCTGTATGCGTGAGGTCATGGCTCGACTGCTTTGAAACAGAAAAGGTAAAGTGGTGAAAACATGTAATAATAAGTCCCACCCATCTTCCTGTCTGTTGTGGATCAAAGGGTTCTTCTGGTTAATGGATCTTTTTTATCATTCCTGATTAAAGCGGCAGGTCTCCCTTGAAGCTGTGTCAAGACCATGCTTTTTGGCTCCGTCAAACAACATACTCATACCGTCTGAATGGGGTCTCCCTGCGGGGATGACTACTGTAAACGTGCAGTACCAGACATGACAATTCACTGTCAATCGATAATGAGGGTGGGAGCTGGCATCAGGTTGACAGAGTGCATATAAAAGGATGTTGGGGTTTCTTGTAACCTTTGATAGCCTCTGCAGGCAGGCCCCATAGGCCTGTTTAAATAAAATTTTGATTACTATGCAAATGATGCCATCAGCTGCATGACTCAACACAAGGACAGGGCAGATCCGTGGAGCCTTTGTTAGTTAATTAGGCTGCCCATGCCAGGGGGAAGATTTGGCCCTCCCCCTTCTGAGATAACATATCATACTCCTGGCTGTCATATCCAAACTAAATATGACACAGGGGACTGTGCCTGTAGGCTGTGTCCACCCAGAGTACACGGGTCTATGCGTATGTCATGCAGTGAGCATAGGCAAATGTGTGCAGATTATCCCCACACATTTTCCATAGGGTGATCTATCATTATTCAATTTCATTTAAGATTTCAAAAAATTCAAGTTGTGCTTTCAACCACCGTGCAACTTGTTGAATTCCTCACAGGGGTACACCAGGGCAGAGGACTTTGTAGACGTAGGCCTCGTAGGTATGTGGACCAGGTGGAAGTCCTTGAAATACTGTGGTGTGGTTAAAAATCTTGATGAAGAAGCTGAAGAACCTCTAAGGTTTTTTTTGTGTGAACTATTAAGGAATCATCCAGACCAATTAATATTGCTGAAGCAAGTGTGTATGAACTACTGCTGCAGGAGTTCCAAATATTGCTAAAACAAGTGCTGTGAACTGTTATAGAATTATCCTGATCAAGATATTTTCGGTGATCCTAATGCAAAAAGGAAGTATTATTGGTTGATTAGAAAAAGTTGCTTTGAAGTGGAAATAGGACAAATCTTGTTGAACAATTCTAAACTATTGGAACCTTTGTTTTCGAGTTGGAACCAAAAGAACTGCCTGAAACATTCAACTACTGGAACTTTGTTATAAGCCAGGATTTCCTTATCTTTTTTGAAACTGTTTAACAGAATCCTGCCTGAATCTGGGTAAGGGGAATTCACCCAGATGATAAGGAGTGAGAGTTATCATGAAGTGAACTTAACTGTTATTTTTGTTGCTTTTGAACTGCCATGTATTACCTTGTTGAGAATGTACAAGTGTGAAGGACAGAAACCTTTCATTAGAGAGTTTCCTTTAGTTTATTTTAGGCAGGGGAATCCTTGTCAGTGTGGGGATAATGAGGCATTTATCCAACCTTTTGAGTTAATATAATGTCATTTTTTGAAAAAGCTTCAGACCTTTCTGACCCCTTACAGTACTGACCCATTCACCAGACTGTATCATGTTTTACTTGATGCCACATTTCATATTGTAAAACAACCTAGGTTTATCTTTTGCCTCAGTGACTCTACACAACACCAATCTATGTCCTCCACTTTTCTCGACAGTCTACTGATCGTCCTCACATCACCAAAACCAGTGTTAGAACTACTATATGTATTTGGAAATGTGTTTTTCAAGTTATACTGTGCAGTCAGGTGCACTCTACTGTCCACCTCCTATTGCAACCCATCACTGATCTGCTACTCTATTCATAGTGCTTCCATTCTCTTCTGGAGGATTCACTAGCACACAGCTCGGGTTCGTACCGTGCTCCTTCCAATACTTCTTCATTCCCCCAGTGACAACAATGGACATATTTTCACTCAATTGATTTGTCAGAAACACTTTTTCCCCAAGCACATGGTCCATTAACTGAATCACCTTTGTGACTCAAACGATGCTCGAAATTGTAGGTTCAGGCAATTGAGACATGCAATCCTTCATAACCACATTGAAAAGTGGTACTTGTCAAAACAATTGCTGCAA
The DNA here is from genome assembly GCF_040938575.1 of Ambystoma mexicanum. NCBI lineage: Eukaryota > Metazoa > Chordata > Amphibia > Caudata > Ambystomatidae > Ambystoma > Ambystoma mexicanum. Next base: position 1,617,840,381 of record NC_090932.1, on the reverse strand, counting down.
TCCATGATGTCACTTTTCAACTGGTCTCACAGTTCCTCCGTGCTACTGATTAGATAAAGAATAATGATTAGATAAAGAATAAATCCTACACTTGAGATCTGACTTGAAACAGGAAGCTAATTCACATTTTCTTCAAAAATATACACTTGTGTGTCCTTATGCACACTCAGTCCTTGCATCATGCACTGCAGGAAGATTCTTTTCACTTCAACCCATCTCACAGACACTCTAACCCCAGCATCATTGAAAAAACAAATCCCCTACAACAAGCATTGGCAAGGTCAACACCTTTGACTTTTGTGTAGGGACCAAATATTCATTTTCCAGGTATAACCTGGCCATAAGATATCAACACCTGAAAACATTTCTTAGGACAGAAGCTTATTAGGTAGTATCTATCAAATTCCTGTTCTATGCCTATACAAGATCCAAAATTGTTGGCTTTGGCAATGCATGTTTTATTATGAATTAAGCTTAAGAACAGATGCAAGGAGAAAAAGTGCAGAATTCTCAGGCTCACATTGTTGGGACAAACTCCCAGGTATGCCAGAGGGCCACTAGGAGTTCCCGGACTCTCAGAAGGCCCAAAACCTTCCACAGGATGAATGTAGGACTCAAACAAACAGCAAGTCCAAACTGCGGTTCATTACAGCAAAAAACAGGGATCAGTACAGGGACAGAAGAAATCCGTGGACGTCTCAACATCTCCTGGCTTGCAGGCCAGTTTTGACCTAAAATTGCATCAGAGTGACGTTACAACCTGGGCCCCTCTATCGGCTTACTGGATTGGTCGTCAGGAGCCGAATAACCTATATAATCGCCTATAAGTTTAGTTTAGTTTAGTTTATTATTTGCAGAGCGCACCTAACCCTGAGGTATCTGGGCGCTTGAGCATAGCTAATTGTTACAATACATACACATGGAGACAGAAGACAGGTGGCTTGTTAACAATGGTTACAAGTTGATTAAGGTGCCAACATCAGGAGTAGATACAGGGAGGCTGCGGCAGCTGGGAACAATTCACAGTTGGCCGTAGCGCAAGATATGAAAGATCAACAAGGTAACAACATGGTCAGCAGGTCTACACAGTATTAAGATCGCAAGCCTAACAGAGGCCATATAAATAACAGTAGTAAGATCGACACAACAATGAGTATAGGCAGTAGATGTGGTCAGGGATAAGTTTAGTGTTGCTGAGCAAAGAGCCATGCTTTCACTTTAGATATAAAAGTCCCAAAAGAAGGTCCAGCTCTGATGGTGGTGGAGAGGGAGTTCGGGTACTTTTCTGCTAGCACAGGGAAGCTGGACGCACCTGCTGTTTTTTACTTTGTACTTAGGGATGTTGAGACAGTGTAGGTAGAAGGATCTTGTGGGTCCTAGTGCTATCCTACAGGCTATTGTATGCCAGGTGGCTGGCCTGGTCCATCCCCAAGTCCCTATCTATAACAAAGTTGCAGCATGAGGGTCTTACCATTGGTTCTTGCCTGTTGCTGCCCACCCCTACGATACTGAACTGTGAGTGGCTAGAGCTGTCATCCCCAGGCCTGAATCCGCAAAGGGTCTCAGCTCTTGGTGTACCTTTTGAAGGTAATAAGAACAACTTTGTGTCTGCATTGTAACTTGTGTGTACCACCTTAGTCTATGAGAGTATTAATTCTCTAACACTTGTCTCACATTGTAACATCTTTGTTGTGAGTTTCTGTCTGGCGGCGTGAGATCAGCTCCCTTTCCCAGTGCTGGTTGCTGTCCATTGTGTGAGTCAGCCGGATCACGTGTTCGGAGACCATGATTTGGGGCTCTGCAGCTCTGAATTATGAAGAATTATTTGCATGTGTTGCAGCTGGTGCTACTGTCGTTCAGGGAATTTAATGCCATTCGTATCTGGTGGCATTGGCAGTGGGTCCTGTCTCACACGTTTGCTCTTGTCCAGCCTGAATTCAACACAGCTCAGCACTTGCTGAGAGGCTTGTGGCCTGCTATAATTTCCCTAAGCCATTATGCGGTTCCTACATTGTCCATGCTCTTCTATATTCCCCATACGTTAGTCACACTTGGCTCTGTCACGTCCCATAGGTGCTCCTGCAGCTCCATAACGTTATTTGCGTATAAGCATCTACAAGCTTTCTCAGGGTCTCTTGCTTCTTGCGATTTCTTCATTGCTGCATTTAGCTAATGGCAAAATAATGAAGCAATGACAGTATGTATATGTATCTGTCCTCTATTTATAGAACTGCACACTTGTGTTCTTGGTGTATTCGAGTGTGTGTTTATGTCCCGAAGTGGGGCTGGCATTTGTGCTTCATGTCTAACGCAGCTTAGTCGTGGTATCTCTAACGACATCAGTAACTTGGCTATTTGGCGCTTTAGTCAATACTGTCAATTGAGGTGTCTTTGGTGGCAGCCTAGGGCTCCTCATCCACTCTGGGGTAGACTTGTAGCACACCTGGCCTGTAGGGCTGGCTGAGGGGGTACCTCTCAAGATACTGGTCTATCATTGGAGCACTATGAATTGCTCCAAAATCGTATGGGCACTCACAGTTTCTCCTGGCCTTCTTACTGTGTCATATATCTTATAGAAGGGGGAAGAGGGGATGAATTTCACGATCACTATTCACTCCCCCCACTGGTCTACTGTAGACCACATCCTTATGTGGCAGTCCTTTTGCTCTGGGCTGCCATATCTTTGTTATTCCTCTGAGGTGTCCGTAATAGTTTGTGTGGTCATCAATTGACCAGTGCAAAGAACAGCATACTCGTTCGGGGTTACACCAAACCCACTTCCCTTCATAGAACTTTGGGACATGCAGATTGTCCAGTTTTATGTTCCCTGCTGGAAATAGTTCACACTGCACAATCTTCAATCTCAGCTTGTCTCAATCTGCAACAATCTCATCTTTTGTTCCTCCTATGTTCACATTCATCAGAATCTGCATTCCGATAGCCTCTTCTGCTGTTTTCTTGCATCTTGCCATGCATATCTTGATCCCACATACTGATGCTGCTCCCAGTGCGAGGGCTCCAGCTATCACCTTCAGTATGTCTGACAGCCATGATGGCATCCGTGACCATATATACGCTATCCAGCTCTTGAAATTCTCTGTTTCACATGCATCTGTGACAACTGTGCTACGGCATCTGAGAGAGTTCTGTTATCTTCATCATTAGCTGCTATAAATGTGCAACAGGAACTCCCTATCTTTGTGCGAACTCCTCCTTCCATAGCCGTGAGGAGATCCAGAACATATCTATTCTGGAGCACCACCAACCTTATTGCTCTGAATTCTTGTTACATAGCATTGAACCCATTTACCGTAGAGTTAATCGTTACCATCAGCTCCCAACAAGTGATCTGTAACCACTTGGCTTTTGTGTATGTCGTATCCCTGGTATTATTGATGCATAGAACATCTCTGTCCTGCTAAAATGTCTGTGCTCTGCTGGGATCTCATCCAGTGCCGTTTCTGATGCCTGCAAGAAGTAATTCCCTCCCTCTTTTCACACTGCTCTATCCGTCCTGCTTCTCCGCCTTCTCTTTCTGGGCTGTTGGTGCCACCTTGACTGATCTCTTCCTTCTTTTGTTGTTGTTCAGCTTCGGGAACACATCGAGCTTTAAATCCTGTTTGGGTACAACCAACAAAGGCATGTTGATGTGTACCAACAAGCATACTCCTCCCCACTCAGGTGGCAGCTTCTCATACGCCTTCGATCCACAAGGCCAGTAGTGATCCATCAGCACTGCCATTTTGCTCACATTGCTGCAAGTTGTTCAATTGTCTTGAATTCAACGTTCTCGCCAACTTCAACATCGCCATTGTTCGGATAGCACAAGGATGGCATTCACAGAGGGATTATTGGCATTGGTCCAGCTTCATTCTCTACCATTATCAGCAACTTTGCGCTCGAAACCCATTACTTCAGGCACTTGTCATTTTCTTCCTGCACCTCGTTCACTGACGACTAGGCTAGTGTCAGTGCATTGCTTCCCACTACTCCATCTTGCCATCCATCATTAGTGTACACTCGTCCATACACTAATATCTGTGGCGTTTCCCAGCGTCCACGCTCTCCTCCTATCACCTTCATTCTTGTCCAGGCACATGGTAATTCCTTCAGTCTTTGTTTCCCCTTTCTTAGGTCCATTAGTTATGTACTGCAAACCTTCATCTAGCTGCCTGTCTTTATGTATTTGTCTTTGTATGGGAATGTCCCTTTGGACATCCATCTCAATGTTGCTGTCTTCCCTTGGAATCTTCCATGCGTTTGCACCATTGCAAGACAAATTAGACACTGTGCTCTTGCTGCTGGTATTTCAGTTGCTATGAACGTTCGAGTGGCACTCATGGCATAGGGGATTAGTGAGCAGACATAGCAGCTCTCTCCAGTGGTTTCCTTACCTACTTTTGTCATATGTTTGTACGACACGTTGTTTGACACTCGAGCAGTGTCAGTGAGATACATGTCTACTCCCTTCATGTCTGTGCCAACACTGCGCTTACTTCTCCTTACCTTATCAGCAATGTCTTCTCGTCCACCTGACATGGTTGTCCCATCTGCTTGGGTTGGGGGAGTGTTAGTAGGGGATACAGCGGCAGCAGTACAAATAACATATAATTGCCAGAATGTAAATCCCATCAAACCACAAGGAATCAATAGAAACAACATAACAATAATGTTCTTTATTGTTTGCTTCATGTCCACTTACGCTGCTTGCTCCTTGCAGCCTGGTGATATAGTTGCCCGCCTGAAATGTGCAAAAGAAGTCGTTACTGTGTTAGTATTGTCAGTGCGCTTAAACCCTGCGAACCAAATAATCACTAAGTGCAAAGGCAAATACCTCCTCCCAGATCTTTCTTACTGAGGTGTCTCTTAATATGGCTAATACTGGGGATTCACTTTGATCAAGTTGTGGGTATGTTTGGGCCAAGTACTCTACAAAAACCTAAAAAAACAAGATAATGTACTACTGGGGATTGTGTTCTGAATCGTCTGAGTCTCCTTCTATAGTGCACAAACTGGTTAGAGAAAGCTTCAGGGTGATGGGTGGAAGGTAGCATCAGGAAAGCAAACTATACAAGCCCCACAACATTTAGTAGACCTGCATGTACGAAAAGGAAAATAACAAACAGACAGTGTATCCTTAGTCGATCTGTACAAGTATTTCTATTGCTATTGTGTGACAATGGGGTGTCCGGGTCTCCCTAATTGGGTAATGTCTGCACACACTTGTAGTTTGTCTAGGTCCTGAACATTTGCCCTGTCGGTCACTGAGAATCTGTTGCCAGATGAGGCCATTGCTTTGTTGGGCTTGATGTCTTGAAGGTGATTCCAGGTGGCTTTACCTACTAGCTTAACAGCTCTGTCTCCTACGGCCTCAACCACGTGAGGTCTAGTGAACCTCTGCACATTCCAGAGCCTCCCAAAATTTTGCAGGCAACAATATCTTCCACTTTCGCACAATGTTTCAGTTCACAGTGTTGTGGTGCATCGTTGCAGCCAATCTCTTCGCCGTTTTCTGGGACCCCCTGGATCCGCTGTATCTGGCAAGAGATAAAAGTGGCACTTGCAACCAAGGAAGTAATGTAATCATACATCTCCTGTCCTAACAGATCTGCACTATTATCACAGTCTTTCAATGCTCTTGTGGGAGGAGCCAGGGGAAGATTCATGCGCCGTCCTGTCATCACCTGATGGGGCATTAAATGGTGGTCGAACCGGGGCTTATTGTGTAATTCAAACGGAACTAGATGTAAACAATGCAGCCAGTTTTTCTTGGTCCTCTGCTGAGTTTATGCTATGCACTCCTTTAGGAGTTAATTCAGATGTTCACACACACCATTTGCTTGCGGGTGGTACGCACAGGTGAATTTATGCTTAATGCCTAGACGGATTGTGATGTGTTGGAATAGTTCATTGGCAAAGTGGGGGCCGTTGTCAGACCGTAGGACCTCACACCTGCCCCATCTTGGGAAAACCTCTCTGACCAGAAACTTGGCAGCTCTGAGGGCGTCAGCATGTGAACAGGGCCCTGCCTCTATCCACCTAGAGAATGGGCAGACAACCACTATCATGTAGCGGTATCCTTGGCGATTTTGGATCATATCCACGTAGTCTACCTGGAGGTGCAGAAATGGGCCTACAGGTATTGGTATGGCTTCCCTCACAACTTTCAAAGTATGCCCTGCTGTAAACTGCTGGCATGTCAAGCAGTTACTAACAAAATCATTCAAATTCAGCAAAGCCACGTTTCTCCAATGCATGTAGCAATGACCTCCTTCCCTGTGTGTGTTGGATAGTGCAACTGTGCTAATGCTGTCTTCAATAATGATAGTGGCATAACCACTTTCCCTGTGCTGTTCTGTCACCATAAGGCATCTGTCAGAGACATGGCGCATCCTCTCTTTATCTATAGCTCCTTCTCCTCTTGAGCCGCAGCTCCCTGCAGCTCCATTATCTGTGTCTGTGGTAGTACATTGTAACCTTGATTCATTACCATGTTCCTTACTCCTCCCTGAGCCTGTGGTTTCTCTTTCAATTCACTCAATTGCCCAATATACGCTGCACATTTTGCCTCATGATCTACTGCTTCATTTCCTCTTGAGATAGCTTCTTCCCCTTTGGCGTGGCCTGGCATTTCACTAGTGCTACCTGTTTTGGATATGCAATCACCTCAATCAATTTGCCCAATAATAGCGCATGCTGCACTGTGGTCCTGTCTGCTCTCCTAAACCTTCTCCTGAGCCATCCTGCCAGTCCTGAGTGTACTGTTGACGTCACGTAGGCGGAGTCAGAATAAATTGTCACCTCCTTCTCTATGTTGTTTTCTAGTGCTACTATGAGATCCACTACCTCTGCTGCTTGTGCTGAATAATGGGATGGCAGTCACGCACTTATAATTACCTTGCTTGTTCCATCCTCTTTCAGTCTTAAGACGGCAGTCCCAGTATGTCTGATCCCATCAGTATGATTGATTGTTGACAAAACATCAATGTACAGCACGTCTCCCCACTCAAGTGCATCCTCCTCTACTTTGCATCTCTCACTGAACATCTCTATGTTCTTTGTGCAATCATGTGCATAGTCTCCTGCCTTGAGAACATATGCCAAAAATGTCACTGGGTTTACGGTCTTGCATCTTACTATCTTCAGTCCTACATCCAATAGTATCACCTCATACCCTGATGCTATCTGTTTGGTCAGTGTGCTCTTTGGCTTATGCAATTTTGCAAAGAGGGCGTGCTCCACGTGCAAAGTGGTGGTGCACTCCATTGTCACTTCTGCATGGCGAAGGCTGCAGCTGCCAAAGATTGTTCGCAAGGATAATGTCCTCTCATTACTGGGTCAGGTTATCCACTCTAGTAAGTGATTGGCTTATGGCACATGCTTGTCTTCAGAGTCAGTACCACCTTCATCACTACACCGTCAGTTTGCAAAAATAAGAAAAACTCCCTTTTGTAGTCTGGGTTCCCTAACACTGGTGCAGTACTTATGGCCTCCTTCAGTTCCTCAAAGGCCTCAGTTATGTCTGTGGTGCACGTCAGTGTCTTTCCTCCCCTCTGTGCCTCTTTCAGAGTGCCCATTTGTAGCCTTGCGTATGTGCTGTAGTCAAAGACCCATACTCTGCAGTAATTACACAACCCCAATAACTGTTGCATTTCCCTTACTGTTGTGGGCTTGGGTGTTTTGCATATTGTCTCTCCTCTCTTTGGGGCAATGTGTCAGCCTTCCTTGGATATCATCTGTCCAATGTACAGCACCTCCTTCTGGCAGTACTGTTTGGACTTGTCCACCTTGTACCCTTTGTCAGCTTACACTGTCAAAATGTGCACTGAGTCCTTTCTGTACTGATCTTCTGTCTCACTGCAAATCAAAATGTCATCTACATACTGTAAAACAATGCTTTCTGTCTGTATGTTACTGAGATCCATCTGTATCACTTTGTTAAAGATAAATGGTGACTCGCAGTACCCTTGTGGCAAATGAGTATGTTTCCACTTCTGGTTTCGATAAATAAAGCTCTTGAAGTCTTGTGAGTCTGGGTGAAGTAGCACTGAAAATAATACATTCTTCAAATCAATGACCATGAAATAGGCAGCTTCTGCTGGAATGCCGCACAAAATTGTCACTTGGGTTGCTGCTAGAGGATACCCTGCTTCTGCAATATGCTTGAGAGTTCTTAAATCCTGAATAAAACAACATGACCCCCCTCGTTGGCCTTGCGCACGGGGTACACTGCTGTGTTGCATGGAGATTCCGATGATAGCAGAATGCCTCTGTCAATCAGAGCTGTGATTGTTTCATAAATGCCTTCATCTGCTTCCCTGGTTAGGGGATACTACTTTACTCTTGGCAAAATCGCTTCTGGTTTCAGTTTAATCCTCACTCCCCCCTATGGTCTTTATGCAGCCCACGTCATAAGGACTTGTGGTCCATAAACCTTTTCCTGCCACAGTCTATAATGAGGCACTATCATGAGCTGTATTTCTGGCCATCTCTTCACTTCCATCCCACCAGTTTCTTCAAACTCTTCTGTACTGGGTCTGGTAGTCCCTACAATAATATGAGATAAAATATTGCTACTGTTTTGTCCGAAGGCTCTCGAGTTTTGAGGCGCCAAAGACTTTGAATCTCCTGAATGTACTGCATCATCTTCCCTCATCTTATGTGACATAATTGCCGCAATGTCTGACATGCCAGGGTATTGTGTTTGTAATGTTTGCCATACTGCTGCCCTGCAGTTTGCAAATGGCGCCCCATCGTGCACTATGTTCTGTGTCATCACCCCTGGGAACCCCGCCCTCTCCCATACGTCATCAGCTGTGTCTCCTAATATCAATACTAACAGCCCCTTTACGTCACCCACTGCTAGTCTCTTGCCAGCTGTCATCTTCTCCATCTCATAAAACCATTTTGCCGCTCCCGCACTCAATGATGGTAACCTACACGTCACATTTTCCTTGTCTGTGTGTTTCCATCGCACGTACTGAGGTCTCACCCCTCCTCTCTCCAATAAAGACATCTCTGTGTGTGCTGCCTTCTCCTCAAGTGACCTCCTAGTCAATCTAATTTGTCGAGGCCCTCTCTCATCCTCAATGTCTGCGCATATATCTAGTGGTTCAGTGTAGGCACTCTCCTGTTATCGTCATAAGCTCTAATCAATCATCCTCTCGTCCATCTGTTGTGTCTGCTCATTTGATCCCCCTCCCTCTTCTCCCTGTGTATGTGTCCTGAACTCCTCTGTCACCCATTTGCCCGTCCCCATCCCTGTGGAGTGTGATAAGTACTGCTCCCCCCTCTCGTCCAAGCTGTATTTGTCATTGTTTTCAGATCCTGTTTCCATGTTGCTACAAAAATCATCTATTCCTTTCCCTATACAGTGCTGCCTGTGTCTTCAACATCCTTATTGCTCGCTCGTCCTCCTCCCTGCACGCTCGTTCTCTCGCCAATCTGGCCAAATGCGCCTTTCTCTGCTCCCTCTCTGTTAACTTGCATTTTTCTTGCTCTATTATCTCTCTCCGTCTCGCTGCCTTCTCCAGTTCCCTCTCATTTTTCTCCCTCATGTCCCTTTCCGCTCTCCGCCTTTCCTTAAGATCCCTTTCTATTCATTCTTCCCGCTCCCTTTCCAAGTGTTCCTTCTCTTCTTCCCTTCTTCGTTCCCTGTCTTCCCACTCCAGTTTCTCCTCTCTCCTTCTCTCTCGGTACGCACACTCTAAGCTCACTTTCCTGTCCTTTTCCCTTCTATCCTCCTCTTCCATCAGTTCTGCCCAGTCTGTCATGTCGCTGTCCTCAGGCTTTCTACTGCCTTGGTCACTCCTTCTGCCTCTCCATTTGTCTTCCCATGAAGCTTTGAAAGTACCTGCACTGCTATCCATTTGTTTGCGCTTATGTCCTTGAGCTCCTCCTTCGCGCATTGCTGCGCCTCACTGCTCGCCTGCATCACTAGCTGGGTGTCCTGTGCCTTTCGGCTTATCCTCCTTTGTATATTGTGGTGGCTTATATGTCGGATTTGAATACCTTTCTGCTGCCCTAAGTTCCCTCATTGGATACATTTCCTTTCATCGTCTGTATCATCAAATACTACACTTGGAGGGGCAGGGGGAGGTGCAGAGGGATGGGTCCCTTGGTCCTTCACCACCTGCTGACTTAGCATCTACTGACGCCTCGTGGCATCCCTCTCTCCTTCCTTAAACATGAGCCACAGCTCGAATATTGCCATGCGTTTGGTCAATTTCTTCACCTTGTAGGCACCATGTATGTGTGTCAATAGCGACTGCTGCATGTCTTTGGAGAAACTTCCACAAGGTGGCCATGGTTTGGTTACTTTACATTCTGTAATTTTGGACCCTTCTATGCTATATTTGCAAATCTTTTCATTATAAGGTGGAAGTGTCTTACACAGGTGCTGAAGGGGCGTAGCCCCCCAGTGTTACCTTGATACATATCAATACCTATTACCTGACCTCAAGTCGAGGTTTCGTTAATCCGCTGTTTTGGGGGTAAAAGTCACACTGCAATAATAATACTTTCCAGTTTCTACAAGCCTCTCTGGCTCTACTTATCAGGCGTGCTCTGCGCACCTCCCCTCCTTCACAATCGCTGCCTCCTCAAGCCCACAACCACAATCCTGCGCATGCACCTTTCCATGCACTGGCACTGGTTCACCTCGTCTGTCAATTCCAAGTTCTCAATACTAGCTCCTCACCGTCACGAGCTCTCTTTATCCTATGTGCAAACCTAAGGGTAATGTCACCAAGCTACCAAAATGACATAGGTAAATCAAATATTGCACACACTGCAATAGCCCGTTGCTCCCAAACCCACACAAAATCCCCACAGCTGTCTTCCTGCTCTCCAGGCAGAGTATACCAATATTCTCTTGTGATCGAACTGCACCCATTGCGTTGCCTAATGTGTAAAACGCCTCACTCCAGGAGACTTAACCAGCCGATTCACCTTCGGCAATCTAGGCTAGCTCCCTTGCTAACCCTCACAGGAATATCATCACGTACGACCTGAGCTAAAATGCCCATCCCACTGGAATTCCTTATTTACATAATGTTTGTCAACCAAGCCCTTAAGTCAATAGTCTAGGTTATTCACCAGAACCTTTTACCTCTACGACTGAATGTGCCCTAAACATAGAAAAGGAACTTCTACCTCTGCTACTATAACAGTACTAATCAATACTTTAACAATTCTCGACAATGCTAAAGAATACTCCACAATACTCAGTACCCTCCCTCACACCCACAGTTGCCGTTGTGCTGGGTCAATACTTAAGTTTCGTGTTGTGCTAGTGCTGCTCAGCTGGTGGCTCCCTGTGAAGGTGTTTGCCTCCCCGTCCTGGTCTGCCTGGACAACTCGCTGACTTCAGGCAGGATGATTTCCAAGGGGCTCCTGATGACCTGTAAACGGGCACGCGTTTTTCTGTCTTCTTGAAATTTGCGAGGGTCCCGCAGCCTCGCCGGGTCGGCCGCGAAGGAGTTGACCTGGTGCCGGGCTGGCGCAGCCAACCATCCTTTGTGCTACCAACTTGTTGGGATAAACTCCCAGATATGCCAGAGAGCCACTAGGAGTTTGCCGACTCTCGGAAGGTCCAACACCTTCCACAAGGTGAACATAGGACTCAGTCAAACGGCAAGTTCAAAGTGTGGTTTATTATAGCAAAAACTAATCGGGATCAGTACAGGGACAGAAGAAATCCATGGAGACATCTCCTGGCTCACAGGCCGGTTTTGACCTAAAATTGCATGAGAGTAACATCACAATATGGGGCCTTCTCCAGAAAATGACCTACTGGATTGGTCCTCAGGAGCCTAATAACCTATATAATCACCTATATATGTTATTCTACTAGCCCTTGCATGTCAGGTGGCTGGCCTGAACCAACCCCAAGTCACTATCTATAACAAAATTGCAGGATGAGGGTCTTACCATCGGTTCTTGCCCGTTGCTACCCACCACTAGGTTATTGACTGTGATTGGCTAGAGCTGTCATCCCCAGGCCTGGGATCCACAAAGGTTCTCAGCTCTTGGTGTAACTATGTGTCTGCATTGTAACTTGTGTGTCCCACCTTAGTCTATGAGAGTGCTCGGTCGCTCCGTGCAACACGTGTCTCACATTGTAACATCTCTGTTGCAAGCTTCTGTTTGGCAGCGTGAGATCGGCTTCCTTTCCTATCTCTGGTTGCTGTCCATTGTCTGAGTCGGTCGGGGTAACGTGTTCGGACACCATGATTTGGGGCTCTGCAGCTCTGAATTATGAAGAATTGTTCGCATTTATTGCAGCTGGTGTTACTGTCATTCAGGGAATGGAATGCCATTCGTATCTGGTGGCCTTGGCAGTGGGTCCTCTCTCACTCGTTTGCTCTTGTCCAGCCTGAATTCAACTCAGCTCAGCGCTTGCTGAGAGGCTTGTGGCCTGCTATAATTTTCCTAAACCATTATGTGGTTCCTACAGTGTCCATGCTCTTCTATATTCCCAATACGTTAGTCACACTTGGCTCTGTCAGGTCCCATAGATGCTCCTGCAGTTCCATAACGTTATTCGCGTATAAGCATCTGCAAGCTTTACTCAGGGTCTCTTGCTCCTTGCGGTTTCTGCCTTGACAGTATGTACATGTATCTGTCCTCTATCTATAGAACTGAACACTTGTGTTCTTCATCTATTCGAGTGCGTTTTTACGCCCCGAAGTGCGGATGGCATGTGTGCTTCATATCTAACGCAGCTAAGACATGGTGTCTCTAATGACGTCAGTTAATTGGCTTCTTCACACTTTAGTCTAAATGAAAGACAGACTAAGGTTGTAGAGTCAGGAGATGTGAGAGAACAGATCCGTGTGAAGAACCGAAAGATGAGTCAAGGTTGGTCCAGAATAAAGGATGCTATTTTACGGAATAGGCACAGAGCACAAAAAGAGCTACATGGATAAGCTCTGAATGTGTGACATTCCTCATAGATTGAAGAAGAAGAAAACATCTGCAAGAGCCAACTGTTGGTCAATTGTAAATGTCAAAAGTTAATATGAGATAGAATGAGCAAGTCTCTAGAGGCCAAAAGGAGCAAGTGCACCCAGCATAATTAAATTAAATAGCAGAAAATAAAAGGTCAAAATGGACAAATTTGTGGTCTGCTAACACGTGGTTTCGAAGAAGAGAACAATGGCTATTCATTAAGCTTCAGACGAATATAGTGGTGTGCTTACAGTCCCTTGAATGTTCCAGGCCAGTGAGCAGTCAACAAGGCAAACTACAAAAGGAAGACTTTTGCTTACGGCCTACCGATGAGAGATGAAGGACTAATTGGGAAAACAGGGCGTAGTCTGATGGAAATCGGACAACTAAGTTTTGATTTGCTTAGGTGCTGCAAAAAGAGTCGAAGGTTCAAGGTTGGAATAGTATGCCAACCAATCAGTGGGTTTGAGGGACAACCTAACATACAATGTTGCACAGACCAAACCACTGACAGTTTGTCCATTATAATCAGTACTGTGCATATTTAGAGGTAGTTCAAGGCCGGCCCTACAGATCAGGGGTAGCCAATGATGCACTAATCCTTATATGCTCTATAAGTAGATATGTACACTTAACCAATCCCTCGCCTCAATAGGTTTTGTATTTTGCCACGTAGTATGACATCGTAGTTGACGCACATCGGGGTAGAAGACCTTTGCATAATCAAGGTTAATTCAGAGTGTGCAGGCATCAGTCAGATGTTTGTCAGGTCTCCCTACTTGATGAACTGAGAATAAAGTAGTGTTTTGCCATATTCTTTGGATTCTGTCTGGTTATTTGGTCTGTGATCTTTATTTGTAATTTCATATAGCACAAGGGACGCTTCAAGGGGCTAGAGCACAATCTCAAACCGCGATATTTGGGGCAAAAGAAAAATAAATGAGCCCAGGTTTAAAGAGGGACTCCATCGCAAGAACAAGAGGCAGCAATGGAGGGCGGTGCAGCTCAAAGGAGGCGAAGCCCATGTATAAGTCATAGAGTGCAGGGGAAGAACCCGCCATCAGAATTCGGCATACATGCTTCTGAGTTGTTCAGACACACAATATCAACCTATGACATTAATGTGTCCATTTAGAGCACACAGCTTTGTTTACTTTTAACAGTGACTTGTTGTTCAGGATCATAAATCCAGTTCTGCTCCTTAACTTGCACTATTTTGGGTTCGTCTCTAGATGTTGCGTTGTTCCACATGTCCACGCAATGTTGTGCAGGATTATTTAGGCATGGAAGAGACACCTAAGGGTTTTGTAGATGGTCCAATGCTGTAACTTCTTGCAGATGTGTTGATATACAGTGGTCTCAGGATTTGCCAGAGACACACCTAGAATGCTACTGGCTAAAAGGCCACAACAAGCCACAGCCGGATATTATCCCACCCAAGCTCACCCTGAATGGGAAGATTTCTTCTCCAAGTCTAATCTGCTGTGTGTACCCAAAGAGCTCTCTGGGAAAAAACACATCCCAAAATGATAGAAATGTTTAGAAAAGGTACTCCATTAACCCTAAAGCAATGTTTTACTCTCTGTCCTTTTCTCCCAAAGTCATCATTTGTGCCTTGAAGATGTTCAAGCCTTTCTTAGAGCAATATTCTGCCGAGTCATCTAGCAGCTGCCTAAGTGCATTTCCATAGTGGGCCAAGAGAACGGTGTGTTCTGTGAACACAATTATGGGGTACCTCTTGCACAGCTGCTGGCCCATCTGCCTGTCTATTGCCCTTAAGTGATCCTATCTCATCACAAGTTGGGTGCTACCCTGGCGGTAATACCACCAGGGCTATTAGCTCTACTGCAAAACCCCCCAGCGCTATTAGCACCGGATCACGGGTTTGATGGAACGGTAAATCCCCACTCCTCATTGGGCTCATTTGGGAATTTCCCATTCCCCATTGGCTCCAATGGGGAATGGTCGGCACTATTACCACCAGCGGTATTACCGCCGGTGGTAATAGCGCCAAAAATCTGCAAATTTGCCCCTAGCTCAGAGCTGGGGGTAAATCTGCCAGGACCGTGATTTGGCGTACCCTTAAATGCGACGGTAATAGCGTTATTATTATTTAAGTGTTACCACCAAACTCGTGATGGTCTGCAACCTGCGACTCTCCAGATGTTCTGGACTGCCACTCCCATGTCCTCTCCACTCACCATCAACTATGCTGCTTAGGACTGTTGGGAGCTGTAGTACAAAGCACCCATAGAGCCACAATTTGCAGGCCCTTGCGCCACATCATTTACCCACAGGTTAAAGAGAATAGGAAAAGTATGCAACCGTGTCTTAGCTCTGGCTGGCTGTCATTGTCCCTTGCCTTCAAAACATATCTTAGTAGATGGCCCCATGCAAAGAATGTTCAGAAGCTCGTCAATTTTGGTGTTCAATCCCCTGCATTTTCAAGGAATTGCAGAATTTGCAATGATCAAGAGAATCGAATGTCCTATATAAATGTTCCAATGCCAAAATATAAATATCCCTTTTTAATGCCACTTATTTGTCGATTTAAAAATGGAGCCTGCTCAGTGGAGTCTATTTCTTTCTGAAAAGCAGTCTGAACTGAGGTATTGAGGTTTTCCAGTTCCAGGGCAGAGTAACTCCCCAAACGGTTTGGCTGGTGTGTCAAGAAGAGGGATAGGACTTTAAGGCATTCGCAGGCTCTTATCTACCATCTTATAGGTTGGTACTATGAGAGCTAGCACGAAGTAGAAGGGATGATTCCTGCTACTACTTTCATAGTCTTAAGGAGGATGGGGGCATATTGCCAAATTGAACTTCAATCAATTAAGAGGTGTCCTATTAAGGTGGTGGTCATTATAGACTTTTTGGGCCAGTGAGAGCTTGCCTGGTGTGGCCGAACTCCACCTGTGCTCCTAAAAAGTTGAATGCTGACCCTGGGAGAGAGGGTTAGGAGCTGGGGGGAGGGGTGGATGGTTGCATAAATAGTGACCACTCCACAGTATCATTCATTGGTGTAATAAACCAGACAAATTGCACAATCAACTAAGAATGGCCCTGCACCACCGCACAAAACAGTGTAACTAAGCATGATTTCAGTCACATCTGTCCACCGTGGGCCACTATCCGCTTCTCACTGGGAAACCATGCACTGGTGTTAGGTCGAACCAGGAGTTTGGGCGCTTTCAGCACTAGGCCGTGGTTGAGTCTTGGATCAGCAGTGGCAGGTCTCAATCATGTTGTGCTATTCAGCAGTAGCGGCAGCAGTGACAGCTTGTAGGTTGAAGATGCTGGGAATGATGGTAGGGAGTATTGGGTTTACAGTGCTGGAAGATTCAGTGACCTCGAGCATGGAGACGCAGAGATTTGCCTCCAGTGGTCAGCAGAGTTGGCTGGCTCAACATAGCATTCGGACAGTGCAGTGCTTGAAGAAGCTGGTGGCTTGGTAACGGTGTTGAGATGGGGAGGCTAGAATACTCAGATGCAGAGATGATGGATCTTTGTCTTTGGTGTTGAGCAAACCGGGAGATGCAGAGGCAGTTGAGCATCGAGGTCCAGGATGACACTGGCATAGCCCACGCAGCTGCTTAGACATCATCGAAGGGGCCCAAAACAGCATGGAGGTTGTGTGGAGATACAGGGAGAGCCAGGGGTCACTTCCTGGAGCTATGCCACTTTCCTAGGCTTATCTAAATTTTTGATTCTGTCAAGAGATTTATATTGTGGCCAATACTGGGTGCATGTGAATGGGGGCTTACTTACCTTAATTCAATAAACATGCTCCGTAGGCTGCAAAGAGAATGGGTCATTGACTCTCAGTGTTTCAGTTACCCTATTCCCCAGATTGAGTGACAAATGTCACATCCATTTTATACTCACTTTCAAATACTGAAGCTCTCCAAATGAGTATATATGAGTAAATATGATTCATGGTTTTGTGCTCTACCACCTTGAAGTGTCTCTTGTGCTAGATGAACTATCAATAAAGATCTCAGACCAAACAGCCAGACAGGCTCAAGGAATATGGCAAATTAGGTCCCGGCGAGGGCGCAATCAAAATGCAAGAGCCATTCTGATTGGCCCACGCCGAGTCATTACCAGGCCGGGAATCCCTCCGTCGGGATTCCACAGCCTTTGTCCCCGGCAGGTGGCGTGGCAACTCCTCAGCCAATGAGGAGGCTCGAAGCGGGGCAATCCCCACTCCGAGCCTACCCGCGGCTGAGAGGCTGCCTTCACCCCCCGCCGGGGACTAGGGGAAGTCTTTTTTTTTTATTCCCTTCCCTCCCTCCCACCTGCCCCCCCAACTTACCCTCTTGTTCCTGCGTCCCCGGCGGGGGACGAGGGAAGCCTCCAGCCATGTGGAGACTCGGAGCGGGGCTTAGGGAAAATGCATTTACCTGAACCTCTATATTTTTAAACATTTCCATTTTAGGGTAAGTGAACACCAAGCAAGCCCTGTGTGTATGTACAATGTTATTGAAGCACACCACCCTTTAATCACAAACACATTTGTCAAATGTAAACATTTGTGGTGATTCTTATGTTAACAAAATATTCTTTGATTTTATGCAAAGCAGCCGGGAATCATTAATGATGTTATTTATCCTCTTCCCTTTTACATAGGGGTATTTGAAAGTGCAAAGTAGGGGAGTACCCAACTCTCCATCTTGGAATGATAACCTTCTATCAGAAAATACTTTATGTGGTTATTCTAGGTTTTGACAATGTGGTTTGCTCAGTCTGAAAAGTGCAATATTCTTATCATGAGTACAATTCATTCTGGAGTGATTATTACAAATTAACATTGGAACATTTTAAAAAGAGCACGTCTTGCAACGATAGTATAATTAAATAATTTCCTTTTCCTCAATAGGTTCTTTTGCTGAGAACATACACCATTTTGTCTCCCAAAATGTTCTTCTTTCTTGGAATGGTCAAACTTAATGAAAACAAATTATCTGTTTCTCCTGTGAGCACCAAGGCAATGGGGGTCATTACGACCTTGTAGGTAACAATGCCGCAATTTGCAGCATGGTTACCCCCTTACCGGGTACCGGGTCCGGGTTCCTTAAATGAGGAATTACCGGGCCATTCCAACTTTGGGAAGACCCGGTAATTCCTCATTCGAGGAACCCAGTTGGGTACATCCCCGTTCCCATTCGAGCCCCCATAGGGCTCAATGGGAATGGGGAGGGAGCTAACAACGGGCCCATTAATAACGGGCCCGTTGTTAGCTCCCTGGTCTGCTTGCGGGACCCGCTAAGGGAGCTTGGTTTTACCAGGCGCCCTTTGCGGTTCCCGCAAGCAGCCTCGTAATGGGGCGGTAAGGGGTTGACGGCTCCGGCACCATTACCGGCACGGTTAACCCCTTACCACCAACCTCGGAATGAGGCCCAATGTTTCATTTTGCATGCTGCCCATTGACTGGTTGGTTGTGGTTGAAGCCTGCATTTGTTATAATATGCAGTAACACTAATGATTAATACAAAATAGAAAACAACCAATGCAGTTTTAGATCCCACATCCTCCTCCACCATGTCTTTTATATGATCTGTATGACACACCAGCACCCTCCCATATCCCCTTATGGGCAATGCCCCCTCAGAGAGGTTGCATAATTACTGTAGGACCCACGAAATTACAATGCATGTCTCCAAATATCAGGCTGGTCGTCCCCTGAGGGGGTGCATCTGTTACCGCTGTTCTCATTCTTATTTTAACCACAGAAATACCAACACTCCCTCCTTCTACGTATCTGTATTGCTCCTCTAGTTACATTGCTGTGTGACAGATTGACATCAATGAGGGTGCAAAAGCACTGGTGGCTTTAAAAAAAAAGAAAAGAAAATGAGGCAGGTAATTCTGTTTCAGACCACCCTTTCAGAAATACTCTATACCAAAATGATATTGTGCACATGTCCCTTGTTGTAACCAGTCTCCTGATATCTACAGAAAAAGCTATTCAGCGGCACCGAGCAGGTTCAAAGGTCACATGCACATCCCTGACCACTGCTGAGTCATAAGGACTCTGCCGGCAGAGGAGGCATTTTAAATGTCTGAACCTCTGATTGAAATTCTGATAATTGCATGCCTTAGTCAGTCTGGTGGCACATATATCTTTATACATAAGCCATCCCTAGTTCTGGCATGGTGACTGGTAAAACCACATAATTGAACAGCCACAGCAATTAGAAATTACACCAGTGAACAGGAGCAGCTATGACAGGACTGATGTATATTGGTGTCTGGGCTGACTGTCTCCACAGCTGCAATGTGGAGCAATAAACAGGATGCTGTCTCTTTGATTCTGCAGCAGGAAGGATAACACCTTCTCCTATGGAATAGAAGCTGCTCCACGGCGGTCTTCTTGGAATGGTGTTTCAGAAGCAGAATTTGTATAAATCCAGCCCCACACCAGCATGCTGATCACTGGATCCCTTTTAAAGCCAGCCAGCTTGGGAAGGGGAGAGGGCTAGAAAGGTCAGACAGGGAAGGTAGGCCTGGTGAAGGGTCCCACCATCTTGCTTTCCATTAGAGCTCTCTTCCTTTTGCAGTCCCCTCCATTTCATGTATGTAAAGATTTGCTGGCTGTGATATCATAAGGTGAAGGTCGTTTAATACAACAGCGGGAATTAGACCGCTTTCAATAAGCTTGCTTTGGCCCAGTCCTCTAGGCATGTTACTTTTAAAAGGAGAGGGGTACCCGCCCATTCTTTGATTCATTCTTATATCATAAGAAGAACAAGAAGAATTAATCTGGACTTCTGCTGGGGATACACTCTAGCCAGAAGTCCTCTGCCAAGCAGGTGAAGACAGAAGGTATCCAAGGCAGAGGAGAGCTGGGCCCCCTAAACATCCAGAGGGAATTGGGGGGGGGGGGGGGGTTGACTGCTGTTGGACCAAGGCCTCGCTTTGGTTGCACTGGATCCAGGACCTTGTCATTGGAGCTGAAGGAACCCCTTTACGTGCCAGTCAAGCTCTCTGGAGTGGGGGTGAAACTGAAGCACTTGCCAGGTTCTGGAGCCCTTGGATCACACTCCCAGCAACTACAGAAGCAAGGAAGTGTTCCCAGGCTCTCCCTGAATTTCCACACCACATCTATGCCAGTTTGGGCACCTCTGGCGCTGTCCAAGCTGCTGCACTAAAATTGCTGAAGACATCCTTGACCTCGATGCTCAACTGCCGCCACATCTTCAAGTTTGCTCGATGCAAGTGCCAAAGCTCTGCTGTCTGCGCATCTGAAACCCGCTAAATATCTCCAAATCAATACCGCTGCCTAGTCACCAAGTCTCCGCTTCACCATCCCTGAGGTCACTGAGTCTTCCAGTGCTGCTGACCCAACACAGCCTGCCATTCCCAGAGTCTCCAACCAGCAAGCCAATGCTGCTGCCGAACTGTAGTGCCTCTGTGGGACCCGCCGCTGCTGATGCACGATTACACCCCAGCCTGGTGCCAAAAGCACCCAGACTCCTAGTTCGACACTGAAAAGCCTGGCTCAAGGTGGCTGAGCCCCGAAGAAATAAGGTACTGTAAAGAGGCCAACACCCTAGTCCACTTTTTGGGACAATAGTGACATTTAAGCCCTTATTCCTGCCCTTTTCTTAAATGACACATTCTTGAAAATGAACATTATGACAATTAAGTGCCAGAACACCCCATCTCATCTACCCAGGGTGGCTTTCTGCAAAATTCTTCATACTCTGGAACTCATGTAAAAAAATGCATAATTTGATGGCGGGGAGCTGTTACGCTTGGGGGGGTTCAAAAGTTGAGGGGAAAAAGGCGGCATACACGTACATACGCCACCTTTTCCCTGCATTTTATCACTCTGCTGTGTAAAGTGAGGAAACGCTGCCTGGCACGTTGGCATGCCAGGCAGCGTTTACTTTTAATTGAGAGTGCCACTTGCCATGCGAGTATTTCAAGCGGCACTCATAATTACAAATAAACAGCTTGTTGCCGAGGCTTTAATTATAATTGTGAACACTGCTTACCATGCGCGCACAGTAAGCAGTGTTCACAATTGAAAGTAAACCTCCCAGATTTTAAATGTAATTCAACATGTTTACAATGGATCCCTATGTTGTCAGACTGCTTTATAAGCAGGCGGACCCCATAGGGATCGCCAGCATTTGCGACGTCATGAAAAGCCTTGGCGGCGGAAACGCTTGAGCATTTGCGTGGCAGAGAGGAAGGAAGTGGCAGAAATGCAAGTTGCACTCCACCCCAACACGGCCATACACATGAATTAAAATGTGGCGTGGTGTGATTGAGAGGCTTTAAAGTCTTATGAGAGGCTTTTACATGTTTCAATCATGTTATGCCACTGACAAACATTATCCAGTATTATCTAGTTAGGTAATTGCATTTTATTCTTTACCCTACGCTGTCAATCCAGTCTCATACAATATAAGCCAGCGACTAGAGAAACACTGTCGCCAAACTATTTCCTGTTACAAGGAATCCTACATTTTACTTAGTCTCCAAACTGAGCGCTGAGCGGTTTATGCTGTTCTTACTCTGGCTCTGCCTCGCTCTTGCACTAACTGCAACTCTGCGCTTCTAGCTCCTCACCTCTGCGCATATAAATTAAAAATAATTAAACTTCACTGCTGCCTTTATTCCTCTGCCCCTTCACCCATCCACCGTCCTCTTCCGTGTAAGTGATCACCATGGAAAAAGAAAGAGGTCCCCTCTCGAGTTTCCTTTGCTTTCCTCTTGGAGGCCATCTTGACTTAGTTTTGTTATTTATCAAAGTACATCGCTTTACTAAATACAATTAGCACCCCAGATGTGTTGCTGATGTACTAAGGTGCTAATGACGCTAATGATTAGGACAGCATGACTTGACTGGTCCTTCTGTCATTGGCAATGCCCTCTCTTAATTCGGGAATGTTACCTTAGGTTTCCAGGCGTCACTAGCAGTTACATCCCAGCCTGCTGGTCATTTTTGCTGAAGTACATTGCAGATTGCTCATTTCGACAGAACCCCTGCCCCCAATACAGTCTGTGAATTAGAGCTTATTAATATTGGATATTGATTATTTATCTAGAAAATACAATGTTGCTTCTTCTTGCTACAAGTACTTTGTGGGGACTGCTATTTTCTGGTTCTTCTTGCTGTAGGTACTTTGTGGGGACTGCTATTTTCTGGTTCTTCTTGCTGTAGGTACTTTGTGGGGACTGCTATTTTCTGGTTCTTCTTGCTGTAGGTACTTTGTGGGGTTTGCTCATTTCTGGTTCTTCTTTCTATAAGTACTTTGTGAGGACTGCTATTTTCTGCTTCTTTTAGCCAAATGTACTTTTTGAGGACTGCTAATTTCTGCTTCCTCTTGCTACAATAACTTTATGGTGACTTCTAATTTATGTTTATTCTTGCTGTAGATACGTTGTTAAGACTGCGCATTTCTGCATCTTCTTGATAGAAGTACTTTGTGAGGACTGCTAATTTCTGCTTCTTTTTGCCGAATGCACTTTTTGATGACTAATAATTTTTGTTCCTTCTTGCTATAAGTACTTTGCGAGGACCACGCATTTCTGCTTCTTCTTGCTATACATGTTTTATAAGGGCTGCTAATTTCTGTCTTTACCTACTATACATACTTTTTGAGGATTGTCCATTTCTGCATCTCCTTACCATAAGTGCGTATTGGAGACGGCTAATTTCTGTTTATTTGTGCTATTAGCATTTTTGGGCGACTGCCAATGTCTGTGTTTTCTTGCTATACATACTTTCTTCCGAGGACTGCTTATTTGTGGGGTTTTTGCCAAATGTACTTTGTGAGGTCTGATCATTTCTGCATCTTCTTAGTATAATAGTTTGCAAGGACTGCTAATTTCTTCTTCTTGCTATAAGTACTTTGTGGGGACTGCTAATTTCTCCTTCCTGTTTTTTCTTTGCGAGGACTGCTAATTTCAGCTTCCTGTTTCTATGAGGTCTGCTAATTTCAGATTGTTCTTACTATAATAGTTTGTGAGGACTGCTAATTTCTTCTTGCTCTAAGTACTTTGTGAGGACTGCTAATTTCTGCTTTCTCTTGCTGTAAGTACTTTGCAGGTAGTGTCCATTTCTGCTTCCTCTTCCTATAAGTACGTTATGAGGACTGCTAATTTCTACTTTTTCTAATTATAATAGTTTGTGAGGATTACTTATTTCTCCCTCTTGCCGGAAGGACTTTGTGCGGACTGCTAATTTGTGTTTTTTCATACTATAATAACTTTGTGTGAAATGCTAATTTCTGTTTCTTCTTGCTATAAGTACTTTGCAAGGACTGCTAATTTCTGTTTTTCTTGCTATATGTGCTTTGCGAGAACTGCTAATTTCATATTCTTCTTGCTATAAGTGCTTTGTGAGGGCTGGTCATTTCTGCTTCCTCTTGCTATAAGTACTTTGTGAGGACTGCTAAATTCTGCTTCTTCCTTCTATTAGTGCTCTCAAAGTGGGTAAAAACCACAGAACAGGTTATCATGCCATGTTCTTTCTAGAGACGGGTGCCTGCTACCTTTTTTGTATTTTGGCAAGGAACCTGGGGTTGGTCACCCTAAATTACCTGGGGGAACCCAGACGCGGACCCCTTGCTCACTGTTCCCAGAGAGGCACAGCTGTACCCCACTGATGAGGCCCGATTAGGCCGAAACAGGTGTCTACGGTTGCTGTTTTCACTCTTGTTCAAAAGAGTTTTGCCAGGCATTTTGGTGCTGGACTGCTCTTGTGGGCAGGAGACAAAGACTGATATGCAAATGGTTACTCTTCCTTTATGAAAAGTACAGTGAGCAAAAAGCGATGGCTGCAGACTCTCAAAGTGGGTAAAAACTACAAAACAGGTTATCATGCCATGTTCTCTCTGGAGAGGGGTGTCTGTTACCTTTTTTGAATTTTTGCGAGGAACTTGGGGTTGGTCACCCTAAATTACCAGGGGGAACCCAGACGTGGATTCCTTGCTCACTGTGCTCAGAATGGCACAGCTTCACTTCACTGATGAGGCCTGACTAGGCAGAAACACATGTCAGGGGTTGCTGTTGGCACTCTTGTTCAAAGGAGGTTTGCCAGGCATTTCGATGCTGGACTGCCCTTGTGGACTGATATGCAAATGGGTATTCCTCCTTTGTGAAAAGTACAGTGTGCAAAAATCGAAGGTGGGTAAAAACCACAGATCAGGTTATCATGCCATGTTTTTTCTAGAGAGGGGCGCCTGCTACCTTTTTTGTATTAGTGCTTTGCGAGTACAGCTAATTTCAGTTTTTCCTTTCTATAAGTGCTTTGCGAGGACTGCTAATTTCACATTCTTCTTGCTACAAGTACTTTTTGGGGACTGTTCATTTCTGCTCCTTCTTTCTGCTAGTGCCTGGTGCGGACTGCTAAATTCTGCTACTTCTTGCAATTAGTGCTTTGCAAGGACTGCTAATTTCCTGTTCTTCTTGCTATAAGTACTTTGTGTGGAATGCTAATGTCTGTTTATTTTTGCTATTAGCATTTTGGGTGGGGGACGCCAATGTCTGTGTCTTCTTGCTATACATACTTTCTTTCAAGGACTGCTTATTTGTGTTTTGTTTGCCACATGTACTCTTTGAGAACTGTTCATTTCTGCTTCTTCTTACTATAATAGTTTGCGAGGACTGATAATTTCTTCTTCTTGCTATAAGTACTTTGTGGGAAATGATAATTTCTCCTTCCTATTTTTTTATTTGAGAGGACTGCTCATTTCTGCTTCTTGTTTCTATGAGGACTGCTATTTCCTGCTTTTTCTTACTAGAATAGTTTGTGAGTACTGATCATTTCCTCTTGCTGTAAGTACTTTGTGAGGACTGCTAATTTCTGCTTTTTCTTGCTGTAAATACTTTGCAAGGAGTATTAATTTCTGCTTCCTCTTGCTATAAGCACGTTGTGAGGACTGCTAATTTCTCCTTCTTGCTCTAAGTACTTTGTGAGAACTGCTAATTTGTGCTATTTTGCCAAATGTACTTTGTGAGGAGTGGTAATTTCTGCTTTTTCTTGCTGTAAGTGCTTTGCAAGGAGTATTAATTTCTGCTTCCTCTTGCTATAAGCATGTTGTGAGGACTGCTACTTGTTCCTTCTTGCTGTAAGTACTTTGCGAGGACTGCTAATTTGTGCTATTTTGCCAAATGTACTTTGTGAAGACTGCTAATTTCTGCTTCTTCTTCCTATAATAGTTTGCGAGGACTGCTAATGTCTACGTCTTCTTATAATTACTTTGTGGGGACTGCTATTTTGTGATTCTTCTTGCTATAAGTACTTTTTGAGGATGGCTAATTTCTCTTTCTTCTGTCTATATTTTCTTTGAGAGGACTGCTAATGTCTGCTTTCTCTTGCTGTGAGAACTGCTATTTTCCGCCTCTTCTTGCTGTGAGGACTGCTATTTGCTGCTGCTTCTTGCTGTAAGTAGTATGCAAGACCTGTTAATTTCTGCTTCTTCTTTCTATATTTATTTGAGAGGACTGCTAATGTCTGCTTCATTTTGCTGTACATACTTAGTGAGGACTGCTAGTAGAGTTTTAATTGAGAGTATGACCTTGGGGTGCAAAGGCGTTGTGCGCTCTTTTCTATGTTGGCTGTGATAACAGTTGAGTTAACCAATATTGTCCCAAGCAATTGTATCAATGTTGTTGTTAAGAGGATTGCTATGTGAAATCTTAAATACAAATATTAAAGTCTGTAAATCTGAATATTGAACAATACTCATAATGTTACCAAATATTTATACTGCAAGCATCACCACCCGAAAGGTCTTTCAGCATCCAAACCTTTTCTGAGAACTAGTATATTGTGACCTCACTGCAGTGTCACAGGACCTTATTTTTTTTGTAGTAAAGAGGAGGGTCCAAAGAGGCATGAACATAGAAAGGGGGTTCAAACAGCAGACAGATACTGAAGGGCAAATACATGTGGCATGAAGCCGGCTAATATGGTTGTTGTCAAAGGGATGCCTTTTAATTGTGAATGTTACCAGTAAGCATGAGGGAACATTTCAGGAATGTAAAGCAAAGGCTTTACTCTGACGGCAATATCTAGACCAGACGGTGCAAGGTACTAGATGTTGGTGTGTGGTTGCGTGATGGACTTGAGATGAGAAGAAGTGGGCCTTTGTAGCCTTATAAAATATTTTTTGCAAAACCCAAAGTGCCAAATCCTGAATCTGTGGCTATGGATAGCCAGAGGATATGAGTGGCAAGCTTTTGCGGCAATACAATTCACAACGGTGGCGTGAGGAATGGTACATTCCAAATGAACGGAAGTCACTCAAAACCAGGAAGCTGCTGTAAGGGCACCACCCAAGCAGGGCGCGGGTTCGGATTTTATATGTCCTAGGCAAAGTGACATCTTTGAGGACCCCTCCCCATTCTTGGCAACTGGTCCAAATTCCCTCCTTGTGGGGACAATCAGATCCCCCCGACCCAGGCTGTACTGTCGTATACTAGAACCGGCTTTGTTCCCAAAACATGTTTCTATCAGTGCCTTCTGCAATTAGCCGGGTAGTGTCTTAATGAAAGCCATGCAAGCGCATTTCCGGCCAATGGGACCCGCATTCAGAGGGTTGTCTGAGGACCTCGATTATATCTGCTGTTTCATCTTGTGCTCTACTTACTTAGATGCCCTTGTGAAAATATATAATTGAAAAGAGATAATACCAAAAAGGTTGAATGGAGCATGTAGAAAACCAAAAAACCTCACATTTTAACAATAACCACCTACCTGCTGAATGACATGGAAGACAGGACGGGACAGTATTTATTTATTCATTGCTTGTTAGGTGCCTGTACAGCAAATTAATTCTGTTTCAAAGTGCCCACAGGGCAACAGGGAAGGGACATGGGGTTGCCAAAACAATTAAAATACACAAAAAATACAGTGAGGGAAGGGGCGGCTGGACCTACTATGCCTTGTGAGTATTCAAAAGTGTAAGTGCAGCAAGGAATAAGCCAGTGGGGTAGGTGCTGTGGTGTCCGTGCTCGAGGGTGAGCCACACATAAGTGCACAGTATCGTAAGTGCTATGCGGCCAGGAGCTGCGTTGGGTGGAAAAGTGCGAGACTCCAGTGAGGAGGGTGTGCCGAGGCAAGTGCTGAGGGTAGACAGAAGCTGGGGAGATTGGGTGTGGGAGGTCAGGGGCCCCTGGGATGCATAAGGGCCCAGGACACAATCACAGCAACTGTGAGATTAGCAGAGGAGGGAAGAAGGGAAGGAAGAGGAAAAGAGGAAAGTCTTGAGGTGCTTTCAGTACTTAAGATGGTCCTGCTCAAGACGCAGAGGGAGGGGGAGACTGTTCCAGAGGAGGGATCCAGCTGAGGAAAGCGACCAAAATCCTGCTCTCTCTTTGGCGAAACGCTTTATGCACAAGGATTTGGTGCAAGAGGAACGCAGAGGTCTAGAAGGAGAGTATTTGGTAAGAGAGAATTGCAGATAGTGGGGTCCCCGGCCTCAGACAGCCTTGTGGATGATGCAGAGGGATTTGAATTTGATCTGTGCAGCAACCGGGAGCCAGTGGAGACTTTTTAGGGCAGGAGAAATGCGATCCCTGGTTTAAGACCAAGGATAAGTCTCGCTGCTCTATTCTGGATTAGCTCAAAGCTCAAAGGGTCGCAGAGTGGAAAAAGGTAGATTGAGGAGGAGGCTGTTACTGTAGTCGAGCCTTTAGAGAACCAGGTCTCGGGAAACATTGAGCTTCTGGGGTAAAGTGAGATAAGGGAGAATTCCTTTGAGAAGAAGTAGTATTGTTAGGTAGGTGGGAGATGAGGGCAAGGTGGCACTGGGGGGCGAGGGGGCTATCTCCCACCGTCAGTTATCAAGAAGTTGGATTTAGAAAGCTCAGATATAAGCAGGGTATGGGGTAGAACTACCATTAAGTGTTAAAAGAACACATAGCTTCACAGTTTCCTTTGTATTTTTGTTTAACCTTCCAATTTTGCATTTCTATTGTACCATTTATATAATAGATAGCGATTCTATCAGTTCCGACATTTTCGTGGACGATTTGCACATTCTATCGATATTATTTTAATTAGCTCTCTCTCTCTTTATCTACCTCTCTCTATCTCCCTCACCCCTCTCTCTCTCACACGGTTGTGAATATCTTGTTTTAGGTGATGTTAATCCCCAGTGAGTCCAACTGAATTGCTCATTAAAGGCTGAACTAATGTTTGAGAGCACTGCATGGAATAAGAAATGTGGTTGTGTGGCCGGGGGGGGAGAAATCTACACTGAAAATGTGCATCACACTTAAAGAGCCACAAGAAATGCAATCCTCCCTGGAGAGGGGGGTTGAATCGCAGGCAGCTCAAACATGAATGATTGTGTCATGCTTCACTACGATGCTGAAAGGTTTAGAGAGAAGAGGTAATGGACTACAGCTGGAAGCTCCCCACCTTCTCATCATATATCGGGGTCCTGTGGGGTTTGCTGCAGTTCCCACTTTTACTAGATCTGCCTTGATGTAGGCAGAGGCAGACCCTTCACATTGGGGGTCTGCAGGGCTCCTTCTCATGCGAGGATGTGTGCCAAAGTGGTTGCTGATATTTTATTTATTTATTTGTTATTTATAATATGCCTATACACAAGTGTGTTGCGGCAGAACAAGGCAAGAGGGCGGGGGAACACGGGAGACAGAAAGGTAGCGATCTTACTAGGCCTTGTCATTCAGATCGTGCCAGTGCAGGGTGAGGTGAGGAGGGGGAAGTACAGGAAACAGGGGCCTGTGAGGGGGAGAGTGTCAGGGATGACAGGTGGACAAGGGAAGAATTGAAAACATGGGAAGGGGGACCACAAGCTCAGTGCAAGGTGTGGGGCTGTAATGGATCAAGGCAAGCCAGGAAAAGCAGGCAGGGGGGCCGTAAGTGCAAGAAGAGGAGGTGGGTGGGAGCGTTTCTGGGGAGACCAAGTGCAGGGCTAGAATGGATGAAGGGTGCGGGGGGCTGGTGCCTTGTATGACTCTGTGGGAACCAGCCCACCAGTCTAGGGCTGAAGGGGACATTAGCATGGGTGGGGGAGGGGGAGGGAAGAAGAGAAAATGAAAGTCTTGAGGAGTTTCCAGAATTTAAGGTGTTCTGGCTCAAGTCTGAGAGGGACAGGGAGGCCATTCCAGAGTGAGGTACCTGCTGAGGAGAGGGATCGTCCACCCACACTCTGCTTGGAGAAGCGTTTGATCTGAATGAAGAGAGCTAGAGCTCGAAGACTGAAGGGCTCTAGCAGGGAGGTATTTAGGGAGAGAGAGTAAGATGTAGCAAGGTCTGAGGCCCCAGACAGCCTTATGGATGATACAGAGCGTCTTGAACTTAATCCTTGCAGCAACCGGGAGCCAGTGGAGAGACCTATGAGCTGGAGAGATGTGGTCCCTGGGCTTGAGGCCAAGGATACTTTTCACAGTACTATTTTGGATTAGTTGGGGGGGGCAAAGGGAGGAGTTAGGCAGAGTGAGGAACAGGCCGTTGCAGTTGTCCAGACTGGAAAGAATTAGAGCTCTGGAGACATTGAGTTTCCTGGGGAAGGTGAGGAAAGGACGAATGCCCCTGAGGAGGTGCAGCTGAAAGTGGACCTTCTTGGCAAGATCCGAAATCTGTGGGGAGAATGAGAGAGAGAAGTTGAAGATGACACCAAGGTTTTTTGCTTCACAGGCGGGGAGGGAATCCAACGAGGGTGGCCAGAGTTGGGGATGGGGGGGAAGAGGGAGCAGGGGTCCCAGTGAGAAGGATCTCAGTCTTACTGGGCTTAAGACAGAGGTCATTGGTGGTGCCCCATGCCTGACTAGCAGAGAGGCAATCAGGAATAAGCAAGGAAGGGGAGGAGGCAGGGGAGGGTAGCTTAAAGGAGAGCTGCATGTCATCTGCATAACACTGGAAGTTAGGAGAGAAGGTGAAGATCAAACGGGCTAGGGGGGCTACGTAGATATTAAAGATTCAGGCCGAGAGTATAGAGCCCTGATGAACACCACAGGTGCAGAGAGAGATAGTAGAGAGAAAGGGTCCATTTGAACCTGGAAGGTCGATCAGAAAGGAAGGAGGTCATCATGCAAGGGAAATGGTGGATCTGAAAGCCCCACTAACATCTAAACTGATCAGACCCAATAATACTCGTCAAACATGGTTAAACTCTGATATTTCAGTGCTAAAAAAGGAAAAAAGAAAAAGAGAAAGGAGGTGGTTGAAAAAACCGTCTGTAACAAAGAAGGAAAGCTGGAGAGACTCTGAAAAACCCTATAGGAAATGCATTTGCCTTGCAAAGAAAATCTTCTATAACAACCAAATTATGTCGGCTACAAATGCTACTAGCAAACTTTTTGATACACTAAAATCAATCGAAAAGCCCAAGGTCACAACTACCACCTTCACTGCATCGCAGGAAGACTGTGGCAAAGCCCAGACAGCATTCTTCAACAAGATTAAAAAAGCTCGGGAGCAGATAACAAGTGCCCAAACATCCAAGCCCATATTCACTCATCCACCCACTAGAGCCACATCAAATCACATAAAACCTTTCAGTTTCCAAGAGATTTCAAAAGAGGAGACTTCAATAGATCAATAAAGGAAAATCCTTGCCACCATGAAACCCTCAGCATGTGCAGAGAATATACTGCCCCCTAAAATGATCTTGGATAATGCAGATATCGTTGCACCTTTGCTCATGAGGATAATCAACACCTCATTTTGAGACAAGGAAGTCCCTCCTAGCATTAAGATAGTCACCATCACCCCTCTGGTGAAGAAACCTAACCTAGATCAAAGAGACCCGAGCAACATAAGACCCATAACCAGCTGCAACTTTGTCCTCAAGGTGATGGAGAAGGTTGCTATTGCCCAACTACAGGCCTACCTTGAGGAAAATGAGATCCTGCACCACCAACAATCCGGCTTCCATGCAGCACATAACACAGAAACCGCTATGCTGGGCATTCAGACACACATGCTGAACATAATAGATAAGGGGAAGACTGGTCGTCTTATTCTTCTTGACTTAAGCACAGCCTTTGACATTCTTGACCATGGTCTGATTCAAGGCGCACTGGAAAGAGTTGCAAATTGCTCTGAGGAGGCAATCGGCTGGCTACTATCATTCCTAACTAATAGGAAATCTAAGGTACACTGGGGAGATAAACTCTCCCATGTAATGGACATACTTTGTGGGGTCCCACAAGGAGCCAGTATATCCACACTACTGTTCAACCTATATATAAGACTCCTCTGTGAAGTCCTTGACAACATCAATGTCTACTTTGCTAACTATGCCGACGATACTCAGTTGGTGGTGGAGCTGAGTGGAGACTATATGAAGGACAGTGACATCATTAAGACACTTTATAATAACATTGAATCCTGGATGGACCAAGCTGATGGATTTGGGATCTAACCAAGCAGGAGCTAAATTAGCACTCCAATACGAGTCCTTCCTCTTTAAACATCTCCCAATACCAGTAGTGGGCAAGTTTAAGGCCCAGGGAATGTTTCTGGAAGCGTCAATGACCGCGCTGACGCACAGGCCTCAAATGTGCTCCTATTACCTCAGACTTCTACCTAAGCGAGGAGAACTGTGCCACGCTAGCCAGAGCAATCATGCTCTCGCGTCTGGATTATGGGAATGCACTAATGCTTGTTGCGAACAAACAGTGCATTGCAAAATTCCAGCATATTCAAAACAACACTGTTAGAATCACCAAGCAGAAATCCAAGACAGACCATATTAGCAATGCTAGAAGGGAACTACTTTGGCTTAAGGTGGAAGACAGTGTTCAGTGTAAAGCAATGAGGCTGGTCCATAAATGTCTCCACGGGAAATCACCTGCATATCTTGAATCCGAAATCACCCGATGTGTGCCAGGTCGCACTCTTAGATCAGAACCAACGGCCCAGATTGTCGTGGCTCCCCATAAGAGGGCCAATGGATTAAACAAAGCCTTCCGCAGAGTTGCCACTGGCAAATGGAACAATTTACCATTAAACCTGAGATTAGAATACAACCTCACCAGTTTCAGAAAAAAATTGAAAACTCACCTCTTCAAGTAAACACACTGCCACAACTCCCTAATATGACAGTCTCTGTTACAATGGCTTGTCAGTTGTCCCGTTCCATTTGTATGTCTTCTCTGTTAATGGTGTCTTTTTGTCGCGCCCTGATTCCTGCGGGTGACCGGCAAGGTACAAATAAATAAATAAATAAACCAGTCCAGAGCCAGGCCAGTGGTGCCAAGGGTATCAAAGTGTCGATTTATTAGGATTGCATGAATGACCATGTCGAAGGCAGAGGAAAGGTCAAGATGGATGAGAATGAGGGGAAAGTTGGAATTGAGATTAGAGAGCAAATATTCCTGGGTGTTCAGGAGAGCAGTTTCCTTGCCTCTGACAGCTCTGAAGCCAGACTGGTGGTCGTGGAGGCAACCAACAGATTCAGTGGGGTGGATAAGCTCAGAGACAGCCACCTTCAGATAGGGCAGTAGTTGGCCGGACAGGAACGGTCAGCAGAAGGCTTTTTTAGGAGAGGGTGCACAAAGGAGTGCTTGAGCAGTGAGGGGAAGGATCCCATGGAAAAGGAGTGGACGCAGAAATCGGCCACGGCTGGTGCAATGGAGAGAATGCTGTCCTTGATAGTTCTGGAGGAGCAGGGGAGCACCTGTTTGGATGAGACTTTCATAGAGCGAACTTGTCAGATGTTAGCAGAAAAAAAGAGGTGAGTAGACAAGGGGGGGGCAAGGGAGGAGAAAGATAAGGTGAGGAAGAAGGGTGTGGAGTAGAGGAGGGAGAGGATGCCTTGAGTTTTGGAAATGAAGTAAAAGCCAGAGAAGTAAAGAGGGCCAGGGAGAGGGGAGAGGGTAGATTCAGACATGGAGATTGCAATAGGGTTGGCGAGTCCTTGTTTTGAAAAGTTGTTAGAGGCCACAAGAATTCGGGCTTGGATGTAGGCTCTCTTCTTGGAGCAGATGAGCAGATGGAGAGTCTGTATTGCCTTTGGAGAAGGTGGCAGGCCAGTTTGTCAGAGGATCTGCTTGAAGCCTGTAATTTGCACTAAGCCACTCTGCACTTGCGATTCAAAGTGGCCAGGTCAGAGTCATTCCAGGAGTTGCACTTGGAGGCAGGTTTCATGCAGATCCTCATAGCAGGGGCAAGGATGTCCAGAGTGTTGGAGATGGAGAGTTAAAGGTTAGTAAGGGCTGTGCCAGGGTGAGAATTATTGGCAGTGGCAGGAGTAGGAGGGGGAGTGAAGGTGGCGGCAAAAGTGGCAACTGACACTCACTTCATCGGTCGAATAAAGGAGAAGGAGGCTGGCAGTGCAGTTGGAGGCTTATCCGGGGGCCCACAAAGGTGAAGGTGAGAGGATAGAAGAGCCTGATCAGACCAGGAGAGAGGGGTAATGAGAGGGTTGGGGATGGGAAGTCGGAGGATATGAGAGCATCCAGGGTGTGGCCACGTCCCTGTCAGCTACCGTGCCATGTAGATGGGTGCTTTGAGGTAGTCTGGAGAGTTTGCAAGTGCAGGAGACTTGTTATGTGTATCATGGGGGATAGCTGCCTTCTTATGGTTGTTGTTTGATGTGTGTGACAGCAGATGCATGCGGGCGGTGGCCATGCCTTCCGCTATCTTCCATAAGCATGGGATGTGATACGTACCTCTGTGTCTAGGCTGGATTCTTGGTTTTGTAGATGTTGTGAGGGTTCTGTCCTGTGGTCTTCTGGAGTTTATTCTCTCCGTCGCTCAATATATTTCATGGCAGGTTCATTGCCGCCCTGCCTACCTGAGAGGTGGTTAAATAACTTGAGGTGTGGCAATGGTTCATCAGGAAACTGAGGGACAAGGTCTTGAGGGCCCTCTGGAAGGTGAGGCCGTCCTCTATGCAGATGCTGGGCGGAAATTGTGTTCCAGATTGAGGGTGCTGGGCAGAGAAGGAGGATCTGCCTATTCTTGTAGATTTGAAGGGAGGGATCGGTTGGTAACGGTTGAGCTTCTGTTGAAGGCAGTCTGGGCCTGTCTTGTGGAGGGCACGTTGGGTGATGCACATGGCTTTGAAAGAAGCCCGTCGCCTGACAAGAAGCCAATGGATGACACAGAGGGAGTGTGCGATTAAAGTGATTAAGAAACATTCATGTGTATTTAGGATTGTGTAACTTGGTGCACGCAAACAGGCTCTTTCTCGGCACGAAGTGCGAAGAGAGGGGAAGGTGATGGTGGGTACAGAACGATGCCAAGGGGAGGGATACTTTGTGGGTTGGGTTGTATGACAGGATCAGGAACATGGTATGCATGCATGCACTGTGTTTTATATAGTGCAAGTCAAGGTGTGAAGCAGTGTAGCACTATACAAGTTGTGGGGTGAGTTTTGAGCATAACCGGGTTGCATTGGTGCTTGATGCAGCTGGTAGTGATATATAAATAGTCCATAGGTTGTATGTCTGGGACTACCCAGCACATTGAATACATGCATTGAGTACTTCATGGCACTAGGAATAGCAGTATTGTTGTTCATCAGCATGGAAGGATTATCAGAGGCTGTTCTGTATTGTAGGTTTATTTCTTGGCTTCTTATGGCCAGCAATAGATGGATTGTTCGATGCTGTTGTTGCAAGGAAAGCAACCATGTTTTTCATTGTTGGAGGAGCTTGGAGGTGTGCCATTTTCTTCTGAGCCCAGGTTCCATGATGGCTTGCAATGGGGCAAGTGGGCCCAGAGCATGACGCACACAAAGAATGATATTACTTGTGCGATGGGCACACACTGCAGTAATTTAAACGTTTGACTGATCTGAACTCTCATCTTAAGGCCCTGTGTCATCCTTGGTTACCTGGTTCTGTGTCTGATTTGCCATTTTCCCGGCCAACCTTAGGCAGAAGTCGCTATGTAAACACAAGAGTGTTATAAGTAGGGAATACAAGGATTTCCAGTTGTAGGACCTTTCTCTTTACCTCTTCCTTCTCCGCCTCTCTTTCCTGCTAATCTCACAGCAGCGTGACTGATGTGCAGGGCCCTTATTACCCTCGGGGCCTTGGCCCCTCACATCTCTCATCCCAGCCTCTGTTGCACTTACTTGGGCTCACCCTACCCATGGGTGGT
This sequence comes from Ambystoma mexicanum, assembly GCF_040938575.1. Taxonomy (NCBI): domain Eukaryota; kingdom Metazoa; phylum Chordata; class Amphibia; order Caudata; family Ambystomatidae; genus Ambystoma; species Ambystoma mexicanum. The sequence goes on along the minus strand of NC_090932.1, from coordinate 1,617,805,385 downwards.
TACACTTACGTTATGCACTAATGTTCTCCTCCTCTTAGTATTTACCCTGAGCCCTTCTCCTGAACTTCTAAGCACCTTATCCCTCCCCCCTCCACTTGCGCATTCTGAACACTCACAAGGCATAGTAGGTTTGTCTCCCCTTCCCTTTAATCTCATTCATTGTTGTACTATTAATTAAATTATTTATCGTTGCTGTATTTCATTGTCTACCTTCCCCTGTCCCCACCGTGCTTGCCCTGTGGGCGCTTTGAAACAGTTTTGCTAATTGCTTAAGCACCTAAGAAGTGAACAATAAATAAATAAATAAATAAATAAATAAGTAAATAAATAAATAGAGTACCTTAGCACCCATGTAGAGTATGTCGACCTATTAGATCGCTGAGAAAGTCCCGGGCAAAACAAAATGTGGCAAGCGCATCTCATGAAGGCACAGCCAGCTCCAGCATGGGAGATTTTCACTTAAATGGGGTGGCGCCTGCCCCCGACTTGATGGGGCTTAAGCGCCCCACTTTGATGGGGTTGCAGGCAGAAGGCTGCATTCTGCCTTGACGTCCAAGTATGCTAAGCCCTAGGCAGAGACGGGAAAGGGGTGCTACCAGATCCTGTCATATTTTGTTACCTGGGAGAGCAGACTATTTACATGCAAACATTCCTTATTTTGGCAGCAGCAGCAAGCATACAAAGGCAGGGGGCAAAATCCCACCCTATGATGACAAGCTTTCAAAACTTTCATCCAGCCACACCTCACCCCCCAGAATAAATGTGCCCTGGTTCCACCACTGCGCCAGCTCAGAGAAGCTTGCCAAGGCTCCTTCGTAAAATCTGTATTACCACTATTAGCACCAAAGAGTTCCAGATGGGAAAATGTGGCCATTTCTTCTGTGTTTACAGCTAGCTATGTGCACCAGGCCTCACTAGTCCCTTTTCCCGCTTTATGATGCAATCGTCATGAAGACAAAAGAGGGACTAGCATGATCGAGGCAACTTAAAACAGAAGAAAAGTTGCATTGAGCCAGTATCATGGCTTGAAAATGTATTCATTAGCCCGCTCGGAACACAGCTTGTACACAGGGACGTCATTTCACCAAAATGCCAGGGGTCGCAGGAGTGACCTCTGACATCACAGGAACTGATATCTTTTGACCCCACCCTGAAGTGACATCAACGGAAGCGATGGAACACATCCTTTCATCCATTAAAAAAAACAGGAAGTGGCATCACATAGCATTGTTCCTAAGTACAGTAAGAAAAATATGGTTACGATATCACTGTGATGTGATAGATATTTCATACAAGAGTGGATCACCACATGTATCGTTAATATCAGTGTGTATAGGCCAATATTATGGGCATTTCACCCAAAAACCTCAACAGATCACAAATCACTCAAAATAGGCCAAATGATAATGATGTGTTATTATATAGCACTTACACTTAAGCACTTTATTTAGAACACATATCCATACAATGTCACCCAACCTGTGTTGCTACTCATTTATCAACCTCAGAAGGATGAAAGGCTGGCCTTACCGGGATTCAAACCTCCAGATCACACAACCACATCACTTCAACAAGCGCTCAACCCACTGACCTATCTTACCGCTATAGTAAAATGAGCAATTACATGTCTGAATGTTCTCAAAGTCAGAAAGCAAATGACACTCTGTAGTGGATACCATTAAACTGGTAAGTGAGATTTAACAGCAGGCCAGTTCATCTGCAGCTCTGGTGCAAAGTTGGCCACATGTCAAGCCTGTGTTGATTTACTTTTCAGGCTTCAGAGATTTGCAAAATACATACCATTGCGAGGGTTCACAACTGTGTATTAAAGAATTTAGAGTAGTGCAGGGAATGCAGCGCACTCACACGACATCCCATACTCTGGGCACTCGTTACCTCATACATGCAAACAAACATCCTGAACAGCATGCCAGGGAGACAGCAAAGATAGACACATTACAACACAGCATTAATTGTGGCACAATGAAATCAAGGGCCACTTGATGTGCTATGGTCAAACATTTCTACACTGTGACCGAGGACACCGAGATGGAATGTCTTGTGATGATCATAACACGGGTTTGGCAGGATTTACCCCCAGCTCAGTGCTGGGGGTAAATCACCCGTGTAATAGTCGATTTTCGGCACTATTACCGTGCGCTAATACCACCGACGGTAGTTGCAGGGAAAATTTCCCATTGGGCCCAATGGGGAATGGGGAGTTACCATTCTGCCAAACCCGTGATCTGGCGGTGATGTTAATTATCCCCGGTGGTATCCCAGCAGTATTACGGCTGGGATACCGCCCAACTCGTGATGAGGCCGTAAATCAGTGATCAGTGATTCACACCTACTCCACAACCTCCCCCCCCCCTCCCCACCCAGCAGTGTGCCTGAAATAAAACTTTAATGAGTCTAGCAATTATTGTATCGAATTCCAGAAAGACAAATTATTTGTTATTCCTACTCTTTCTTATTTAGGGTCACTGCTCAAAGTTTTACACTTGTGAAACCCCTGTTTTTTTAAGAGACCTGAGCAAGAAGGCCAGCCACTCCAGAAACAAAGAGCCACATGGCACTGGCCACAGCCCGGGAGCGGGGAGCAAGGAAGAATACAGACGTAGCAAGGGAGACTCCAATGACACCCAAACTTGTGCAGGATAATAAAGCCCATGTTCCGTGCTTGACTGCTCCCCCTCCGGTGTATACCACTTAACAGTTAAACAAGACCAGAGCTCCCACAATCCTTTACTTTATTAAATGAAAGTGCATGACTGGAGAATTGGGGTGCTGATAACGAAACTTTGCCACAGGTCCATTTTTTAAATAATTTCATCTCCAGCATTCCCCCCTTTTAGGGTTCTCATGCAGGGGGCAGGGGGAGCAGAACTTTCACTCTTTTACCTTCCACACTCTTGCCCCCCCCCCACCCCACGCCAGGGGCGTAGCGTAGCCAGGATTGTCTAACAAGTGGGGCCTAAAGCTAATGTTGTCGGACACACCACAGTGACATTAACATCTGTAAATGCCCACACAGCGCTGTTCAGTGGGTACTTACAGAGTTTGGGTGGGCCTTGCCCGCTCGGGCCGTACCCTGTCTATACTCCTGTCTTCCTAGGTACAGCGGGCAGAGCAGCAATGCTGCCAGTAGTGGGTTTGGTTGGCAGGCTTTACAATACGTTCTTGTGACCGGCTGCCACTAGCAGCATGGAGTCCAGTGATCATTTGAACCCCACCCAGTGCCGTACCATTCAGGAATGATGGTGCCTCCTTCAGAATGTTGCGATTGGACCCTGCTATTACCCCACCTGGAGTGATGGGCCGGGGGTGAGTGGCGGTTCCTTTGTACGACTGCATTACGACATGGAACTATTTCAGATAAATTCACCCAGGGAGGGAGGGGATCGACCTTATATCTCAATATTTGATGCCGCTAATGCCTCGGGAAAGGCCATGTGAAATAGCAACACAGTGAGTGACATCACGAGAAGTGAAAACACAGTCACCACCTGCCTGTGCTAAAAGCACCGAAAATGCCCCATTGAGTCCAATGGACCCAATGGGGAATGGGGACTACCCATTACTGCCGAACCCTTGATCCGTGGCGGTAATGCTATTAGCCCGGGTGGTACCCCATTCCACCCAACTCATGATGAGGCCCAGAGAAAGAATCAGTTGAATATAATGTGTAAGGTACCTCAGTTGGTGGACGCACCTGCTGCAAAGATTTGTATGCATTTATTTCCTGGATGAGCTGGCAAAACATTAGCTCCTTCTCTGGCGATAAGAGGCTCAATACTGCAATTACTTATGATTGGAGATGATGGGGGTGTGTGACAAACGGGGCTGCATGTGGGCTTAAAACATATGGCCCCCAAGCAGACACAAATGAGCAGATGGTTTAAAATGGGCGCCTTTCAGATGGGTTTAAGAACACGTTTCTAAAAGCTACAAGGCCAGTTTGATTTGTGGTCGCGCTGCATGAATGATGACTATTGTTACAGAGCAGCCTAATTAGGAATATTGATTAAGAATTAATGGCACTCTTTGGGCAGCTTATACTATTGACTGATTGCTGTGCATGTGTCAGAGGCGTGAGCGCTTCTCCAGTTAAGCTCAACTCACATCAGCGCACTCAACACTCCTCTTCTAAGGGCAGGCGGGCCTCTCTCCTGCCCACACCCATGCCATGTGGGCACACAGTGGGTATGAGGGTTTTGCTGCTGATTACTCTAAACTAATCTGACTTTCCAAAGAGGGGAGGGGTGGAAGAGGGGAGTCATTTCTAGGAAGTAGAATGTGAACGACGTGCCATGCTGCCATGCTTTTCTGCAGTGCTCCACTGCAAACCCAACGATGCCCAGTCTCAATTCAAGGTGGATGCACGTTTAAAGGCACCTCAACGCTCATGGCGGAGTCAATTTGCAATTGGAGCTCTGGCCGAAGTGAGCGGTAACAGACAGGAGCGGTGTTCCACTGATAACAGCTCCACTTACTACTATTTGCAACCATTGTCACCATTCCGGAATGGTTCTTTGTGAAGTTAAAGCACACTTCTCTACTTTACCACCAGACCTCTGTTACAGCTAAACTGAAATCTCTTCCAACTCAATTGGCTTTCAACCAGCATGACTGCAACGCTCGAGAATTGTGCTGCACGTTTCTCCCTTCCTTCCTACTGTGTCCCCGCCGGAGTTTCCACTACTTTTTTGGTAAACTTCTATTTTTTTTTAAAAAACATTTTATTGGCATTTGTAAAAGTGCGAAACAAACAACAAACAGTGACTTAGCAAACAACTTAAAACAAATTAACTAATTAACTACTTAACTTCCACAGCCTTCATAGAGCAATGTATCGTCCGTGATGGGGGGCGGAGGGGGGGGGGTCGGTGTGCAGCAAATCCGTGGTCGTGGGGGGCTGGGTATGGTGTTGGCCATTCTTGGAAACCAGTCACAGGCGGTATTCTGTTAGGAGCGAAAATTCAGGGGGGTTTGTGGTCGGAGGCAAATTGAATTGCACGCACCAGGGCCTTCCATGAGTCCAGAGCTTCATTGGAGTCGTCATCGTTCGAGCGGATACCATCCTGCCAGGCCCTAGTCTCCGCCTCCGTCCACTTTTCCAGGTCTTTGAGCCAACGTCCGTGTCTAGGGCCCCTTGGGGATTTCCATGCCATCGCTACGGACCTCTTCGCAAGGATGCAAGCAAGGTCCATTAATTTGACCTGATGCTTGTGTTTGCTGGGTCTGGGATGGGCTCCCAGCAGGCATTCCTTTGGGTTCCACTCGTATCTTGTGAGCCCCGCCTCAGTGCATGTACGTTCCACCATGGACCAGAAGTACGCAGTTTTGGTGCAGGTCCAAAACATATGGATCAAGTCCGCCTTGTCGTTACCGCACCAGGGGCAGTGCGGGAGTGCACGATTGTTGAAGGTGGCAACTCTTAGCGGAGTCATGTATGTCCGGTATAGGACATTTAACTGGACTTGTTTAAATCTGGTATTCCTCGACACCTCCTTGGGGTATAGAAGTATTCGCTCCCATTCGCCGTCGGTGAGCGGGACCCCCAGGTCGGATTCCCATTTTTGTCTCAGGGGCGCGCTTTTTGGGTTGGGTCTGTCGTTCAGCTTGGCGTATAAGCGGGAGACCGGTCTCCAGCCATCTGCTAGGTCATACATCTCCTGAAGAAGGGGGTCCGGTGGGGGTTCCTCTGGCCAGACGGGCCATTGTGCCTTTGCCGTCCGCTTGAGGCGGTGGTACCACAAGAACTGGGCGTTTGAAATGCCTTCGTTGGCTTGTAAGGATTCGAGTTCTCTGAACATGCCGTCTTCGAACAGATCTCCCCATGTGTAGATTCCAGCTCTCTCCCATTGTCTCGCTGTCGCTAAGTCTGCGTGGGTCTTGCACACGTCAGCCAGGATGGGGGCACTGGGATTGTAGGGGTGCTCCAGGTGTCGGAGAAAGCCGGTTCTGGCCCACACCTGCCGGCCCAAGGTGACAATCATGGGGACTCCTGGAGCTTGTTTCATCGGGTTCCAAAGCATCTCCTTGGGGAACAGCTTGGAAGTCGGGTTACGGAGGAGCTTCGTTTCCGACGAAAGTTCATCAGAAAGCCATTTCGTTGTGTGACTGAGCTGTGCGGCCAGATAGTACCTTTGCAGATCCGGTAGTTGTATCCCACCTTCTTTGTGCGGGAGCGTGAGTGTGGGGAGGGAGATCTTGTGTCTGGAGGACCCCCATATGAAGTCCTTGATGAGAGAGTCCAGTTTTTTGAAGAAAGGCGGCCTGATGTAGAAGCATACGTTCGTGAAGTGGTACAAGAGGCGGGGGAGAATTATCATTTTGACTATTGCGGTTCTGCCCATTACCGCCAGTGGTAGCTTCGACCAAAAGTTCATGGATTTGCGAAGGGTCCTAACAGCTTTTTCCGTGTTATGGTCATGTGTGAGAGCTGGGGTATGGCACACGTCAATTCCCAGGTATTTAAAGTGCTCTAGTTGCCATCGTATCCCGACGTCTGGGAGGTCTGACTCAGCCAGGCCCCTAAGTCTCGCCAGCGGGAACGCACAAGACTTCAGTTTGCTGAATGTTATTCCGGAGTATCGGGAGTAGTTGTCGAGGATATCGAGCGCGACGTGTGCGTTGAGCCGGGGGTTATTCAAGTACAGGAGGACATCGTCCGCATACATGGATATTATGGCATAGTCCCTGCCCAGCCCGATGCCCGCGTCAAAATGTTGTGCCCTGAAGTAGGCAGCCACTGGCTCCAGGCCCAGTATATATAACATTGGGGATAGTGGGCATCCTTGTCGGGTGCCGCGCTGTATCGGCCAGGCCTCGGACATCGTCGTTCCAGTCTTCACCCTCGCTGTCGGGGTGTTGTACAGTACCTCGATCCACCTCACGAAGCTCGCTCCAAAGCCGAATTCCTTTAGTACTTCAATCAACCACTCCCAATAGATGGAATCAAAAGCTTTTATGGCATCCAGAGAGAGTACAGCGAGGTCTTCATCTCGGTCGTGGGTCTCCGCCATGATATGTTGGAGCCTCCTCAGGTTCGCAGTGGTGTTGCGACCTGGCACAAAACCATTCTGGTCTTCATGGATCAAGGTTCCAATCACCCTCGCCAGCCTTTTAGCTAAAATTGTGGTCAGAATTTTACAGTCGTAGTTCAGCATGGCAATCGGGCGGTATGATTCGCAGTTGTTGGCGGGTTTGTTAGGTTTGAGTATAGGGATAATAATTGTCTCTTTCATGGAGTCAGGTAAGGTCCCAGTTTCAAATGCCTCCATATAGACCCTGTGGAGTGTCGGGGCAAGGGTCGCTGCGTAGGCTTTGTAGAATTCGGGTGGGAGTCCATCGCTCCCGGGGGTTTTACAAGTGGTCAGCGACTGGATCGCATATGTCACGTCCTCAGCGGTGATCTCTGCATCCAATGACTCTCTCTGGGCCTCCGTCAGACTTGGGAGCTCAATCTCGGCCAGTGTGGTCCTGATGTCGTCCACTGGTATTTTGGCGTCATGGGCGTACAACCTGGAGTAGAAGGCCACAAAAGCTGAGTTGATATCTCGTTGCGTCCGGTGACTCGTCCCCCTTTCATCCGTTATTTCGGTTGGGAGGTGTCTTGGAAACTCGCGCCCACACAGCCAGGCAAGCATTCTACCAGGCTTATCCGCTTCTTTGTGAGTTCTGGCTATGTAGGTCGCGTAGTCGAATTTGGACAGTCTGTTCCATGCCAATAGGCACTCCTCCCGGATGTCCTTCAACTCTGTTTCGGCATCGGGCGCATTATTGAGTTCGGATTCAAGGTGGGTGATCCTGTCTTCCAATTTCTCCAGTTTCAGTCTCAGTTGCTTGCGAATACCTCTGGCACCTGATATACCTTTGCCTCTTGTGACAACTTTCATGGCCTCCCAAAGTGTGCTCCAGCGTGATACTGAACCTGTATTAATGTCGAGATAATCTTCAAGTTTGGTACCCAGTTCCTCCCTGAATGCGTGGTCCGTGAGTGCTGCGGGTGGCATTCTCCATAGCGGGATTGGTGGCCTGGGTCCTCTAGGGGTCCATTGCATGATCAGCGGTGAGTGATCAGATATGGTTCTACCTAGGTAAAGTGTGTCGTCCACCTGCTGAGCCAGCGCACGATCAATGAACAGATAGTCTATTCTCGTGTGGACCTTGTGGGGGGCCGAGTAATAGGAGTAGCTCCTCTCGATGCGATGTTGTTCCCTCCAGATATCCACCAGGTCGAGCTGTTCTATTGCCGTGTTCAGCGCGTTAGACGCGAGATTGTTCAGGGAACGGGGGGGGTCCGACCTGTCCAGAGCGCCGTTCCTGACGGAATTGAAGTCGCCGCCCCATATGAAAGCGCTCTCTCTCCTGGGAATGATTTTGGCAGTGAGCATTGCGAGGTGTGAGGGTATTCCTTGTTGCGGGAAATATGAGTTCACCAGGCACACCGGTATGGAATCGATGGTGCCCCATAATATTAGATATCTGCCCTCCTTATCGGCTTTGTGGCCCAACAGGTGGAAGGGGACAGTTGGGCTCACCCACGTGAACACTCCTCTGGCGAATTTGGAATAAGGCGCCCCTTTCCCAGTACCTCCCCACTTATCGGAGAGTTTGGCCGTTGCTTCGTCCGTGAGGTGGGTTTCTTGGAGCATTGCTATTGATATCTTTTTCCTACGCAGATAGGAGTGGATCCGATTCCTCCTCATGTACGTGCTCATGCCCCTCACATTCCACGTCATCACCTTGATTTGGGACGCCATGGAGTTATTGTTTCAGCCTCGTCTTCCACGCCTCCCCCGCCTCCGGGCGGTACATTATCCCCCTCAGGGTCTGGCGACGTCCCGTCCGCCGCCCCCAAGAGCCTCCGGTCCCATTTTTCTGCTTCATTAGTAGTCTGAGGGCTGTGGTGTGAACAAAAACAAATAACAAAACTAAAACTGGTGCGCCCAGCAACGACAGAGTCTTGCGGGTGCTCAGAAGCTCTCGTACCGTCTGGACCCATCCGGGTATCGGGCACGAGGAAGGTCGGGCAGGCAACTGGCCTGACCTATTCTGTTCGTGGGGGGTGGGGCCCTGTGCCTGGCGGGGGCCGAGCGAGGGCCGTTTCATCTTTGCGAACTGTTGGGTGATGTTACCTTCTTCTTAGATCGAGTGCCTAACGTCCGAGTTGAGTATATGAGGCATGACATCCTCGCATCGGGCGAGGGGGTTCATCAATTCGCGGAAAGTTGAGAGTCATTGTCCGCTGCTAGATTGTTGTCCTCTAGCCACATGGTCGCCGCTGCCGGGGATTCCAAGAAGATCGCCCTGCCCTTGTGGATCACTTTTAGTCTGGAGGGGTAGAGCAACATATATTTTAGGTCTAGTTGTCTGAGCCGAGCCTTGATCGGCACGAATGAGTTCCTCTCCCATTGAACTTTCGGGGTGTAATCAGGGTAGATCGTGATCTTAGATTCGTTGCGTTCGATAGGGCCCTCCTCTCTGGAGTGTCGGAGGATAATCTCCCTATCTCGGAAGTTCAGAACTTTGGCAATTATAGGGCGAGGGCGCGAGCCCGGCGGGGGTTTCTTCTGCAGCGATCTGTGCGCCCTTTCAATCGAGAATCCCTGCGTCAGCTTTCCTGCGCCCACCTCCTGTTGTATCAGGGATTCCACATACGCCGTCGGATTCGGGCCCTCGCTTCCCTCCGGTACCCCCAGTATTCGGATGTTGGCGCGTCTGGCTCGGCCCTCGGCCTCTTCGGCCCTGGCTTCAAGTGTGAGTACCTTCCGTTCTAGGTCCGTCACCTTGGCCTTCAGCTCCGTTGTGTCTCCCGACGTCTCTTTAATGGTGGATTCGGCGGAGGTCACCCTTTCCGTCAAGTTGCGGGCGTCCTGGCGCACAAGCTGCAGCTCAGATTTGAACTCCCCAATTCTCATGTCTATGAACGCACGCAATGATTCAATCGCCTCCAGTACTTGTGCTTGGTTTTCTGGGGAACCTGTTGGTTGCGTTCGGGGGGGTTCAGGAGTGGAAGCGCTTGGCTGCGGAGGAGTCTTCGCTTTAGCGGACACGTAGGTTTCCATGGTGCTTGCCTTTGTCTTGTTCCTGGACGCCATATTGGCGCCACTCAATCGTGTGGAGACAGGCGCCGGGGTTATTTGTCGGAAGCAGGGTGGTCCAGGCTCAAGTTTTCAAGAGGGTGTACAGTGGGATATTTATCAGGTCGTTCGCGCTCATGCCCGGCGCTCTCCCCACCGCCACCGTCGTCTGTTGTCGATGGCCGGGGCCGTGCTCGGTGGTGTGGGTCTGAGCCCCGGTTTGGTTTCCCCGGCCGGGGGCTCTGGTTGGTTCAACTCAGCAGGGCCGGATAGAGGTAGAGGCTCCTCACCCCCGATGCAGTCGCAGCAGAAGTTGATAGGTCGGTTTGGCTGCAAGAGCGGCCGGCGTTCTCCTGCGACATTAGTTTCGTAAGATGGCCGCCATCTTGGGTCCCGCCAAGGGGGGGGACCGTTATCGGGACGAATCCGTGGGCTCGGGGGCCCGGATCCAGGGGAAGACCTCTGCAGCGTGTCCGGGGTCGGTTCCCCTCCCCTCGGAACCGATTCTTTCTATCTCAGGTTCGATTTTAAGTAGGCAAAAGGATCTGGAAACGGCACCTCGGCCGGAGCACGGCGACTCAGCTTCCACTCGCCATGAGCTCCAGGCCACGCCCCCCGGTAAACTTCTATAACTGATAACATTGATCATTTGTAAAAACCGACACAGAAAGTGCCATTCATTGCTGGGTCATAGGTCTGTTCAGGATGGAAATATGGGTGAGCAGCGAAACCCTTGTAGGTAAATTGTATTCTGACAAATGCTAATATAACATTTAGAGAAGTGGAAAATGATCGTATCACTTTGGTTTTAATTATTCCTTTCATTGCTTTTCTCTTTTATACTTTGATTATGAAGTATGCAGGAATGATATGTTCTTAATAGTATGCTTAATTATTATTGTATTCTTTTCTATTGAAATCACGTGTTAAGTTTATTTAAAAACTGTATCACATTATTAATAAATTAAATTAAAATAACTGAATTGGAGTGCAGTTCTGGAAAACAGTGTATCAAGTACTGTTATTGATTTTTTTACGCGTATTCCCCAACGTCAACGTGCACATTGGTGCTCGTTTCAGTGTGCTTTTGGAGAATTCAAACGGCAGCAGCGAAGTTTTCAGACCGTAAAAAAATACCAAGCGTCAGAGAATTTGGAACCAAAATAATAAACATCACACCCAAGTAGGTTCTGGTTGAATTATTGAAACATTAAGTGGCTTTTCTACCTTTCCAGCTGTAGCTTGGGTTGCATACGATATATCATGTATACCCCAATATATAAGAGTCACTCTATTTAAATTAAATTGTGTAGTGTTCTTTACCTGTGCTCCCGCGTGAGTGTGGAATGGAATGGTGAGTGCATGAGGTGCAGAATGGATGGTGCGTGGAAGGAATGTTGGTGTTGGAGTGTCGGTTGTGAGTGTCGATGTCGGACGGAACACAGGGTCGTTTGGCAAATGAAATAAAGTAGTCTAACTACTCACCATAGACTTCCGTGTGTCTTGATTCACACCACATTTGGCGACGAGGTTGCCCACGACCCTGCAGGGAGTGGTCGGGAGACCGACGCAGTGAGCCGGTGACCAGGGACGTCGTTCAGTCGGAATCGGTGACGATTGAAAATACAGGTGGGCCAAGCTCAATTGAAGCGAGTCGTTGCATTAATATGAAGTGCAGCATCTATGAAGAAAGCTTTTATCAGGAAAGAGAATTTGTTTTTTTTTTGTCATTTATCATCCTATTGAAGTGAACTAGTGAAGCACTAGCTGGCATGCAAGGCATTACTGTACATCCACCAGAGAGTTCCTTGCCCAATTCTGGTCGGCCAACTATATTGTTGCCAGAGTGGAAAGAATTCTGGAAAAACTACATTAAAACGGCTGAACAAGTAGGTTTGACCCTGCAGAAAATGAAATTGTTATTGTTAAATGCTCTGGGACCTGAGGGCCAATGCAACCGGGGGTCAAATGGAGGAGGAGTACGCAGAGCAACCTCTTGTAAATGTGGTAAGGAGCAAGAGGGTGATGAAGTTACTCCAAATGCCCAACACATGAGATCAAAGAATCAGCATCACAAAGAAGTCAATACGGGAATGAACAAACCTGTGCTCAAGAATGAAGGCAGAAATAAAGATAAATGCTTCAGATGTGGCAAAGAGATAATTACGCCAATTTCAAAAACTGTCCTGCCATCAACCAGGAGTGTGCAATCTGCAGAATGAGGGGACATTTTGCTGTGGCTTGTAGAGAAAACCCAAAAGCCAAGGATTGAGAGCAAAGCTTCATCGATCAGACATAGAAAATCCAGAAGGATTCGAATATCTAGGATCTAGAATTCTAGGATTCATATCACATGTTGGATCCAAAGCATGGTACAATTTAAAAACCGTTGAGCGGAAGTAAAGGTTTACATAGCGAGGAAAGGCGTAAATGTCCTAGGCTGGATAGATCGGGCTGCGTTGAGAATTAGACTATATCCATGTCAAGATGAGTCTGTGCTAGTTGTGAAGAGCAGCAAGAAAAGTCCTAAAAGAGAATCTGATGACTTTTTCATTAAGAGTTGGGACTACTAAAGAATTAGGCTCATAGAATCATATTAAAACCCAGAGCAGTGCCAGTTTTGCATTCTAAAGCAAGAGTGATTCCTTGATTCCTAAGCGTTATTGGAGAGTGTTGAATAAGAGCTCAATAGACTTGAGACTGAAGGGAGCATTGAAAGGATTCAGTCGTTCCAATGGGTGAGCCCTATTTTTGTTGCAGTAAAAAAGAATGGAAAGTTGAGGATTTTTGTCAATCTCAGAGACATAAACAAGAACATCTTGGTGGACAAGTAACCACTGTCCATAATTTCAGAAATGTTGAATTGCATCGAAGGGGCAGATTTGTTCACCACCTTAGACTTCTCTAACGTATACCATCAAATCAACCGCACAGGAGATTGTAGGAACCTGATAGCCTTTCTCACACTCTTCGGTATGTACCGCAACAGCTATTTGGACTAGCGTCTGCATCTTCAGTATTTCAGACAGCAATGACCCAAGTGCTAAACGGTCTAAAGGAGACCTTGGTCTACCAGGACGACATCATTGTATTTGGTAAGGGAGAATATGAAAGGCTGCGGGAGGTGGTGCACAGGATGAGCGAGAAAGGTTTGAAATGAGAAAAGAGTAAGTGCAGGTTTAAGGAACTTGAGGTGGAGTATTTGGACCATGTAGTAAGTTACGTTGATGCTATGGGGGCTATCAAGAATGCACCTAACTCTAAGAACAAGAAAGATCTCAGATCATTTTTTGGGTCTTTACAAATATTATAATATGTTTGTGTGGAACCTTCCTAGTTTAGCAGAGTCAATGAGAAGACTACTCAGGAAATAACTAAAATTTGAGTGGAATGACAAATGTAAGAAGTCTGCTGAGTGCATAATGCATAGTTTGTAAGTTGTTAAATTTTGGAGGATTTGCCATTGGTAGAAAGATGAAGCTCACAGTGGATGCAAGTGGCATTAGGTTTGGGGCACTGTTGTCACAAGTGATGGGAAACAAACATGATAGGATTATTTGCCATGCTTCCAAAGCCATAACAGATGTGGAGAGTAGATATTGAAAGGGAGTTATTGGCTTGTGTCTGGGTGGTAAACTATTTTAGGAAGTATGTTTGGGCAATAGGTTTATGATATGCACTAGTCACAAACTTCTAGTGGAGGTTCTGTCAGTGCGAGGAATGTGTAAAGCAACGCCCAGGCTTGCAAGACTAAGTTTGAAGTTACAGGATTACCATTTTGAGGTCCAGTACGTGCCAGGAAATTAGAATAAGGTGGCTGATTTTCTTTCGAGTTTGCCCCTGAAGTTGAAGGGAGGATTTCAAATTGATGATTCAGAGGTAGTTGCTGTAGGTTTGGATGTTACTCTTAGAGAAAGGTGGATGCAGGAGATTCAAAGTGACGAGGTGTTATGCAAGGTCATGGATTACACAGAGAGAGGTTTGGCCAACAAAGGTCTTTTGGACGAGGCATGTCTTCCATTTTGGGAGGTTAGAGATGGCTGTTCCATTGAAGATGATTTGTTGGTGAGAGGTGACAAGTTGATAGCGCCCCAGAGTCTGAGGGAAGGTTTGATTGTGAGAGGCTGCAAGCTTGAGCTGCATCTCTTGCTTTTTTGTGTTTCTGCATTTGGCTAATGGAAGAAAATAATAAACATGCAACAAAAACTAGCCTAATCAAGTCAGTAAACAGAAAAGTGGTCCAGATATGTGATGTCATCACTGATGTCATCAATGACATGTGTGATGTCATCTTTGATGTCCCGGGTGTTAGTCTTAGCAGTGCACAGTGGAGGTGCGAGATATGGTTGCTTAGCTTACCATAACTGTTGCATTTCTGAGGTTTTTAGGTTTTACTTGTAACCATAATGTCCCTTTAACAACATTTTTTCACTGAATTTCATAGGTTTTTATTAGTGCAACTTAACCATAACGTCCCTTTAGCAATGTTTTTTCAGTGAATTTCATAGGTTTTTATTAGTGCAACTTAATCATAACGTCCCTTTGACAATTTATTTCAGTGAATTTCATAGGTTTATATTAGAGCAACTTACCCATAAAGTCCTTTTAACAAAGATTTTTCAGTGCATTTCATGGATTTTAACCAGTCCATGCTAATTTCCTACAACTAAAAAATATCACACTTACCCCAATTTAGCAATATCTGTGTCCACTTTACAAAATGTCACCTTAAAACTCTCATCTCTCCTCCCCAAGATCCACCACCAACACCACGACCAGCTGGATAACCAAAATAAAAAGAACAAGTACAGTACTTCCTAAGACAATGAAGAGGAGAATGAAGAGGACCAAGAAGATGAGGTAGAGGAAGTGCCTACCTCTAGCACCCACAGAGAATCATGGGTGTGGCAGTTCTTTACCATTGTTGGAAATGTACCAAAGGCTAATGCTACCAAATTGAATTGCACTCAGTCGTGAACTACCTGGCCAGAACTCCTACGGGAGCCCCTGACTGCAAGGATCTCGTTGGATTCCAATGAATGATCTATTCCAATTGCCACCAATTGTTGAAAACATTTACTTAAATGGCAAAGACCAATTGTGTTTGCAAATGTTAGTCCTTCATAGAAATTCAACAAACTTACATTGTTTCTGGAATAAGGCAGGAATTGGACTACTGTGCAGGAATGGTGAGATTCACTATAAACACACAAGAAGATCCATAAGAATGTATAATGCACTTACTACAAGTACTGGAAAACAAAAACACACCTATAAATGAAATCTTTTAGATTTCATACATGTGGAAACATACATGCACTCTCTGCAACCATATAATGCACGAACAAGCGCTTTGTGTATATCTATACCTAACTGTGAATCCATTCCATTTCAGCAGCTCATAAAAAATGCAAACCATGGCATATTATGTACTACTTGCAATTCCAATAATCGTTCCACCTTACAGATACAGTCACATAGCCAATAGGTAATAGCAATGCTTTTGCGTTACAATGCAGATAGTACCAAAAACAACTGCAAGCTGACTGGCTTCACACATGGACAAGTATCACTTGGCAAGAAAACCTTCACAACAGTAGGCATAATCTACCACGCAGGAGCAACAACCAATGCAGGTCACAATACTGCATACATTAAAAAGAAATGTGGATCGTTTGAATGCAATGATGCTTCCATTACTCTGAAACAGATACTACCAGCAAATCTTGCAAACGCTCACTTAATATTCTTGAAACCAAAATGTATTCACTAATCTGAGAATGGTTGTCTACAAACTGTCCTCAAAACATACCCTGCAGAAGTGAGAAACTGTAAAGAGTTTGAATATACCAACTGGTATCTGACAGCAACCATAATGCTGCAATATAAGTTTTTCTGAGGAAACCCTGCAACACTTATTACGTATAAACATACCCTCAACAACTTCAAAACTATCAACAGTTAGAATACGGCAACAGGTATCTAACTGCCACCAACATTCTGCAACATTACTGTGCAATACCACAGTACTTACAAAAGATCAACAACCAAATGCATAAATAAATACTGCTAAAAGGCACTAACAAATAAACAATTAGAATACACCAACTGGTATCTAACTGCAACCACATTACCACCACTTCCAAACCAAAAACCATACACCTTTTCAATTCCTCCTACTACAATAGACCACAAAAAAAATTATTTCCCACAGATCCAATGAATATGCGAACAAACACAGGAACTGATCACATTGCAGAGTAAACTGGCTTGAAGCATAGTACTTGTGAAGTACTAACTATGAGGGTCCACAAAGTACACAAATGTCTGCTATGAAATTCAATAACACATTACAAAGTACCTACCCTAACATGTGATCCTTTCTTTTATCACACAGAATGGAAAAACAATTTCTGCTACATTTCCACATACCATGCAAAGAACTGCATACAGCCTCAACAATGCAAACAGTAAACGTACAATGATTTGTGTCACAACGTTCAGTGCATACCTGTATTATACTGCGATAGTTGTAGCCAGGCAAAGAATATCATATACCCAACATTCTGAACACAGTCCAACAAACCAACTGCCACACACCCTGTCCACTTTTGTACAAATACTATTACACTACTTGCAGCCAGGGAACAAACTCTAAAGTACATGCCCCCTATGCAATCCACATGCCACTGTCAAAATGTTTGCATGCATGGCTGTCTTATGCTGCAGTGGTTGTGGCCAGGGCCTAGAGTCTTGGGTGCATGGCCGTAGGCTGCAGGCCTGCGGCCATGCACCCAAGACTCTAGGCCCAGGCCACAACCATTGCAGCATAACACAGTCTTGCATGCAAACACCTGCCCAATTCCCACAACCCAAAAACATGACACAGCCACCTCAAGCCCTATCCACTTCACTTGGCATACTATTACAGTACTTGCAACCAATACACAAACTCTTCAATGCATGCCCTCTCAACCCAATACTCTACCAACTACCCAAAAGCAATACATCATAATTTAGCAAAATACCCAACAATCTGCCCATTGGCCACAACCCAAACACATAAGGCATCCACTTGAAGCCCTGTCTATAACAGTACACATAGCATCCAAGTGCATGCAACTAGTCAGAACACTCTTCAGACCAATAAGCTAGCCGTATGAGGCCTGCCACACTTTTCCACACATACCATTAAAGTACTGCATTGAGTTGCCACACCACCAGACTCTTCAGTACTTCCCCTCTACCCATGCACCCAAGATTGTAATAGCTGGTCAAAATGAACACAACATAACAACAAGCTATACTCTAACCACAACCCACAGACATAATCCAGCCACCAGAAGCCCTCTCCATTTCTATATCCTTCCTCATATCATCTACATTCCACTCTCCCACCCTAATGAATTCTACTTGCAGTCACCACATAAGCTGTTCGCCTGAGCTTCAGTCTGCTGACTACTGCGGTGTCCGCAGACACCACAATGACAGCACAGCCTTCTTCCACCTAAACAAATACATCATTTGACCCATCTTTCACTCCACCACCTCTCCAGTCCCACTCCCCAAAATTGGATTTCAGCCCTGGTTGCCGCCGTGCTATCCGTGGATATCCGCGGATCCAACATGGAGGAAGCATCGGGAAAATGTGACACACCTCATGCTTCCCTCCAGCCAATCGGCGAGCATGTCATATGTGCGCAGACATCACGGCCTCTTCCTAGCCAATCGGAGTCCTGTCCGCGGAGCGAACAGGGAAGTGAGTACGCGGAGCGGACCCAGATATCACAAATTTATCTGGACCTACATTTTGCCTGTTTTAAAACTACTGAGCAACCTAGCAATTTCAGTGCAAAATCTTTTGTTACAGGAACATTACAGCTACTTTGCACTAACAACCTATCCATACTATGCTTACAAGTAAAACCGAAAACCCCCAGAAATTCGCCAGTTATGGTGAACTAAGCAACCATAACTCGCGCCACCGCTGTGCACTGCTAAGACTAACACCCATGACATCAAATATGACATCACAAATGCCATTGATGACATCACTGATGACATCACATGTGCATTTATCTTTCACGAAAAGCCTCCACATGGGATTGTCAATAAAATGATGGGAGGGAACTATTAGAGGTCATTGGGAGAACTATCATGAGATACATAATTCATTACACAGTACATTGCTGTAAACACCATTGCAGTACAGAGTTCTTTCCAGTATAGGAAACAATTTATGAAGAAACATAAGCATTGTCTGCAGCATGCACCATAGAGGTGCAATGAGCACATTTTTGCCATGTTAGATAGTACAACGATGAATGCTTTAGTGTCAGAGTTTTGCGTACTGTGAAACATGTAATAAGCAGCTAATAACGCCTCACTTACTACAAATTTGCAGTACTCCACACGCAACATAAAGAGACCGCAACAGACACAAATAAACCCATATACAGGGAAAGCAAAATAGGCAAAAAAGCAGCAGCAGGATTACCAGAAAGTGTTCATAACCTAACTGCCTATCTTCATGCACACAAATGATTGCTGTGTTTCCGGCCCACTTCTTCCCTTTTCTATATGTATCCTATGGTGTGACTGAACCCTTAGGAAAGTAGTGTAGAAACATATGAGAAGGGTAAGGTCTACAAGCATAGTGCCTTTTCAATGTTTAATTCCTGCCTGTCAGTGAAGAAAACCACTTGCCCTACATATGTCTGTGAACAAAAAAAGAGGGAGCCAGACATGTGATGTCATCAGTGATGTCCTCAATTACATTTGTGATGTCATCTGTGATGTCATGGGTGTTAGCCTTAGCAGTGCACAGTGGTGGCGCGAGTTACGGTTGCTTAGCTTACCATAACTGGTGCATTTCTGGGGTTTTTCAGTTTTACTTGTAAGCATAGTTTGGATAGGTTGTTGTTAGTGAAAAGTAGCTGTAACGTTCCTGTAACAAAGGTTTTTCCACTGAAGATGCTAGGTTGTTCTTAGGGCAACTGTTGCATAAAGTTCCTTCACCAACGTGTTTTCACTGAAGTTGATAAGTTTTTAGTAGGCCACTGTAACCAGACCCTTCCCTTAGCATAGTTTTTTCAGTAAAGGGGATAGGTTTCTAGTAGTGCAACTTAACCATAACGACCCTTTAACAATGTTTTATGTTAGTGAATTTCATAGGTTTTTAGTAGGGCACTGTAACCGGAAAGTTGCTTTAGCATAGTGTTTTCTATAAAGATGATAGTTGTTTGGTACTGCAATGAAATCATAACGTCCTGTTAATAACGGTGTGTCACTAATTCCTTGGCTGCCCTCATGATGAACTTATAGAAAGGCTAAAGTCTATGGTGTATGTATCCATTTGTGCCACCCCTTCCTTTTCCTAATAGTGTTGGTGTTTCTTAGCAATTACAGATGTACATGGTAAGTGTTGGTGAGTGTTTGAGTGGCTTCTCTTTTTGTGTTAACATTGCATGGTAAATTTGTGCCGCAAAGTACTGGTCGAGATGACTGCAGGTGAGAAATATGGACGTTTCCTAGGGAGACTGCATCTGGCCGGCGTATGTGCTATCACACTGTAAGTATCCGTAGGACTCCATTAGTGGCCGCATGGCCGCAGCTTCTAATGCACTTTTAAATAGTTGTGGGAGCGCACGTGTATCCATTGTACAGCAATACCCATGCATAGGGCATCACTGTGTGCTGGTAACACCGCTCCTGGCGCCAGCCCTACAGATTCATATGGTAGGCTACTGCATTTCTATTACTCCTGCTGACTACGTGGGGGCTCTGCAAACCTACCAATGTATGGCTGCTGCACGCCAGGCTGTATGAGGCCCACTGGTAAACAAGCACAGCAACCTTCAGTGTAACGGGGGCATGTTAAATGTCACATTCATTTGATTGATGAGCTGCTTGCCTTTCCATAGCCCGTGAAACATACACACCGTCTCTGCACTGAGCACTGTGACGGAAAGTGTCAAGAAGTCTGCGGGTGGTACAGTTGAAGAAAACATGTAACTGCATGTGTGACAGTTTGTAGTGAGTCTGCAAAAAGGCAAAACTGGTGCGGCTTGGTCACGCAGATACTAGTGCATGTAAAGGCAAGTAAGCAAACAGCAGAATTTGCAGAGCGCAAACAATGTCAGTAGTGGTTAGAAAAGTACTGTAGCCACATGGGTTGCGCTGAATAATTATCTTCCTGCTCCACGTAATGAAGCTGTGTTTCGCGTTGTTGTAAACATTCTTGTATTCCAGAATGTATGCATTTCTGTGAATGCTACTCCTACGGCTAATGGTGTAGCATGACATGTTTGTACTGCATGGGACGACAACTGAAATGGAAGCACAAGGGGCCAGTGGGCAGTCTACCGCTCTTCCAACGCTGCATTAGGGGAATTTCATGGACAGCATTTTCCACATCTGCTGTGGCCAACAACAGGGGCACTCCTGTAGGGCAGCAGAGCTCTAAAACATCCTTGCAGGCCATATGCCCCACTACAGACCCTTACCCGGCAAAGGGCATTGTATTGTGCATGTACTGCAACGTGCTACTCTACAGAGGGAAGGTACTTGGAAGTGCAAAGGAAGGATCCGTCCGGGAGCATGACAATGGCTGGTGCCTATGTAGGCGAGGGCCACCCAATATTTCCGTCTCTCGGCACGTCCCCTATGGTATCCATGCAGGTGCTGCCCCTTCCGTACCGGGCCTTGGCTTCTGTTCCTTCTGTGGCGTGTGCTAGAAGACCAAAATAAATGGAAATGAACTGGGAAAGGAAAAAAAGGGAAATAAAGAAAGCTCCTTTCAGAGATGTACAATGGAATTGCCAATGAACGGATGCTGGGCGGGGGCACCGTATACGCTCCACACAATGTGCGCAAAATCAAGGGAGGCATGGCACTGTGCAAAACACTGTTGTGGAATCGGGTGGAAAGGGGTTTGCTGTAGAAAGAGGTTTCTTTAAATGTTGCAGAGCTTTTTGAAGAGTTTAAGTGCACAACACTTACAACAGAAATTCTTACACTACTTTCAAGAAGGGCAGCAAGGCAATTTGGATGGGGTTTGCAGAAATCGGGATGGCAGGAATAGTAAGATGAAAGTTATTGGTGGAGAAAACTGTTTGTGCTGTGAAACATCATATTCCTATGTGTGTAGCACGCTATTGCCACATGTCGTATAAAGGCACAAATAGACTTCTTCGCAATGTACAGCGCTTTCTCGATTTGCGGACCAAATGAAAAATAACGCAGCCACATCGGTGTCTGCGTAATGCGATAGAAGGTTATGCAGGAGATCGTAAACAGACGCATGACCCGAGCAAGTGACTCCTTCACCGCAAACGGCACTGAAACTCATGCAACATGCTGTGCAATTTTCCCTCCACAATGAACAACAATAATGTTGACAGGATCGCGCGTCACCAAAGTGTCACACAGACAAACCAAAATCAGTCACTTCACTATAGGTACTCCATAGCACTACACATCCACATGATAGAATCCAAAATGAGCAGCCACTGGACAGTGTTTTCCATTCACTTTCAATCAATGTATTGCAAACTCCCCCAAAACCTGCATGCTGTGGCTTGTGAAACACAGAGCCATAACCGCATCCTCAGAATTTCTGTCGACCAATACACTGTGTACCACAGTCTGTGCGTACACACCACACCCAGAAACCTTCTTGACCAATCCGTAGCCTTTACAGGCCCATTTCTATGGCCGCCATCTGCAAAACGGGCGTATGGTAACACGTGCCACCCTGCAACTATCGCAATGTCCGCAGAGTTTTCATGCTGTGCACGTGTGCGAGTGGGAGAATAACTTTCAACCAGGGTAGGGGACGTTGTTCGTTTTTTTAAAGGTGCTTCCATAGAAACACTTTTTTTCGTTTGTTATAAGTATTTTTTGTGTTTGGTACGACAGCTCACATTCTTACAATAGGTACTTCAGTGCAGCCTGCAGATTGTGAAACAAAATGTCATTGCCACTGGTCGACAAAGACATGCCATTTGCTTTTAAAAAAGTTTATATATCAAGAACCAATGTTCTCATTCTCACAGGAGAACATACCAGCAGCACTCAAGAAGTCACACATACTTATGTTGATGAGACCCCTTCCGACCTCTGGCTGGCAACAGGAATCATTGGAATTGTCCCAAATTATTCTCGGTGGTATACATGAGAAAAGTACCTTGGCAGTGGGAAAAATGTGCTTCACTGCTTTCATCACCTTCTTCAGTTGACCGAACACACGGGAACAAGCCATGGAACCCAAATGGAACGCTTCATAGCGCACAACCACACCATGTACGCTAGTTAAAGTGGCCACTCGTCGACATACTGCAAGCACTGTGCCGAAACTGCTCCAAATCGAAATTGCCATGAAAGCCTTTTTCGACGGCATACTGGAACAGATCTTCCACAAAGGCATCACTGACTATCAAGACAGTGCGTCTCGCCATCTCTACCTGCCACCCTCTATACACAGAGTAATGAAAAAAAAATGTGTCGCACACCCTGAGCACCTGATTGGACAATCCCCACAGTCCGATTTCCATTGGCCAGCATGGTGAGATGCGCAGAATGTCGCACGTGCGCTTCCCCAAGTAACGCGAGGGCCACGCCCCAGTAAAGCAGGAGGAGTCCTTCTTCCTATTGCCGCCCTTTCCTGTGATGCACACCCTGAGCACCTGACTGGACAATCCCCACAGTCCCCTTTCCCTGGCCGCCATTCTCAAAATCCCTGTATGTGGCTTTCGTGCTGCGTGCAGGCGTCAGGGAATAACTTGCAACCAGGATAGGGAGAGCTTGTTGTAAGAAGCGGCATCTTTTTTTAGATGCTTGTAGAGAAACACCTTTTTTTCGTTTTCTATTTGATTTTGTGTTTTCTTGTGCTCACATTGTTAGAGTAAACTCTTCACCGCATCTTGTAGACGGGCAAACAAAACAGCATTACCAATGGGCAACAACGAAATGCCATTTGCTTGGAAAAACTATGCATTTCCACAACTAATCAGGTAATTGTTGCAGAAGAACATCCCACCAGCGGACAAAAAAGTATACATGCTTATTTTAATGAGATACCTTTCTGCCTCTGGCTCGGAACAACTTCCAGGAGCATTGTGCCATACTCTTCGTGGAGTTATGGATGAGAAAAGCACCTTGGCATTGGGAAAAAGCCTCTTCACTAGATTTAGCAACCTCTTCAGGCGACTGACCAAACCTAAACAAGCCACATAACCCATACACATGCCACTGTAGTGGATTACAATGACATCCGCAGTCGTAAAAGGGGCCAGGTCTTGGCAAAGTGCATGCATGTCGTCGAAACTGCGCTCATACACAGCGTTCCACAATGCGTCCACTCCTTCCAAACCGAAATTGCCATCAAAGTGTCTTTCCAGGGCATACTTGTGCAGATCTATCAAAAAGGCATCACCCAAAGTCAAGACAATGCGTTTCGCCATGTCAGCCAGCCTCACTGCGCAGAGTAATGTATGACAGTATGACCGCCCCTTCCTGTGAACCACACCACACAGTACCTGATTGAATAATCCCCAAAGTCCCATGTCCATTGGCCAGCATGGTGAGAAGCGCACATTGTGGCACGTGTGCTTTCCAAAGTACCGCGAGGGCCACACCTCAGTAAAGCAGGAGCAGTCCTTCTTCCCTTGCCACTATCTTTTTAGCACCACTGCCTCATTGGGTACGGGTGAATAGGCGCACACAATTCCATCAATGCCATCCAAGACGTTAGCATCTAACACTGTCAGTTCTGCATAACACTTCATAGGTACCATCACAAAATCCGCCATCAAGTGTCCTGTCACTAGAAAGCACGTGCAGTAGAAAGTTAGTAAAAGATTGCAAGATTTCTGCATCCACATGCCTCCACATGCGCACCCAGCACCATAAACTGGAAGTATGAAAACTGTTTCTGCAGTATGTTTACCACTGTGTTATGAGTGCCTCTGCGCACGGCATCTGCCACTGAGTGTCTATTACATTCTTTAAAAGCAACTGAATTTTTTTTCCCACCCCGTACCATCAAGTGGCATTTTAGAGGAATGTGCTTGCATCGTTTTCATTTACCCATATCATACATTGTAATATCGAAACAGGAGCTCTCTACTTTCCTTCCGGCAATGCTATGAAATGTTTTCCCCACTTACCCATCTCCTACATAAATTGTGAATTTACGCCACCAAAAGCAGCACTGCATGTATTTTAGCAACCTATAGCAAGTTTCCAAAAGGTCACTGTCTGCACAGCTGTGCTTCTGGCTAGGCTGCACTATTGCAACAGGCTCTTTTTAAATCTGCCAACTTCTACTCTCTGCCCTCTGCAACCCATCCAGAAGAGGATTGCATGACTTGGGATGGTATCTCCTCTGCACTGAAATGTCTGTAATAGCTCCCAGTGGCTGCGAGGAATAAGGTGAAAACCCTCTGCATTATGCACAAGGCCTTCTGGGCCCTGGGACCTCAATAAATTCAACTCTCACTTACTATATATCTCCGTGCTCGCCCTCGTCCCTCATCCGCCTCCAACTCCCTCAGGGTCAATCGCTTCTGCAACCAGTTGGTGGTAGATGTTTTTTTTCCGACTGGGGCCTCCCTCTGCAACATCGTCAGTTCTGGAAGCACCTCAAAGCCTTTCTCTTTGCGTCTGCTTCTTTTCCTCCTCTCACCGGCTGACTGCCTGGCATAAACTGATTCTGCACTGCTTACCTGGTGACTCTGATGTCAGGTCCATGCCACCTCCACTCGCCAGGCAAACCCCTGCACTGCCTTTCTAGCAAACCCTGCACTTGGGGTCTGCTTTCTGTATCCCTAACAGTTCCAGCACCACCTGATGTGTGCACTTATCCTTGTACTTGGCACAATCGGCCCGTATTTTTACTTATTGTCATATCTTTTTCTACCCAGGTACTGCACCTTCCCCTCGCCCCATCCATGCACTTGGGTGATGTAAGTAACACCTGGCCTAGAAGGTTCGTTGTCTGTCACCCCTCTGATCCTCCATCCCTTGTGTTGTTGCGCTTTGTTAAACATTTGTATAGGCGCATTACGCATGCCATAGCATACAATTGCACATCATATCATATCATACATAGAATGCATTCATTACAGTAGTTTGCCAGCCACTTACCTTGTACACTGCACAGGTTTTTTTTTTCTCCGCCGTACCCCACTTACTGCACACTTTTCAAAAATTATAGCTTCCAAACAGCACTGCATGCATGTTACGAACTTCAAACAAGTACATACAGTTCATGCATACACCCAGGATGCCTGGCCATTACCTTGCCCACTTCCACCATAGTCTTCTGCACTTCTTTGTACAAAGAGACATTCAACGACACTTTTTGAGTACACACCACAAACACAATCCTCATTGAGGAGTGTCTTTCGCTCCACAGTCCCATTTCCATGGCTCCCATCCTGAAAGTACAGTGTAATCTGCTGAGTTTTCATGCTAGGAGGGGGTGGGGGTGTTGGGGGGATTGGGAAACAGGGTAGGCGATTGGGTCTTTAGGGGTCCCTCTGAAAAGGTTTTATTTTTTCTTTGTTTTTGTGCTTTTTACATGTTTGTTTTGTTTTTTTACGTGCTTGCCAACCACCTTTTTCTTTCTATCTTTGTATGCCTTTCTGTTTGCTTCTCCTCCTTCATTTTTTTTACCAAATTAAGGGCAACACTTCGTGCACAGTGTACAAGACAACGGTAGTGCCAATGGCGGTCAAAGAAATGCCATTTGCATAAAAGCAGTGTATGTTTTGGAAATTCATGCTCTTTTAGTGGGTGGGTGGACAACATGCCATCAAAGCACATAAATACAGACATGCTTCTGTATACCTTCTGAGCTGTGGATGGGGGCAAATTACACCGGCATGGTCCCATACTCCTTTTGGGGGAATGGGTGCGAAAACGACCTTTGTAGTGGGAAAAATCCACATTACTGCAGTCATCAAATTCTTCAGGTGACGGGGCAAATGTCCATCCGACATGTAACCCAAATGTATACGTCTATAATGCACCACAACTACTTCACAAGTAACGAAGGAGGCCACATATCTGCAAAGGTAGAACCATCCCACCAAAACTGCACACATGGAGACTGGCCCACAAACCGTCCACTCCTTCCAACCGGAAGTTAGCAGCAGCGCTTCTTTGCACGGCATACCTATACAGATCTTGTGCACATGCAGCACCCACAATCAGCACTGTGCATCTCTCTATGTCCACCAACCTCATTACACAGAGAGTAATGGGAGAAAGTAGTACCACCCCTTCCTGTGAATTACACCTTCGACACATGATTCCATAATGCCCACTGTTCCATTGGCATGGCCACCATGCTGCGAATGGCAGGATGTGGCATGCTCGTTTTCCAAGCTACAGCAAGGCCTGCACCCCAGTAAAGCAGGGGCACTCCTTGTCCCCTCTCAACTGTTCTTCTTCCTCCACTCGCTCATTGAGGATTGTTAAATATTCACGCATACATGCACCAATCACAGCCCAGAAGTCTGCATTCAACACTATAATTTCTGTACAGCACTCCATATTTACCATTCAACACTCTGAGTACACGTCACGTGTGCTTCCAAATCACCTTTCGTGTGTGAAAAAAACATGTCAGCATCCAAAATTGTCCAGAGAGGCACCCATCAAGCCTTTGACCATGCACACAAGAGTCCAGTGCTTGCCGACACCCATAAGAGTCTACTGCTTGCCGACACATATCACAACATAAAGGAGCCATACATGAGAACATATGGCCATAAACCACAATCCACAAACGTAACATAGCCAGCGGCACTTCTACTCAACCCCAGCACCATAACACAGCGATGCATGGAAACATGTCACAGTTAGCAAATTCCACAAACATGCCACTGCCTCCGCCACCCCTACCCACTTCCATGCACAAAGTATTATGTCACTGGCAACCAAACCGCACAATCTTCACAACATTAGGCCTATTCCCCCGAAGCTGCACAAACCAGAATGTCCAAGCACATCACACATTCACTTCAACCATACCCTCTTGTATACTGACAGTGTTCCAACACTGCAACCAGTGGGCACACGGCAAGACTTTTCATTGCACAATTTCCAGTCATACACCGAAAACCATAGGATGTTCCAACAATGACTGCACCCATTGAACGAACAATGTATGCATGTCAGCGCACTTCTGGTGCTCTGTAAAGAGTCAAATGTGTTCCACAACCATTCTGTGAAGGTGACCACCCTATGAGAGATGCAGTCAAAACAGCATTGCTGCAGTGGGTGTGGTGAAGGCCTTGGCTTTCGGGTGCATGGCCTACGACCTTTGGCCAAGCACCCAATAATCTAGGCCTTGGCCACACCCACTGCAACATAAAATACAGCTTTTCATGGAAACATAATGCAGCCATGCATGGCAACATGTCATCGAGTGCCACAATCCGCACACATACTCCAGCCACCGGTACTCATACCCAAACTCGGCACCGTCATACAGCTATGCATAGAAAGATTCACCTTTTACCAGAATCTACAAACTTAACACAGCTTCCGGCGCTCCTACCCACTTTCATTCACATACAATGGCGTTACTGCCAACCAAACCAACTAACAGTATTTGCATGTCAGCTGACTTCTGGTGCTCTATCAGGTGTACAATGTGCTCCACAACCATTCTGTAAAGGTGAGGAGTCTATGACAGATGCAGTGTAAACTGCATTGCTGCAGGGGGGGGTCAAGGAGTAGACTATTGGGTGAATGGCCTACGGCCTATAGCCTTTGGCCATGCACCCAATAGTCTAGGCCTTGCCCACACCCACCGCAACATAAAATACAGCTTTTCATGGAAACATAACACAGCCTCTGGCCCATACCCACTTTCATTCACATAGTACGTCTCCCAACTCTCTATTCAGTACAGAAAAGCAATACGTCATACTGCAGCACAGAAGTCACCACTCCGTGCAATGAACACTATGAAATCCGATGTGATATGCAGTTTAGTCCGTCTCCACTGTTCACACCACCAGCTGCATCCATGAATTAAACACTGTAGGATGTGCTAAGGAGCACCACACCCATGCAATCAACCATCTATGCAATGCTGTTGTACCATACACAGAAGGGAACAATGTGACACCTACTTCCAACAATGGCACTTAGTTGTTACTGCGAGGCCTCCATCCTTGCAACACACCACAGTACACAGTATCTTATAATGTGCATGTCATGTGCAATGCACTCCCCTTCTGCATTTAAACTCCCACCAGTCACGACGGAAATAGATCTCTGCACCAACTATCGTGCCGTATCGATGCCTGCCTACATGCAGCACACATGGGAGGTGGCTGTGCAGAGACCCGCAATGTGGCGCTGTACGCAAGGACACTGCAGGCACATCAACATCTTTGTCCACCTAGTGACATATCTCAGATAATTCACTTCTCACTCACCCACCCTTTCCATCCCTTCTTCCCAACACCATATGGCATAACATATGTTTTTCAACACACTCCCCGTCTGCTATTCAGGTACCACCAGGCAGCACGGTAAGAGGTCATGGCACGAGCTATCATGCCATAACGAAGGCTGCGTGCATTCACCATTCATGGTTCGGGCCTATGCAGGGACCACTGAATTGGTGCAGTACACACGGGTACTGCAGGCACACCACCGTGTTCAACCACCTAATAATCACATATCTCTGATGAAACACTTCTCTCTCCACCACCCTTTCCATCTCCTCTTCCCACCACCACATGCCGTACATTATGTTTGTCAGTCCCTTTCGGAGGCGCACTGTCCTCCGATACACCATGGTGGCGTTTCCCAAAAACTTTGACGCACAGCACACGTTCCCCCAGCCAACCACCGCTGCGTCCAAAGTTCGTCGACAGCACGGCGTACTGCAAGGCAATGAGCATGCTGTCCGTAGCGTAAACAGGGAAATGGGTCCGTGGAGCAGACCCAGATATCACTCATTTTTTTAGACGTACATTTCAGTTCTTTGCAACAAAAGTACTGGTCGGATTTCCACCAAACACTTTCTGACCCAAGCCCCCGCTCCTGCTGCAAATTTGGTGAAAATCTGTCCGGCCGTTCGGCCAGTAGCCGTGCGCAAAGTTTTACCCCTTTCAGTCTATGGGAAGAAAAATGGTGACCCCCCCCATAACTTTTCGCCCTCTGCATGAACCCTCGTCAAACTTACTGAAAAGATTCAGAGCGGGCCATATACTTTCTTTGCAAAGTCTGGTGAGGATTCCTCCAGGGGGAGCACAGTTATAAGTCGCCGATTAAGTGATAAAGTGGTCTTCCCATGATTTTAGTAACTTAACAGTAACTACACGCCCGCTACCGCGGACCAAGTAATCTATACATATACACATACACCAGATCGTTTGATAAATTTAAGGAGCACATCTCAGCCCTATGAAAAAGGAAAGAATTAGAAAAAAGTAGAGAACTGGGACTTCAAATCCAAGTCCAAAGGCGTCTAAATTGTTTGAGTGTTCAAACCTCTACACTGCCAATGCTCTGGCTGCAATGCATATACATGCATATATATGTTTTAAAACAGCATGGCATGTCAGTATGTGCCAAACCCTTTATTTTGCACACCTCAACCAATCTGTTTAAAAACTCAATCACATATTTTAAGAAATAGTAATACTATGACCTTTTTATGTCATTGTCCATAACAATTTAATGTACTAATTATGAAACACATGCAAGGTCAACCCCAGCATGGGGTGTCCCTATATCTTGTGGATATTCCGTGCCTACACTGCAGGGCAGTAGATAATACAACCTGTTTGGTATAGTTAAGCGTCCCACATAGGCAGTGCGGTGTGTGTGCAGTACCGCTCCATGAAGAGAGTGGAGATGGGCACTTAGTTTTCTTTAGGTGTATTGATGAAATTGAAAACATTAAATTAATGTGTTTGTGGTTACAAACTGAGATGTAGAGTTTGGTATAGTGGAAAAGGGCACTAACCCCTGCATCACATTTTCTCAACTACAAGGTAATGGGATGGATGTCTAAGCCATTTGAAAAATCTAAGAACAATACATTTTCCTCCAAGCCAGAATCATTGTTAATTCACTCAATCGATGCCACTAAAGACCCCTGGCCTAAGATTTAATAGCCTGGCCCCTTCTCACCGGAAGAGATATCCATGCAGACTCTGTAAGGAAAAGGAGGTCAGCTTGTGTGCCGGGCACAGCGTCTTAGTGGAAGTCACCAGCAGCAATGTTACAGGATCTGACTATGTGGCAACTCCACCATGCCAAAGAGGCAAAGTGGGTCACTTCCGGGCAGAGAGTGAGTGCACAAGATAAGTACATAACATGAGTCTCCAGCTTGTAAGTCAAAAGCCATTTGACCTGAACACTTCCTGATGCATTGAGCCCCTGCACTTACCTGGACTGAGAACTGTGCCTAGCCCCTTGAAGAAGGCTGAAGAAGGTGTTTGCCCCTCCATAAACTGGGGTTGGCCTATAAGGCAATAGGCCAGTCTCCAAAGAGCCATCCCAACAGCACATCGTGGCCTGTTTTTTTGGATCACTGTGGCCGTTTGGTGATTTCGTGAGATATGTAACTGAAAGCCTTGAAGAGTTTTACTTATTTATTTATTTATGTTTCAAACATTGTATTTGTATGCTTGCTTATAGAATGGCCATTGTAGACTACTTGTTGATTCAGAAGGCGAGGAGACAAGATAGGTCAGCAGCATTGGACGCAGTGGACCACTCAGTTCTCCTCTAAAGCCCCCAGGGGTACTTTGGCATCACTGACTCTGCATGATCCCGGCTGAGATCCTTCCTCTCAAACATATCACAGCAAGTCAGTATGAGACCATTCCTCTTGCACAATCTATCACGCCGTCACAGAATCTCCCAAAGCTCTTCTCTGTCACTCCTCCATTTTAATGCATGCAGGTGACCTTCAGCAGACATCATTCGATCATTCAAGCTAGATTTCCATATGTATGCAGACAGCACCGTCATTTCTCTGCCTCCCTTGGCTCCTGAGTCACTGAGATTGACATGTGCCTTCCTCCATTTCCTAGTCATTTCTCGGTCTCTCTTGGCTCCTGGAACCCTGAGATTGGCCTGTTCCCTCCTCCATGTTGGGAGTCATTTCTCTGCCTTTCTTGGTGCCTGATTCCCTGAGATTGGCCTGTGCCTTCCTCCATGTTCCTAGTCATTTCTCTGCCGTTCTTGGCTCCTGAATCCTTGAGATTGGCCTGTTCCTTCCTCTGTGTTCCTAGTCATTTCTCAGCCTCTCTTGTCTCCTGAATGCCTGAGATTGGCCTGTTCCTTCCTCCATGTTCCTAGTCATTTCTCTGCCTCTTTTGGCGCCAAAATACATGATTTTTGCCTGTTCCTTCCTCTGTGTCCCTAGGCATTTTTCTGCCTTTCTTGGCTCCTGAATCCCTGAGACTGGCCTGTTCCCTCCTACATGCTGGGAGTCATTTCTCTGCCTTTCTTGGCTCCTGAATATCTGAGATAGGCCTGTTTCTTCCTCCATGTTCCTAGTCATTTCTCTGCCTCTCTTGGCTCCTGAATCCCTGATATTGGCCTGTTCCTTCCTCATGTGACTAGTCATTTCTCTGCCTCTCTTGTCTCCTGAATCTCTGAGATTGGCCTCTTCCTTCCTCCATGTTCCTGGTCATTTCACTGCCTCTCTTGGCTCCTGAATCCCTGATATTGGCCTGTTCCTTCCTCCTGTTCCTAGTCTTTTCTCTGCCTCTATGGCTCCTGAATGCCTGAGATTGGCCTCTTCCTTCCTCCATGTTCCTGGTCATTTCACTGCCTTTCTTGGCTCCCGAATCCCTGAGATTGGCCTTTTCTTTCCGCCATGTTCCTAGTAATTTCTCTGCCTCTCTTGGCGCTGAATCCTTGAGATTGGCCTGTTACATCCTACATGTTGATAGTACATTCTCTGTCTTTTGGCCAGGTGGTCCAGCCAGAGTCGAAACGTTTGCAACAATCAGTGATGCTGCTCCAGTCAGTTTGTTCGTTCCAACCCTAGCCGAAATGAAAGCATTTCTCAAGCATTGACTAAGCAAGCAAACTGCTTCCAAAGTGCCTTATTTAAACTTGTATCAAGCCCCACCTAAGCATACAGAGGGGGTGAACAAAGTAAATTATCTAAATAAATACACAGTGAACAATGTAATATGTATGCATACAGAATAAATGAACTACTTGTAGAGCAGACATGCTTATCACTGCTGGGGAACTGGTATTTATACATTCCAACTGCTTGGTAAACATTAAGCAAGCATTGCTCGTTGTCTAGTGAAGGGATTTCGTTTTTTAAGATAAGGAGTATGTCTATGGGCCATGATAAGGATTGTCTTCATATTTAATTTGATTTTAATTGCATCCAGATTTTCTTTTTGGATGTAAACGCCTGGACTGTATGCATGCATATCTTTACTGCGTTCGGCTGTGTTGTTAATTAATTGGGCAAGCTTATTGGCTTTGGAGGGCGAGTCAGGGGGGGGGTTGTCCTCAGTCTGCTACCAATCAGAGTCCAGGGTGTCTTCTCCGGCCATAATTGCCTGTTTCTGTCGGCTACGCTAAGTATGATTGGCAGGCTGTTTGCCCAATGGATTTCTGAGTCTAGACTAAACCTCCTACTTAACAAGCGTTGTTTAAGTACATCACAGGAGCTGATGTGGGGGGAGTCAAGCTGAGCCGGGCACAGAATTGTATTGTTGGACAAAACAACATGATGAAGATGTAATAAGCTGCGCTTCTGGGAAATGGCAACTAGATTTAAATGTGTCTGCGCTTTCTCATTTTCACAGAGTGACTTTGATCAAGTTAGAGACGCCTTAAAGACTGTCCTTCATCTAAAAATAACCGCAGTCCTTGAATTTGCCCTGCAAGGGCACTCAGAGACACACACCGTGACACATGAGCCAGATGTTGTCATGCCGAAGCTGGGAGGCTGAGGCACCTATCCATTATTTTATTAAATCGTAGTATGGCAGCGTCGATCCATCTTTTATAACGTGCTAGTTACAGGCACGACGTCTGGCGAGGCCACTGTACCACTCCCTCCTACCCCTTGCTGCTTTCTACACCCTCGTGCGGTGCCCTGATCCCCCCACACTACCAGTACTCAGCATGTCAGGGGAGACAGTGCACGCGTGCATGCACTAACAGTGTGAAATGGAGGGAGTGTGGAGCAGGCATTCCCAGTTCCCAACTTAACAGTTCAATGAAGGTTACAATTGCTAAAGCGAATAAGGCAATCTCAGGTTCTTCAGCCCATCAGCAATTCTTTGAGAACCAACCCCCACGGGGCATCTATCGATTACCACATTGGCGGTGAGCTGGGATCACACACATCTACCACCCAGCACATGCTGCACCGGGATCTTCCCCATGCACACAGTGCGGTGAAATTATCACTGGATCAGCACTCTCCAGTACCATGCAAGACATGTCAGCTCCCATTCTGCTCCTGCAATCACTGTCAGTCCCTTCACATCCATGGGCCCAGTAGGAACCCTCTTTTCTGGCTATCCCAGAAGCCAACAATGGCCTG
Source organism: Ambystoma mexicanum (assembly GCF_040938575.1). Classification (NCBI taxonomy): domain Eukaryota; kingdom Metazoa; phylum Chordata; class Amphibia; order Caudata; family Ambystomatidae; genus Ambystoma; species Ambystoma mexicanum. The sequence goes on along the minus strand of NC_090932.1, from coordinate 1,617,771,725 downwards.
GACCATGCTACAAGTCACCAGAGAGCTTTAGGCAGAGAAGGGCAACACATTTCTCCATCATACCATGTGTGGGGACAGGCCAATGGTGTCCTGGACATGAGGGTGAAGATTGCAACAAGGTATATACCCCAACACCAATACGCGCAATACCAAACGTTCACAAACACAAAAACAAGTGCCCGTTTATGGCCCAGTCCCTGTTATTATCAGCGTCTAAAGGAACACCAATGAAAACACAATAAGGGAAAACAACTATAGCCCTTGCAGTTTCAACAGGTACAAATACTGTCTGTACATTGAAGATGAATGTATGACGAAATAATATATTACACAAATATTTTACAATATTTGTATACATTTTAGAAAAAATATGTTTCTAAATTACTCAAGAAATACATCTCAATTCAATATCAAACACTTGCAATATGCAGTCATACTGCTCAGTTTGCTAATATGTACCTGACCAATAGGGACGTGCAAAATTGTGAAATTTTGTTCCACCCATTGCAGAAGCGAAACCTGAAAGACTTCGACCCATTTTGTGGAAATCCACTTTTCCGCCACCACTGCGTATGAAAAGAGAGGCACAAAGTTTCTCACGCCGTCTCACAACCCAAAGCAAGCCATGTAAAAAGTTTCTTGTGCCGCTGTGCAAACCTAGTGCAAATTGAACACAGTTTCTCATGCCGCTGTGCCAACCTACCACAAATGAAACAAAGTGCAAAGTTTCCCGTGCCACTGCGTGATCCTAGCACATTTCAAAAAACCTGTGCAAAGTTTCTTGTGTTGCTGTGCGAATCTAGTACAAATCTAACAAAAAGATGCCCAAAGTTCTTTGTGTTGCTGTGCAATCCTAGCGTGAATATAAAGCAGTGGCACAATGTTTCTCGTGCCGCTTACGAACCTACCACGAATCGAACAAAAAAGCTTTGCAAAGTTTCTCGTGTCACTGCATGAAACTAGTACGGATCGTAGAAAAGCATGTGAATATTCTCGTGCCACTGCACGAAACTAGTACGGATCGTAGAAAAGCATGTGAATATTCTCGTGCCACTGCACGAAACTAGTATGGATCGAAAAAAGACCCACACAAAGTTTCTCGTGTCAGTGCTTACATTGATCATGATCAAAAAACTGCAATATTTCTTGTGTCGCTACATGAAACTAGCACATATAAAAAAAGGCCTGTGCAAAGTTTCTTGTCGCGCAACACAAAACTAGCATGGGAATGAAACACTTCGCATTGCGCGAAACCGCACGAAATTTCATTGGTGGCGTAAAAGTAATGCTGATTTTGTGGATCGGTGCAGAAGCAGAATCCAGTGCGGATTCCGCGGTGTTGACTTTGCGGGTAAAAATTTCACTCACCCCTACTGAGCACCCCATTTGTGTACTATTATTTAAAAGTATTTAAAAGTCTATACAACTTAGACAGACTATCCCAATATGCGCACATTTCCATCCTTGACTTGGCCTCTAGTGCCCTGGACTTTCATCAGGGGGATTGCAATCTATTTAAGCACTCATTCTTGAACTGTAGATTTGCTCCCATCATCCCCTTTCTTCTGGAGCATCGTTGCCAAACGCTTTCTGGAGAAGAAGCTGAAAATGAACAGAAATGTACTCCAGAATCCAAGTCACCTGAGTAGATGAATGATTACATTATTAATATGTGAGTGCATCAATGCGTAAATGCCATGTCCTGCCTGGTTAAGAGTCCCCGTTTAGATCATAGTTCTACTGGCCTGTCCTAATCAGCGCTCTGTACAATATGCATCAAATTAAGCCAATTAAATCAAGTATAGTCAGCACAAACTCAAACATCAGTATAACCCAGAGGCGTAGCTAGGGGGGGGGCTGAGAGGGCTATAGCCCCAGGTCTTTTCATTTTAGCCCTGTATAGAAGCTCAGAGACTACAACCAAAAGGCTATAGCTAGCCCCGAATCCCACCAGTCCCGACATTGGCTTAGCCCCTGATCTTTTCCAGACCTAGCAACACCCATGGACCTACATTTAACCCATCTCACCTTCTTGCGAAGCAGAAGATGAAATCCGGATCTCCTTTCCTCCATAGGTCCAACTATCCATTTATCCTTCCCGGGAAACAAGTCACGCCACTCATTACTGTTCGATATCTTGTATCTTTGAGAAGTACAAAACAAAGTGGCGCAGGGCGTAGTTACGTAAATGACTCCGGCTAAAAGTAACCAGAGCGAACTGCTCATCATGTCTATCCGTCACCCTCTGTGCAGTTCAAATTCAGGTTCTCTCGCTTGACCACGTCTTCCATGTAAGGATTACACACCTAGGCAACAAACTACAAAACACATCGGATTTGTAGTTCTCTGGGTGCAGTGTCGAAAATGTTCTTTAGAAGTGAACAGACTTGGGCGCATTTCCCAGACCTGGGTGACCCACAACTGAGGTACAGATTAGTTTAAGAACTGCCAGGCAAGCAGAGTGTACAAAAGGGATGCATTTCACCAAAATGCCAGGGGGAATGGAAGTGACATCATACAACCCTTGACCTCTGATCGCATCACAGGAAGTGATGCCATATGACCCCCACCCTGAAGTGACATCACTGGAAGTGATAGAACACAATCTTTCACCCCTTGACAAAACAGGAAGTGACATCACATAGCATTGTTCCTAAGTACACTACGGAAAACATGGTTACGATAGCACTGTAATGTGATATACATTTCATACAAGATCACCATATGTATCGTTAATATCAGTGCGTATAGGCCATATTACCACATTACTGTGAATCCAAGCAGACGTCTAAGGCCAAATGATAATGATGTGTTATTATATAACACTTACGTTTAAGTGCTTTATACAGAACAAATATACATACAATATCTCCCAACCTGTTTTGCTACTCATTTATCAACCTCAGAAGGATGAATGGCTGAGTTGGCCTTGCCTGGAATTGAACCTGCAAATCAAACACATATGACAGCAGCGAGTGCTCAAGCCGCCAAGCTATCTTACCGGCTATAGCTATCTTATCGGGTATAGTAAAATGCGCATTTACATGTCTGAAGTCAGAGAGCAAATTACACTCTGTAGTGGGTACCATTAAACTGGAAACTGAGACTTAACAGCAGGCCAGTTCATCTGCAGGTCTGGTGCAAAGTTGGCCACATGTCAAGCCTGCATGGATCTACTTTTCAGGCTACCAATACATACCATTGGGAGGGTTCATAAATGTGTATTAAAGAATTTAGAGTAACGCAGGGAAAGTATTGCACTCACACGGCATCCCGTACTCTGGGTACTAGTTACTTCATACAAGCAAACAAACATCCTGAACAACATGCCAGGGAGATGTGAAAGATAGACACATTACAACAAGGCATTCATTGTGGCACAATGAAATTAAGGGCCACTTTATGTGCTATGGTCAAACATTTCTACACTGTACACAAGCTTTTAGGCACAAGTAGTTTGTCAAGTGACCGAGGACACGGAGGTGGAATGCCTTGTGATGAAACTGCAACTTGTGAAAAGCAAAATACATAGTCCGAAATGGATGCTTATTCTACTCAAAAGGTTTTTTAGAAGTTTGCCTGCATTGTGAATTTGAGATGTTTGTTTAAGAAAAGAATACATATGTGACTCACCTACTGGAGTGTGCCTGAAATAAACCTTTAATGAATCTAGCAATTATTGTTTAGAATTCCAGAAAGACTAATGATTTGTTATACATATTATTTCTTATTTAGGGTCACTGCTCTAAGTGTTACACTTTTGGAACCCCTGTTTCTTTACAGAGACCTGAACAAGAAAGCAAGTAACTCCAAAAATAAAGAGCCAATGGCACTGCCCACAGTCCAGGAGCTTCCATTAAAAAAAAAAGAAAACCTTTTATTTTAGGGGTAGCAAGAGAGACCTCAGGGGTCTCAACTGCGGCTCCTGGTGACCCCCAAATAATGCCCCTGGTGTGCAGTCCTATTGCAACACATCATAATAGAAGAACCACAAACCGTATGGGCTTTGAAGTTTTATTGTACTGCGGTATGGCAAAAGGAGAAATAAATGCCCATCTATGAAATGAGTGGAGCCGCTGAAGTCAAGTGAGTGCCACAGGCCACGCTGGCAGCTTCCGTTGGCTTGACAGCATCAAAGCGAGCTCTGGAGGTAGATTGAAGCAGTTCCGTGGAATAATAGAGGCCCTGGCTGTTGTGACTCTCACGATGTTGAGGGCTCTAGAACAGGTTTAGGCCTTTCAGGTTCTGCTCTCCCAGCCTGGGGAGGTTTGGTGCAGTGTGGCAATTCTTGGCTCTCCGCAAGAGCCATCCCCAATGTGCCCTGGGAGCGGGAAGAGAGCAACGCTTGCCTCTGGCTTCACCGCAAAGGCTAAGGGCTTTGGGAAGGCCACCTCTCCCAGAATTATTCCCAAAGTAAATCAAAAAAGGAATGGGAGACCCTCCCCCCCTCCTCTTTTACAGAAAAAGCCTTCAGTGGATTGGAAGTAAGCCTGCATAGGGGTCCAATCCCCCGTCTCATGACAGGTGGGATTTGCCTGCTTGCATCACACCCAAAGTGCTTTCTGCTAAATGAAGTGGAGGAAATTATGGAGAGAAGCAGAAGCAGTTTCCAATTGCTGCTGTCCTCCTGGTTGCGGCAAGACAGCCACTCTAGGGGATTAGGCATAACCTGTTCATGGTGGGGCTGGACTCACAGGGCTGACATTAGTATAACACCAATGTGATGCACCTTTAATAGTTATGTGAGATACTTGCTGCCCTACCTCAAACACAATTATGGCTTATATTTAAAGTTTACATCTGCCACCAGGATAGTACATCTCATAGTTATGTGGATTGAGAACAGAGGTGCATATCGTTAGTGCAGCGCGGGCACCCATGACCTCTGAATGTGCTCTGTGCCACTGGCGAGCAGGCGCTGCAGGTCACCGATTCGGTATACAGTGAAAATAACAATGATGAATAACTTTAATAACGAACCCTAAATAACGAAAAAATATCAAATGTGTTTTTAAAGTATATATGGCAGGTGGGGTAACGGATTAGAATGGGTAGGGAGGGTGTTGGTGTGGGGAAATAAAGCTAGGGAAATGGGGGTGGGGGCTTTGAGTAGGGACATCCCCCCCTTCCCAAAAAAAGAGATATTGTTTCATTATTTTAAATTTGTTACATTTTTTTCCGTTATATGTCAATTCATTAACATCACATGGAACCACTGATTCAGGGGGGCACAGGTGTACAATGTGCGTGTGGCACAGACTTTTGCTGAAAGTGGGGTCTGCCTAGCAGGCCACCCTTCCTGGGATAGAATTACACATATCATTGTACTTTTAATAAAACAAAAAAAAATCCAGGGTATCTACAACCTTGCCAGATGGCAATCCTTCTCAGTCTGTGAGTGAAAGCATATATTCACACATGACTGTGCAAAAAAATGTTTCACAATGATTCACTTGATCACACTTTTTACAACCACAACCGCTACGCATCAGATCTCTTCAGATACCTCGGACTCCAGAATGAACGCCAGCAGGTCCTGCCAGGCTCCCTTCATCCATGTGTGCATGGATCTTCTGAAGGATGGTGGTGTAAGGAGGGGACCCACCCCCAGTTCCTCATACATGTTTTGTGACATGCAGGTATTACTTGTGCATGCACCCTCACTGGCCTTGCCCTTCCTTGTGATGGGAGCAGCATAACCTCCAGTAGTGTGGATTGTACCAAGTGACAAATCTTGTCTGCCATAGGGTCTGGCTCTGAATAGAACTGGCTCATGGTAAATGACCACATCCACAAGCACTTGTAACTCCCCCTCCCTGGATTTTAGCTGTTCTGGTCCTGTCTCCCATGCGTCTACTGGTTCTGGACTAGGCACTGTCATGGCGGCCACTTTGCAAGTCCTGGTCCCCCTTGCTGTCTGTCTTGCATTTTGCCTGGCCTTGCATCGACGCGGCGTGGTTGATAGACCCAACGTTTCCCCGGCACTTGTGGGGCAGCTTTTGAGTAAAGCCGGCCTAGGCTGAGCACCATTTCAGCACTCACGCTGGATGCATAGACTGTTCTAGGTGCACTCTGGAATGGAGATTCGCCTGGGCATTGGCTAATGCTGGTGACACTGCCCTGCATATGCTCTGGCTAAGGGCAGCTTATCAACACATTGCCATCTCGGGAGAATAGCACAGAGGCAACATGCTCCCCTTGGAAACAAGACAACACGAGCAGTACAGGTTCGAACCCCGGGTCCGCGCTTAGAAACCTCAGGGTATCAAGCGTGATGTAAATAACCCATCAAATCATATTTTGTAAAAAGAATGGGAACACATTAATGTTACACCAGTTTTGCTGCTAAAACAGCATGGAATGTAGCAAACTGACTTTTCTCCAATTTTTATAAACTAAACCCAATTTCTCTCGGGGAAAACTGACAGACTGCTTTCTTTGCTATATTTGCTGTCTTACATGATAAACAAAGAACATTTCCTTATTTTCTTGCAAGCAGAGTTTGCACCATTCTGTATTAATAATTCTAAGAATTTGCTCAATTTTTAGCACAGGTACAAATGTTAGATAATTTGTTTCATGGTGTCACCCCTCAAAAGTCTTGCACACGCACGCAGCATCGGATCCGCAGTGCACCCGCTGGGCTTTCATCTGCTCACCTCCAATTAGCACTGACAGCAAAACCAGGCCCAGGGTGAATGATGACTTCTAAAGAAGGTATTTATGAGATGGGTTCATGGTGGGTAATTAACACATTTCCTGACACGCAGGCTTATTGAAATAACGAACCAATCAAAACATTTTCTTTAACACAATCCTGAGTGTTGACTCTGGGTGGCTTGCTTATGTTTACAGTGATGGACAGGGTAGGACAGGGGCCTAAAATGTACTCAGGCACAGGGCCAGCACTTGGATTTGCATGGCCCTTTGGGGAAAAGATATGTGCCCTCCTCCCTCCCTTATGTGCATAAAGAGTGATAATATTAATATTAGAGAAAATTGTAGCACGCAATCAGTCTTCAATACGCAATGGTAAGTTATATTTGAAAATGATTTCTTCTTTTTGTATAACCAAAATACAAATCAATACATAAGTAAATTAATAACGCGTTTCCATACGTTAGGCAGGTGACATAACTGTGACATCCAGTATAAGAATTGTCTCTGTTAATATTTACTTACGTGGCATTATCAGGAGTGAGGATTAGTTATTAAGTGGCAGACAGTGAATACCTTATAGAGACTTCTAATTTTTGCAGATAAAGCATATTGAGATAAAAGGATTTGCCCAGGAGCACGCTATGGTCAAAGTGGCGAAGCTGGGATTCGAGACCAATCTGTAATTCAGGCACTTGAACAAATCTCTTCCCAGATGTAATTGGTAGAAATATCGTTTGCAAAAGGTCCTTCTGAAACGTTGGTTTGAAAACACCATCTGACTGTGGAAGGCATTGCAAACATGTGATGGTGTGTTTTGCTAACTGAAGCTAACTGCTGTGTTTGCAGAAGTTTCACAATTGTTTTTATTGTGTATATAATTGGCCATAATGTCCAAACTGGTGTCCAGTCAAATGGTCGACAGACAAATGGTCGACACAATTTGGTCGACAGGTCAAATGGTCGAATTTTTTTTTCATTTATATATATATATTTTTTAGGTTTTCGTTTAGGGAAAAAAAAGGATTTTTAGCAAAAAAAAGGGGGTTGGGGTGGGACCCCCCTCCAAACCCCCCCCCCAAAAAAAAAAAAAGTGATAAAACAAACAAAACATATTCGACTATTTGACCTGTCGACCTTTTGGTGTCGACCATTTGTCCTGTCGACCATTTATTTTCGACCAAATGACCTAGAACCGTCCAAACTAGCGATACACATTTATTTCAGAAGCTACAGATAAGGACTATTTTGCTTGCCAACAGAAATGCACTCTGAGCAGGTTTCAAGGATGTCATGTCAGGGTAAGGAATGGCCCTGGGGTAGACAGGGCAGGTTGTGTCCATAGCAGGAGTGCCTTATAGTGCGATAGATAGAGCCTATTAACTGGCGGTATTAGTAAATTTGTCTGAATATATTTGGCCGAATGGTACATTTGACCGAATTTGGCCTGTACCATTCGACGGAATATATTTAACACACATTGGATTATACACACCGATCATGGTGAGCAGGGGTTGCGGGGGTGTCTCCCGCTCCCCATGATCAGTGTGTATTGGTCTTGGGGGTTTGTGGGGTGTCCCCTGCTTCCCCGATATTGAGGGACGGGCAAAAAAAAAAAAAAAAAGGGACCCTGTGGTGTCGGAGCGGAAGTGAACCAGGCGACGGGAATCAGGTAAGTGTGGAAGGGGGTGGAAGTGGGGGGGTTGATTTGCGTGCTTTTCAGCCACTCAGAACTAATCGCATGTGGGCTGTTTTTTTCAGTCAGTTTGCCAGAATCAGCTCTCAGGTGGCCAAATGCACCCAAACCTACCTGGGAGGTCTTGAGGCAGCAAGAGAAAGCAATTTCGCAAGCCTTCAAACGTTAACTAAATTAACAGGGCTCAAGTCCTAGAAAAGTGTGGGGGGGCTCAATAATGTAAACATAGTAGCTTAGTACATAGGGGCCGAGGGCGCAGTTACACCAGTTCTCCTTGAACAACGGGGGTGGGAGTGCCATTGTGCCTCTGTGGAGATTGTGCATGGGATGACAAGAAATGGAGAAGAATAACAATCTGGATTGAGTGCTGTGCTCCTATAAATCACTGCTTATGGCAGGGCTTCGGTCTCCTCTCTTGCTGGGATCAGGCTTGGTGAAGTGTCAGCATCCGTCTTGCAAGATTATCAAGAGCTGTTCACTTCAAAATGAGGAGGGAGCTTCATCAATGTACCCACTGAGCCTTGATTGGAGGATGTGAGCAGGCCAAAAATGTGTGGCTGAAGCTGGAATAACAGAGGGGTGCAGGGGATCCTATAGCAGAATGCTACAAAGGCAACTCAGCAGGTTATATGACTGTTGCTGAGATGTTACATGTTTATACCTTCCTCTAAATCATATGGCTTTTTTCCTATTCCTTCAGCAAAATGTGCTGTAACATGTGGGGTTTCAACCTGAGATTGGGTGCGTCTCCCTCACTTCACTCGGTGTGGGAACTTCTGCCCCATAGCGAAAATGAAATGCTGGCCCCCATGAATATACGTACTATAAGTGAACATTTCTTAAAGTGAAATATACACACTTCATACAATTGACCTTTCCCCTTAGAAGAACGTTCACAAGACAAAAGAGCACTGGCCTTTCAAAAAAAAATAACCAAACCCAGACAAATAACCTGAGAGAGGAGACTTTCCAATAACTATGCAGGGAAGGTATAAAAGGTGCGCACCTTTTAAACCCAACAGTGTATAATAACATATTCCCTGCAAGACGAAATCCCAATATGGGACATGTGCTTCACTTCCACTTTTATGTGGTCTTGTCAGTCTGCCTTGGGAGCATGACAACCTGGATGAAATATTGGTAGCCAAACACTTGAGCAAACTTGCTGGCATCTGAAAAGCCCAAACGGGGGTTGTGTCCACTCTCTGAACAAAGTGGGCGAACTCTGTCCACCCACATGTATCCTCTACTTGTGCCCTGAAAAGCAGCACATGACCATAACTAGGGAAAATGACCTCTGCAGTCGCCATGATTGCAACCGCTCAGGCCACATCCTGGGCAAATATTCATGACTCGCTTGCCCTCTCATCATTTTCCCTCCTCACCCCCATGTTTGGCTTTCAACAATGCTCTGTTTTATAAAGCTGACTTGAAAAGTACACACGCTGTAGTAAGTTACTCACAAAAATATATAAATCCGTATAGAAATATGTTAGGCAACAAAGTGTACAATTGTGGCAGGGTTTGCCCCATCTTGAATGGAAGACAAGAAATACCAGCATGGAATTCAGCTGTAAGCAAAGATGGCCTTTGGGTTCTGAAAATATACCTTCAAGACTTAGGTCCTCATTACACGGTAGGCGGTGAGCCATGGCGCTATTAGCGCCATGGTTCATGCCGGTAAAATACCGCACCGCCTTGGTGGAAAGGGGAATTACCGCCCCATTCCAAGGTTGGCGGGCGGCAATTCCCCCTTCCACCATTGCCCTTCCCCATTCCCATTTTTGCCCCCATATGGCTCTATGGGAATGGGGAAGGCGCTAATTACGGTACCGCAAATTGCAGTACTGTAATTAGCTCCACTGGTCCCTTTGCGGGTTGGTTTTTAACGCCTGCAAAAAGCAGGCGTTAAATTCCCCAACCCGCAAAGGGACCTCGTAGGAAGGCGGTAAGGATTTACCGGTACCGGTAAAATACCGGTACCGGTAAACCCTTTCCGCCTACCGTGTAATGAGGCCCTTAGTGCCTGATTCATGGACTTGTTTTATAATGTTGAAATCCCATAGGACAACGTTCCATGAATCAGGACCTTAGACTCATAACAACAGGAAATGTGTGAAAGTGAAAGGGTTCCCTTTTTGTGTTTCAATGCTTGACAAATGCAGGCTTCATTTATGGTGTGATTAAAATACGACATTCTACCCCACAAATACACGCTTTCTGGTGTGTTGAATATGAACATCTGAAAAGAATATAACTGGTTTAAAACTGTGTTGTTTGTACATTTTAATTTGCCTGAAGAAAGTGTAGGTTTAGGCAGCTAACTCGTGCTTTGTGTGCGCTTTTGAAATAAAAATGTCCCTTTGCATTTCTTAACAGGGAAATGTTAAGAACATCTTGTCCAAAACTTTGCCTTCTTAAAGGAGCCATCACTTATATGTGCTCCTTTAAGAAGTATCACTGCTACCTTTAGTGCTCTGCTAGATGAAAGCACGTGATAAGCAGTATCAGGGCTCAAGACGAGGGTTTTCAGAGGGGGGACTCAGCCCCCCCCCCCCAGCTAAAATGAGAGACATTGAAGGTCCTCTTTGAATTCATGAATTAAAGCCGACCTCAGGGATTGAACCACAGCCACCAGGTTTGCAGGCTGCGCCACTGCACTATGTAACGACTAAGGTGAAATGTCAAATTTTGGTACTGCAAGTTCCAGGGAAAACATTTGTATTGGTTCTTGGAGCTTAAAACATGCACACCTTTTAACGTTTTTCAAAAACACTATTAGAAGAAAATGTCCTCTCTTGGTTTTGTGTATGTGTGTTGATTTTCTGAAAGTCAAATGCCATTCGTCCTGTGCTATTTGGGTGGTTATGCAAAGTGAATGTAATGAAATGTGCATATTTCACGTTGATATGTTAATTTCTGCCAACGTCACATCCCATTGCGTTTGTTGATGAGTCCCCCGCTTTTATTTTTAGGACTTGACCCGTGGCAGTAATTATGGGACCTGCAGTGTCTTGAGGGGGGAGTGTGACAGGGGTTTGGGAGATGACCCACAGATACACTCTGATAAACAGAAAAGCGATCCTCAAACAAGGCAGCTGCTTAAACAATTTGAATTGGCATCGTTGATGCAGGCACTGGTGCTTGGGGGGGGGGGGGGGGGCGTCCTCGGCAATGGCACCGATTGCTCATGCCTTGGACCAGCTCTGCTCTGGCATCAATGAAAAAGTAGCCCACAGTAGTTAGTGCCAATTTGTGCTTTTGCGACAGGCTGAGTAGTACCCAAGGGGGGGTTTAACAAAAAATGATTTGCAAGTTGTACATTTTGAAGAATATTTGCTCAGTCAACTGCTGGTTGCACAGTTTAGTATTTGAAACTGGCCCACTTTGTCTCCCAAAATGGGCCCCCAGTAGCATGGTGGGCCTGCATTTTGTGCACCTGTAGGCCTGTACGAGCCCGGACATGGAGGGTTGAAATGTGTGGTTATTTGTATTGCTTTCATGCGTTGGGGGTTAAATACACAAATGACAGTGTGTGAGACAGTAGAATTGACACCTTACATCACGAGCAGTAAACTATGAGGGCAGTAGCTGCACAGAAATGGATCAGGGCACTTGAGATTATTTTTTAAAAGAAACACTTATCAATCAATCGGTCAATATAACCTTGATTGTGCGAAGACCCATAAAAGCAGAACACCAAAAGAAACAGGGAACATTTGTAACGTAAATCTGCCGCATGCATTTCATCCTATCTCCCATCACATCATTATCAATGTAAAAATAACCTTTCCTTGAGGGGAGGCCAGCGTGAGTTATATGTGACTGACACTGCCCCATCCCCAGAGGAACCGGCCTGGAGTGAGATTTGTCAGCTCCCTGTAGGCCAGTAAGAGTCAGAATTGCAGGAACGGTTTGCAACACAGGATTTTGATTGAATGAATTCACATTTAATGTTGTCAAATCTATAGTTTTTTTTATATAGAGCTACAAACCTGCATGTATCTAACTGCTAAAATAGTAGTTGATATTGTTATCCCACTGCTTGGTGCTCAATTTATTGACCTCGGAAGGATGTAACGCTGTGTTGGCCGTGGCACGGATTCGAACCTGAACCTGCATCAGCAAGCTGCACACAAATGTCAAAGAGAGCACTTAACACACTGTGCTATCTGACAGGCAAATGATTTGTTCACACAAGAAACACCTGGGACTTCCATTTTCATTCCTGCAAACCGAAAGCATTCCGGGGGTCGATGTCTTGGCTTGGTTAAAATCTTCCAGCTGCACTAAAGTCATTGTTTACTGTGGTTTGCCAAAGAAAAGCCATTGAATGTAACCTCGATGTTGAGCTTTTTAGGTCCCCAAAACCAAAGGCATGTGAACCTGTTTGCAGCCCCATTTCCACACAAATTCGGACGCAGTAAAAAACACATAAACCTCTCGAGTCATTCATATTTTCGTTTGATGACACGCACGCACGCACTCACTCACGCACACAAACACACAGCCCCCATTTATAAGCATATACCTGGGAAAACAGGTTTCCTACAAAGAGTTGAGGTGAACTCTACAATCGTTGCGAATAGCAATGTTACGGCACACTCAGCCAAAATGAAATATTCTCCTAATACGAAGTCCACCACACTAAAAATGTAGCCGTAACTCATGCTGCAGCAATAGTTTGCAGCACTCATTTGATCCACAGTATTGGTTTAAGGCAACTAACACTTAAAGCGAGTATTGTGAAGTAGTGATGTAGTGTGAGCTCATATTTACTAGGGAGATGTTGGGCTGACTTAGATATAGTGCAAATGACATCACTTTGTATCATAGTTACCACAAAAGGATTGGTTAGTGCTCCAGTACCCCACTCCCACCTGCGTGCTGATAGGTCCAGAAAATGTAGGAGTGCTTTGGAGCACCAGGAGAAGAGAGCACTACAACATCTTACTTCAACAGGGGGGCTCAGTCTGGTTTGGGGGCATAGAAATCTCATGGCATGACAAGTTCCCTTAATCTCCATGTTTTGGCAGCTATGAATGCATTTTTGGACACTACATTTTGCAGTGAATCACATGATCCTCATCAGATGTCTGTACGTTCTTCCTGTGCAAAGATACAGTTTGTCCTCATTTACTCCCAAATTATATCAGTCCCAATAACTCCTGATGTGATCTGCTGTCGAAATCTGGAGGAACATCCAAGCAGTAAGTGGCCTTGCTTGCAGTGGAACCAGGAGATTTAGAAGCTGACCTGGGACCTCTTGGAGGACTCAGCAGAGACCCTGACTGACCGCTGTTTGCTGACCCAGCAGTGTCATAATGCTCCCTGATGTCAGTCCAGACGTCTCCTGTAAGTAGAACTAAACTCCAAAAGCCATAGAGAGTGTAGGCTCTGTATTCTTGTAGCATCGCATTAGATAATTCCCCATTTCAAAATCCCCATTTGCTGTATATTTCAGTAATTTCCCCATTGAAGAATCCTTGTTTACCTATGTATTTCAGTCATTGCCTCATTGAAGAATCCCCATTTGCCTGTGTAGATCCTTACCATATTTGTCAAATTAAATCAATTCATTCCCCCATTGAATCCACGGGATCTGTATTGGTGGAATTCGAAACCAACAATTGTTGCCCAGTGTTTTGTGAGCTGGTATAGTTTTAAAGAGTTGCCAGTCAAAAGAATTAACTTCAAAATGCCTTTTTTCCCATTTTTCCATTGTAAGGTGCTAAAAGAAATTGTTCCCATTTTCTCATTCTGTTCCTAATTCCCCATTGTAAGATAAAAAAATAAATTCCTATGTGAATTTTCTTGCCCCATTAAAATTGTGCTAAACATCCCAAAATCGGGTTTCCCATCCTATTCTGACCATAAACCTAAAACCCAGTGTGTTATTGTCAGGGGTGGCAAAATGATTTTTCCCCTTGCATCCATGTCTGCTTTCTAATGTTTTTGTGATCAAGTCTTCCAAAATCTGATTTTCCCATTGTGTGCTGACTGATAATCTATAGAGCCCTGCCTGTATTTTACGTGTAAGCAGAACAAATTCTCTTCCTTTCAGTTCTTTCCCATAGCAGTTGTGATAAATAATTTAAAACCCCATTCTTCCATTGTGCTCTAATAATATATGTTCCCATTCTTTGCCTGCTCCCTATATTGTTTCTGTGAACCATATCCCAAAACTGATTTTTCCCTTGTGTTCCCACTCCTCGCCACTGCCTTCCATCCAAAAGAGACAAGCCTAATGCTAGTGGATGTTTGGGGGTGGTTGGGTGAGGGTTGCTGGGAACAAAGCATATTTCTGTGTGTAATCACTTTCCTGTTTGCTTGTGTAAGAGCCCTCCCTATCTTACCACGTGCAATACAAGTAAATGAGAAACACCCCAACGGGGAATGAGGATACGAGGACAGGTTGCGAGAGTTTGAATGTTTTATCTACAGTTAGCATCCAGAGCACTCTGCTGCCCGAGATTACTCTGGCAAACATTACAAGTACATGACAATATAAAGTAAAACATTGTCGTAAATGACGTAACTAACATAGAGTGCTAGGCCAGTGCAGGATTGGATAGTCAGTATGGATGTATATAGTCCACAGGGCGTTGTTCCATCCGGATTGGTTGTCCAGTTGGCGGGAGGGTGAGCATCACAAGTCTATCTGCCTGTGCCCGAGTGGGGTGAGGGTCAGTCGCTGCAAGGTGGGGTGGCCACTAACTAAGCTAACATAATACAACCTAATAAAGCATGCACTAAAATAAAAGTCATCACAACTGCTTTGAGCAAATCATTGTGAACCCATACATTTCATTTGTGTATTTACACCATCACTTTTTAGAGTTTACATTGGGTACCAGGTTAAGGATCTTGACCAATATGATAACATTGATTGTGCTGGGGGTCTGGACTCATAAAAGAGGCTGGGGCAGGTTGGCGTTTGTTAGTAGTGGGAGACAATATACTGTGACAGTGGTCTGATGTTAGCTACAGGCATGCTGGGGTGGGCATCATGGCTGGGTCACATATCTGATACATCAAGAGAATACCTTGCAGGGACACAGGGTTACACTGGCAGTAATTTTCCAATAGTGAGGGTGAGGGGGCATGAGCAGGAGATGGATGAGCTACAGGGCCTGGCTAAAGCCGGTTCACACACGGGACAGTGATCTCAGAGGAAGAGTGAGATGTTTCATTTGTTTTTGTTGCAATTGCCTCCGGCTTGAGCGTGAGAATGGAGCTATGAAGCTTTGAGACACAGTGAGAGAAGGGGTGGGGGCCATGTGCGCGGTGTGCACGGCGCTGCTGAGGGGAGAGAAGCCTTTTCGTATTATCGCAGTGATGCCTAGTCCAAAGATGGAGTCGAGGGTGCACAACATGGATGCCACATGTCCTGCGCTACAGCCCCATCTACGCAAATGCCAGCTGATGCTGGTATTACATAAGGGAGATGGAGGCATTCCCCACTATTGGAGGCACATGGTCCAAGCTGTACTGAATGCAATGGGTGACGGGGGGCCTCACGGCCCCTCACTCACACACAGTTCCATTTGTTTTCCTGGTGCGCTTTGAACAGTTCTCTGGTTGTAGTGGTGGGAGAAGTAAAAAGAAATTCTTGTCACTGTATATTTTTTTTGTTATCTCAGTGTGCTACTTACAAAAGGATCTTTTGTTTTTGTTTTGCCACAACATTGGTGGCTGATGAAAGCTGATTCGACATAAATAATGCATTAATAAATATCTTCTTAATACACACCGGCCTGGATCCTAAGCCATTGCGGCATTGGGTATTTGTTGGGGTTGGGTGCGAGACGGGTTGGAGGCCTTCTCAAAGAAGGGTCTGAATTGTAGAAATACATGCGTTTTTATTGTACCTCACATCCATTGTAGGGGAAGGAGATCCCTGACTTGCTTGTGACCATAGAATAAACCACGACAGAATTAGGACTTACCACCCCCTCCCCCGCAACTCGGGATCCAGCGCAAATTGCCCCAGGCCGAGTTGCAGTAACGCTAATTGCATTGGGCGGTACCCCAGCACAATTAACGCCAGGATACCGCCCAACTCATGATGAGGCCCTAAGTGTTGGACATAAGTTGCTATTTCTGTTTAAAGACTTCAATTTTGTATATGTAATACCCTCAACCCTTTTTAGTTTTGGCTATTAGGCGGCGTTTAGTGTCATCTATAAGCCAAAACTATTGCATTGGAGTACAGCTAGGAAAAAATGGCATATGAGGAGGGACACAAACTTGAAAGTGCTGTTTGGTGAATGTACCCACCCATTGGGGGTCATTAAGAAATTGCCAGTAAGCTGCTGGTAGTACTGGCGGCTTACCGGTAATCTCGCTTTACTGCTTATGCTGCCCGATATCCCAGTATTACTGAGATTTTACAGGCAGCAGAGTAACGGTAAGTTCCCATTCCCATGGAGTAACATAGGATGTCATGGGATGGGAGCCACTGAAGCACTGGCACCGTTGTTAAAGGTACTTGTGCTTCAATGAATTATCTGCTGGTAGGGGCAGGAACTACTAGCAGGTCAGGTCTGCTGTTAGTTCCCTGCTTCTACCGGCAAACTGTCGGTCCGGAAAATGTGCCAGTACACGTTGTTACAGACCGACATACTCGTAGTGATAGTGAAGCCCATTGACTGCCCATGGCCATGCAAATCCCTATTGCCATTCCCACCCACTACCTGCCCTTCCACGCCCAAAACACATCTTCCTAGGATCTCTTTGAGCTAGCTTTATCAAGACACAAGACCAAACTTTGATCTCAAAGTGCTTTCCAGTGTTTTTTAAAGCAGTATTCTGAAGTTTAATGTCCTAATTGGACCTGTAAAGGCGCTACTGGTATAATAAAAATGTCTCAACGAGGTGTGCCTGCAGCCACTTGATGATTTATAAGCACTGAAGTCCTGTAAAAAGCAAGCATTGCAAAGCCAACAGTTTTGGCTTGTGTATATGTATTAGGCATTTTCCAGGAATTGCTATTAGATGCCCAGGTACCTGCATCATTGTGCAGCTGCTACCATCGATGCCCAGTTAATACCACTAGGGCTGTCATTGGCAAGTGCCTTTCCTATGCCTACACAAAAACCCAAAGTGTTAGCATTGCCAATGCTTGTTTAAAACGAGATTTCCCCATGTTTTTCCTTGTGTGTGTGCATCCCAAAATGTCTGTATAGTGTTTTTAGTGTGTCTGTGGGTACTTTTGTTTTCTTGGAGGATGTTTGTGTGGCATGCACAGTGTGTGGCTGCATAGTGCAATCATGTTCTTTCTTTATGCACGTGTTCAGAGGGATTTCTCTTTTCTCACTTATATTGCAAGCGTGGTGTTCAGTGCACTGTGCTTGCTTTATATTCCATGTGTATTATGTGTGTGCATGCTAATTTGAAGTGCATTATTTGTAGATATTGCATGTATTTTTCTTAGCATATTGTCTATGCTTGCCGCATGTATGAATGTGCACGTGTAATCCGAAGATGCGATCACTTTTTCTACAACTGGGGCCTGTTTTAGCTGTCAGTGTGTGATAGGGCAGGTAGGCAGACTGTGTGTGGGCAGACTGTGTGCGAGTGGACTGTGTGGGGGGTTGTATGTGTGATAGGGCAGGGAGGCAGGCTGTGGGCAAGTGGATTGTTGTGGGGGTTTGTGTGTGTGAAATAGGGCAGGTAGGCAGGCTGTGTGTGGGTGAATTGTGTGTGGGTGTTGTGTGTGTGAAATAGGGCAGGTAGGCAGTCTGTTTGGGTGGATTGTGTGTGGGGGGTTTGTTTGTATGTGTGTGATAGGGCAGGTAGAGGCCGTGTGTGGGTGGATTGTGTGCATGGGGTGTGTGTGCGTGTGTGTGTGTGTGTGCACGCGCGTGTGTGTGTGTGTGTGTGTGTGTGCACGCGTGTGTGTGTGTGTGTGTGTGTGTGTGTGTGTGTGTGTGTGCATGAACAACATAATGCCCTTTATCGATATCTATACCAAGTGTTTTTAGTGTTTGTGTGTATGGAGGATTGCTGGAGGGTTGAACGTGGGTGTATGTGTGTGCATGCATGACGGTGCATGGATTAAGTGTGTTCATAGGCATTGTTGCATGTATCCCTGGAACACCGTGTGTGTGTCTCTATACCCAGAATCCTCCTTCCAGGTCCGTCCTCCCAAATAACACTGCTCTCTTCCTTTTTTGATGTTCTTTGATGATGTCGAGAGGACACACATCAGAAATAGGTTCGAAAACTACTACTTATTAGGGATGATTGACACGGGAGTGTAAACCTAGGCTTTACCCAAACACCCAAACAGTGGGTCTCTCTGGTTGCTCAGGTTTCTTAATGTCAATGCTTCTTAAAGTCTACCAGGGTCTCTCCCATGCATCACTGACAGCCCTTAGGGTAGATCTGCTCCTGGGGCTTTTCCTCGGCTTGTAGTTGTCTTCAAGGTTAGTCCACTTTGTCCTGGCCAATTGCTGGTGGTACAATCTCCAGCTCTCACTTGTACTGGGCCAGTGGATCCACGGGGTCTCAATCCGAGGTGAGGCCAGTTCAGTGGCTTCATATCCCTTCACAGTGGTCCTGGTTCAACAGCCCTCCAACCCAATCTTACCTTTCTCCCCACGCTGCCCTAACTCTTCTTGTAACTAAGGGACCTTTCACTAGTGCCTCTTTCCCCCGTCATAGCTTACTGACCTCTGCTGTACCTACTCCGCACCTTGCTACATGCTCTCTCCCCCATCCCACCTCTATGCCACTCCCCATGGGAGTGGGGTATGTTTCTCCCTCTCTGCACTTCCCTTCTCCCCACCGGGGGTCCTCTCCCAAAACTCCTTCGTACCCTTCTCCTCCTTCCTTCTAAACGTCCCTTTTCACCTGCTCCTCTTTCTTAGGTAATATCATCAATGCATCCTCCTATGGGGGCTTCACTTTCTACCACCGCTTCCCAGATAATGGCCTTACTAACTCGTCATCACCTGCTACTCTCATCCTCCAGCCCTTCCTCTAGCCACCTCCAAAGTCATTATTTATCCATCTACAGACCCCTACAAGAACACCTCCATTTCCCTGGGCTATATAGGTCTTTCATCCCTCCTCTGGTGCCTGGCCTTTCACAAGGGTCTACACCTGGGTGTCATTATGGGCCCTCAAGTTTGATAGGCTGTGTGTGCATTCTTTGCCAACTACACTGGTACTGTTTTTATTCCTCTGGGTTCACCACAACGGGTGGCCGGAGCCTTTGAAAGGTTGCTCCAACATCTTGAATTTAGGTCATGATGCTTATAGCTGGGTCTCTCCCTCCCCCTCAGGTATTTTGTCTGCCTTCTCCCACCTCCTTCTACACATATTTTTTCTTTTACCAAATCCTCCTCTCGCCCTCCTCCTTTGCCCACCCACTCTTTAGCTTCTCCACTTCCAAAGTTGTGCCTTCTTCAGGGTTGAGTGCAGAGATCCGTGATTGGTGAGATATTATTTGAAGAGCAAGGTCTTCAGGCCCTTCCGGGAGTGTAGGATTAGGGTGGGCAGGCTTGTCTGCACTGGTAACAAAAATAATTCCTCTTCTTTGGTTTTAATATGCCCTCTGGCCCAGCATTTCTCATGGATGCCATGCCGGAGAGGCTCTTTGTGCATTGGTTGGCAACTTCAGGTCTTATATTTTTGTTAGCACGGTTTGCGGCATTGACCAGGTCTAAGAAAAGCTGATCCGCCATTTTGGATTCTGTTTGTGATGCGTGCATGGTGGGGTAAGTGCGGGTGCTGCACTGCATGCAGGAAACTGCGGAAGTCTGCTGTACCCCCCTGTCAGGCTTTCCACTTCTTGGCAATGCTACGGTGAATCCCCATGTCGTTGGGTCTACAGTCAGAGCTCCAGCTCATGTATTGGGGTTCACTTTAGTGAACAGAGCTTATCTTAGTGGAGCAGAATCTCTAAGGACGTGGATATCAGTGCGAAAGGCAAGATTCCTGAAATGTATTATTAAAAGAGTACTGGGCATATTTTAACACAGGTAGCAACCTCCTGCCTTCTGCCCCCAGTTGTGGGGTGACAAGGGGACCCCCTTCATACCATCCCAGGCCCTGCATCTTGGAACAAGTGGGCTGACTTTCATATTATCAAACTTTATTTTTTATACTGGGTTTATCAAGCAGCTGTTAGTTTTCTCTTCTCTCTGATCTGCTCTGCTAGCTGTGGGCTGATGATATGGGAGTCGTCGTTTCTAACATATTTCATTTAGGGGGAGGAAAGAAAGCTCAGGGGCGGCACGTTTGTCTTGGAAACAATACAACGCGGAGCAAAACAGGCTCGATTCGCGATTCTGCGCTTAGAAACCACTTGCCGGTATTAATGAACAATAAATAGTGTGTACCTACTCATCAAATCCAAATAATAGGTATATCATTTAAATTGTGAAAATCTTGAGCTTTGCAGACCCAATAATTTTTTTTCTCAAGTGTGCTATTTGCAAGAATGGCTAGGTGTATGCAAGACATCTAACAAGACAATTTGGTGACAGGAAGCCTAAAAATGCTTGGATGTTTTTTATTCTAAGAGACCACAATACAACCTTTCCTTGCTCATTGCTTTTATACATGACATGGTCCTTGAGAGCTCACAGAATTGTGCACATGAGTTTGAATGTGCCCAACAAATTTCTATTGGGTGAACGTTCATGGTCCACTCCAAGGGAAAGTGTTTTCTCATGTTCCTATGTAAAGTTTCATGTATCCTGAACTATATGAATGTATATATAGGCATGGAATTTATGAAGCACAGTCCAAGCCGGGGAGCTGGAATGGGGAACTGGGACAGGCAAGGCAGGAAATCAAATGGGGGTAAATAGGGTTGAGTGGCGAGGTCAGTGGTTGGAGAGATATTCTTTAAAGAGTAGGGTCTCTTCTGGTCCTCCTTCAGCTGTAGGATACAGGCAGGAAGTCATATCTGTCTGCATTGGCCGCTTTCTGCAGAGACTGGGTGCACTGCAGTACAAGGCCGTTTCTTGCCTTTTCCCTTTTGCTGTGTCTGGTTTCCAGCCTTGTGAGGCTGAGGCTTCTGGTCGCCAGCTGGCCTCTGGATTTGTAACTTTCTGGGCCATGAAGACGGGCGTTTCGGTTGGGAATGCTTTGTGGGTGATGCAGGCTGTCTTGAACATGATGTGTGCTTGAACGGGGGCCAGTGCAGCTCCTTGAGGATGGGGTTGACGTGGTACATTTTATTAGTCCCTACATGTGGTGTTCTATAGTGTACTGGATGATTTTCATCTGTGACTCGTGGGTGTTCTGTAGTGTGCTGAGTCAATGTGGTGTTCCGTAGTGTGCTGGATGATTTTCATCTGTGACTCGTGGTTGTTCTGTAGTGTGCTCAGTCAATGTGCTGTTCTGTAGTGTGCTGGAAGATTTTCACCTGTGACTCGTGGGTGTTCTGTAGTGTGCTGAGTCAATGCGGTGTTCTGTAGTGTGCTGGATGATTTTCACCTGTGACTCGTGGGTGTTCTGTAGTGTGCTGAGTCAATGCGGTGTTCTGTAGTATGCTGGATGATTTTCATCTGTGACTCGTGGTTGTTCTGTAGTTTGCTGGATGATTTTCACCTGTGACTCGTGGGTGCTCTGTAGTGTGCTGAGTCAATGTGTTCCGTAGTGTGCTGGATGATTTTCATCTGTGACTCGTGGTTGTTCTGTAGTGTGCTCAGTCAATGTGCTGTTCTGTAGTGTGCTGGAAGATTTTCACCTGTGACTCGTGGGTGTTCTGTAGTGTGCTGAGTCAATGCAGTGTTCTGTAGTGTGCTGGATGATTTTCATCTGTGACTCGTGGTTGTTCTGTAGTGTGCTCAGTCAATGTGCTGTTCTGTAGTGTGCTGGAAGATTTTCACCTGTGACTCGTGGGTGTTCTGTAGTGTGCTGAGTCAATGCAGTGTTCTGTAGTGTGCTGGATGATTTTCATCTGTGACTTGTGGTTGTTCTGTAGTGTGCTCAGTCAATGTGCTGTTCTGTAGTGTGCTGGAAGATTTTCACCTGTGACTCGTGGGTGTTCTGTAGTGTGCTGAGTCAATGCGGTGTTCTGTAGTGTGCTGGATGATTTTCATCTGTGACTCGTGGTTGTTCTGTAGTGTGCTGGAAGGTTTTCACCTGTGACTCGTGGGTGTTCTGTAGTGTGCTGAGTCAATGTGGTGTTCTGTAGTGTGCTGGATGATTTTCATCTGTGACTCGTGGTTGTTCTGTAGTTTGCTGGATGAATTTCATCTGCGACTCGTGGGTGTTCTGTAGTGTGCTCAGTCAATGTGCTGTTCTGTAGTGTGCTGGAAGATTTTCACCTGTGACTCGTGGGTGTTCTGTAGTGTGCTGAGTCAATGCGGTGTTCTGTAGTGTGCTGGAAGATTTTCACCTGTGACTCGTGGGTGTTCTGTAGTGTGCTGAGTCAATGTGGTGTTCTGTAGTGTGCTGGAAGATTTTCACCTGTGACTGGTGGGTGTTCTGTAGTGTGCTGAGTCAATGTGGTGTTCTGTAGTGTGCTTGAAGATTTTCACCTGTGACTCGTGGGTGTTCTGTAGTGTGCTGAGTCAATGTGTTCCGTAGTGTGCTGGATGATTTTCATCTGTGACTCGTGGTTGTTCTGTAGTGTGCTCAGTCAATGTGCTGTTCTGTAGTGTGCTGGAAGATTTTCACCTGTGACTCGTGGGAGTTCTGTAGTGTGCTGAGTCAATGCAGTGTTCTGTAGTGTGCTGGATGATTTTCATCTGTGACTCGTGGTTGTTCTGTAGTGTGCTCAGTCAATGTGCTGTTCTGTAGTGTGCTGGAAGATTTTCACCTGTGACTCGTGGGTGTTCTGTAGTGTGCTGAGTCAATGCGGTGTTCTGTAGTGTGCTGGATGATTTTCATCTGTGACTCGTGGTTGTTCTGTAGTGTGCTGGAAGATTTTCACCTGTGACTCGTGGGTATTCTGTAGTGTGCTGAGTCAATGTGGTGTTCTGTAGTGTGCTGGATGATTTTCATCTGTGACTCGTGGTTGTTCTGTAGTTTGCTGGATGATTTTCATCTGTGACTCGTGGGTGTTCTGTAGTGTGCTCAGTCAATGTGCTGTTCTGTAGTGTGCTGGAAGATTTTCACCTGTGACTCGTGGGTGTTCTGTAGTGTGCTGAGTCAATGCGGTGTTCTGTAGTGTGCTGGAAGATTTTCACCTGTGACTCGTGGGTGTTCTGTAGTGTGCTGAGTCAATGTGGTGTTCTGTAGTGTGCTGGAAGATTTTCACCTGTGACTCGTGGGTGTTCTGTAGTGTGCTGAGTCAATGTGGTGTTCTGTAGTGTGCTTGAAGATTTTCACCTGTGACTCGTGGGTGTTCTGTAGTGTGCTGAGTCAATGTGGTGTTCTGTAGTGTGCTGGATGATTCTCATCTGTGACTCTTGGGTGTTCTGTAGTGTGCTGAGTCAATGTGTTCCGTAGTGTGCTGGATGATTTTCATCTGTGACTCGTGGGTGTTCTGTGGTGTGCTGAGTCAATGTGGTGCTCCGTAGTGTGCTGGATGTTTTTCATCTGTGACTCGTGGCTGTTCTGTAGTGTGCTGAGTCAATGTGGTGCTCCGTAGTGTGCTGGATGATTTTCATCTGTGACTCTTGGGTGTTCTGTAGTGTGCTGAGTCAATGTGATGTTCTGTAGTGTGCTGGATGATTTTCATTTGTGAGTCGTGGGTGTTCTGTAGTGTGCTGAGTCAATGTGGTGTTCTGTAGTGTGCTGGATGATTTTAATCTGTGACTCGTGGGTGTTCCGTAGTGTGCTGAGTCAATGTGGTGTGCTGGATGATTTTTATCTGTGACTCGCGGGCGTTCTGTAGTGTACTGAGTCAATGTGGTGTTCCGTAGTGTGGTGGATGATTTTCATTTGTGACTCGTGGGTGTTCTGTAGTGTGCTGAGTCCATGTGGTGTTCCGTATAGTGTCTTGAGTCAATGTGGTGTTCTCTAGTGTGCTGGCTGATTGTCATCTGTGACTCGTGGGTGCTCTGTAGTGTGCTGAGTCAATGTGGTGTTCTGTAGTGTGCTGGATGATTTTCATTTGTGACTTGTGGGTGTTCTGTAGTGTGCTGAGTCAATGTGGTGTTTCGTATATTGTGCTGAGTCAATGTGTTGTTCCGTAGTGTGCTGGATGATTTTCATCTGCGACTCGTGGGTGTTCTGTGACTCGTGGGTGTACTGTAGTGTGCTGTGGCAATGTGGTGTTCTGTATTACGATGCTCCTTTTGCCTTTTTGGCAAAGTATGTTTTGAATACAACGTCACAGTCAATAGTAACGCTAAGAGATTTTGCATTGGCTTAGAGATGAGGCAGGAAACCATCCATCTTCATGCCAGTCAGCTAGTTCTGGACTTGCGCTTGCTTGGTGCAGTTTCCTAGGAGAACGAATGTGGTCTTTGAGGGGTTGAGCTGCAGGTAGATGCTTGCCATCCAGGCTCTGGCAGTGCTGAAGTCGAAGGGTGTCAATGAAGCAATTGATCTTTAGGTAAAGCGATGTGTCATCTGCGTGTTGGCTTATCTTGATGTTGGTGTTGGCGAGGAGTACCCCCGGATGCTCCATAGAGAGATTCAGGGTAACAGATCAAAAGAATGAAGCCTTGTGGAATTATCCAGGTTACTTGGTAGTGCTGGGATCTGTTGGTGCCCATCTGGACATGTTGGTCTGTGCTGGAGCGGTCTAATGCATGCCACTACTGGACTGTTCCTCCAAAGCACGTGCACATGGGGAGGATGGTGAGGCAGGGCTTTTATTGCCAGTGGTATCTAAGGCAGGAGAGAGGTCGATGATGATGAGTAAATAGGTTTCCCATGTGTCCAGGAAGTGTAGAGCGTCATCAATAACTTGGATGGTGGGGGTCTCTGTGCTGCATCGTGGTCAGAAACTGGATTGGTAGTCTTGCAGGACATTGTGCTGAGTGTTCCTTTCATGCAACTGGATGGCAAAGGTATTCTCAATCATTTGGCCGAGGAAAGGTAGGTTCTTGATGGTGTGATAGTTGGTCAGGTCATCTGGGTTCTGTGTGTGTGCCTACAGCCGACAGTCTCGTTATCAGGGAAGCTGAGAAGCTGCCTTGTGTGAGGGATGTGTTGATGATGTTGAGAAAAGGTGCATTACTTTTAATGACCTTCACAGGGGAAGTGGGGAGAATTTCACCCCTGTACTCGGCGGTTACCAAGGCACTATGGTATTGTACGGGTGTTGCTAGGCAAAGTGCATCCCTCCTTAATGCTTTAGAACTCATAGTACCAGTACCTTTTTATGTCTGGCAGATCTCACCTGTAGCTGATAGGATAGCTCATTGTGTCGAGTGCCAGCAACAGAGATCCGTTCATCATCTGCAGGCTTCAGGTTCAAACCCAGCAAGCCTGATGCATTCCTTTATTCCCTAAGGCTCTGGAAAGCAGTCCCATTCAGTTTCTTGATAAATTATGTAGTGTTATTAACCACTGAGAGTGTCAACAATGCTACCTATTGACCTCTTCCCATCTGGGTCAAATCAGGGTGGTCAACACATAATTAAGATGATGGGCAATCACTTGCATTATTAACTAGCTCCAAAGTCGATCATGTTCTTGGCATAACCATGTGCCTCTAGTCCCATAGAGGCTTTACGGCACTTATTGGTCACAAGCGCGCTTCAGTTTAGGGCTGCCCGGCATTCTTAGCAATCTGGCTGGCTGTCCTCCTGTCACTATTATGGCAAATGTGCTAATATAGAGTTATACATCAAATCAGCAAGGGCAATGCTAGCTGGTATATGCCCTCTCTCTGATGTATATCCCAACTCTCGTTTTCCTTAATATCTGATTTTTTTCGAGGTTGACAAGCTATATCACCGATTTGGCGTTGGGATGTGTGCCGGTGGGGATCAGATCAATTGGAATTTGGTACTGACCCACATTCTGATCTCTGTGTCTTCTATTTTGCAATCCTTCTGCAGCTCCCTACTGTTTTATCCTTCTGTTTCCTGAGTCCCTACACACTGGCAACCCTGAGCAAGCCATCTTTGCCCCGGACGCTGCCTCAGAAATGCAAAGGGGGTTTCATGTTTTCGAAAAGTGCTCCTCTTTCATGTCTGAGTGACAATCATTCTTGCAAGTGTTTGGATGTGAAGCTGAGCTCTCTGAATGCTTATTGTTCAGAGCCTTCTTCCCTTGACTAATTTAGCACCCGGGCACTCTTGTCCATTACTTACAGTGTAATAGCCTGTACCTTTGGGCTATACTGGCATATTAATGGCCTAGAACCCTCATTAACGCCCTTGATTTACTTGGGACATTAATTTGGGCTTTGAGCCAGGCAGAGCAGGCAGGTGGTAGCTTCAGTGCAATAGACATCTTCTATTAAGGGCAGATGGGTATAAGCCTTGGCATGATGGCTTCTGAAGGCCATTATTAGCCCTCTGCCTCTGCATTGCTTTCAATGGTGCCCCCAAGATTACAATATTCCAATTTAGCATTATAGACTGCAACAGCAGCCTACATCACCCTTAAAAGACGGCACCCACGATTGAATAGTGAAGACAAGAGTCACTAACAAGATGTCGGTATTGTAATTCTGGTATTGCCACTTGCATTGAACTAGAATTGTATTTTCCCTTGTAGCGCCTTGAGCAAGCTGCTGAGCTATGTTGAGCTATTTCTTTTTATTTTTATTATTATCAGGGTATTTATTCAGCATGGACCTAGCTTCGGGAAGCAACGGAACGCTTTACAATCATAGGAGGAAGGACACAGCGAGGCAAGCAGAGATACAAGAGAACAGGAGATAGCAATGGGGAAGATGGAAGATGGCCAATTTGGCAACAAGGGGTCTACAGGCAACCAGGTTAGTCAACAGTGGGGAGCAGGTTGCCCAGACTGAGGTAGGATGTGGAATGGACGGCGTGTGGACCTAAGGGCTAGGAGGGAGCCATTCCTTGAAGAGGACAGTCTTGAGCTCCTTCCTGAAATGTAGAAGTGAGGCGGCATGCATACCCGTCGAGAATTATGCCCACACCTGGCAAAGTGCTCCAATGAAACCATCCCTGGCCTGGGAGGCTGAGGATGATGTGAAAGAGGCTGTAGTTTGGGGGGTTGCTTGCGATCCCGCCACCTGCATGTCTTCTGTAACATACTGCCAGTCACCCAGCGCTGGTCATTGGGCCGTATTTTCCTGGGTCCGGGATCCCACAGAAAACTCCCTGGATCTTGGACCCTGAAGATATATTTGTGTCTTTCCACGTAATTCATCTGGTTGTGCCACCAAAGCCAGGAATCAAACCAGGGTGTCAGCAGCGAAGTCGAGAAACCTACCCTCTAGACCACAGAAACGTCTGATACCAAAACTTGTGGATAAGCCTATTAATTTTGTACTCTGCTGAAAAAAATACGACTTCGTACTTATAAAAGATGTGATCCATTATATGAAACACACCTCCTTTCCTGGGTTAGTTTCTAGTATTTTCTAGTCATTTCCCGTCGCTGGTGGAATCCCACAGTTGGCAATTCCCATTTCCTGCACTGCAGTTACCACAGATGGGCTGGCCGTGTCAACCAGTGTGGCCCTGCTTTAACTGTAATTCATTTACAGGAGGGCCCTCCCAAGGGAGGCTGTGTCACACCTTTGCTGCTACCCCCAGCTCCTGCCAAACTCCAAGTTAAAAGAAGAGATGAAAAGGCAGGGACTGAATAGATCCCCCATGCCACCAACTAACTCTGATATTATAGCTGTAGTTCAGCTAGAAATAGGATCTTGGTCTGGAAAGAAGGAGATGCTGATCACGTGACCCAGACTTCCACTCAGCTTTTGACGAATCATCTTCCGGGGTACCAGGGATGAATATCAGTTTCCAAACCATCAGTCAGCCCCACACCTCTAGTACACAGAAGGGACCTGGACAGATTGTAAACAGAAGCAAATTATAAACCTCTTGTCCAATTTTGGTAACGTGGACGGAACGGCAGGCTTATCTCCGCAAGGACGTGGATTGTTGGTTAGTTGCAACCAAGAAAACATACAGTTATTACCCAATGATAAAAAGGGGCTGTCCAGTCAAGGTTGTACAAAAATATCTACTTTACTATTATTCAACAGATGGTTCGAGCCCACTACAAAATACAACCCACCATGTAAAGGAATGCTGAGGACAGTTTCAAGAAGGGAAAGGGATGCACTCTGGATACCAACACAAGTGTAGTCTGTAAATAGGGATGTCATTTGGGGTCACCATGGGTTGCAGTTGCAACTACTGAGGTCTCCTTGCTGCTCCTGTGGTCTCCCTTGCTACCCCTCAAAAAAAAAAAGAATACAAAAAAAGTGTTTTTTTTTGTTTCTTTTAATTTAAGCTCCTGGACTGTGGCCAGTGCCATGTGACCCTTTATTTCTGGAGAGGCTGGCTTTCTTTCTCAGGTCTCTTAGAAAAAAACAGGGGGTTCTACAAGTCTTACACCTTGAACAATTACCCTAAATGAGAAAGAATAGGGATAAGAAATAATGTGTCTTTCTGGAATTCTATCCAATAATTACTAGACTCATTAAATGTTTTTTCAGTCCCACTACATCGGGTGAGTCACTGTTCTTAAACACCTCAACTCAGCCTTGCATCCTTCTGAGGTCGATAAATGAGTACCAATACAGTATGGGTGATATTGTATGGATATTGTTTCTATATAAAGCACTTAAGTGTAAGTGCTATATAATAACACATCATTATCATTTGGCATTGGTCTTCTACTTGCATTCACAGTAATTTGGTAATATGGGCCTATACGCACTGATATTAATGATACATATGCTGATCCATTCTTGTATGAAATGTATATCACATTGTAGTGATACCGTAACCATATTTCTCAAAGTGTACTTGATATGTAATGCCACTTCCTGTTTTGTCAAGGGATGAAAGGTTGTGTTCCATCTCTCTCTCTGATATCACTTTGGTGTGGAGGTCAAATGACATCACTGCCTGTGGTGTCATCAGAGGTCAAAGGTTGCGTGATGTCACTTCCACTACCCCTGTCATTTTGATGAAATGACCTCCCTGTCGGTAAAGTAATTAATCGCATAGTTCAAGGATACTTGGTATCAGCACAAACGGAGCAATGGGTCATCAAATTTTACTATGGGCCTTCAGAGAAGGACCAGGGGGACAGGACCACAATGTACCATGGGCTTGTAGATTTTCTTGACGTTTGCCAGGGTTGAGTCGGATTCAGGGCGCTTTGCAGCTCCTGCAACAGAGTTCCAGATGGGAGACAGCTGTGGGTATCGGCAGCAGGTAGTTAGGTGAGCAAGGCTGAATGGACGGCTGCAGATGGGCCTACAGAGCGGCTCAGGGTCAGGAATCAGTGTCTCAGTGCTGGTCGGTGGGTCTGAAGCACTGGTCGAGGTGCATCGGATGGCATGAGCAACTACGGTGTAACAACAGTCCGTGGTGTAGTCGGTGGCAGCTCCAGGGGCTCGACTGGCTCGAAAATGTCCTTTAAGGTGGATGTCATGGATGCTTGTCAATGCACTCCTCCTAGCTTCTTCACTGGGCTTGTGTCGTCCTTTAAGACAGACGGCCCAAAGCTGAGGAGAGTGCAGCAGGCAACTGCCTTGACCTTGATTTGGTTCCGAGACTATCTGGCACTTCCCACCAGGGAAGCTTGCTGCAGAGCGTAGCAGGGAACACTGTGTGCTGGCTGGGTACCGGTTCTGGAGCTGCTGCAGTGTCCTCTGGATTCAGTATCTCCCTCTGTTTCCTGGGAGATGTTTAGGGGAGGGATCTTGCTTCCCTCTTTGCGGGTCCTGGCCTTCCTTCACTGATGGAAGCTGTAAGGCAGACTGTACCTTCAGCCAAGGTCCAAATTAGTTCTTCTTGTTGCTCCTTGCAAAGTCTTCAAATGATCTGCCAAAGGAGGGGCTTGACCCTCTTTTAAAGCCAAATGGGCCCCAGTGATTGGTGCAGGCTAAGAATACCTTAATGAACAAGTCCTTGGTCCCCAACAACAATCTCCTGTATGGGTGAGGTCATAACCAGAGTGCTTTGCAACAAAAAAGGTAAAGGGGTGAAAATATGTAATACTAAGTCCCACCCATCTTCCTTTCTGTTTTGGATCAAAGGGTCTATCTGGTTAATTGAGCTCTCTGTGATACCTGATCAAAGCAGCAGTTCTCCCTTGAAGCTGCACAAGAACACAATGGAGGGTCATTCCGAGTATGGTGGTAGTCATGGCGCTATTTGCGCCATGACTGCCTCCCATACCGGTACCGACTCCGGTTTGGTTCAATGGGGACTTACCAGTCCATTCCGACCTTGGAGGGACCGGTAAGTCCCCATTTACCAAACCATTCCCCATTCCCATTTGTGCCCCCATAGGGCTCAATGGGAATGGGAGGGCGCAAATAACGGGCTTGCGTATGCGAAGCCCGTTATTTGCGCCCTGGTCTCTTAACGGGTCCCGTCCATAACGGCTGGTAAAACCAGCCGTTAATGGAGGGAACCGCTAAGGGACCTTGTAGTAGGGCGGTAAGGGATTACCAGCACCGGTCTCCTTACCGGTGTGTGGTATCCCTTACCGCCCACCTCGGAATGAGGCCCAGTGTGTCAAAAGCTGAAGTTGGAACAGTAGAATATGTAGCCTACTCTGCTATATGAATTGTAAACTCATGAACCAGTAGTCCAGTGTGTCCCCACTTCACATACTGTGTGATCCTGAACAAATCCCTTTATTTCATTTCACTATAATAGACAGTCGTTTTTACAGTACACTTCTGCAATTCTGGTAGACCTTAGCACATAGTTCTGGAACACAGAGGGGAGGAGAGGGAAGGTTGGTGGGGGGTAGAGGGAGAGGCTGAACCTGAGGGTTCGATGAGCGCAGGCCAGATGCACCGCAGTCCTGTGTGCTTCTATTTTGACGTAGGTAGTGGCACCTGAGTGTATATTTTATCCAGCGGGGAGAACCCAAGATCTGTTCATGGCCAGCGCTGTGGGAGGGGAAAGAGTGCATGTTTTGGACAGGATGGCATGTTTTACTTTTCAAGGTGCTGCTGGGGCCACACGGTTACTTCGGAGTAGCTCTGCGATGGTTTTTTATGATGGGGCTTCCATGTAACAGGCTGCAGCATGCGTGAGGGTCCATGGATGTGGCGTGGAGGTGACTGGTAAAGGAGTGTGAGGGGGCACAAGCTTTGGAGGGTGCTTGAGGAACCCTTCTTATTTATTTATTTATTTTAGTTTTTAGGTAGGGCGCTACATGCTGTAAGGCCTCAGAGCGCAGAAGATGCCATAGAGTTTAGAAGTTAGACGAACATATCTGGTGCCACTCTACCGCCGGGTTAAGGACCAGTTCCGTGTGATCCTTGGGTAGGAATTTTGGGATCACCCATCAGTCATCCAGTTCAGGGTGTGCTATGGACAAAGTCTCCCTCACACGGTTTGTGGTCATTTCATCTAAAACCATTGCATCTAATGCCATTCCATCGAAATGTTCCCATCTAAAAAAAAGTCATCTGATGCATTTTCTTTTCTTCACCCCCACCCCTAACCCCCTGTTTTTTACCCTTTAAAATGCACCTGAACATAAATTAACCCTTTTCCCCTAAAAAAATATTCATTAGATGGACATTTTTTAGATGGAAACATTTCGATGTAATGGTATTAGATGGAATGGGTTTAAATGAATTGACTAGATACCCCTCAACACATGGTTTAGTAGTATTTAGTGTTGCTCCATATATTATCATTACTTTAACCATTTACACAGTCCAGATTGTAAGGGTAAGGGCAATTCAACCTTTGCTCACTCATACCAACCTACTTTCTGGGAAATGCTCCTCTCACAGAAGTGCGAACTAAACGATATGTTACAAACAGTAAGTGGCTTATCTATTCTTACCCTTTGACACAGGCTCCACTCTTCAACGGTTCCCCTAACAATGTGATCCTAGTGTTGGTGTCTGCAACCTGTGGCTTGCCAGATGTTTTGGACTGCGATTCCCCAGAACCATCAGCATTAAGCATGCTGGCTATGGCTGATGGTAGTTGTGGTCCAAAACATTCAGAGAGCCAAAGGTTGCAGAGCCCTGTATCTAGTGGCATCCCCGATGACAGCCTTGCAGCTTTACTGTTCCCTGAAAGTGCACTGCACTCGGCATCTGAACAGCTCTTTTGCCAGTGCCTTGAGTGAGAAAAGTATCCTGTCCTGTTCGTCATTCCTTGGAATTGTGGGGCGTGGAGTTTTGTACTTTCCAATTTAAATATAGGACTACAAATCCCAGAATTCCAAGGGAAGGGGGAGTAGATGACTGGCTCCCTTTCTCACACATGGAACTGGGAAACTTGAGAGCTATGCATCTGAATGGTTGGATATTGCATTGTTTGCATCCACTTGTAAACAAAAAAAAAGAACAAGTTGCAATCTCTTTCTTTTAAAACAAACTGTTAAATGAGCTACTGAGACCCTTTATTTAAGAAACCAAGTATTGGTAATGACAACAGTTTGGGATTTTGTGTAGACATGGGAAAGGCACCTGCCAGATACTGTCGTAGTGGTATTAACTGGCCATCCATGGTAGCAGCAGAGAAAATGGTGCAGGTACATGGGCATCTAATTGCAGAGCCAGGCAAATGCCCAACACTTATACAAAAGCCAACACCTTTGGCTTTGCCAATGCTTGTTTTTAACAGGACTTCAGTGAAGGGCAGCATGGTTACTTATAAATCAAGTGGCTGAAGACAGATCGTGTTAAGACATTGTGATTACACCAGTAGCATGTTTATAGCTCCGATTAAGTCATTAACTCTCAGAAGACTGCTTCGCAATAACACTGGCAGGCAGGTCAAGTGCAGGGTCAAAGAGTTCCCATGAGGAGGTGTTTTGTGCAGGAGGGGCAGGAACTGGATGGGAAAGGCCACAAGGATTAGCAGGGTCATGGCCAGTCAATGGGTGGGCAAATATTTAAAAAAAAACCACCTTTAAGCTGTGTGTCCCTCCACATGTACCATCTTCCCTAGCTGTACTCGTGTGGAATAGTTTCAGGGGGGAGGGGGGCGAAGGCCCCACGCGCTGTTCGGTCGCTTGCTCCATTTCTGCCCGGATTGGGCCCCATGGAGAGCAGGAGATCTGTGAGGGCCAGCGGCTGTTGCTGTTCTAAGAAAAAAAGGTCTTGCGTAGATTGAACTTCCAAGCCCCGCGGGAAAGAGCTGCCCTGCTCTGGAACCTGACTGCTCGGCTTGAGAACCGTTTAAAAACCCTATGGTTTGATAAAAAAAAAGGACACCCCCAAACCACTGATCGGACAAGCGCACGAAATAATTTATCACACAGAGTTGAAACATACTCCCCTTCCGCCAGTCCCACAAGCTGGGAGCATTAATAAAAGAGATTTACAGAGCACTGACAGAGGCTGCGGTGCTCTCTCTCTCACTCTCTCTCTCTCTCTGCAGTGAAGGGCGCCCTAAATCACTGCACTCTTGTGGGTTCCTAGCAGCCCATCAGCCCCGTGAAATACAGCTGTGATTCTGTCTCAGGCTGGCCGGCAAGTCCCCGTAGCGCCGTACGTTGGAAGTGCACCTGCGAGGAGCGCGTGAGTGCTTGCTTGCTCTGTGCTCTCCCATAGCGCTCAATCAGAGCCTCATTACGAGTTGCGCGAAGCGCTAAAGTGGCAGTCATACAGTTACTGCCCCTTTACCGCTGTTTTAGCGCACAGAGGAATTCTGAGTTTGGAAGTAAAGTTGACAACTCACCTCCAGCAAACTATTAGTGGTAGAGCCTCTGCTTAAATGCCAGTAAGCGGTAGTTTTCCATGTGGAATTACCGCTTGCAGTAATTCCACAAAAATCCCCACGAGTGGACTTCAAAAATGGTGTATTACACCGCAGTGCCACCTCACTGGCGTAACGGGATCCCAGTGCTGCCCATGCCCAGCGGGGTCCCAGTGGTGGTGGAAGGGGGGGGCGTCAGCAGGGTTTGCAGGGTGGCCCCCACGTTTTGTGTTATTCAGTGCTCATAATACCATGGTGATGCCACAGGATATAGTGGCGGTAAGGGTCAATTATTCTGATGAGAAATTGACAGATTTACAACCAAAGTTGTAAATGGGCCTTATAGCCTGTGCATCACACCACACTGCACCACTGATGTGAGGGAGGTACTGGTGTAATGGGCATGCCTCTGTGGGGGCTGGTTATTGTGAGGGGGGTCAGGAAGGTTCCTGGCATACTGTGGATGTTGCCTGCAAATCATTTTTATCTTTTATTGTTTATTGGTTAAAACCTGTTCAACCTTAACAATACATACAAAAGGAAAAAAATAAAAGCACATTACAATAAATACATGATTTTGTTAAACCACAATTTATACCAGTATATACATTATTGTGTAACCCTCGAAAGTACGTAGAGAAACAACAAATCCAGAATTATAATACATTCAAATATGTGTGCAAACTTGCAATATTGTTTTATCAAATCATGTCCGACAAACATATTTCATAAATACTAAATCCTCTAATCATCAAGTAGAGTTCTAATAAATAAACGTCTTCAGTTACATATAAAATAATTTAAAATACTTCTGGCAGCATTAAACTACTCCTTGTCTCGGGAGGATAGCTCAGGGGCGACACGCTCGCCTTGGCAGCAAGACGATGTGGAGCAACACTGGGTCGATCCCCTCGTCCGTGCTTAGAAACCTCTGGATGTTAAGCTTGTTATAAATAACCACTCTACAGTGGAAACATTAAGACATCTGTTGACAAATTGTCAAAAAACAGTACATCTGCATGGAGCCTTTCCCCTCTCTTTGGCGATACAACGCTCAGAGATGAAGAGACGTGGTGGCGCCGCTTAATTGCAGGTGAAAACTCCAGATGGGCTACAGCAACAGTAAAGATGCTGGAAGCTGCAATGAAAATGGCCACTGAGATCCAAAATGTTTGACCAAAGGATTGTGATCCGATGCCCTCTCTCAACCCTACCAGGCTCAACACACGTATTCTTGTACAGTCATGAACCAGCAAACATCCGAGGTCACACTTATTTGGAGTCTATATGAATGGAAACATTATCTTTTCTTCTCTTTAAATGAAAAACTTGTAAAAATGTAGATTAAAAAATAAATAAACAAATATATTTCATTTCCATCCTCGTGGAAACTATTCAAAAGGTTCACTACCGATATGCCAATTGATGTGGGGTAGCCGCTCAAACAGTGTTCCCAAAATATATGACAATCTATTCACATTGTGAAAATAATGGAATATCTTAAAGTGCGTTAGTCTCAGTGTCTTCAAATTCAGACACAACACCAGTAGATGCTTAAGTGTCTCAAGTACTCCTAATTGCTTACGGAATCTACAGCCAGGTGCCTCCTCCAGAATTATGTTGCGTCTTAACTCAATTTCACCAGTGAGATACAAATTCCACCTAAAACGTATAAAGTCTTTCCTAATCCTTGGCCAATGAAAGACCCTAAGGAGAAGGAACAACTCCCATTCGCTTTTGTTGATCCGTAAAGTGTTTTAAACTAGCGCAGCCTTGGAAGTTTGATGGTATTGATCATTTAACCTTAACAGGATCCTCCATCAAGTAGCTTTTTGTTAAACCGCAAGCACCCAAGGGAATCGCAAATCTTTCAGCATAATCAGTCAGGGCCGGTACCAAGCCTCCTTCAAATAGGTTCCCAATGCCATCATATTGTGTGTTTACCTGGGGGCACAGTAATCTTCGATACGGGGACAATATATGACACTGTCCTCTAGACTTAAGGGAATTTATCACCAGCTTAAACCTAACTGCAACTGTTGGGACCGCATTAGAAAGCCCAAGGACCCTTCTAGGGTTCCTAAATAATCCAGCAGTAACTCATGCTGTAATTCAATCCCATACAGGAGTACAGGTGTTACTTTCCCAGTAAAGTACTTCAGTAATGGAAAGCATGAGCACTTACAGTACCGACTCTTTATACATTTCTTTTGGGAAATATGGGACTCCGTTATTCCCCATAAATGATTTATTACAAAAATGTCGGTTAAATCGTTAAATCCCAAGTATATCAGATTGTTAACTTTGGCTAAGGGAGTTTCCTCGTTATGTTATGTTATATTATGTTGGTTTGTACTGCGCACCGCTACCACCCGGCGGCAGTCTCCAGGCGCTCGCGTGGCTCTGCATGAGGGGAGTGTGGGGGTGAGTGGGGATAGGAGGAGAGGATAGATTCAGAACCAGGAGGAACTGGCGTCTGTGAGTGTTGGTTTGCATGTGGTCATTTGTGAGAAGCCTCGGGCATTGTAACCGTATGTGTAAGATTCCGAGCCTCATGTGTGGTAGTGTTTTGTGCTGGTGTTAGTGTGTTTGGGTGGGTTATGATGGTTAGTCGTGTGCCCTGGTTAGATAGTGTCCATAAGGGTTCCAGAGGCACAGGTGGTTGTAGCTGTAAGCTGCCATCTCACAGGAGCTTGTTTTTTTTTTCCTTTTTGTTATTGATAACATTTTCGTTTTCCACACAATCTTGAAAAGTTTTGTACTTGCATAACCATCAAAGGCTGACTGAAGTCCATGTAACCCTATACTGGTGCAGTCTAGAAAAATAAAATCATCGCCATAGGCCAACCAACACATAGACAACTTTCCAAGTCTGGGTGTGACAAGGCAGCGATTCACCTGCATCCGATACGTACAGATTAAAAAGGCAAGGGGCCAAATTACATCCCTGCATCAACCCGTTACGGGTGAGAATGTTCCTTAGAAAGAACCCCCTCGTGATTCAACTCCACCTGCACGTTAGAATCTTTGTGCAACTTGATTACCAGTTATAACAGGCCCAGTAGAATTCAACAGCCATACCATTTTTGCCATAATCGATTGCGGCAGACCATGTCAAATGCGGAGGATACATCGATGGCTGCCAGATGTCTAACTTCGTACTTTCCTTAACCAATAAAATCCTGGTAGCACCCTATAGTAAACCCATTGAGGTTAGTCCCATGTAGTTTTCCAAACACAGTTAAAATAAAATGTTATTCTGCCATTACCTATCGCCCAATACTCTAGAAGTTTCAATACCAGACTTGCAAAGATTTTACTTTCAGCGTCTAGTATTGTGATAAGGCATCCGCCAGGTAATTGTAAAGTTCCCTGTCTTCAAGATGTCGTCAAAAGGTACTTTTAACGTTACAGCCCATGTAATCAAATCACCTTTAACTAGCCTGTAGGACATCTGATTAGGGCCAGGAGCTCTAGAGTTACTGGCACCCATAATAATCCCATATAGGTCCTCCACATCATATTGAAGGATGTTATCATATCGAGAACTATTAATATTACATCCTGTATCCAAATCACTCAGGAGCCCTGTCTCTGCATAACAGCTCTCTATATGCAGCACCCAGTCTGTTTCCAAAACGGCAATAATATTCTGTTCGCCGTCCCCATATTTGAAGCATTAGGTCTTCCCAGGGGGCCTTTACTGGTGGGTTGATGGCAAGCAGTATGCCCATTGAAAATTCAAAGATTTCTGAGTAGGTGAAATTGGATTCGGTGAAATCTACGGTATCGGATTCATGACGTGCTGGGCGTTCACTCAACCAAGTCTCTTGCCGACAAACAATTTCAAACTTGCTTAGCGTACGCCCTAACTCAGGATTTGTGAATAGTAACCGCTTGTGGTCCATGAGACTATATTGAAAGAGGTGGGCGCTAGAGTCTATGCGAGCCATCCCCTGAGTTCCTTTGATTACTTAGAGGACCAGCTCTCATGAACTCGTCTTCTTCTTTATTCCCCTTACTAATCTCACCCCTCCCAAAATGGACTTTCCTTCGTATGTTTCATTAGAGGCGTTCATTACTACTCCCAAGACCTCTCCACCTATCTTAATTTAATGAACCTGATTCAAAAGGAGACTATGGATGCCAGTTTACCTCAGTGTTGCTACCGCTTTCAAAACGGCCAAAAGAAACACTCTAGAGTCAAAACTAAGGAGCACCATGTCTGTTGGCTCTCGATCTAAATATTCCACCCGCTCTATGTCTTCCCGGGATATTGCACTTACATTTAAAATCTCAGAAAACAATACAAGGACGCTGGATCTGTTTAATGCAGGTCTCTGGCATCTGTAAAAAAAATACTCTCAAGTAATATTTTAAACAAGTTCTGGGGAGCATTAACACCTGCAGTTAGGGTGGTTTTCATTTCTTTTTCAGACCTGTGCATTACACTCTCATTAACTTACCTCTCTGGTAAATAACCTGGTTCCGAACTCCTGACGCCCTTCAATATTGAGAATGTAGATGGAGGCCTTTTTGGCCTCCGGTCATTGCATTCCCTGAGAGTCAAAACTCTTGAAGGACACACATCCTCATGCATGTATCTCGCCCCATTAACATCTATAGAAGACAAACTTGGGTCTGAGAGTTTCAATTGCTGTGAAGAGTCACCGGAGTGGTAAGACAAAGGGTTCTGTGTAACCTTGTTAGAAATCGTAGCTAGTCCCGACTGTATAAATTAGATTAGATTGAGGCGTCCTCGTGTGGTCGGTTTCAGGGTTTTTGGATTGCACTGAACTAGAGACTGTCTTGTCAGAACTTCTTGTTTTCCTATGCTGTTTCGCCTCCTTAGTAAGACTTCTTACACTTATATACATTGCATCTTCTTGCTACATGTTGATGGTTCTCACGGTCTATTTTTGGTACTTTGTTGTCCTTACTCACAGGATAACGACCCACCGTGCCTTAAACAGAGTATTGCAGTTGTCTTCATCCGCTACTGTTAAGGTATCCCTTTACCTTATTTGGGTTATCTTGTGCTTACCATTGCTGTCTTATGCTATAGCCCTGTTTTCCTTTGCAGGTCAGCGGTGTTCCTGAGGCGTTATCCATCTTTGGGTCAATAGACTCCTAAGGTAGTCTTAACGTACTCCTGAGGAGTACATTGGCAGAAAGAACTCATCGGCTGCACAACGGGTTCAACTGCCTGAGCAGGACTACTCCGTGGGATCATTGGGCAGTCTTCACAGTATGTGTCTCCAGTGATATGATTCAAGAGGTCTCTGGATTTGAAGTGTTTTACCGACATACAAGTGACCATGCGCTCCTGCAGCTTACCTGGGATGGAAAAGGCCACTCCACAAGAGATAGATTATTCATGATCCACGAGACCACCCAAGGGGATAACCACTTGAGGTTGAAAAATCATTATATCCTCTCCTTGAGTGCCCGATTCAATGAGCACCTTGAACGGGGAATGGGGGGGGGAGGAGACATTCAAACTACGTCAATTTTCTTCAATAGTTTATGCTCATACCTAATAAGAACAAGACTATTGCATCAACCCACAGACATACCTTCAACGCCACAGTAAAGGAACAGAAAAATATACTATGTAAAGATCTAAAAAACATTATTCACCTGTTTCCTGAACAACGTCTATTACTTTAAAAAAAAAAGGAATGCAGAAGTATAAGAACTGGTTGGCAAGAGAAAAAGCCTCTTGAGTACAAGCAGATGCGGAGCAGATGCTGGAGAGCATACTTAAGAAAGATGTTAGAGCTATGTGGCAACTACTCAACGAAACAGACCCATCGCGATCTGCCTCTTTAGCAAACATCGTTCCGGAAGAAATCTGGACTGAGTTTTATAGCAAACTATTTGAAGCCGAAGAAGATATGCCCAACCAGGAGATAAATGTAAATGAGGTTGCGTGGCCATTCCACCTTGACGATCTGGACTTGGAGATACTTGGAGATACTCATTAAAAAATCGAACTATACTAGAGCTCCTGGCCCAGACAGGATTACAGACAATATGATAAAACAATCCCCAGAACTTTGGATTCCTTTCGTTCTGGATCTTTTCGGCCAAATCTTCAGAACAAGATGACTCCCAGCATAATGGAAAAAATCTATCTTGTCCCGATATTTAATAACTGCAATAGGATGGATCCGACCAATTACCGTCCCATCGCCTTGCTTGCAGCGCTGGGCAAACTGTTTTCTGCCTCCTTTCTAAAACAGTTGCAACTATGGATCCAGTTGACAAAGAGATTTGACCTATGACAAACAGGTTTTCTGAAGGGGACGGGCACGGAATTAAATCTTTTCCTGCTTAATTTACTTAAAGGAAAGGCACAGAATAGTAAAACAAATATATACCTAGCCTGTGTCGAATTGAGCAAAGCCTTTGACAGCATAGATCGCCAGCGTCTTTGGAAAAAAATGGAATTGTGGAACTGTCCGCCCCCAATACTGGCTGCTATCAAATCTCTCTACGAAACCACTACTGTACAAGTTTGATTGAATGCTGGGAGATCCTGACTAATCCGATCACCACATGCAGGAGCTTAAAACAGGGCTGTCCACTCGCCCAACCCTATTTATTCTCTTCCTTTCTGACGCTGGTGAATACTTAGACACTGTAAAATCATTTCCCCCATCCATCGGGGAGAGAAACTGTCAAGAATACTTTATGTCGACGACTTCATGCTAGTGGATAAAACTCCTATAGGCTTACAGAGGTCTTTAGACGCCCTCAACCAGTATCTGAAACAAAACGGTCTCTCGATGAACTCAACTAAGACTAGAATTATAACGTTGGGCCCACAAGGAGACAATGCATTATCATCATTCAACTGGTACGTTGAAGACAAACGGCTGAGAGTGACCCACCAGATTACCTGCCTGGGGACCCTGGTAAATAACAGCAGGTGCGACCAGCCAGACAACAGTTTCTGAAATCCAGGCTCAAAATCTTGGTTGTCCAAGGAAGAAAGATCCACAAAAAGCTTGCAAGTTCTCAATCTTGCCGGTATTGGCGTTCTACAATCTAAAGGTGGTTCCTCCATTAACGTTTGGAGCAGAGGCATTTCTCCTTACATCATGGAAAATGTGGCCTAACCTGGAAGGAGCATTCTGGAGAAAGATCCTGAACCTACCAAGCATAGGTTACACTGCCTCGATTAGATATGAATTAGGTCTTGTTTCATTGCAAGCGCAAGTGACATGGAAATTGTTGGCACTTTTTCAGAAAATCCACGATGTCTTCTGCAGCAGTGCCATACGAAATCTTGAAAAACAAGCACTACAGAACAGACAACAAGTTTATGAAGCAGTGGATTCATTGCTGTCGCAGCAGTCTAGAAAATGTGCAGTCTGACCTGGAAGAATTGAACACATTTCCAGAAAAAGTGAAAACTAAACTCTGGTGAAACGATCAGATCAGACCCCAAGAAGAAAGAAACTCAGATCTTCTCATAGAACCCCTAAGAGAAAAAACCAAACCTCGGGGATCTCTTCCTAAATACCTCGCCAAAGCCCCAATTGGTTGGTACAGAAATCAATTTCTTAATTTCATATATAGTTTAGATCCTACAAATCAATGATTGAAAACCTACGGGAAATCTAAGATGAAGGGTTGTAGGTTCTGCCAGGAAATAGAAAATATGGAGTCATTAAAGCATGGCAC
The DNA here is from genome assembly GCF_040938575.1 of Ambystoma mexicanum. NCBI lineage: Eukaryota > Metazoa > Chordata > Amphibia > Caudata > Ambystomatidae > Ambystoma > Ambystoma mexicanum. The sequence goes on along the minus strand of NC_090932.1, from coordinate 1,617,729,965 downwards.
ATTGCTCTGTCATGGGTTGACTGATTTAAGAAGGAGATATATGAGCAAATGAATTGACGACCGCAATACATTGGCCGTGAAGGACATGTGGTCCTTCCTTTTGAGAAGCGAGAACTCTGCGGCAATGCTTTCTTTGCTGAACTTCTTAAAGGAGGTATTTGAACGGATGAATTGATTCACTTGGGCAAATATTTGCTATAAAGGGGAACAAGTAATAATTATGATAATAATAAGAACTCTTCCTCTTTTTGGCTCCACTTTCTTTTGGATCCTATGAGTCAATTCTATTTTTTTAATAGAAACATTTGGATATATGTTACATGTTTAAATTAAACCATAAATCATTAAAAAAAAGAAATATGCAGTTTATTTTATTTAAAAAAAAATATGTATATAATGTGATGAATTTTGTAAAGGTTTGAATAAACCATATACACATAAAAATATAAAAAGGTATATAATCTGCCCAATATCTCTAACACTTTTGTTGATTTTCTACTTGACAGACCACATAATGTTATCGCAGTAAAGTGTTCTTAGAAACTTTCATATTTGGACAGAAGACCTGTTCTATATTGAAGCTAAAGAACTACTTGAGGGCCTTTCAAACCTGGGCATTTCAGCACGTGTACTTGTTCCAAAAGCCACATGTTGGATTCCGAAGACATGATGTTTCATTAGGCCACCCCACTGGCTTGGTCTGATCACTTTGCAGTTTCCCATTCTCCTAATAGCTCTTAATCCTCTGGAACAACCCAGAACATATCCTTTGATTTACTCTCAGAGACACTGGAAAACACTAGACCTGCCAACACAGGCGGGCCATCTTCACCCCATTCAGTTTCCGCTGTTAAGGCAGCGAGGGTCTCCCTTTAAGCTAGAACCTTGACATTCTTAGAGATAGAATGCTCCCTTAAAACTAAAACCTACAGCAAACACAAAACAAGTGAGTCCTGAGGTTTGCACAAGAGTGAAAGCTTGAAAAGGCTAGAACATGGCCACTTGAGAAACTTTGGCGGTGGTCCAGATCGGAAATGCTGCGCCCTGGCAAACACCCACACAAATAAACCACTGCCTCATAACAATTGGATACTATTTTTGCATGGGTTGTGGGTAATCCATTCCTGGTGTAGAGATGAGTATGCAGTGAGCTACATGTTAGTTAGTGTCTCAGCAAGGGTTGGTGGAATACTCACCACACAGCATTCCACTCACTCATACACAAACATTCCGTTCGTGACCTCACCCCTCAAGACTCAGCAAACCTGCAGGCAGATAACTAGCAACTCCAAAACTTCTCTTCCTTCAGCCAAGAAACCCTAGCATCTCCCTTCCTTCAAACAGACAACAACACCAACACATTCCCTCCTACAAATGCGCAAACACTCACAGGCGAAACACAACACACACACACACACTGTCCAGTTCCAGGAACCCGGGAGAAAGCAGTACTTCCACACGTAACTAACCTACAGAGGACAGGACCCAACCACCTCAACTACTCTCTCAAACCAGCAAGTAACACTGATCACCTTCCGCTCCCCACCACCACCAGGGAACCTCGAAGCTGCCACCTTCGAACACAACCAGCCCCACCCTGGGCAACCACACAATACACAACGATGAGCCCTCAACAAACTCTTTGCCCCTTTTATTCACCCCTGCCACTGGTAAACCATGGGGCTGACACCCCCAAGCTCAAACTCCCTACATCGGGATAGACCAGGTCCTGCCCCAGCTAAGCGAGAACTATCTAACTTAATAAACAATCAACCCGATGTGATCTCACTAGGACACCAGGGCCAATAGACTGCACACACTTCCCAGCCAACCAAAAGCTCACACACACACCTCATTCACACAAGGGCCACTACACAACAGAGGATTTCAAATCCCAAAGTGCCCAAAACACTGATCCCAATTTGGTGGCTGTTCCAAACAGAGCTATCAGCAGTCAGGTCTCAACTCAATACAACACATACGACGAAAACCACTGAAAGCCAGATGGAAAAAAATACAGAAGCCCTAAGGTCACAGGTAAGTACCACCAAAAATGACACTTCCTGCGAATCAATTTAACAAAACAAGAAAAACCTACCCAAACCATCTCCCAACTTGGATAACGTACCAACTGGTAACCTTGGCGTCAACCACATCCCCATTACACACCATCAGACAACAAAAAATGAGGTCGTCCCCACCACTCTTGTGGCGCGAACAGCATGCAGGCAGCGTGCTGCCATTCACCCATTCCCTAAATTTGGCTACCTCTAAAACCCATGCTACAAAAAGCAAAGACATGAACACATCACGCCATTACCTCTTAAATGGGTTACCACCAACCCATGCTAACTCGTACCCGTACACCATCAATGAGTTTCCACCAACCCATGCTGAGACACTAACTCACATGCAGCTCACTGCATACTCATCTCTACACCATCAATGGATTACCCACAACCTATTCCCCCATCAAAGAAAGAATAACAACTGTACAAGATTGATCGCAGTACTACAAACGCGTATACAGTATACATCAACTAACAATGGAAAAGTTACTGCACGGCGGTGTCTTCTTTACATTTTTTTTTTTAATTACATTACCGCTGTCTTAACTGCGGCGGCCGCACAAGATATTCCAGTCAACTGCGACCATTTGGGTACCCGATTCAATCTACTGTGCCCTGCTGCACTGCCGTCTCTCTTTCCGGGACATGTGCAGCTCCCAGAAATCACTTAGCCGGCAGCCGAGTAACGCAGTACCCGACTCACTTCCTCTTAGGTTTCTCGTTATGCTTAGTCCATGCCAACGGAGTCCTACTGAATCCCGACTCCGTACTAGTTAATCCTTGGACCCTCCTTCCAGGGTCCCGACACTGAAGAAAGTCCGCCAACGTCATCACGACCTGAGGAGCGTGACCAGCTGCCCTTCTCTAATGATCCTTATAAGTCTCCTCACAACGTAGAAGAACAATCGACTGATGTTACGCAGGTGAATGTTGAAGAGCCAATGTTCCAAACAATCACTATCACCCCTAGCTTAGCCGTTGACGTCACCAGTCTAACATGGTAGCTCCTGCGACAGGAACCCCATTCTCGAGCCGTCAAACCGGAGGCTGTTTCCAGGTGCTGCAAAGTCATTGGGCCTCATTACGACCCTGGCGGTATGGAGTGAACGGCGCCGTTCACTCCGTACCGCCGAATTACGAGTTCCCCTCGCGGGACACGGTAAGCACGCCTGGGAAAACCAGACGTGCTTACCGGGTCCCGCGAGGGGAAGAGGGAGCAAACAACGGGCCATCTCGTAATGGCCCGTTGTTTGCTCCCTCTCCCATTCCCATTCAGCCCTGTGGGGGCTGAAATGGGAATGGGGAAAGACCGTGTCCGGGTCCTTGGAGGAAGAAATTACCGGGCCTTCCGAACTCTAAAGGCCCGGTAACTCCTCATTCCGAGGACCCGGACCCCATGCGATTTCGGCAGCAGCCATGTCGCAAATAGCGGCATGGTTACCACCGAAATCGTAATGAGGGCCATTAAGTTGCACGCTCATAAACACAGACACCACGACCTCTCACAAGATTAGGCATGCGCTTCGAAATGCCCTTTTGCAAAAAGGCAGGACAATAGACCTTGGCATACTTGAATTTTACCAGGCACTCGGGCATCTTCCCAACATGACACCTCTCCTTGGTACCATGCAACTCCTGGCTGAAGCAAGAGTTTCAGCAGCTCGTGCTGCCCACAGATGCCCCCTGGCAGCCTTACATCTCCTTAGTGCCTACTCTTTGTCCCCCCTGGGTGGTGGGACTGACATGGGGGGCAGTGGGCTCCCTTGCTTCACTCAGTTTCTCATTATACAGTCTCTCTTGATACTGTGCTGCACCCCCCGAGGCAGTGTGTCTCCTCTCTCCTCTCTCTCTCCCTGGCCCCTCCTCTCTCTCTGGCCCCAAACATACAGGTACCTTCATAAGTGGCCATCTTCTCTAGGGTTCCTCAAGACCAACTCGTCGCCAATTTATGTTATGACCCTAAGTGGGGTCTCCAGGTAAAGGATACAAAGGATGCCAGGAGATCTTCAAGTTACTTTAATTAGATGTCACCAGGAGATTCGTCAGATAGTTACAGGGTCAGAGGAGAGCCCACTGGCTCCCACTTCCCAGGCAACATCATCTCAACTGTCCTGGGTGGAACCCCCACACACAGCAATCCACTCAATCATACCCAAACATTCCATTTGTGACATCACCCCTCAAGCACTCATCATGCATGCAGTCAGATAACTAGCAACCCTAAGACCCCCCCACCGCCCAGGGGCTGCAGAATGTAAGGCTGCACAGGACCATTAGAAAAGGAATCTACATATGGCAGACATGCACACTTCGCCATCTTGAAAATCGAGTGCCTCTTGTTTCTCATTGTAAGTAGCAAAATCTGTGGAACACTTGAAGAAAGCCTTTGTTGTCATCAAACCAGTGCTGAGTGACTTCACCTCAGCATGTCTGGCCTGTGTGATGATGCTGGATCACCAGGCCCTCAAACCAGTGCTGAGTGACTTCACCTCAGCATGTCTGGCCTGTGTGATGATGCTGGATCACCAAGCCCTCAAACCAGTGCTGAGTGACTTCACCTCAGCCTGTCTAGCCTGTGTGATGATGCTGGATAGCTAGGCCCTCAAACCAGTGCTGAGTGACTTCACCTCAGCCTGTCTAGCCTGATGCTGGATCACAAGGCCCTCTAGTGGCTACTTACAAGCTTTACATGGTGTTTAGCATGTGTCTAACCATTTTGAGTGAAAGAATTCTTTGACATTTAGCCACATGAAATAGTTTTGATGCCCTTAATAAAAACGTGCCATTTCATGTTCTTTTATTTTCTCCATTTTGAATTCCATTTCAATGACATGTGGTGATAACATTTCAATACTGTATAATATTCCTCACTGTTGGCCTTAAGCTGCTTAACTATCAATAATATTTACATTTGAATTTGTGATACCTGCACCTCCAGCCCCTCTGAAGTAATTAAGGCTTGAGCTGCTGTTGGTGAGCAAAGGGTATTTCAAAGAGGATTATTAACCAAAGGACTCCCTAGTGCAGTGGTCTTCAAACTTTTTTGGCTCGGGCCCCCCCTAAGCCAAGTTTGGGCAGGCCGGGCCCCCTAAAAGTGCTGGATGGACAGTATGTAGAAATCGGTATGAACTTTTGCGTGCTGTCACCGCACCCTACTCCCAGTACAGACCCTGGGCTCTCCCCACCCTACTCCTACCACTATCCCAGTGCTGACGCCCATCCTGCTCCCACCACAGTCCCATAACACAAGCATACACACATCCATACACATGTAAATAAAAAATAAATCGCCATAAACGTACCTTCTGCAGGGGCCTGCGCATGGTTGCTATAATGCCCCGCTCCAGGTTGCTCTGCCCGTATGTGCAAGGAGGCGCAGGAGCACCCCCTCGCACATACATACATGCAGTGCCCCAGCCAGCATTTCAAATGAGCTATGCAAGGCTGGCGAAGCAAAACACCCCCAACGTTGCATGGCTCAGTGATCATGTGCGGCTGGGGAAATGAACTGTCAAAGGCAAACAGTGTTTCCCTTTGACAGTTCAGCCAGCCCAGGAGCACTCCCTCAGCTGGATAAAGCAGCTGAGGGAGTGCTCAGTGTTTCACTGCGCTGGCTCCTCGGCTCCTCCATAATGGGTGAGGTGGCCAGTGGGTGGATGCCTCCTCAACCATTATGGATGAGTCGGGAGGCTTGGACTGGCCTATAGGGCAATAGGGCGATGACTGTACCAAAAATGCAAAATGCTAGTGTAGGCCAATCAAAATGGGCCACTTTTTTTGGCCAATGTGGGCCAGTTTGAGGACTTACTTCACTATGCAGCTAGTAGTTTTGACCATTGTTGCTGAATAAATATTCTTTAAATATCACAATTTGTTTACATTTGAATAAAAAACAACCCCTTGGGTACTATTCAGTATGTGACTAAAGGACTGAATATCCATTTGCAACTGCTGGCCATTTTTTCATTGGCACCAAAGACCGTTTTATGGTGCATGTGATCTTCCCCCTCCCATTTCCTCCAATCTAAGGCGCGCCCCACAGTTTGAAGACCTCTGCCCTAGTGCATCTCTCCCTCTCTCTCTCTCTCTCGTTCTCGCTCTCTCTCTCTCTCTCTCTCTCTCTCTCACTCTCTCTCTCTCTTTCTCCTTCTCTCTCTCTCTCTCTCTCTCTCTCTCTCCCTCTCCCTCCCAACTTGTTTTTACAGTGGGTCCTTCAGTATAATATCTGCACCACGAGTGAATGACTGCGGTGTGCCACAAGGATCCTCCCCATCACCACTGTACTTCAACATCTACCAGACTCAGCTAATCAAGATCTTAAAAAAATACAATCTTACGTGCTACAACTATGCAGACGATACTCAAATCAAAAGAAAAAAATATCGAAGATGTACACGAAGAAAACACAACCCTAGGAGAATGTCTTAAAGAAATCTACGACTGGATGAACGCCAAGAACCTAAAAATCAACCCAGGAAAGACAGAAATCATGATTATATCTAAAAACTAAGAGAACAACACGTACATCCTGTGGCCGATAGAATTGGGAACCGCACCCATACCATCACAAGTAGTCAAAAACTTCGGAGTCCTAAAGGACAATGCGCTGACATTAGAACCACAAGTAATTAAGAAATGATTCTTCCTCCTTCACTCAACAAAAAGAATCCTAAAATTCCTGTCATTCACCCTCAAAAGTGTGGGATGTTTTTATCCACGCATCCAAGCCCTACCTCAAAACTGTGCAGTACTGACATGGAAAACATCATGATGGCCAGAGATTCCCAGAAAATGCCCAGGGAAGTGCATGAAGAATAGGCTGCCACCCATTTTTGCCAATGTTATGGGCACAGAAGGGCACTGCCTAAAACCACCATTGGACTACCCACACGGTAGCCTGAAACCATTGGGAATGGCAATGCTGATTGCCAAAAGCAACCTAGAATTGTGGGGAATTCATTTTCTTAAATCCCAAAAATGGGTGCATTACCAGTACTCACCACTATCAGAAAGCCAGCGTTTTAAAACAACACCAGACTTTTTTCTCTTTTTGTGTAAAACTGAATAAATGAACCCAAAGCAGGCCAAAGAAAGACTTACTGAGAGGTGGATCCAATGTAAAGTTATATTCTGAAGTGACTTGAAGGTTTATAACAAGACTGGCTGAGCTGTGGATTTCAGCAGTTTAAGTAAATTTGGACTGAAAGACACTAAAAATCTAAATGTTTAAAAGAAATGAGTGACCTACTATTGAGTGTCACATAGGTTGCAATTGTTTAAATGTCATAGTTTTAAACTTAGAATCAGCATTCTAGCTGCATATGTAAAAATGGTTAGTTTTATTTGAATGTAGAAAACTGGGTAACTAAAGTGACATTAGCTGGGGCCTGGCTTAAGGAACTGAATTCTGCCCAGCAGCTACCCCCGACAGGAGTTGAGACTTGCACAACTGCTGTGTTCCCAGGCCTAGCTGCATTTTGCTGCTCCCACCAAAGGGATATGACACTTCTCTGATTGAATTACCTGGGCTCTGCAGGAAATTGAACAAAGCCCTGTCCTGACTCAGGCAAATGTTTTATTATGGGGGCCGTAAAAGTGGCTTCCTCCTGGAAGGAAAGGGGAGGAGCACTGCCTGTGAGAGCAAGCTGGCTTGACAGAACTGGAAAAACCAGAAATTCAACCTTGTGCTGGGGGGAAACCACACCCCTTTGGAGCCAGAATATGGTTTTAGAAAAAGATGAATAACTCATAGTACGGACTTGTCATAATTATTTAAATGATACCATAATTCTTGTGATTTTTCTGCCCACATTTTAAGAGGTTTTTAGAACCGGTGGCATGATCTGGGGGCAAACTAGCAGTTAAGAGGGTATTACTTAAAATGTATGCAGGTTAAAAATCTGACACTTCATCAAGTAATGTCCATACTCCTTGCGCACATGTGTATACATTTGGGGTAATGTCCGATATTACGAAACCAGTTAAAAAGTGCAAATGTTGCCATTTCTGAATGCAAGCTCCCAGGAAGAGCAGATTTGGACAGGGTATACCTCCTGTGATATGTGATGGGTGCATGTAATTTTAAACAAATGTGTACCTGTGCAAATATGTCTTTTGGGTCAAAATATAGATTGTGTGTAATTTGACAGGGGTGGGTTCTCAGTACCATAAACAGACCTCATCATGATGACACTTCATTTCATTCCCCCAATCAAGGGGAAGAGGATGAAGTGGCCAATGACAAGTGGAGAGGGGTAGGGCCTAGAAAGCTGGCCTCTCTACCCATTTTCAAAACACATAAAAGCAGACAGTCAGGACAGATAGGGACATTCAAGTCCATCTGCTGCGGGACGCTCTGCCGGGAAAATCCAGTCTTTACCTCCATCAACCTCCAGAGAGCCAACATAGAGACTTCAATCTATCCACCTTCAGAGACCAAGACTTTACTTCAGAATTTGTAGCAGAGAGGTCAACTACAAGCTAAATCCCTCCTTAGCAGGCCTCAAATCATTGCCCTTATCACAGCCAGGCGAGCTGTTTGAATTCTTTGCAAGAACTCTTGCCATTTGCCAGAGAGCAGTGTTGTATCCAGAGAGAGACCAGCTGAACCGGAGACCGCTGTATCCGGACCCACAGACCTGATCAGAACCAGAGACCCAGACCAGACCAGCAGAGTAGAGCTGACCCAGACGCTGTGCGCAGAGACCGTCCGTGGCGAGTGAAGAAAACCTGACCAGATCCGTGGCGAGGCCCATTCTATTTTAAATTATATTGTGAGTACCTAGTGGAACTGTGCAGAACCAATCTCTTAGTTAAAATAATATAATTCAATCTATTTTAAAGCTGTCACCTGTCATTTTCTAGTTGCTAGCTGTCACTTGTCTTTTTGAACTTTAAAATTTCAAATCTGAAAAATGACCTTTACCATATCACTCATATCTCCGTGACCGTTTGTCTTAGAGACTTGCAGTAACTTTCCTCTGAAAGCTGGGAATCTTGGCTTCTCAACGAACCTAGAACCGCATTCATATTCCATACGCCTTTGCCGCAATCGCGAAAAACGCACTCGCGAATTTGCCACGATTTGCAAATTTCTCCACGTGTGAAAACAGCAGCTTCCTTGCTTTCCTTGCTAAAAATGTGTTTGCCTCTTAAGAACCATCCCTGAATCATTGTTAGAGTGAGCCTGGACTAATATTAACTAGATACCACTCACCCTGAACCTCCAGAGGGAATTAAAATCATTTTAGCACATTTTCCAATATATTGCTATCACATATAAAAGCATTTTGGGCCTGTGTTTCAAACTTCTGTAGTCTAAGCTTGCTGGGGTGAACTGAATTACATTTGACTGCATTTCTGAGAACTGTGTGCTTTTCTTCCATTTCCTTGCATTGCATAAAGGGGGGAGGGGATTGCCAGAGAAAAGTGATTATATTGTTTTGTTGAAATCATATTGAGTATTTTCTGTATTGCATTTTCATTCAACATTGCATCCATCTGAACTTATATAAAGCATTCTCTACCACCTTATTCTTCTGTCCCTATTTACCAGTGTGCTACCTTATCCATTTCATGTCAACTCCTTAGTGATTATAAAGAAGTGTGCTAGTGCCAGATTCTCCGTTGTTAATCTTTATCATATCAGATTAAGTGTGATATCCAAGTATTAATTTATCATAAAGTGTGATATATATATATATATATATATATATATATATATATATATATATATATATATATATATATATTGTTTAAATTCTCAAATAAACCTTTTAACTTGCAAAACAGAACTACTTCTTGGCTCTGTGGGGTCAGGGGGATTCCAAGAGAGGGGTGTTATATAGGGGTAGTCATCCAGAACGCATGAACTGGACGTAAAGATATATCAATAAGGGTTTCCATTCAGTATCCCAGACTAGGCATTGACTTAGCTGTAGTGTTGAATTGAATCCTCTTACAAATTGGGGGCTCGAGCAGGACGTTTGGGTTAGATCTACCATTTGTGTAGATTAATACAGCATGCCAGCTGACCAGATACACATATCCGGTCGGATCACCACGCTGTGTTACGCTGTAAAGCACTCCTCAAAGGAACGCTCTAAGGAAAAGGTCTGTTTTGCAAAAATAAAATACAAACTTCTGTAAGTCAGGAAGGAACTCAAATCTCTAGAATGACGACCTTAGTAGACATGAAAATAGCCAGAGAGCACTTCTTACATAAGTTATTTGTGAGAGGTGAGTGGACTCATCAGGACCAGACGGTCTGGTTGCAAGCAATCGCACCCCAGATCACGGAAACAGGGTCAGATAAATGGAGAGACCAGGGTCCCTTACATGTGGCCCTGAGTGAACTATATATGTCCTCTAAGGCCAATGATGAGCACAACAAGATTGCCAGGGTAGCGGCATATTTATATTTACATATGGGAGCCATGCAGGACAAATGTGCTGAAGGCCAAGATCTGGCGAGTAGGCAACTGCTGGCATTACAGAAGGCCCAATCTGATCTGGACTCTTCTGAGCAGAGGCTGCAGAGGAGCCAAGAGTCAGAAAATGATAGTAGGCAGTATATCATTAAAATAAAGGAGGACATGGATATACTGCAACAGGAAAAGGCTGACCAGGATACTAGATTTCTGGCCCTGCAGAAGGAGCACCAAGACAGTTTGGACTCCTTACTGCAGAGCCAGAAAAAGCTGGAGCAAGAATTAGACTTTAACAGGGCATGCACGGAGCAGGTAGCCACCCTGCAAAGTCATCTAGATAGAATGAAGGCAGAGAGCAACAAGCTGATTTTGAAAGACCTGGATGCTCAGGCAGAGTTTGATGAAGATCGCCAGAAAGCTGGTGCCTTTCAAAGGCAGTGGGACGACCTGGCGGCACAAATGCAGGCTCTTAGCCAGGAAAGAGACGCCTTAGGCCAGGAAGTCTGCCATTTAAAAAGAAAAACAGAAGAAAATCACTTGGCCCTCCAGGGGCTGGGTGACCTCCAAAAAGAACACCAGAACTTGTTAGAACACACCAGGAGGGTGGAGGATGCTCTGGCAAGAAAGGAGCAGGCCAATAGGGACACATTTTAGGAGGTAACCCTCCTGCAGCAAAGACTGGCCCAGTGCTCCAGGACCAATCAGGAGGCACAGAGAGAGAATGAGGCTCTCTGCCAGCACAATGATAGGCTCCAACAACAGGTAGCGATGCAGGAGAGACTGATAGAGTCTAGTAAGGCCTTAAATGAGGAACTGAAGGCGCAGGCTCTTGCATTGCAACAGGGAGCAGGGGCGGATAGAGATGAGGTTCGCTGGGAAAGAGAAAATCCTGAGCATAACCCCAGGAGCCCTAGTACCAGAGGCCTTTATCTCTCTCAGTCCCGGGACTCTGCCACCCCCATGTCCCCTGGCGCACATGAGCACAGGGCCACAGGGATGGCAGATTACTATCCAGCCAGAAGCATGGGGCTCATAGGCCAGTACCACCCAGGAATGGAGGGGCGGGCATCCGGGTATGGGCACCCAAGCACAGTGCAATTTGATGGGGAACCCCAGGAGAGTAGGCCCAATAAGGGCATCCTGAAAACCTCTGCCCAGTTAGGTCAGTGGGGGGGGGTACCCATCAAATCCTGGCAGCATGGAGGGATCTGAAGACTCCTCTGAGCGGTACAGGACACAGGAGACCAGGTCCCCACATTCTGCCAGCCATTCCCAGGCTCGCAGAATCCGGGAAAACCTGGAAGAACAGACGGGAACCTCTGGGAGCAGTGCCTCTGAGTCAGAAGATGAATGGACCAGGGTTACCCGAACCAAAAGGGCCAATAAGACAAAAAGGGCCTTGCTTAAGGACCCCTTAAAGCAGATTAAGGCAATCAGGAGCGTCATCACGCCTTATCATAAGAACGCCAAGTATTCTGTTTGGGAGCACTTAGAGTTGTTTGAGCAAATGATGGAGACTTTCCATTTGAAGGACAGCCAAAGCTGTATTCAATATGTAAAGTGGACCTTCTCCCGGGAATACTCCAGTTTCTTTGCGGGGCTGGAGGACCAAAATCATTTAAGATGGTCCACCTATAAGGCGGCCATCTTGAAACATTTTTCTACTCATAGAAATCCTCAAGAGGCTCGCAAGGCAGCCTACAATTTACAATGTGGGGAGGATCAGGCCCCACAAGAGTTTGTGCAGGAGTTAAAGCGTGCTTTTGCACAGACCACAAGAAGGGTGCGCACGGATAGCAGAGAATTTATTAATACGTTTTTCCATGCCTTGCCCAAATACATAATGACCCAGCTCGTGAGGGATTTTCACGAGAAAAGATCTTTAGACTGGGTCATTGAACAGGCGACCCGGATCTATGAGGTGCAGAAGCCAATAGAAAATAAAAATAATGCGCCCAAAAACCCCAAAGCCAACAACACCCCTGCTGCTGCCAAGGTGGCAGAGGTAAAGGTCACCCCTGTTTTAGAGTTGGAGATGGGGGGGCCTAAAAACCTACCTGCACCTAATAATGCTAGGCCCAGAAGGTCCTCGGGCCAGTCACAGACAGGGAGCCAGGGAGGCAGCCCCACAAATGGGGTCCCTCGCTCTCCTGATTATGTAAGCCCCCGTTACAAGGGAAACAGACCCATCCTGGGTTATGTGTGGACTCCTCCAGCCCAAGGGGGGGATCCAGCCAAGCACCTAACCCAGGGAACTTCCCTCCTAACTTCCCACCGGAGGGCAGAAATTCCCCAAATCCTGGGCAGAACTTTTTCCCCAGGTATCCACCCAATTTCCAGCCCCAAAATCCTCCACCCTTCTTTCCCCAATTCCCTGAGCCCAGACAACCGAATCCGGGAGAGGGGAGGCCAAGGGTGGAGGGGTATCCAAATCTTCCCAACCAGGGATACTACCAAAGAAGGGATAGCTACCCTTCCCAGGATCAGCCCAGGGGAGAAAACAGGGCCCCGTATCAGCCTGAGCGGGTTTCCCAGTTAGAGCGCCAGGTTCAAAACATGGCGCGGGATCTGGGTCACATACTGAGGGCTCAGCAAAAACATCAGATCGGCATGCCGGCGCAGAACGCACCCAACTCTGGACCTGGTGCTCCAGAACAATGACGGGGGCAGCACCCCGATAACTCACCGGTTCCCAGGGAGGAGGCACAAAGGGAAGGGGGGTGTAAAGCCTTGGAGGAAGCTTCCTTCCTCACTTGTAAACAGCCCCTGGAAACCCAGGAACCGGAAACAAAATCTCTTGCCCCTGAAAGTCTGCCTCCTAAGGAGCAGAGGGGGGGTAGGAGAAACAAAAGACCCAAACAGACTCAGTTTGAGGAGGAGGTACAGATCTTCCAATTTGAGGGAGAGGGATCCTCAGAGGATCCTGGGAAAAGGATCTTCTCCTTCAGAGAGGGGGGAACTCCTCCCAAAGAAAAATGGGTCCCTAGGGATGCAAATCCAGACTGGGGAGATGTGGAGACTGAGCTCCCGCCGCCCACCATCTCATCCCAGAACCAACAGCAAGAAAATCCCCTGGTTCAAACCCATTCTTGTGACTGCCTCCAAAAAGGGGGGGGCGGCCCAGAACCGGAGCCAGGGGAACCCACAATGGCTCTGATCTCCAGTTGCCATTTTTTCCTTTCAGAATCCCAAGGCTCTCCACAGAATTCTGCCCAAATCTCTTCGCTAGCGATGTCCAAAACCAGAAAGTTAGCTCACCAGTTGTCCAAAAATGCGCATTATCTGTGCCCCCTTGAGGAGAAGGAGGGAAGATATTATGCCCCGGTACAAGTACAGGGGCAGGGTACGATTTCAGCACTGGTGGACACTGGATCTCAAGCTACCCTTCTGTCCAGAAGGGCCTTTGACGAACTGAATGCAGGAAGGGGAGAGAATTACCAAATTCCTCTCACCTCTCTTCCTGGACAACTGCAGAACTTTGACGGGAAGGAAATTCCCGTCGAGGGGATGGCAGATTTGGACATTAAAATTGGGCGACACAAACTGAAACACCCGGTCATAGTAGTGACTCCAGAGGGCACCCCTTGTTTACTGGTGAATGACCTCCTGAGGAGGTTGTCACCCTTAATAGATTGCGTAAACAAGGTCCTCTGGACCCAGACTAGCCGACCAATAAAATTAAAACAGAGTGTCAACCATGTTAGTTTAAACGGCACCTGCCACATGGTTGAACAAAAATCTGACCAAGTAGAATTTCACTTCCAGAATAGCCAAATTCCAGACGTGACAGTAATAGCAGTAGGACAACAGACTGGTGATGGGGGGTCCTCTCTATTTCTGAAAATCAACCTTCCTTCCAGTTTAAGGTGGTATTCCACACTGGAAGGAAACACCCTGAAATTCTTTACCAATCCACAATCAGAAACTCCCACTCCTATAGTCCAGAAAGATGTGAAATCAGCTCAGAGCCTGGCTGATATTCAGCAAATTGGAGAGCAGTTGTTCATCCCTGTCCAGTTAAATGATGGGAAGGACTCTGTTATCGCTCGAGTGTGTGTGAACAACGGTAAGAGCTTCATCAGCGAAGCAATGTTCCGCCAACTCCCAAAAGATCCAGCCATTCCCACATTCAAACTGATAGACAAATGGGAAATGGACCTGGAAGCACCCAATTCCAAACATCTCCTGCCAAGCAGGTGTATGCTCAAAATCTCCATTGGCAACAAGAGCATAGTCCAGAATTGTTGGGTCGTGCGAGACGTCTCTGCCGCCTTTTACTTAGGCAGTGACATTCTCAATCGCTTTGCCATTAGTTTGGACCTAATAAACTTCAAAGCTTGGTCCTGATTAGCGGATAATCCCATGGGCTTTGATGATCCAGAAAAAGCATTTAGGTCAGCTCAATTGCTACCTTATGCAGTTGAAATTCAGATCAAAGAGGAAGTCACCATCTCAGAAAGGACCCGACAATTCTCCCTGGAAGTGAAAGTTAAAGGAGGACAATATCTGCAAAACCCTGATGCTTACATACATCTAAACGCTTCTCTCCAACAGCAAGGGTTGGGGGTAAAGCCAACTCCATTAGTCAACATAGAACATGACACCATTCTAATAGAGGTGGATAACAGCGACTTAAAGAGTATTACTCTAGCCGCAGGCACCATTATTGGAATGGCGGTTGATGACCGACATTTTTCCATAGATTTAGGTAATGAACTGTTAGGGCCAATCCCCAAGGACTGCGTTGACAGTGACAGTGAGGACAATACAACACCAGACAGGATTTTTACCCGGCATGGGGGGAACCTCCTGGTGTACACTTCCTGCCCCTATGGTAAGGAAGATGTGACTTGTGACTTCAGGAGGGATGAGGTGATTTTCCAGGTCCATGAGGGCTGCCTTTCCCACCTGAAGCCTCCGGTCCAAATCAGCACTCTGACCAGGGACTTCTCCACCCAGCTGGAGGAGGCCGCGGAGATAGCCAAACCAGAAGTCTTTCCAGGCTTCAGGCAGATGGTGGAAGAGAGAGTCAACCTAGCTGATGCCTGTGTGGCTCTGGAACAAAAGCAAAAGTTGAAACAAGTTTTCTTGGATTTCCAAGATCTCTTTGCGGTAGACTCATATGACTGTGGTCGCACTGACATCCACACAACAACAATCCCCACAGACCCTGGCATGACTCCTGTGTTTGTGAAGCAATATCGCTTGCCTCTCACATCAATGGAGTCCCTTACTGAAATAATTAAGCACCTTGAGTCCCGGGGAATAATCCGTCCAGTCCACAGCACCTTCAATAATCCGGTGCTGGGAATATTGAAGCCAAACGGCCAGTGGAGACTCTGCGCAGACCTCAGGGAGCTCAACAAACGGGTCCATACTTCCCGATGGCCTCTTCCCTACATTGACCAAGGGCTGGCCCAGATTCAGGGGTCACAGGTATTCAATGCAATAGACCTGACCAATGGATACTGGACCGTGCCGGTCAGTAGGGAGGACCAATACAAGCTGACTTTTACCTTTGGGAGCCAGCAGTATGCATGGACCCGGACTCCCTTCGGATACCTCAACTCCGGCAATGAATTCAACATTTTCCTACATAAGGCCATGCCCGACCTGGGTGCGAGGGGTAACCTGGCTTATGTAGATGATGTCCTCATCAAAAGTTCATCTGTGGAGGAACACATAGCGGAGATCCGTTATGTTCTGACCCAGTTGAGGGCCGCCGGAGCAAAACTTTCCTTTCAGAAAGCACAGTGGTGTAGAACCCGTGTTAATTTCTTGGGGCATGAGATTACTCCTCAGGGTCTCTGTCCCCAGGAAAAGAAAGTGGAAGCACTTCAGAAACTGAAAGACCCCACAACTCTGCGGGAACTAAGGAGCCTCCTTGGACTGACTAATTACAGCAGAAAGTTCATTGAGGGCTACGCAGAGATCACCAGACCCCTGATTCATCTCCTGAAGGGGGGGGTCAAGTGGGAATGGGGTCCAGAACAAGCCGAGGCAGTAAAACAACTCAAAAGAAGCCTCTCACAAGCGCCTTGCCTAGCTTACCCTGTCAGAAACAAGGAGTTCTTCCTGGAGACGGGGTTCTCTAATACGTGCTTGACAGCAGTATTATACCAAAAGCATGACAAGGTCAATAAAGTAATCTCCTATGCGAGCAAAACTTAATCCTCTGTGGAGGAAAAATTCAACGATTGTGAGAAGGCACTCCTGGCAACGGTGTGGGCATTGAAGAATTGCCGCCCGTTTATCCAGGGGGAACACATCATAGTGGAGACTCCACACCAGCCTCTGCAATATCTCCAAAGTGATAGAATCCGGGCCGGAAATGTGAGTAATTCCCGAATTACTTCCTGGATTCTGTCAATGCAAGGCTTTCCTGTGGAGGTCAGATATGGCCAAAACAAGAAGAGTCCCCTCGCGCAAGGTCTGGCTGACTTGCATGATTGTGCCAGAGAAAACTGTCTCGAGGACGAAAGTCTAAAAATAAAGGACAACATGGAGGCATACCTTAATTCCCCCCACAAAGTCTTTGAAGAAGACAAGTGTGAGGGAATGCCCTCTGTATGTGTGGATGGATGCTCTTACCATGTTGACAACGACGGGGAGAAAGAACTGGTGGCTGGCGTAGGGAATGCATGGGTGAAGGAGTTCCCAGAACCCTTCACTGGATACAAAATTGGTCCCCGAAGTAGTCAGGTGGCAGAATTGATGGCTGTGCATCAGGCCATCCTCACTGCTGTCCAGCATCAACTCCACGAACTGGTCATAATCACAGATTCGGATTATGTACGGAACGGGTTCGTGGAGCACCTGGTTAATTGGAAAGCCAGAGGCATGTTATGTGCTAACAACAAACCCTTGAAACATGGGAAGTTGATCCAAAACATTGATGATCTGGTCACCTCGAATGAGATGACCATCTATTGGAAAAAGATCAAGGGTCATTCCAAAGTAGAGGGACCAGACAAAACTGGAAATGACTTAGCTGATCAGCTGGCCAAAACCGGGGCCATCCAAGGGGATCTAATTGAGATTGAGTCCCTGTTGGGGGAAATCCAGGTCACTGCTATCACTAGGTCCCAGACAAATGCCCACAATGATATTTCAACTGCCCAATGGAGCAAGGAGACCCCTGATGCTGATTTGATTACAGCTCAGAAGGGGGATCCAATTATTGGTAAGTTTTACCAACACCTTGAGGACCCTGAGAACTTTCCCCTGACGGATACCGATTACATTGGGAAAGAGGACCTAAGGGTGTTGATGAAATGTCCAAAAATGTTCCGGATCCAAGACGGTTTGCTGGTAAGGAAATCCAAAGCTGGCCACGATCAGTGGGTGTTTCCTACCTCATTCCGAAGCCTGATGTTAAGTCACACCCATGATGCGGCCACCGCCGGTCATAGGGGGTTTCACACAACATTGGAAATCTTAAGAGAGTTTGCATACTGGCCACACATGGGGCAGGACCTCGACCAATACTTGAAGGGGTGTCTTGTGTGTGCACAATTTCAGCCATCATCCCTCACGCACCGTGCGCCTCTCCAAAAGAGGGGGATGACACTGCCACGGTCAGATTTACAAATCGACTTTGTAGGCCCCGTGATTCGCTCTGCTAGGGGGAATAAGTACATGTTGACTGTGACATGCTTGTTTACCAAGTGGGTGGAATGTCTCCCAGCCCCAAATTGCAAGGCAGAAACTGCAGCTGCCCTCATGATTAACCACATCTTTTCCCGTTTCGGTCTACCTCAAAGGATTGAGTCAGACAGGGGTAGCCACTTCACCATTGAAGTAATGACAAAGATGTGGGAGATACTGGGGGTCAAAAGGAAGTTGCATATTGCTTACCGGCCAGCTTCTTCTGGGGCAGTTGAGAGATATAACCGAACCATTGTGAGCATATTAAAGAAGTTTGTAGCAGATTCTGGGCCAAGTTGGGATATCCGATTACCTCTGGTCCTAATGGCCATCAGATCTACCCCTTCATCTGCAACCAAAATGTCACCATTTGAGTTGATGACTGGGCGCAAGATGGTGCTTCCTCAGCATTTGCTCTACAGGACCCAAGAGCAGACACTGATAAATGCCTCCACAACTCATGAGTATGTGGAGAATTTAAGGAAACACCTTCAACATGCTTTTGCTTATGCTCAGCGGAATCTAGAAAGATCAGCTGATAGCATGAAGACCCACTATGACCTGAAGACTTCCAGGAAGGAATATCAGGTGGGGGACTGGGTCTATCTATACAATTTCCAAAGGAACCAGGCCAAACAGCGAAAATGTTTGCCTACATGGAAGGGACCCTTTGAGATTATAGACAAAATCTCCCCTGTGGCCTACAAGATCTGCATCCCCAAAGGCGGTTTGGCAGAGGGGGAAGACAAGTGGGTCCACATTAACCAGTTGAAGTGTTGCCATCCCAGGCACACTCTGCAACAACTGGAGGAATCCTCTGGAATCCTGGAGGGTACTGTCTCAGATTAATTCAGTTCTAACTTAAAATATCCTACATATCGCCTATCAAATTCTGAGTTTCTCAATGTGGGTGTTTTTGTTTTTGAATGCAAAAAGAAATGTGCATGTTCATATGTTTTGACTATAAATTTATATGCCACCCCACTATATCAATGGTGGGGGAGAAATGTCCATGAATAGGTATTGCCGCTCTTCCTTTGTCGTCCTAGGAGAAAGAAAACCTGGAGACGGGCCAAGGAGGACGATCCGGAGACCGGGAGCAGAGACGCAAGGGGCCCAGTGTACCGCCCAATATTCCCATCAGGACCGGCGAGGAGAACTGATCGATCAGTACCGGATGGAGGAAAAGATGCTGAACTGTGCCATCTATTGGAAGAAGATGAGGAAACATCCCAGGTCTTGCGAGTCCCATCAGTGAAACAGAATGGCCATCGCAAGAGGGGGGCTTGTGGGATGTTTTTATCCACGCATCCAAGCCCTACCTCAAAACTGTGCAGTACTGACATGGAAAACATCATGATGTCCAGAGATTCCCAGAAAATGCCCAGGGAAGTGCATGAAGAATAGGCTGCCACCCATTTTTGCCAATGTTATGGGCACAGAAGGGCACTGCCTAAAACCACCATTGGACTACCCACACAGTAGCCTGAAACCATTGGGAATGGCAATGCTGATTGCCAAAAGCAACCTAGAATTGTGGGGAATTAATTTTCTTAAATCCCAAAAATGGGTGCATTACCAGTACTCACCACTATCAGAAAGTTTTAAAAGAACACCAGACTTTTTTCTCTTTTTGTGTAAAACTGAATAAATGAACCCAAAGCAGGCCAAAGAAAGACTTACTGAGAGGTGGATCCAATGTAAAGTTATATTCTGAAGTGACTTGAAGGTTTATAACAAGACTGGCTGAGCTGTGGATTTCAGCAGTTTAAGTAAATTTGGACTGAAAGACACTAAAAATCTAAATGTTTAAAAGAAATGAGTGACCTACTTTTGAGTGTCACATAGGTTGCAATTGTTTAAATGTCATAGTTTTAAACTTAGAATCAGCATTCTAGCTGCATATGTAAAAATGGTTAGTTTTATTTGAATGTAGAAAACTGGGTAACTAAAAGTGACATTAGCTGGGTCCTGGCTTAAGGAACTGAATTCTGCCCACCAGCTACCCCCGACAGGAGTTGAGACTTGCACAACTGCTGTGTTCCCAGGCCTAGCTGCCTTTTGCTGCTCCCACCAAAAGGGATATGACACTTCTCTGATTGAATTACCTGGGCTCTGCAGGAAATTGAACAAAGCCCTGTCCTGACTCAGGCAAATGTTTTATTATGGGGGCCGTAAAAGTGGCTTCCTCCTGGAAGGAAAGGGGAGGAGCACTGCCTGTGAGAGCAAGCTGGCTTGGCAGAACTGGAAAAACCAGAAATTCAACCTTGTGCTGGGGGAAACCACACCCCTTTGGAGCCAGAATATGGTTTTAGAAAAAGATGAATAACTCATAGTACGGACTTGTCATAATTATTTAAATGATACCATAATTCTTGTGATTTTTCTGCCCACATTTTAAGAGGTTTTTAGAACCGGTGGCATGATCTGGGGGCAAACTAGCAGTTAAGAGGGTATTACTTAAAATGTATGCAGGTTAAAAATCTGACACTTCATCAAGTAATGTCAATACTCCTTGCGCACGTGTGTATAAATTTGGGGTAATGTCCGATATTACGAAACCAGTTAAAAAGTGCAAATGTTGCCATTTCTGAATGCAAGCTCCCAGGAAGAGCAGATTTGGACAGGGTATACCTCCTGTGATATGTGATGGGTGCATGTAATTTTAAACAAATGTGTACCTGTGCAAATATGTCTTTTGGGTCAAAATATAGATTGTGTGTAATTTGACAGGGGTGGGTTCTCTGTACCATAAACAGACCTCATCATGATGACACTTCATTTCATTCCCCCAATCAAGGGGAAGAGGATGAAGTGGCCAATGACATGTGGAGAGGGGTAGGGCCTAGAAAGCTGGCCTCTCCTCCCATTTTCAAAACACATAAAAGCAGACAGTCAGGACAGATAGGGACATTCAATTCCATCTGCTGCGGGACGCTCTGCCGGGAAAATCCATACTTTACCTCCATCAACCTCCAGAGAGCCAACATAGAGACTTCAATCTATCCACCTTCAGAGACCAGGACTTTACTTCAGAATTTGTAGCAGAGAGGTCAACTACAAGCTAAATCGCTCTTTAGCAGGCCTCAAATCATTGCCCTTATCACAGCCAGGCGAGCTGTTTGAATTCTTTGCAAGAACTCTTGCCATTTGCCAGAGAGCAGTGTTGTATCCAGAGAGAGACCAGCTGAACCGGAGACCGCTGTATCTGGACCCACAGACCTGATCAGAACCAGAGACCCAGACCAGACCAGCAGAGTAGAGCTGACCCAGACGCTGTGCGCAGAGACCGTCCGTGGCGAGTGAAGAAAACCTGACCAGATCCGTGGCGAGGCCCATTCCATTTTAAAATATATTGTGAGTACCTAGCAGAACTGTGCAGAACCAATCTCTTAGTTAAAATAATATAATTCATTCTATTTTAATCTAACCAGAACTGTCTCCTAACTGTCACCTGTCATTTGCAAAGCTGTCACCTGTCATTTTCTAGTTGCTAGCTGTCACTTGTCTTTTTGAACTTTAAAATTTCAAATCTGAAAAACGACCTTTACCATATCACTCATATCTCCGTGACCGTTTGTCTTAGAGACTTGCAGTAACTTTCCTCTGAAAGCTGGGAATCTTGGCTTCTCAACGAACCTAGAACCGCATTCTTATTCCATACAATTGTGCCGCAATCGCGAAAAACGCACTCGCGAATTTGCCGCAATTTGCAAATTTCTCCACGTGTGAAAACAGCAGCTTCCTTGTTAGAGTGAGCCTGGACTAATATTAACTAGATACCACTCACCCTGAACCTCCAGAGGGGATTAAAATCATTTTAGCACATTTTCCAATATATTGCTATCACATATAAAAGCATTTTGGGCCTGTGTTTCAAACTTCTGTAGTCTAAGCTTGCTGGGGTGAACTGAATTACATTTGACTGCATTTCTGAGAACTGTGTGCTTTCCTTCCATTTCCTTCCTTCCATTTCCTTGCATTGCATAAAGGGGGGAGGGGATTGCCAGAGAAAAGTGATTACATTGTTTTGTTGAAATCATATTGAGTATTTTCTGTATTGCATTTTCATTCAACATTGCATCCATCTGAACTTATATAAAGCATTCTCTACCACCTTAATCTTCTGTCCCTATTTACCAGTGTGCTACCTTATCCATTTCATGTCAACTCCTTAGTGATTATAAAGAAGTGTGCTAGTGCCAGATTCTCCGTTGTTAATCTTTATCATATCAGATTAAGTGTGACATCCAAGTATTAATTTATCATAAAGTGTGATATATATATATATATATATATATATATATATATATATATATATATATATATATATATATATATTGTTTAAATTCTCAAATAAACCTTTTAACTTGCAAAACAGAACTACTTCTTGGCTCAGTGGGGTCAGGGGGATTCCAAGAGAGGGGTGTTATATAGGGGTAGTCATCCAGAATGCATGAACTGGACGTAAAGATATATCAATAAGGGTTTCCATTCAGTATCCCAGACTAGGCATTGATTTAGCTGTAGTGTTGAATTGAATCCTCTTACAAATGACTGACAATAGTTGACCTCATCATCTCAGGAATTGCCTACACCAACAGCCTCTACCTCGGAATGCCAGAATACCTGCTGAACAAACTGCAACACATCCAAAACGCAGCGACCAGACTTCTCAAACTATCTAGGAGAGACCACATCACACCAGTGCTAAAAATGCTACACTGGCTTCCAATTAAACAACGTAGCACTTTCAAAACAATGTGCATAACACACAAACCAATCAGCGGCCATGGAGCAGAATTCCTACAAAAGATAATAACCTGACGAGACTCCTTAGATCAAGCAACAAAAACCTCCTGGAACCAAAATCATACACAAGGAAAAAACGTGGGGGTTCCTCTTTCACCCATCTGGCGACAGAAACCTGGAGCATCCTCCCAAAAGAAATAAGAAACACAAAAGACCACCTAAAATTCAGAAAACTGCTCAAAACCTGGAACCAACAGAAAAGGGGACCACCTGCAAGAACTAAAGAGACAATGCAAGGCTGAACCGACCACAAACGACAATCCATTCAGGAACAAACAATATCTAAATAGGCTGACTCAGACAACAGGCACAACTAACAACCTAACCCACTAACTAGCACCCCCACCAGACATGACAACATAACCTCATGTGTAAATCGTCAATCCAACGCAACTCTGTGTCCACACTATTCAACAATTGCCTTTTGCTTACAAGATAGCCATCTTCAGAACCAACCCCACCATATATGCAAACCCGCTAGCCAAAACAAGACCACTAGTGCTACACTCAGAAACCCGCACCTAAGCTAGTAAGTAGAAGATAGAATCCACTAGACTGTTATACACAAAACCCAGGCAGAATCTCTGGAGATGGACTTACATCCGAAACGAATAACCCGACACACAACCAAAATCAACGCAGACATAGGTATGGTGACTGCCTTGCGTCAAATCTGGACATGGTGGTAACTACTGAACTGAACCGCGTTACACCCAGATAGAGCGATGGGAATGGACATGGTTCACAAATAGATTGTTCCATGGGGACCAGTTTGCATCACGCACACACTAGGATGGGAGGGCTGGCCTGAGTAACAACAGAGATAGAATTGTATAGAATGACTAGCGTGACATATGGACAGAGAGGTGAGGGATAGTCTTGTGTCATCCTGAAACAAGATCACTGTAAGGAAGACATTTATCTAAACCTTGAAAGATACACAAAAGGAGTGTGCATCTTTTCAGACAACAATGCTAATAACCAACCCTACTACAACCTCACCCCTCTGCATACACCTCTCAAACTCTAACTAAACACAACCATACCTCTAAAACCACAGCAACCCGCACGCACTTCACTACACCAAACAAACCACACATGGCATTACACAACAGCACACGGCGGATACTGACTGGGTACCACACCAAAAAGCTCAGCAAATGGTGTTACCCGAACTGAAGCTGCCAACAGCACATCAAAGCTCTCTTGCTCTTTCTCCAAACTTTGTCCTACTAATGTACCCCAACGACCCCCTTTTTTTCAGATCCACCAGAGCGCCAGGGCACCACTCCAGTGGTGATAGTGCGTGGAATAAATATCCTTTAACATTAACATAACAGTTATTCAGTGTGATACGGCCTGCACACTGCGCTGCACTGAACGGATATGCAGTGTATACGCACATTCATTGGCCCAAGACTGGTCACTGATGCAGTGTCCATGACTTTTGATGAGTTATGAAAAGTTTGCATGCAGCAGTAAACCACTAACTCACAACCTCCTCCCCCCAACCGATATCGGAACAGTCCTACACTGGTGCCACCGCCCTGAAACCCGACAAGCATCACACAAATGAAGCACTCCTTAACCTCTTCAACTCTATCACCCACCCTTGTCAGCTACGTTAACCCTCACACAGCAAAAGGATTGGGCCTACCGACATTTAACAACCAGTAAAACCCTAATACACACTGTACATGAACCACACACACACACACTCTCTCTCTCTCTCTCTCTCTCTCTCTCTCTCTCTCTCTCTCTCTCACACTCTCTCTCTCACACACACACTCTCTCTCTTTCTCTTTTTCTCTCTCTCTCTCACACACTCTTTCTCTCTCTCACACACACACTCTCTCTTTTTTCACTCTCTCTCTCTCACACACTCTCTTTCTCTCTCTCACACATACTCTCTCTCTCTGTGTCTCAACCAATGATAAAACATTGGGTGCCTCCCATGGGTTATTTCATAGCAACCTCCGAACTTCTACCTCTTCTCTAACCCACCCAAAACCCCACCTTTGGACTTTCAGGGGCCATAGTGCCAGGAGGCCATGCAAATGGAAAACGCAGCGCTATAGCAACACTCTATATAGCATAACATATTGCTCATACGTTTTTAATCGGTGCCTGCAAAACTCACTGCCATAGTTTCCTCTCTGGCACTGCTTCGAGGACAGGCAATTTGTGTACCATACTCTGTCCCTTGCGTGACAAATGGCCTTTAACAAGAACACCAGTGGAACAAGGCGGGAAGACAAGTGACAAATATAGATTTAAGTGGCCTGGAGGAGCACAGAGCGAGCAGGGCACTAGTTGTGCCTCACCCAGGGACAGTCAAACAAAGCGGCAGGCAAGAGGCCAGGCAGCCTGACAAGACATCTCTCATTGATTTCACAGGCTGATGCCCTGCCAGAGCCCAACAAGACTGCCGTGATTTAAAGCTGCCTGCACGGCAGAGAGAGCACTGCAGCCGGGCCTCGGCGCTCTGCACATCATTCCAGGCCTGCTGGGAGCTGGTGGCAGTGCTTGACTCTGGGACATAAATCCAGCCATTTTCCTTTGAACTTCTGTGCTTGCCTTAGCTGTGCCTTCTGCCAGGACAGACATGACAGGGCCAGCAGGCAGGTAGGGCAGCCCGCTGTGTTAGTAAGTGCCTACTGCATAGTTGCACGCGCTGCCTGCAAGTCAAAGCTTTGAATTCCAACAAGGCTAACTTGACCATTCATCAAGTTGTTACAATGATTGATTTATGTTTTATTATGCGCCTAGACTCAAGACAAGACAAACGATCTTAGTAGGCCTGGTGTCATTTAGATTGTGCAAGTGCACAGCAAGAAGTGCAGGGGAGAGTGCGCAGGGGCAAGTGCACCCAGAGCAGCAGGGCTCTGAGTTAAGTGCAAGGAAGTCTGGGACCACAGGGAGCAACCCAGTCATGTAGCACAAGGTAAGCCAGGCGGCAGTGCAAGCTGGGCAAGGCGGCAAGCCAGGGGACTGGTCTGGGGTGGGGCCTTGTGCCCTGTAAGACTCAGAGGATACCCAGCAGCCAGTCAGCAGAACGATGAAGGAAAAAGGGTAGGTTAGCAGGGGAGAGCGGGTGAGAAAGAGGAGGAGAAAAGGAAGGCCTTGAGGAACTTCCTGAACTTAAGGAGGACCGGCTCAAGGCAGAGAGAGGCAGGGAGGCCGTTACAGAGGGAGGCACCTGCATAGGAGAGAGATCTACCACCCATTCTCTGCTTGGAGAAGCAACTGCTCCCAGAGAATTAGAGGTATATGAACAGAGGGCCCTAGAAGGAAAGTATTTAGGAGGAGATAGATGAAGATGGTGAGGGCCACGGCCCCAGAAAGCCTTGTGGACAATGCAGAGGGTCTTGAACTTGATCCTTGCAGCTACAGGTAGCCACTTGAGGGATTTCAAGGCCGGAAAGATATGGTTACTGGGCTTGAGTCTTGCGGTCCTCTTCTGAATGAGTTGAAGACAGTGAATAGTAGAGTTAGGCAGATTGAGATAGAGGCTGTTGCAGTAGTCCACCCTAGAGAGAACCAGAGCTCTGGAGACATTGAACTTCTGGGCGAAGGTGAGACAAGAGAGAATACCTCTGAGGAGATACAGCTGGAAATGGGCCATCTTGGCAAGGTATGTGATGTGGGGAGAGAAGGAGAGAGTGGAGTCGAAGATGCCCCAAGGTTTTTTGCCCCACAAGAGGGTGAAGGGAGAGGGCCCAAAGAGGGCGGCCAGAATGTGAGAGGAAACGCGGGAGCAGCGGTCCGAATGAGAAGGATCTCAGTCTTACTGGCATTAAGGCAGAGATCGTTAGAGGTGCACCATGCCTGAATAGCCTATAGAGAGTCAGGGATGAGTGAGGAGGAGGCCGAGGATAGCCTGAAAGAGAGCTGCATGTCATCCTCATAACACTGACAGAGGAAAAAGTTGAGATCAGGAGGGCCAAAGGGGCCAGATAGACATTGAAGAGAAAGGGTGAGAGGATAAAGCCCTGTGGGACACCACATTTTGAGAGAGAGGTTGTGAAGAGAAAGGACCCAAGCTGAACCTGGGAGAGTCAGTCCAAGAGGAAGGAGGTTAGCCATGCCAGGGCCTTTTCTGTGACATCCAGGGTCTAGCGTAGACGATTACTCAGGATGGAATGGTTGACTGTGTCAATTGCAGAGCAAAGGTCAAGGGGAATAAGGACAGAGGGAGAGCTGGAGTCAAGGTTCGAGAGCAGATCTTCACAGGTGTTCAGGAGAGTAGTTTCTGTGCCTCTGGCTGCTCTGAAGTCAGACTGATGGTCATGGAGACAACAAACAGATTCAGTGTGGAGGGTTAGCTGGGAGATAGATGGGCAGAACAAGCTCTGGTTCTGGAAGCAACTGAAGACCTTCCTTTTTGCTTCTGCTTTCTCTCTTCCTCTCCCCTGCTGATGTCCCTGACTGCTTCTTGCACTGGTCATGTGACCACCCACTGAACCCTGACCCAGGCTCCTGCATGTCCAGTTGCCTTGGCACTCCCCCCGGGTTCCCCCAGCACTTAATGGTCTATATATGCAACCCTACAGTCCCTTCTCTCTACATTTATAATCCACGCCCCAGCAGCACTCATTGAGTTACCTGCACTCTTCCCCCACCGGCACTCCTCCCGTCCCTCTTCCCCACACCTGTGTGATCTGAATGACACAAGGCCTAGTAAGATCATTGTTTTGTCCTCCTCTGTTTCCCCCTCCTTGTCTTGTCGTGCCTAGAAACACTTGTGTACAGACACGTAATAAATGACTTATCATATCATATCAAATCATATCATATCATAGTTAACTTCTCCAGGAGTTTGACCAGGAAAGGGGTGATAGGGCAGTAGACGTTTTTAGTAGAGGATGCACAAGGAAATGCTTGAGAAGAGAGGGGAAATAACTAGTGGCAAAGAAGTGATAACAGAAATTGGCCAAGGCTGGAGCGAGAGAAACATTGTTGTTCTTAATGGTTCTGGAGGAGCAGGGTATCACCTGTTTGGATAATACTTTCATAGACCGGACTTGTCTAGAAACATCATCAGGTGTTACAGAGAGAGGAAGGGGGGAAATAACCAGTGGCAAAGAATTGATTACAGAAATTGGTCACGGCTGGAGCGAGAGAAACAATGTTGTCCTTAATGGTTCTGGAGGAGCAGGGGATAACCTGTTTGGATGAGACATTCATAGACCGGACTTGTCTAGAAACATCATCAGGTGTTACAGAGAGAGGGAGGATAGAAGGGGGATAGAGGGGCAGCCGAGGAGGGCCTGCAAGAGGTAGAAGGAGAGAGAGGAGAAGAAGGGAGTGCGGACAGGATATCCTTGGTTTTAAGGATGAAATGACAAGCTAGAGCCATGCAGAGGGCCTAGAGTGGGTGTAGGAGAAGTAGATACTGCAGGAGGATTGGCCAGCTCCTTGATGATTTTGAAAAGCTAGGCCGTGTTTTTACAGGCCGCAGTGATGCAGCTTGAATATGGACCCTCTTCCTAGAGAAAATGGAGAGTCTGTATTGCCTTTGGAGCAGGCGACAGGCCAGTTTGTCAGAGGGTGCGCCCAATGCCCCCCACTTCTGCTCAGCTATTCTGCACTTGTATTTCAGAGTGACCTGATCGGAATCGTACCAAGAGTTGCACTTGGCTGCAGGCTTCAGGCGGATCCTCATGGCAGGGGCGAGGATACCAAGAGTGTTAGAAATAGAAAGGTGAAGGTGGGAAAGCGCTGTGTCAGGATGGGTGTCAGCCGCAGGAGTATGAGGGGGAGAGGAGGTGGAGGCAAAGGTGGACACTGACACTGGTTTCATAGGTCGAATGACTGCGAAGCGAGGTGGCAGTGCTGGGTGGGGCTTTGCCAAGGGGGCGGGAAGCTTCAAGTCAGAAGAAAGAAGGAATTGGTCAGTCCAGGAGAGAGGAGTGGCAAGATGACTAGAGAGGGATATTTCCGAAGAGATGAGAACATCCAAGTTGTGTCCAGCTGAGTGGGTCAGACAAGAAGGTACAATGTAGAGGGAAAGAGAGTTGCATAGGTTGCAGAAACACTGGGTCTGGGGAGTCCAGCTGGATGTTCATATCCCCAAGGTTGAGAAGTTGAGAGGTAGAGGAAAGGAGAGAGGAAGTAAGATCAGCCCATTCAGAGAGAAAGAGGGTGACCTGCCAGGTGGCCTGTAGATGGTGGCCAAAGTCAGAGAGAGGCCGGGATAGATACAGAGCCTGCAGACCAGGCATTCAAATAAGGAATAAGACTGAGTGGGGATGATGGAAGCAGGGATCCACTCAGGGAAGATCAGGGCAACTCTACATCTGGGCCTGATGGGCTTGCCCTTGCAGAGGACCTTGTAGCCCTCAGGGAGGAAAGTGACAGAGCTGGCCCTGAGCCATGTCTCGGTAAGAAGTGACAGGGGAGCCAGAGATGGGGCAGATGGGGAGCAGGCGCAAGTGGATCTAGGTCACCTGACCTAAGCCCCGCCCACCTGGTACCTTCCTGCCAGCTGTTCTTTTTCACCACTTAGCAAGCCCTGCTCACCTGGTGCCTTCCTGCTTGCCGCTCTTTTTCCCTACTTAAGGAGCCCTTCAGCATCTTTTCCTTTGCAGATGGGGAGCAGGTGCAAGTGGATCTAGGTCACCTGGCCTAAGCACCACCCACCTTTTTAGCCCTTCCTCTTCCTTCCTGCTCTTTACTATTAAAACAGGGGCGTCTCTCGCCCGGGCGTCTCTCGCCCGGGCGTCCTAAGTGAAAGGCAGACGAAGAAAAAGGGCATTTCCTGTTTGGACCTGTTTGGATCGGGAGGAGCCAGGGCCCGACCCCCTGCTCAGACAGCAGGTAAGCAGGCACCAACATGTGTTACTTCCTCTGTCCCCACAGGCCATCCCCACCCCCACTGGTCCCCCCCTGATGTTCCCTTGTGCCCCCATCTTTCTCGCACACAGGTGTTGCCTGTTTTGCTTGATTCTTCTACTCTGCTCCCCCTCAACCTCCTCCAGCCTACTTCTGCAGGAGTCTGTCCTGATACATTCTGGTTTCACCATCACCGTCTTGTGGCCAATGCTGGATTTGACTTTTATGGACTTCATTCTTTCACGGTGCGTCACCCTTTCTCAACTCTCATGCTGGACTTCCTTTGCATCTTGTACTCATGGTGGCCCTGAATCATGCTGTTCCCATCTTCATCTTGTATCCTGGCTTGCAACATTTATATGTTACTTCTGACTTCTGCAATTGTATTCGCTCTCCCCTCTTGCTTCTCCACTCTTTAGACTGTTAACTCTCTCTTCTCTCCTCCTTTCCCTTTTCCTTTCTCCTATCTCCTCCCCTTACTTTCTTCTATGCACTTACTCTATCAGAATTGTCCCTGGACCTAGTATGTTAGCAACCTCGTCTGTCTCCTCCCCCTCCCCTTACTGGTTTTTTCTTCCCCACCCCTCCTCTAGCACTATCTGAAATGTTGTCAGGCCTAGTATGATAGTTGCTTGTTTTGTTCCTCCCCTCCCTTTCTGCACCCCTCTCCCTCACCTCTTGTTTTCTCTGACTCTACCAGAAATGTCGTCAGGCCTAGTATGGTAGTCGCCTGTCTGTTTCCATTTCCTTCCCACTGTCCCCCTCCCTTCCTTATATATGTCTTAGCTCTTGCACTATCTTAAATGTCGTAAGGCCGAGTACGATAGTTAATTTCACATGCTTACTGTTCATGGCCTGTAGGAATGTCATTGTATTTTCCCTTGTTCCCTCCCTTGCCTTGAAGCGCTTTGAAACACATTGTGTATAGGCGCTATATAAATAAACTATCATATCATATATATCAGAGGTGGAAGGAGGAGGTGGCAGATGAGCCTGATAGGTGGTAGGAGTGGGTGGCGGGCAGGATGGCATTGAGAGCATCTTTTCTGATAAATATGTTGCAACTATTGTCCAGTGTACAAATCATCCAGCAAGAACGCTCAGTCATCTAAGTGCCAGCCTGCAGGGTATGGGTTTGAATCCTTGCCCTGGTGGTGTAAGTGTGAGCGTCTGAGTGCAAGTGGGCATGGGCATGGGCAACGCCTGTACCTCTGTAACTAAGCTCATGCAAGTAACAGCGCCTCAATGCCCTTGGGCTGCTTGCGCGCTATATAAATATAAATACATAAATACATAAATGGGCATATAAAATGTGGTGTTTGGCTCCAGCTGCCTGTAAATCAGTGAACTATTTGTTGGGAACAGTTTCCACGAAGCAGTCGACGAATCGGTTCTAGGCATCGAAGGACAATGCAGGATTGGGAGACGCTCCGATTCCTGGGTCCTTGTCAGGACTCATCTCTGGTCATTAGAAGGTCAATACATTGAGTGCCATTGAATTGGGTAAATTATTGGGGGGTTTAGAAGCAGGAGCAGTGGTCGAGGTGAGCGGTTGCTATCGTGAGCAGAGTATGAATTTGTTTTCTTTTTTTTATTACTTTTAACAGTTCCACTACTTTTAAAAACCTTTTTCCCCATTTTGGGATGGCTCTTTTTGAAGTTAAAACATACCTCGTCCTTTTCCACCCTAAAGCGGTTACAGCCAAATGGAAATTTGCTTGGAAGCACATTCACAAAGACCTCTTAGCCTGGATGAACTCTACCTGGTTTCATCTTCACTATTGGAAGCTGCAGGAGGTTCTGTTTACACTGAGAAATCATTGCTCACAACACCCCACCCCCCCATGATTTTTGGAAAACGTATCAAGTTGTTATCTCAGGTTAAATGCTTGGATGTTAGTTGGTGATGGTCCAGGCCATTTCCACAGGATTCTATTTTAGCATCAGGTGGCTCCATGGGATTTGCTCCTTTATGCCACTGCGCAACTGCGCACTTACAGTAGGAGCCGCAGTGACTAGTCACTGTAATGCAATCCTGTGGGATACTTCGGGACCACAGACTATTCATCCCTTGGGCTCTGTCAGACCAGAGGAGATAAAAGACTCTCAGTCTTGGGATCCAGGCTTTCTTCTCATGAGAGCTCACATGTGTCCAGTGGCAGGCTCCCGTTGAAGCAGCTGCTTTTCAGGTAGGTGTTAATCATGGGTCCTAGCCGAGTTAAGATCAGAGTAGAGGCGATTGATTTCACAAGGCCATATAGAAATGTTCCACCTGTCTGACCAACTGAGAGAAATGAATGAAAAATAATACAAAGTACCACCATCCTGTTCCACACACTGGGCTGCCAGCCTGGCCCATTCACAACCCCTTCAAATACCCTGCTTCCTGCGGCCTACCCCGTCCCTTACCAGAGTTACTGTTCCACTACATTTTGGGGACACATTTACCACTGAGCAGGGGGCAGTCATGTATTGCTCGGCAAGAGATTGCATTATCAGATACTAGGCTGCACTGCTTAGTCAAACATCCTGGCCTAGATTTGTGTTCAAAGGACTCTAGGAGGGCCACCTCACAGCACATCTTTAGAAAGCTCTTTGGGAATGTGTCCCAGGAGATGTGTTTTTGCTTTGCTGCTTTTTATAGTGCTAACATGCCACCACCTGGCTGCTTTCGAGCTCTCCAAGGCACTGCCACATGCTACATACATTGCCAGGGTCAATGGTCGAATTAGTGCTGTCTGTGCTGGGGCTCCTAGCTCCTGAGGGGCCCCAGATGCCGACACATTATCGTTTTTTTAGTTGGCCTTAGGCTACACAAGGACTCTGCACATTAACCCATCATCTAACTGGTACAAAATATCAGTGAGGTTTGTAACCAGCACATTGGAACCATAGCTTTGAGATGTAACAGCACTTCAGTCTTATATGTTGCCATCACTAAAGAGAAAGAACTGCATTATCTATCTCATTATCAGTCTCACTCCAGCAGCTCCTGCACCTGGAGGAGGCCCTCTGGCAAACATGCTCCACCGAGGACCAACTCTGGACAGGGTTTCAGAGTGGCACTGCCAGCAGGTAGGCATGGACATGGTTTTATAATAGCACATTGGGCCTCATTACGAGTTTGTGGTAATTTGGTGGTAAATCCTCTGATTTACCACCAAACTTGATTACTGTTACCGCCACTTGGTTCTACGGATTTACAAGTGGTGGTAGGGTGGTGTTAACCCCCTTATTTTCAGAGACCATAGGACTCCAGGGGGATTTTGGTGAAATTACCACTAGCTGTAATTTCGCTAGTGGTAATTCCTTAGATTTTGCTGATTTTTGGCAGTAAGGTGGAGAATGCAAATCCTCTACTTTACACCAAACCTGTAGTATGGCGGTGCAGCAATGCAGCAGGTATTTATACTCGTACTGTAATGAGGCCCATAGTATTGTTTATCGCATTGCATGATAATCACGTTAATCGTCCATCCAACTAGTTTCATGCTCCTGGAAAGGGATCCTGGTTTTTACATCCAGGGGATTCAGAGCAGTGCAACCCTGTGGATTTAGAACACTTCTTCTGCAAAGGGTGAGGCAGCTTTGTAACTCTGGGGCAGCTTTGTGACTCTGGCAATGTTCTCAGATGAGGGTGGGTTTCTCTTTATAGATTCCCCGGAGAGTGTAGCACCATCTGACTTACACTCAACTGGTAGCCCTCACGCCGTGCCGGTTACCTTTTGTGGTCAATGTGGCTCTGTGAAAACTGTACATCTCTTAAGTCAGTGCTAGAATCCTCTCTCAATCGTCCACATTTACCCCTCATCCCCAATTACCACCGTATGCTGTGATTCTCCACTTACTTTAAAATGGGACAGCAGGGTGAGCTTCGAGAAGCAACAGTTCACTTTACAATCATAGGGGGAAGAAAATAGTGAGGGGAGCAGAGAAACAAGGGAGTGGGAGCTGACAACAGGGACATTGGGCCTCATTACGACCCTGGCGCTAAGTGGTTAACGGCGCCGTAAAAGGCTGCGGCGCCGTTAACCCCTTAGAGCCTTACTACGAGGTCCCTTTGCGGGACCCCACCTGAACGGCTGGTCTAGACCAGCCGTTAAAGTAGGGATCCGCAAAGGGACTCTTGAGGTAACTACGGTACCGCAATTTGCGGTACCGTACTTACCGCCTTCCCCAGGCCCATTGAGCCCTATATGGCAAAAATGGGAATGGGGAAGGGCCAATGTTCAATGGGGAATTACTGCCCGCCAACCTTGGAATGGGGTGGTAATTCCCCATTGAACATTGGCGGACTCGTTACAATACCGGCACCAACCATGGTGCTAATAGTGCCATGGTTTAGCGCCAGTGTTGTAATGAGGGCCATTATATGATAGGTTATTTATAATGCTCTTAATACCCAGAGGTTTCTAAGCACGTACCCGGGGATCGACCCTGTGGTGCTCCATGTCATATTGCTTCCAAGGTGAGCACGTTGCCCCTGAGCTATCCTCCCGAGACAAAGGGAGGGACATAGTCAGCAGTGGATCTACAAGCAAACAGGAGAGGAAACAGTGGGGGCCAGAGCACCTTGTCTCAGGTAGGGTGGGCAGTGGAGGCTAAATCAACACTGAAAACAGACTCCATTAGTCAGACGTTCGGCATTGCTTGGAGGAGTGTACGTTTTAAAATGGAATCTCAACCTTACCACCCGTGTCAGAACATGGTGGGCTCTAATGGCAATTGACCCCACAGCTGAGGGTCAAACCCTGCTATTAATGCACCACTGCCCAGTTTATGGGATTCTAACTTCTCTCAGGCTGTGATCCCCGGCAGCCAGATGTTGCGATAGGGTCAGCGCTGCAGGTTATATCACCTCAAACACAGACATCGGGAAATTGAGTGGACTTTCAAAAGTCCTAAACTCAGCTTAAAGTCCTGATCCAGCAGATTTACTGCTGGAATACTGCCCAACTCATAATGAGGCCCAAAGTATTTGGGACCCCTGCACAAGCTCACCTATTAATGTCACAGATTATAAAATAGACCCACAAAATGTGGCTAAATCCTCTGATTCGCTCAACTGCCAAAAACATTGGATCTTGTGAATGTAAGGGCCCTCAACATGTCCGTTCCACCCTTGTGAATAGATAAACAGGGTAATTCATAGAATTTCGCACAAAAGTGGCGCACGCGGCTGGCGCACAGTGTGCGCGTGCGAATGTCTGCGCCAGCTGCGTGCACTAAAATCGATTTCCGCGCACAGTGTATTCATGGATTTTAGCCTCCAAAACCAGCTGTGGTGCAGAGTGGTGCAGCGACCCTGCAGCAGCGCCAGTTACGCCCCCAAGAACGCCCTCGCGCAAGGAAAAGCCATCAAAATTCCCAATTCAGCACAAAGGGCTGCGCTAACCCTGGACCAGTTTACAGGGCTGCCAAACAGCAAAGCCAAGCGGGGAACGTGTATTACTGGGGTGCGCGTGAAGTTTCACACGCGAAAGGGCCTGTGCGAGTGGGGTACATGTATTCCTGGGGTTCGCATGAAGTTTCACATGCCATTTCAGCAGGGTACGTGTATAACTGGGGTTCGCGGGAAGTTTTACACGCGAAAGGGCCCTGTGTGAGTGGGGTACGTGTATTCCTGGGGTTTGCGTGAAGTTTGACACGCGAAAAGGCCCTGTGCGAGCGGGGTACGTGTATTATGGGGTTCGTGGGAAGTCTCACACGCCATTTCAGCAGGGTACATGTATAACTGGGGTTCGTGGGAAGTTTTACACACGAAAGGGCTCTGTGCGAGTGGTGTACGTGTATTCCTGGGGTTCGCATGAAGCTTTATACGCGAAAGGGCCCTGTGCGAGTGGGGTACATGTATTCCTGGGGTTCACGTGAAGTTTGACACGCAAAAGGGCACAT
The DNA here is from genome assembly GCF_040938575.1 of Ambystoma mexicanum. Classification (NCBI taxonomy): domain Eukaryota; kingdom Metazoa; phylum Chordata; class Amphibia; order Caudata; family Ambystomatidae; genus Ambystoma; species Ambystoma mexicanum. The sequence goes on along the minus strand of NC_090932.1, from coordinate 1,617,694,279 downwards.
CACAGACGCGCTTACGCGCAAAGGGCCTTTGGTCCAATGAAATCGCGTACGTCTGGTGACCCGCTTACGTGCTAAGGGCCTTTCCTCGAATTACACGCTGACGTGCACATTTTTCATGTGCCAAATCACTCCGTATCAAGCTGGCCACGCATACACACACGGAAGACCACGCTCCTGCCCTGAAGGCCATTTTCCTGCACCCCAGAGACCCGAGCACGCTCCCACCTGCCATCTGCTGCTGCCTGACTGTCTGCTGCCCACGTGCCCTGCTATTTGGTGCCTGCACATCAGCCATCTGCAGGGGTCCAGTTGCTGTGTCCACCCCTGCTGGAACAGAAGACTTCCGATGGGGATACCATCGCTCCACAGCCCAGCCCCAGGACCCAGTTGCCCACCCACTCCTGCCTCTGGGGTTGCCATGTTGGGCACATCTCCATCTGGCACCACTGGCAACCCCCAGCCAGAGAGACAGAGGGCCACCAGCTTCACTGCCACCGAAGTTGGTGTCCTGGTGGAGCATGTCCTGGGGCATTATGATGCCCTCTTTGGAACATCACGCGCCAACAAGGAAGGACGGGAGAGGATCTGGGACGACGTAGTGGTTGCCATCAATGTGGAGGGGGTGGCAACCCACAACATCAAGCACGTCAAGAAGCGCTGGGACGACTTGAGGTCCAGGACCCTCCACAAGGCCCTGCGCCTCACGGAGGGGGGCCGGGCACGCATGAGTAACATCCAGATGAGGGTCCTGGAACGCGTAGGCCCAGCGCTCCATGCCCAGATCCTTCAGAGGCAGACCCGTCCGGAGTTGAGCGGTAAGTGGCCAAGCATTGCTGTGTGAGACAGGCCATGTTGCAGTGTGCTGCTAGTCTGATGCTTGCCTGTATGTGTGACATAGGCCATGTATGGATGTGTCTGTGCAGGGACATCATGGTCATGCATGTGAAACCAGTTATGTGTGAACCACATGGTTGGTGCATGTGTTTTAATGCACATGGGGAGCTCTATGCGGAATGCACACATGAAAGCATGGCTGTCTCTGTTCCTGGAAATGAAGGGGAGGTGAGGAATGGGTGCTGATGTCATGTACTTGTATGGTGCACGTGTCTGTGTGTGCCAGAGAAGTGTGTGTGTGACTTTGAAGCGCCATGGCTGCATGTGACTTTGAAGGCAACATCTTGGTTTACAGGGGCCCTTCTACATGGATGTTGATGTTGATTGCAGGCGCCGGGACTGTTTCTGCATGTGTGTTGTGTGCATTGACCCATGAGTTGTGGAATGACAGGATGGAAGTGACATTTGACAGTGCCACTCATGTGTTATTGCTTCCTGTCTAGGGTATTTTGTACTGTACCCTGATGCTTGTGTTCTATGCCTCCCTCTATGCAGCGTCAAGTGAAGAAGAGGGTGGAGAAGGCGCTGTGGAGCCAAGCGGCGGGGATGCCTCCACTGGGCGGCGACGCAAGGCCCAGCCACCCTCCCAGGAATTACCATCATCCGGGACCGAGGGGGCTGGTGCTGCATCTGCCACAACGGCTGTGGCGGAAGGGCCGGGTTAGCCCCCACAGGGGCTTCCAATGGCGGAAGACGGTGTGGAGACATCCAGGTTGCTGGTCTCCACAGAGGAGGAGGAGCCCGCTACTGAGCTGCACATGGGGCCTGGTGGGGGTAGTACCACTGGTGCAAGTGGTGCAGTCCTGGGCCAGGGGCAGGAGGCAGCACAGGTCACCGCGGAGGGGCCTGTGCATGTCGCTGTCCCTGACCCTGTGACTGCACCACCATGCACCAGCAGGGAGGCCCCATCCCAGGCCCGTCCGCAGGTAGGGGAGAGTGCTAGGTCATCTGCCTCTCCACTACCTGCGGACGAGGGGTCCCACAAACGTATGGTCTCTGACCTGGTTGGTGGGTCCCTACATGTGTTGTGCACTCTGGCGGACCTTTCCTCCTCTGTGGAGACTATGCACCAGTCGTTCTCCACACCGTCTTCCGGCCCAGATTCCACCAGGACCCCCTGTGGACCTGGCCCGACAAACACAGCCAGCTTAGTGGAGCTCACATCCCTGCCACAGTCGGGAGTCGTTGGCCCAGCAGGGGTGGACACCACAACTTGAGACCAGCTGATGGAGGATGTGCAGGCACCATCAGACACAGCACATGGACAGCAGCAGCAGGAGCAGGCTCTAGGTGGGAGCAATGATGGCTCAGGGCCTTCAACATCGGAGGGGCAGGCATCGGCCAGAGGGCAGGAGGACCCAGGACTGGAAGTGTCTTCCGTGTGGCAGCGGTTAGGCCATGCTATAGATGCAGAGCGGCAGCGGGCAGAAGAGGCATGGCTCACGATGGACAGGGCGGAGAACTCCATGCGGAGGGCCCTGAGGCGGGCTGAGTGCCTCGAGGCAATTCGCAAGGAGTTGGAGGAGAACATGTCGTCGTCCCTGCGAACCCTCAGGGCCATAGAAGAGGACCGCCTCCAGGACAATGAGCAGGAGTTCGATGATGCCCTGGCCCGGGGCATCCAAAAGTGAGCCGTCGGACTAGCCCGCTGCCCTTGTAAATAGTTTTTAGAGTTAGGTTTCCTTTATGTTTTCCTTTCATTTGTGGTCAATGGACAATGCCACCCAAATTTGTATATAGTCATATTTTTAGGTAGATAGGTAGGTAGGTTTCATTTGTTTGGTTGGGATCATGGACCCTTTACATCCTTGGACAATGGATTGTATATAGTGTCATCATGTATCCTTTTTTTTTGTTTTGTATTATGGACATGGAGCAATGGATTTTTTTCCCCGGACAATGGATTGTAAATAGTTTGACAATGGATTGATTTTTCTCTTTTTTTTGGTTATGAACATGAAGCAATGGATTTCTTTTTTTTTTTTTACATTTCTTTTGGATTTGCGTTGTCGGAGGCTGACTTTGGACTGTTTTTCGTTCAAATTCATATGGATTGGTTGTCATTTTCATTCAATCATCATTTTCACATGCTTTTCATTTCATGTTTCATATTTTGGTATGCTTTCATTTCATTTTTGATTTCATGTACATAATACATTTTCATTTTTTAGTTCCATGTGTGGGATTCGCTCATTGGCTGGATGCATGTGAAAATGTCGGTTTACACAAGCAATGCCAACCAGTGTATGTGTGTGAGGGACATGTGTTGATTTACATAGTTTTGACTTTTGGTTTGTGTCATGAGATCAGCATTTCACTACTGGGGGGTGGGGGTGCAAGGGGACATGAGTGGGGGCCTACTGGCAGGTGCCCTGCACTGCTGGGGAGTGGGTTTGCAAGGGGACATGAGTGGGGGCCTGCTGGCAGGTGCCCCTGACTGCTGGGGGGTGGGGGTGCAAGGGGACATGAGTGGGACATGAGTGGGGACCTGCTGGCAGGTAACCTGCACTGCTGGGGGGTGGGGGTGCAAGGGGACATGAGTGGGACATGAGTGGGGGTTTGCTGGCAGGTGCCCCTGACTGCTGCGGGGTGGGGGTGTAGGGGGACATGAGTGGGGGCCTGCTGGCAGGTGTCCCTGACTGCTGGGGCATGGGGGTGCAAGGGGACATGAGTGGGACATGAGTGGGGGCCTGCTGGCAGGTGCCCTGCACTGCTGGGGGGTGGGGGTGCAAGGGGACATGAGTGGGGGCCTGCTGGCAGGATCCCTGCACTGCTGGGCGGTGGGGTTGCAAGGGGACATGAGTGGGACATGAGTGGGGGCCTGCTGGCAGGTGTGCTGCACTGCTGTGGGGTAGGGGTACAGGGGGACATGAGTGGGGGCCTGCTGGCAGGTGCCCCTGACTGCTGGGGGGTGGGGGTGCAGGGGGTCATGCGTTGTTGATCAGTAGTGCAAGGTGACATGTGGCTTGGCTGGGAAACATGCCCATGATGGATGGGCTGCTGCGGGACATGACCAGGGGTGCAGGGTAGTCCCCTGTGGTGTGGGCTGCCTGCAGGGTCCGTGGAGGGTGTAGAGGGAACACCTGGGAGGACCCACACTGCCAAATCACGTGTAGGACTCCCCTGCACCCCCAAAATACACGTACCCTGCTGAAATCGCGTGTGAGACTTCACGCGAACCCCAGGATTATTGGCCCTGTGCGAGCGGGGTACGTGTATTACGGGGTTTGCGGGAAGTCTCACACGCGATTTCAGCAGGGTACGTGTATTATTGGGTGCGCGGGAAGTTTTCCATGCGATTGGGCTGGGTACGTGTATTTCAGGGGTGCACGGGAAGTTTCACATGCGATTGGGCTGGGTATGTGTATTTCGGGGGCGCGCGGTAAGTTTCACACACGATTGGCCTGGGTACGTGTATTTCAGGGGTGCACGAGAAATTTTACACGCGATTGGGCTGGGTACGTGTATTTCAGGGGTGCGCGGGAAGTTTCACACGCGATTGGGCTGGGTACGTCTATTTCAGGGGTGCGCAGGAAGTTTTACACACGATTGGGCTGAGTACGTGTATTTCAGGGGTGCGCGGGAAATTTTACATGCGATTGGGCTGGGTACGTGTATTTCGGGGGTGCACGGGAAGTTTAACATGCGATTGGGCTGGGTTCGTGTATTCAGGGGTGCGCAGTAAGTTTCACACGCGATTGGGCTGGGTATGTGTATTTCAGGGGTGCGCAGGAAGTTTTACACGCGATTGGGCTGGGTACGTGTATTTCAGGGGTGCGTGGGAAGTTTCACACGCGATTGGGCTGGGTACGTGTATTTCAGGGGTGTGCAGGGAGTCCTACACGTGAATTGGCAGTGTGAGTCCTCCCAGGTGTCCCCTCTACCCCCTCCACAGCCCCTGCAGGCAGCCCACACCACAGGGGACTACCCTGCACCCCTGGTCATGTCCCGCAGGCAGCCCATCCACCATGGGCATGCCACCCAGCCAAGCCACATGTCACGTTGCAATATGATCACCAACTCATGTCTCCCAGCACCCCCACCCCCCAGCAGTGAGGGGCACCTACCAGCAGGCCCCCACTCATGTCCTCCAGCACCCCCAAACCCCCATCATTGACAGGCACCTGCCAGCAGGCCCCGACACATGTCCCCCAGCACCCCCACCCCCCAGCAGTGAGGGGCACCTGCCAGCAGGCCCCCACTCATGTACCCCAGCACCCCCACCCCCCAGCAGTGAGGGGCACCTGCCAGCAGGCCCCCACTCATGTCCCCCAGCACCCCCAACCCCCAGCAGTGAGGGGCACCTGCCAGCAGCCCCCACTCATGTCCCCCAGCACCCCTACCCCCCCAGCATTGACAGGCACCTGCCAGCAGGCCCCAACACATGTCCCCCAGCCAACACGTCATCACAATCCAGATCCCTGGCTCTTATGGCCACCCAAATCCCACCCCACGCCACTCCAGTCCAAACACCCAACCAAGCTTTACATCCACTCCAAATTGACATCCCCATTACATGATAGATCACAAATAAGCAGTATGCGCATGAGTACAAGTCTGTCAGACCCACACAATGGCTACACATGACTGAGAAAACCCACATTGTGACATGCATAAAACCAATGAGAGAAGACCACGCATTGAAGTAAGAAACAAAAATGTATTCAAGTCAAAATGAAGGGAATGAAATCAAAACACACAATAATGCCAATCATAATCAAAATGCAGCATGTCCCAAAAAATGATAAATAAATAAAATGAGAATCCAAATTAATCCAAATGAAAATGTGTCCAAAGTCACCATCCAACAAAGCAAATCCAAAGGGAAAGAAAAGCGTAATATCCATTGCTCCATGGTGAAAAAAAAAAGATGAAGGAGAAAAATCCACTGTAAAACTATGTACAAATAGCAAATCCAGGGCCCATGAGCCCAACGACATAAATGAAACCTACAATGAAACCTACCTAATTACTATCTATATACAGAAATGTGGGGCATAGTCCATGCGCCTCAAATGAAAGAAAAAAGAAATGAAACTTAACACTAATGAACTATATACAATGGCGGCGGGCAAGTCCAATGGCTCACTTGTTGATGTCATGGGCCACGGCATCATCAAACTCCTGTTCAATGTCTTGGAGGGGGGCCTGTTCTCTGGCCCCGAGGTCTCACTGGGATAACGCCATGTCCACCTCCAACTCCCTGCGAATTCCCTCGAGGAACTCAGCCCGCCTCAGTGCCCTGCGCATGGAGTTTTCCGCCCTGACCATTGTGAGCCGTGCCTCCTCCGCCCGCCGCTGCTCCGCACCTATCCGCTGGCCCAACCGCTGCCACACGGAAGACACTCCCATTCCAGGGCCCTCCGGCCGATGCCTGCCCCTCTGATGTAGATGGCCCCGAGCCATGATGCCTCCCACGTTGAGCCTGCTTCTGCCTCCGATGCAACTGCCTCTGCCAGCACGACGGCATCCAGGCTGATGGAATCCACCGACGCCGTCGTGCACGTGCCCTGCCCGATGATGCCGGTACATCCTCCATCTGCTGGGGTCCAGTTGCTGGGGTGTCCACCCCTGCTGGACCTCCGACTCCCGACTGTGGCTGGAATGGGATCCCCACCGAGCTGGCTGCGTTGGTCAGGGCAGGTCCACAGGGGGCCCTGGTGGCATCTGGGCCGGAAGACGGCATGGAGAACGACTGGTGCATAGTCTCCACAGAGGAGGAGAGGGCCGCCAGAGTGGCTGACACATGTACAAAACCCCCAACCATGGACACTTCCAACTGGGCCATGTTGGCACGCTGCTCTTCGTGATGACGTGCGTGCTCCCCTGGGAAGCACGCACATCATCACGAATGTCACGCGTGTGCACGCGACACCAATCAGGACCTTCTCCATACAGCCAGGGGTCCCCTCTTCCACAGGTAGAGGAGTGTCATATGACATGGGCATCCCCCCTACCTGCGGACGGGCCTGGGATGGGGCATCCCTGCTGGTGCATGGTGGTGTAGTCACAGTGTCATGGACAGTGACATGAACAGGCCCCTCCACGGCGACCTGTGCTGCCTCCTGCCCCTGCCCCTGGACTGCACCACTTGCACCAGTGGTACCACCCCCACCAGGCCCCATGTGCGGCTCAGTAGCGGCCACCTCCTCCTCTGTGGAAACCACCAACCTGGATGGCTCCACACCGTCTTCCGCCGTTGCAAGCCCCTGTGGGGGCTCACTCACCCCTTCCGCTGCAGCTGTAGTGGCAGACACAGCACCAGTCCCCTCACTCTCGGACAATGGTAATTTCTGTGAGGGTGACTGGGCCTTGCGTCTCCGGACGGTGGGGGCAGCCCCGCCGTTTTGCTCCACAGCGCCGTCTCCGCCCTCTTCATCACTTGCCGCTGTGTAGAGGGAGACATAGAACACAAGCATCAGGGTACTGTACAATGGTCCCCTAGACAGGAAGCAATAGCAGATGAGTGGCACTGTCAAACATCACTTCCATCATGTCCCTCCACAACACATGAGTCAGTGCAGGCAAAACACATGCAGTAACAGGCATGGCTCATGCTATGAACATTAGCATACATGTCCAAGGGACTCTTGAAACATACAATGCTGGTTTGAAACTCACATGCATCATGGGTCATGCCTATCACATGCACACACTTCACCGTAATTTCATCCATCTGGCCTCGTACACACCAGAGACAGTGGATACAAGGATGAGTAGGCTGCATCAGTGAATCTGAACATTGTTACAGACATGTGTCATGCATCCATGGCATTTACAAGTCACAGACACGTAAGTCAGACACACAGACATGGACACCATACATGTCCATGACAGCAGCACCCATCTCTCACACCCCATCCATGTCCAATAACAGAGACAGGCATGCATTAATGTGTGCATTCCCCATGCTGCTCCGCATGTTGCATTGTAACACATGCACCAACCATGTGGTTCACACATTACTGGTCTCACATGCATTACCATGATGTCCCTGCACACACACATACGTACATGGCCTATGTCACACATAAAGGCAAGTATCAGACAACCAGCACCCTGCAACATGCAGTGTCTCACACAGCAATGCTTGGCCACTTACCGCTCAACTCCAGACGGGTCTGCCTCCGAAGGATCTGGGCGTGGAGCGCTGGGCCTACGCGTTCCAGGACCCTCATCTGGATGGTACTAATGCTGCCCTAGCCCCCCTCCACGAGGCGCCGGGCCTTTATGGGGGTCCTGGACCTCATGTCCTCCCAGCGCTTCTTGACTTGCTTGATGTTGCGGGTTGCCACCCCCTCCGTGTTGATGGCAACCACAAAGTCGTCCCAGATCCTATCCCGTCCTTCCTTGTTGGCGCATGATGTTCCGAAGAGGGCATCATAATGCCCCAGGACATGCTCCACCAGGACACCAACTTCCTTCTGACTGAAGCTGGTGGCCCTCTGCCCCTCTGGCTGGGGGTCACCAGTGGTCTCAGATGGTGTTTGCCCTGACATGGCGACCCCCGAGGCAGGCGTGGGTGGGCAACTGTGTCCTGGGGCTGGGCTGTGGAGCGATGGTATCCCAGTCGGGAGTCTTCTGTTCCAGCAGGGGTGGACACAGCAACTGGACCCCTGCAGATGGCTGATGTGCAGGCACCAAATAGCAGGGCACGTGGGCAGCAGGCAGTCAGGCAGCAGCAGATGGCAGGTGGGAGCATACAGGGGGCTCTGGGGGGCGGGAAAATGGCCTTCAGGGCAGGAGCGTGGTCTTCCGTGTGTTTTCGCGTGGCCAGCTTGATACGGAGTGATTTGGCACGTGAAAATCTTGCACGTCAGTGTGTAATTCGAGGAAAGGGCCTTAGCGCGTAAGTGCGTCAGCACACGCACGCGATTCCATTGGACCAAAGGCCCTTAGCGCTTAGGCGCGTTTCCCTCATAGCACGTGATGACAGAGCACACGTCCGAGTGTCATTGCGTGTAATTGGATGAAAGCGCCCGCGTACACGCGTCTCTGACGTGTACGTGTGGGCCGGTTTAAAAGCTGCGTGTAGGACGCCATTTCCTTGTACGTGCTTTTCGTGGAGGGCGAGGGGGTGAAATCTGTACTTTTTGCCGGTTCACACGTGATTACTTCACAGCGTTTCTAGTTCGTACTCCCTGTTACCTATGACAGATCTTTTCTGATTTTTTGTTGGGCCTGTTTCCTCAAACAGAGTTCACTTCTCCTTTTGTCCTGTCTCCTCAGACAGCGTACAATTCTTCTTTTGGCGGGGGTGTTGCCAACGCGCACACGCGTGTATTTTTCACGTTCTTTTAGGCAGACGGTGAGTTCTGCACGTACTTAGCAACTGTGCTTGCCCTGTGTGTCGCGTTCCCCTTCAGAGGTCATTGTAGGCTGCGTGTATTACGCGTACGCTTATTTTTGTGTTTTTGGGTGCCACAGCGTAGTGCGGGTTCATTTTTTCACGCACGTGGTCTACGAGGGGTTGCGTGCACGTTTATTTTTGATTGTGGGCTGCCTGTGCATTGCGTGACCCATCATCTTCCCCCAGGGGTCACAGACAGCCTTGTTAGAGCACTAGGGTACGAATTCCATCTGGTATCCTACCCCTTTGACTCCCAATTGCCCAGGGCAATAGCTTACTGCAACTCCCATACGCACAACATCAGTGCCATGGCTGGGAGGCGACCAAGCGGTAAGGGAGGCAAAGGTGCTGACCCTCAAAAGGTGGCCGTGGTGGGCACGGTAGGGGACGTGGCTGGGATTTGCAGGGGCGCCCCTATGCCCCCATGTGTGGAGGAACAATCAGGGACACCCATGCCCCCCATGGTTGGGGGAAACATGGCTGACACCATCCAAGCTCAGCCCCTGTTGGACCAGCCCATTGTGGCACCTGACCTGGCACAGGATGACTCCCTGGCTGACTTCCAGGTCAGCAAGTCTAGGCCACGTGTGGCGGTGCAAGTTGTCACCAATCCACGTGGATCTGGGGCAGCTATATCATCTGCTGCCCCTAGTATGCAGGGTGGGGAGGCTGCAGGGGCAGCTGCAGCTCCATCCGCCCCAGCTCTGACTCTCCCAGCCAGGACAGTGTCAGTCCCAGTCCATCAAACTGACGTTCCCCCTGCCAACATTACCCTGCAACCAATGCTTGCATCAAGACCTATGGTCATTGTGCATTCCCACACTCCTACTACCCAGTCCACCGGTGATTCTGCCCCTACTGACCAGAGCGGCGTAAGCCACTCTGGCTCTGCTCCACCTTTAAAGAAGAGGAAGAAGGGTGCTCTGGCACGACAGGCTGAGACCCCAGACACGGCTACACACTCCAATACCTAAAGGAAGCCTTGCTTCAATGATTCAGAACTTGATGCACTTGTGGGCTATGTGTCGGCATACAGCCACAAAATGGTGGTGACTGCAGGGTGCAAGACCACACCTGGTCAACGTAAGGCACACTGGCAGACCATCGCCGACCGCATAAGTGCCCTTGGATTTGTGAGGCGCTCAGCTGATGATTGCTACAAGCGGTGGAATGACCTGAAACGCAAAGAACAAGCTGGCCTCAAATCATGCCGCTACTCTGGTGACTGGCGGTGGGTCTCCACAAGAGGACAACAAACTCACTGAACATGAGTCTGTTGCTGGGGCCTTTGTCACAGAGGAACAGATCCAAGGTGTGGGAGGACTAACTGATTATGATGCATTGTCCGGTGAGTGCCCATGCATTTGTGTGTAATGAATGTGTATGTTGTTTGGGTGACGGGTTCTGATTGAGTGCCAGGTGAGGGTGTGTGTGCCTGAGTGGTATGGGTCACCCATGTGCTTCATCCAAAACATTCAGCGGCCTTGGATTTGGGTGTGACAGTATCCCTTCTGCCCACATTAGTAATTTGGCTCAACATTACGGCAGTTGCCCTTGAAGTGGCATCTTGCAACAACATTGTTTGTATTTTTCAGTGTTCGTTCAGGCTGATTGTTTCAATTCTCCCACTTTTGCTACACATTCCTCAGCCCTATTGTCACATTTGTGACATGCTTCTGTCATTGATGAACCCCACATTGGACCACATGTGTTACCTTGTTAGATGAATGATTTGACCATTCAGGCTAATTGAGTATTGGCCTGATCAAAGGAATTTTTGGGGCCTGTTTGAATGTGGAACATGATAGTTGTTTCCTGTCATGTTGAAGTGACAAACCATTGATGTGTACATCGGCCTGCAATCACTGTATTTTTGTACACTGGATGTGTTGCAGTGTGTGCACATGCCTATTTTGTCACACTATGTAGCATTTTTCATCTCATCATGTCCATCTCACATGGATGGCTGACAGTATTCATTCACTGACATATGGATGTACTTGTGGAATATATCATGGATATGGTACATGCCATCTGTGTGATGGCATGTGTCATGTATGTGTATTGGACATGCCACTCACAGCCCAATGTGTGATGGCAGTGCTACCCAGCATGCAGCAAATGTGTTGCTCTTCCATGTAGGTGTCATCAGTGTCTGCCTTTTGGCTCCCCTTCAAACTCAGTGACAGTGCATGCATGGGAGGGTTATAGTCATGTGGGATATGTGTAAATCATGTACTGGTTGTGTAGCTTGTCAGGCCTATTTGTGTGCTATGGTGCTAATGCCTGTTTCCATTTTTTGTCTTTCATGTTTTTGCAGGGAATGACGCACTTGATGCTGTTGAGGTTGAGGAGATGGTGCAGACCCAGGATGAATCTCAGGCACGACCGGGCACCAGTGGGGGACGTGGTGTGGTGGTGGGTGAGAACCCAATCTTGCTGCAGAACATTCTGTCGAGGGGTGCCTCTGGGTGCACCTCCCCAGACCTCTATTCAGGTGCTGATTCGTATGATGAGACCTATGTGGCATCGCAGGTAAGTGTTTTTGGCAGGGATTCTGTTCTGTCCAACCCATCTTTACCAGAGGTAGAACCCTCTATGGGGATGTCAGTGTTGGTAAGTCCGCTTTTGGCGGTTTCGGATGCAGGGTCACACTCCACAACATCTGATCCTTTTCCTGGACCAGCAGATCAGAGGGGGAATGCAGTCCTGCAGCCTCAGGCAGTGCCGGGACAGCAAGGCGCAGATCGCCTTGCCCCAAACGGGTGTGGTGCCCGCCGACGCAGTGGCCATACGCCACCAGGTAATACCGCATGGGAACAATCCATTTACGGTATAGCAAGCCAACAGGCAGCATGAGTTGAGGTGATGGCTCAAGCAATGGAGAGGGTAGCCACTTCCATTGTCCCCCCTGAAAGGCAGATGAAGCTACTACAGCAGGCAACAGACTCCATTTGCCAATCACACAGGGAGGACATGTTGGCGTCCAACAGGACAGACGGGCGGCACTGGAGACTCTACGCCAATCGATATCAATAGAGTCCCAGGGCCACAGGGAAGCCCTGAGCGTAGAACTCCATCACCTCAGGGACACTCTTGTTGACCTTGAGGCTTCCACTAACTTGAGGACAGAACAGCAGCTGGAGCGGTTCACATGTTCGCTCTCAGCTGAGATGCAGGCAACTCGGGAGGAGATTCGTGCATCACGTCAGGTGCTGCATGGGGATCTCCGCACTATAATCCTCCAAAATGAGACCTTCCACACCCGCATGCTTGCTGCCATGGAGGACCATACCAGGGCTTTGCGTGGGCTGCCTCCCATAGCACCACCACCTCCTGTGGCAGCACCACCTCCTGTGGCAGCAGCAGAGGGTGATGATAGTGACAGCAGCAGTTCTCTCACATTGGCATAGCCGTGCAGGCCATGAGCCCATGGAGGTGTTTTTTTTTCCCAACATCCACACAGGTGGGTGTTGGTGCGCACCCTGTCCTCGGACCTCCTGGGTGGCCTCCCCCTCCTGCCCCCCACATGGCCATTTTTGATTTTTGATTTTGATTTTTGTTTTTGTTTTTTTGCAGTGTGTTGCCTTGTGTGGCTCCCGTGGGCATCCACTGTATTCCGAGTGGGCACATGCAGGCTTGTCCTGATTTTGGGTTAGATGCTTGGGTTCGCGAGACACACACCCCTCCTGCTTCCCGTTTCCATAGGCTTGCAAAGGTTGTGCCCAAGTGACATTGACTTACACAGTGACGTAGGACTCCCATGAGCTGTGTGGGCAGTCTGTAGTTAATACTGTGTATACATTCCTAGTGGATATTGTTGTTGAATTGTACACTGCATGGTGTATTGCTATGTACTTGTGCATCCATGTCTATCGCCTAATTTGCAGGTTAATTCCTCATGTCTTCACAAGGCCGTCTACTTTGGAGATGGAGTTCAAGTTGTAAGCAGTGCACTTGGGCATTTGCGTGGCAGCAGCACTGTACAGTTGGAAGTGGCCGATGTGCTGGCATGATCAGGTTGTAAGACTACCACTACTTTAACTTAGTACTGTCATGTTTATGCCATGTTTTAGGTTGTATAGCTGCATTGTATTGTTGGTAAGTATTTGGTCATGTGTGTTGTTAGTTCTACATTACTGGGAGCATATTGTGTGTGGGCAGTTTCCATTAAGGACACTTTACTTTGACACTTGTGTCATGTTTTGGGGATTGCTTTGTTTGCTCTCACATAGCATGACATGCCATGGTGTGTTGGGTGGCGGTGCTGGGGAGGGGTTGGGTGACATGGCACTGTTGTCATGTTGTATTTTGCAAGGGGGTAATGATTATTGCAGCATATAAGTGTGTCTTTTGATGACACAGCATTGGTGCTGTTTGTGTAGGTAGGGATGCACACAATGTAACACTTCCAGGTGACGATCTAAGGCTGGTATGGTTGTGACAGTTGACAGTCCCTTATGTCATCATCATTGATTGTCAGCTGGTATGTGCCAGGGCTGTGTGCACTCCACAGGGGTGTGATTTTAGGTGAAGTAATTAGCCACTAGCTGCGTACGGGCTGCCTCACCCCATATACTGGCATATACTGAGGTGATGATTCCCTTGGCATCACATACTACCTGTACGTTGATGGAATGCCAGTGCTTGCGGTTTCTATAGATGTGCTCTGATGCCCTGGGGGGACGCAGAGCCACATGGGTGCAGTCAATGGCACCTAGCACTTTGGGGAAGTGTGCCATCCCGTAAAAATCCTGGACGACAGCCTGCCTTTCTGTAGGTGTTCTGGGCAGGTATATGTGCCTGCGGACTGATGGGCTTGCAGTCATGATGGCCAAAACCTGGTGCAGGCAGCGTGACTGCATGGCCAATGACACCCCCCCACTTTAGCAGTTGTCCGTTGAAATGATCCAGTGGCCAAGAAGTGCAGTACATTGAGGACCTTCTCCAGGGGGCTGAGTGCTTGGGAGCACAGGGTGGGTGATGTGAGGTCATCCTCCCACTCACTGACCAGGTCGAGTATTATGTGAGGTGGAAACCTGTACCTCCCATACACATGGTCATCAGGCATCCCAAAAAGGCTGGTTCTGGGTGTAAAAATTCTGGGCCTGACTATCCTCCTCCTCCTCCTGCGGTATCCCACGACCACTGCTGCTAGGAACGGTATATTCATCCTGGCGTCTGTGCTTGTTTGTTGTTTGCGCGCACTTTTATGCTGCGCGGGTTCACGTACGCCTGCTTCCTGCTGGCGTACATGTTTCCTGATTAGCGCGTCTTTTTTGGCGCACGCCTTAGCCCCGTTCGATTCCAGGAATACGTGTTTTGAGCATGCGTGTGGGTGTTCCGTGCACTTGCCTCCTGTACTTCCCCCGTGATGCCCACATTTTTAAGAGTTGTTCCCCATTCCGCGTGTCACGCCCCCTGTTCCTCCTACTTTTGTTGTGTGCGCCGCGCTATGTGCGATTTCGCTGTGCGCTTAGCGCACGCTGTTTGGAGACGTGTGCGCAAGCATGCGCCACGTAGAAATTTGGCGCACATCCTGGGATTTACACACGCACGGACTTCCATGAATCGCTGTGCGCGGGTTTCGCTGCGATTTTCGCACTGGCACTGCGATTCGCACACTTTCGCACGCTTGCGCTGAAAATTTCAGCGGACATTAATACATGAATCGGCCAGAAAGTCTCTCTCATTATCAATACCTCCTCAAAGTCTAGTTATTCAGACAGAGCTTAAATAAGGGCACTACGAACCACAAGCAGTGACTGAAGGACCTGAGCCATGGTTGCCATCAAGAAGCTTTGCTCACTGTCAACTAGTCAATTTTCAGAAGTGACCAGAAGGTGACACTGACGAAGTCTACACACCTTCCTAATAAATAGAAAACCTATAATGTGACTGAATGAAATCAAACTAAAGAACCATAAACACTCCTAATAAAATCTTGCTGACTGGTCAATACTTTTGAATACATGCCTCCCTGTTTCTCTTTCTCTCTCTCTCCCTCTCTCTCGCTCTCTCTCTCTCTTCGCTCTCTCTCTCTCTCTTTCCCTCTGTCCATGCATTTCTCTGTCCCACTGATTGGGCCTCATTGCAAGTTCGGCAGTGCGAGAAAAAAGTAGTAGTAATTTTTCCCACATAGCCAAATTATATGTTTTGACGGATTTAGCACCCGCGGAATTACTGTTTGGTAAATCTGCTGACTTTCAGAGGGAGAGTGGCAGACTCACCTCTAGCTTTCTGCTGGAGGTAAAACCTTAATTTTACCTCCAATAATTGGCAGATTTACTGCAAAGTAATTACGCCAGCGGTAAACCCGCCAAAGATTCCCATTGAGTCCTATGGACTCCAAAAATGGGAAATTACCTCCACTTGTGATCCTGCGGTTCTTTAATACCGGAATACCGCCAACCTCTTAATGAAGTCCTATGTATATGTCTTTTTCATTGCAAACCTTAGCAGAATGATCAAAGAAAAACACAGATATCTTAGAGGAGAGGAGGAAGAGGTGCTGAGGCTTTTATTTGGAATAGCAGAATGAGAATAGCAGCGATGGAGGCATCCCGGACATTCCTGCTCGATAAACCTCTTAGTCATGAACAGGTTGGCTCTAATTCCTCCCTTTTCCCATGTTCCTCTCTGGGAAGACCAACTGGACCTGATGAACTTCAGCGTTCAATGTCACCTCTGCACTCACTTTGGAACTCACGCACAGTGCTGCATGCATTGTGCAACCGCCTCCCGACGTATAATGTTCCCTATATATGATGGATAATGAGCATCTCTCCCCACTTGACTTTTGCCCCTACTCCTGTAGCCCCTAATTAGCTTGGGCCGTTCCAAGCCGGCAAATGGTCATGACCCTCCGTCCCCTTGTTCCACCTTCCATACCCCCCTTTGCTCCCTTGCATTTTATGCTTTCAGAGTTAGCACCCCATACATCGCATAAACTATATACCTGAATAGGTAACCCGCTCTGGTGCAAAGGATGAAAGCAATTTGGTGATGAGCCTGGCAAGGAGAGTGAAATCTGCATCAAACAAAACCCCAAATGCCCTCAGCCAGGCCCTTCTGCTTTTCTGTGAAAGACAGAAAATGTATTTGAAGTGATGTTTGCAAACATAAGAATCACAATGTTGCTCTGTTGAGACCTGACTAAATTATTCTTCCATACTCTCCTTCTCTCTCTCTCTCTCTCTCTCTCTCTCTCTCTCTCTCTCTCTATATATATATTCAGTGCAAATAATGCAAGGGGGTTTGTTGAAGGGCCTAAACGCTGTGCCTAAAAGGCACCTGCTCTCAAGCAACAACTGCCACCACCCTCCTCATCGAACATCACTGGCTTCCTCTTCAAGCCTGTAGCATCTTCAAATCCAGCTGCATCATCTACAAGGCTGTCACCCTGAAGTCTCCAAGCTATCTTACTGAGAAACTCAGCATCTCCAAAGGTCTATGACCCACCAGAAGTAAGGACAAGTGCAGACTTGAACTCCGCCGGTGCAGGAAGGGAAGCACTAGAAGACAGACCTTCTCTGTCTATGCTCCAAGACTCTGGAGCCAGCCACCTGTCAACATCAGACTTGCCCCCTCCCTTCTAGAGTTCATGAAGGAGCTCAGAACCCTCCCCTGCAAGAAATGGCTCTTCCCTAACACATAGGTCCACACACCCTCCACTCCCCACCCTAACTGTGGCTGAGTGATCTGCTTCCTCCCTTGGTTGCTTGCAAATCCCATGTTGCAAATGTGCCCGCCCTCCCGCACCCTCGTGTTTGCTACCCACTTCTTTTTTCTCTGCTTCCTTCACTGTGTTCTTCCCCCTATGACTGTAAAGCGCTCCGTTGCTTCCCGAAAGCATTGTTCCCACTCAATAAATGCCATGATAATAATTATAACAATAATAGCCCTCCTACTCGATTAAAGATTCCCAGTAATGACTGCAGAGAGATCCAGAAGAAGCGCCTTTATATATCAAGGCAACTGTGGCTGCCCAAACTTGATTACTGAAACATCTTGAAACATTGGGAAGTATGACGAGGTGCAATTACAGTTAAAATGCAAGTAACTCAGTCATGGGTCGAACTAATTCACCCAGGCTTGCCAGGGAGTGGATTTATGCTGCTGTTGTGAAAATCAAACTTTGGCTGCCTTGCTTCTGGAAAAAGTGTTTCTTTTCTCTGTGTCTCAATGTGCTTTTCTGATAGAATGTAGCACAGTAGCACGCTCCTTCTCTTCACTTCCTTGACTGATCAGGCTGTGCTATCTCACATGCTCTGCACCGATTTACACACATCCCTTAAAAAGTCTCAGAGCAGACGGGACGATGCTCTCTGCTCATCTCAGGGCACTGAGCGCTTTCTCTGTGGTGCAGCTCCTGCTTGTGAGTGAAGGGCTGCTTAATCGCTAGGTTAGCAGAGCCGACGAAAGCCCAGCGAGATTGCCAGACTTGCCTGAGATCACAGAGCGTGTCAGCGTGGATAAACCGGCATATCTCACGCGAGATTGCCAGCCTCGTCTGAGCTCACAGAGACTATCAGCGTGGATAAACCGTCATATCTCACGCGAGATTGCCAGCCTCGCCTGAGCTCACAGAGCCTGTCAGTGTGTCTAAACCGGCATATCTCGCGTGAGATTGCCAGCCTCGCCTGAGATCACAGAGCGTGTCAGCATGGCTAAACCGTCATATCTCACGCGAGATTGCCAGCCTCGCCTGAGCTCACAGAGCGTGTCAGTGTGTCTAAACCGGCATATCTCGCGTGAGATTGCCAGCCTCGTCTGAGCTCACAGAGACTATCAGTGTGGATAAACCGGCATATCTCGCGTGAGATTGCCAGCCTCGCCTGAGCTCACAGAGCGTGTCAGCATGGCTAAACCGTCATATCTCACGCGAGATTGCCAGCCTCGCCTGAGCTCACAGAGCCTGTCAGTGTGTCTAAACCGGCATATCTCGCGTGAGATTGCCAGCCTCGCCTGAGATCACAGAGCGTGTCAGCATGGCTAAACCGTCATATCTCACGCGAGATTGCCAGCCTCGCCTGAGCTCACAGAGACTATCAGCGTGTCTAAACCGGCATATCTCACGCGAGATTGCCAGCCTCGTCTGAGCTCACAGAGACTATCAGCGTGTCTAAACCGTCATATCTCACGCGAGATTGCCAGCCTCGTCTGAGCTCACAGAGACTATCAGCGTAGATAAACCGTCATATCTCACGCGAGATTGCCAGCCTCGCCTGAGCTCACAGAGCCTGTCAGTGTGTCTAAACCGGCATATCTCGCGTGAGATTGCCAGCCTCGCCTGAGATCACAGAGCGTGTCAGCATGGCTAAACCGTCATATCTCACGCGAGATTGCCAGCCTCGCCTGAGCTCACAGAGCGTGTCAGTGTGTCTAAACCGGCATATCTCGCGTGAGATTGCCAGCCTCGTCTGAGCTCACAGAGACTATCAGTGTGGATAAACCGGCATATCTCGCGTGAGATTGCCAGCCTCGCCTGAGCTCACAGAGCGTGTCAGCATGGCTAAACCGTCATATCTCACGCGAGATTGCCAGCCTCGCCTGAGCTCACAGAGCCTGTCAGTGTGTCTAAACCGGCATATCTCGCGTGAGATTGCCAGCCTCGCCTGAGATCACAGAGCGTGTCAGCATGGCTAAACCGTCATATCTCACGCGAGATTGCCAGCCTCGCCTGAGCTCACAGAGACTATCAGCGTGTCTAAACCGGCATATCTCGCGTGAGATTGCCAGCCTCGCCTGAGCTCACAGAGCCTGTCAGTGTGTCTAAACCGGCATATCTCGCGTGAGATTGCCAGCCTCGCCTGAGATCACAGAGCGTGTCAGCATGGCTAAACCGTCATATCTCACGCGAGATTGCCAGCCTCGCCTGAGCTCACAGAGACTATCAGCGTGTCTAAACCGGCATATCTCGCGTGAGGTTGCCAGCCTCGCCTGAGCTCACAGAGCCTGTCAGTGTGTCTAAACCGGCATATCTCGCGTGAGATTGCCAGCCTCGCCTGAGATCACAGAGCGTGTCAGCATGGTTAAACCGTCATATCTCTCGCAAGATTGCCAGCCTTGCCTGAGCTCACAGAGCCTGTCAACGTGGCTAAAATGGCATATCTCATGCGAGATTGCCAGCCTCGCCTGAGCTCACAGAGCCTGTCAGTGTGTCTAAACCGGCATATCTCGCGTGAGATTGCCAGCCTCGCCTGAGATCACAGAGCGTGTCAGCATGGCTAAACCGTCATATCTCACGCGAGATTGCCAGCCTCGCCTGAGCTCACAGAGACTATCAGTGTGTCTAAACTGGCATATCTCGCGTGAGATTGCCAGCCTCGCCTGAGATCACAGAGCGTGTCAGCGTGGATAAACCGGCATATCTCGTGCGAGATTGCCAGCCTCGTCTGAGCTCACAGAGACTATCAGCGTGGATAAACCGGCATATCTCGCGTGAGATTGCCAGCCTCGCCTGAGCTCACAGAGCGTGTCAGTGTGTCTAAACCGGCATATCTCGCGTGAGATTGCCAGCCTCGCCTGAGATCACAGAGCGTGTCAGCATGGCTAAACCGTCATATCTCACGCGAGATTGCCAGCCTCGCCTGAGCTCACAGAGACTATCAGCGTGTCTAAACCGTCATATCTCACGCGAGATTGCCAGCCTCGTCTGAGCTCACAGAGACTATCAGCGTGGATAAACCGGCATATCTCGCGTGAGATTGCCAGCCTCGCCTGAGCTCACAGAGCGTGTCAGCATGGCTAAACCGTCATATCTCACGCGAGATTGCCAGCCTCGCCTGAGCTCACAGAGCCTGTCAGTGTGTCTAAACCGGCATATCTCGCGTGAGATTGCCAGCCTCGCCTGAGATCACAGAGCGTGTCAGCATGGCTAAACCGTCATATCTCACGCGAGATTGCCAGCCTCGCCTGAGCTCACAGAGCGTGTCAGTGTGTCTAAACCGGCATATCTCGCGTGAGATTGCCAGCCTCGTCTGAGCTCACAGAGACTATCAGTGTGGATAAACCGGCATATCTCGCGTGAGATTGCCAGCCTCGCCTGAGCTCACAGAGCGTGTCAGCATGGCTAAACCGTCATATCTCACGCGAGATTGCCAGCCTCGCCTGAGCTCACAGAGCCTGTCAGTGTGTCTAAACCGGCATATCTCGCGTGAGATTGCCAGCCTCGCCTGAGATCACAGAGCGTGTCAGCATGGCTAAACCGTCATATCTCACGCGAGATTGCCAGCCTCGCCTGAGCTCACAGAGACTATCAGCGTGTCTAAACCGGCATATCTCGCGTGAGATTGCCAGCCTCGCCTGAGCTCACAGAGCCTGTCAGTGTGTCTAAACCGGCATATCTCGCGTGAGATTGCCAGCCTCGCCTGAGATCACAGAGCGTGTCAGCATGGCTAAACCGTCATATCTCACGCGAGATTGCCAGCCTCGCCTGAGCTCACAGAGACTATCAGCGTGTCTAAACCGGCATATCTCGCGTGAGATTGCCAGCCTCGCCTGAGCTCACAGAGCCTGTCAGTGTGTCTAAACCGGCATATCTCGCGTGAGATTGCCAGCCTCGCCTGAGATCACAGAGCGTGTCAGCATGGTTAAACCGTCATATCTCTCGCAAGATTGCCAGCCTTGCCTGAGCTCACAGAGCCTGTCAACGTGGCTAAAATGGCATATCTCATGCGAGATTGCCAGCCTCGCCTGAGCTCACAGAGCCTGTCAGTGTGTCTAAACCGGCATATCTCGCGTGAGATTGCCAGCCTCGCCTGAGATCACAGAGCGTGTCAGCGTGGATAAACCAGCATATCTCGTGCGAGATTGCCAGCCTCGTCTGAGCTCACAGAGACTATCAGCGTGGATAAACCGGCATATCTCGCGTGAGATTGCCAGCCTCGCCTGAGCTCACAGAGCGTGTCAGTGTGTCTAAACCGGCATATCTCGCGTGAGATTGCCAGCCTCGCCTGAGATCACAGAGCGTGTCAGCATGGCTAAACCGTCATATCTCACGCGAGATTGCCAGCCTCGCCTGAGCTCACAGAGACTATCAGCGTGTCTAAACCGGCATATCTCGCGTGAGATTGCCAGCCTCGCCTGAGCTCACAGAGACTATCAGCGTGTCTAAACCGGCATATCTCGTGCGAGATTGCCAGCCTCGCCTGAGCTCACAGAGACTATCAGCGTGTCTAAACCGGCATATCTCGCGTGAGATTGCCAGCCTCGCCTGAGCTCACAGAGCGTGTCAGCATGGCTAAACCGTCATATCTCACGCAAGATTGCCAGCCTCGCCTGAGCTCACAGAGACTATCAGCGTGTCTAAACCGGCATATCTCGCGTGAGATTGCCAGCCTCGCCTGAGATCACAGAGCGTGTCAGCGTGGATAAACCGGCATATCTCGTGCGAGATTGCCAGCCTCGTCTGAGCTCACAGAGACTATCAGCGTGGATAAACCGGCATATCTCGCGTGAGATTGCCAGCCTCGCCTGAGCTCACAGAGCGTGTCAGTGTGTCTAAACCAGCATATCTCGCGTGAGATTGCCAGCCTCGCCTGAGCTCACAGAGCGTGTCAGCATGGCTAAACCGTCATATCTCACGCGAGATTGCCAGCCTCGCCTGAGCTCACAGAGACTATCAGCGTGTCTAAACCGGCATATCTCGCGTGAGATTGCCAGCCTCGTCTGAGCTCACAGAGACTATCAGCGTGGATAAACCGGCATATCTCGCGTGAGATTGCCAGCCTCGCCTGAGCTCACAGAGCGTGTCAGCATGGCTAAACCGTCATATCTCACGCGAGATTGCCAGCCTCGCCTGAGCTCACAGAGCCTGTCAGTGTGTCTAAACCGGCATATCTCGCGTGAGATTGCCAGCCTCGCCTGAGATCACAGAGCGTGTCAGCATGGCTAAACCATCATATCTCACGCGAGATTGCCAGCCTCGCCTGAGCTCACAGAGACTATCAGCGTGTCTAAACCGGCATATCTCGCGTGAGATTGCCAGCCTCGCCTGAGCTCACAGAGCCTGTCAGTGTGTCTAAACCGGCATATCTCGCGTGAGATTGCCAGCCTCGCCTGAGATCACAGAGCGTGTCAGCATGGCTAAACCGTCATATCTCACGCAAGATTGCCAGCCTTGCCTGAGCTCACAGAGCCTGTCAACGTGGCTAAAATGGCATATCTCATGCGAGATTGCCAGCCTCGCCTGAGCTCACAGAGCCTGTCAGTGTGTCTAAACCGGCATATCTCGCGTGAGATTGCCAGCCTCGCCTGAGATCACAGAGCGTGTCAGCATGGCTAAACCGTCATATCTCACGCGAGATTGCCAGCCTCGCCTGAGCTCACAGAGACTATCAGCGTGTCTAAACCGGCATATCTCGCGTGAGATTGCCAGCCTCGCCTGAGATCACAGAGCGTGTCAGCGTGGATAAACCGGCATATCTCGTGCGAGATTGCCAGCCTCGTCTGAGCTCACAGAGACTATCAGCGTGGATAAACCGGCATATCTCGCATGAGATTGCCAGCCTCGCCTGAGCTCACAGAGCGTGTCAGTGTGTCTAAACCGGCATATCTCGCGTGAGATTGCCAGCCTCGCCTGAGATCACAGAGCGTGTCAGCATGGCTAAACCGTCATATCTCACGCGAGATTGCCAGCCTCGCCTGAGCTCACAGAGACTATCAGCGTGTCTAAACCGGCATATCTCGCGTGAGATTGCCAGCCTCGCCTGAGCTCACAGAGACTATCAGCGTGCCTAAACCGGCATATCTCGTGCGAGATTGCCAGCCTCGCCTGAGCTCACAGAGACTATCAGCGTGTCTAAACCGGCATATCTCGCGTGAGATTGCCAGCCTCGCCTGAGCTCACAGAGCGTGTCAGCATGGCTAAACCGTCATATCTCACGCGAGATTGCCAGCCTCGCCTGAGCTCACAGAGACTATCAGCGTGTCTAAACCGGCATATCTCGCGTGAGATTGCCAGCCTCACCTGAGATCACAGAGCGTGTCAGCGTGGATAAACCGGCATATCTCGTGCGAGATTGCCAGCCTCGCCTGAGCTCACAGAGACTATCAGCGTGGATAAACCGGCATATCTCGCGTGAGATTGCCAGCCTCGCCTGAGCTCACAGAGCGTGTCAGTGTGTCTAAACCGGCATATCTCGCGTGAGATTGCCAGCCTCGCCTGAGCTCACAGAGCGTGTCAGCATGGCTAAACCGTCATATCTCACGCGAGATTGCCAGCCTCGCCTGAGCTCACAGAGACTATCAGCGTGTCTAAACCGGCATATCTCGCGTGAGATTGCCAGCCTCGCCTGAGCTCACAGAGACTATCAGCGTGTCTAAACCGGCATATCTCGCGTGAGATTGCCAGCCTCGCCTGAGCTCACAGAGCGTGTCAGCATGGCTAAACCGTCATATCTCACGCGAGATTGCCAGCCTCGCCTGAGCTCACAGAGACTATCAGCGTGTCTAAACCGGCATATCTCGCGTGAGATTGCCAGCCTCGCCTGAGCTCACAGAGACTATCAGCGTGTCTAAACCGGCATATCTCGCGTGAGATTGCCAGCCTCGCCTGAGCTCACAGAGCGTGTCAGCATGGCTAAACCGTCATATCTCACGCGAGATTGCCAGCCTCGCCTGAGCTCACAGAGACTATCAGCGTGTCTAAACCGGCATATCTCGCGTGAGATTGCCAGCCTCGCCTGAACTCACAGAGACTATCAGCGTGTCTAAACCGGCATATCTCGCGTGAGATTGCCAGCCTCGCCTGAGATCACAGAGCGTGTCAGCATGGCTAAACCGTCATATCTCACGCAAGATTGCCAGCCTTGCCTGAGCTCACAGAGCCTGTCAACGTGGCTAAAATGGCATATCTCATGCGAGATTGCCAGCCTCGCCTGAGCTCACAGAGCCTGTCAGTGTGTCTAAACCGGCATATCTCGCGTGAGATTGCCAGCCTCGCCTGAGATCACAGAGCGTGTCAGCATGGCTAAACCGTCATATCTCACGCAAGATTGCCAGCCTTGCCTGAGCTCACAGAGCCTGTCAACGTGGCTAAAATGGCATATCTCATGCGAGATTGCCAGCCTCGCCTGAGCTCACAGAGCCTGTCAGTGTGGCTAAACTGGCATATCTCGCGTGAGATTGCCAGCCTTGCCTGAGCTCACAGAGCATGCCAGCATGGCTAAACCGGCATGTCTCGCACGAGATTGACAGCCTCGCCTGAGCTCATAGAGCCTGTCAACATGGCTAAATGGCATATCTTGCGCGAGATTGCCAGCCTCGCCTGAGCTCACAGAGACTGTCAATGGGGCTAAAATGGCATATCTCACGCAAGATTGCCAGCCTCGCCTAAACTCACATCGCGTGTCAGCATGGCTAAACTGGCATATCTTGCGTGAGATTGCCAGTCTCGCCTGAGCTCATAGAGCGTGTCAGCATGGCTAAACCAGCATATATCGTGTGCCCCGTCACTCAACCCTCCACTCAGCCCATACTTTCGCCCAGTGTAGGGGGGTGTAAGGTGTGGCCTCACTTGCTTGTTTCTCGTTAGAATAATATCTGGAACCCTCCCATTAGCAAACACTAGTGCCTGGTAATATTTATGGGGCTACTCAAGACTATAAAGGGAGGCGCGTTTTATGGATCCATAGTGTAATGGAACACCCACCACCTAGGCTGGCCCCAGTTCTCTGAGTAACCTCCTCTAAGTGTCACACTGACATTCCCGATTTCTCGTCAAGCATGGAAGTTCTTTTACACATAGACCTTTTCGTCACAACTCCTCAGTAACAACACACACATTATAAGAATGTTCTTTTAGAATATGCAACTTGCACCAGTATATAACCTTGAGAATCCCATTAGACCGGCTCAAATGACTCTCCTCATGACTGGCCTGTAAATATTCCCAAGTCATCCATATGAATATCTAGGGACCCGCAAATATTTGTGGGTCAGTTGCGGGGGAGTGCAAGATTTGCGAGGCCCCCACAGCCCCCCCCACCACTTCAGGACATCTTTGAGGTGCTCTTCTTTTCCACGCCCACTTACTTAATTCTCCTCCATGGGATATGATAGGTGCTGCGGTATGCCCCAAAATACGAGAAAAAAACGATATTGGCTTCGTGGGTTGTGAGGGTGTCCCCCGCTTCCAAAACATTGGAAGGGGGGGGGGCAATAAAGGAAAAAATAATGACAAAATAGAAAAAAGCACCCTGCGGCTCCAGCTCTGACCCACGTTAGTTGGGGGGGGGGGGGAGAACTGACGCTGCAGGGTTACAGGAGAGTCAGCAGCACTTTGTGTGTACTGTCGAAAAAGGTAAGTTGGGGGGGTAGGGGTAGGGTGATGTGGGATGGTGTAAAGTGATCAATGTGATCACTGCGCACCAGGATTTTGCAATTCGATATTTTCGGGTTCGCAATTTCCCGATGCGCAGTGATCACGTAGATCCATGCAATTTCCAGGGAAGGTGAAGCTTAGTTTTACATTCCTGGCATGGGCGGGCCTGCCAAAACAAAACATGCGGGTTCCTGAGGCCATCTGCATCCTTTTTACTATTATCAGTGCAAGCTGTTGTTTTTTATTTTTACATTCAGTAGGGGGCAGGGGCGGCCGGGCCTGTACTGAAAATAGAAACCTTTTCTTGATCTATTTTGAGTGCAGTGGGCCTCTTGTGCTGGGAATAGAACGCGTCTTCCCCTCTCTTGCTGGCTCACTAGTGCAGAGAACTGATAAAATGCCTTTCACACAGAAAGGGTAAGTGCACATGCCACAACGCAGAGCTGACTCAGGCCAGGTCATACAAGGTTCAAGCAGCAGTTACATGGAACAGGAAAGTGGAGACACTGTGGGGATGCACATACCATACAGCAAGTCGGGGCAAGTTAACGTGTCCGAACCCCAGATTCAGGTTAAGTTTATGGCAATTCATGCTGGTTACATAGACCTTTTTCTGCCAGTCTATGTTCACAGCAACAAGGTGTGAATGGAACAGCTGACAGGGTCTGAGCCTTCCCTGCGCTCAAAGAAAGCAAAGTGTCAACATGACTACTGGTTCACACCTGCTGTTGCTCTAACATAGAAACCAACATTAACTGGTTGCAGCTGCCAAAAAATGGAAAACTTTAAACATTCCCAAAATATAATGCACATGGGATGGCCTCTTGCATGCATTATTGACTGGAGCATGTATGACGCTCCCTGCACCCACAGACCAATGACTATAGATATGCTACGTGTGACAACATGGTACTCCTTAAACGAACATCAGAGTCTCCATCATGAATGCATGACATGCGACTGTTTGTGCCTCAGCTCAGCCCTACTGGCCTTTCTAAGGTAATTGCTTAGCTCTCCTTATTATTAAATATATAACTTGAGCAGTCCTTATAGAAGCAAACACAGCTATTTGAGACTTCATGCATAGCTAAATAAGCCATGGCTGAGTATTTCCAAGTTTTCAGAGGTCTATGGGCCTCATTACACGGTAGGCGGTAAGGGTTTACCGGTACCGGTATTTTACCGGTACCGGTAAATCCTTACCGCCTTACTACGAGGCACTTTGTGGGTTGGGGAATTCAACGCCTGCTTTTTGCAGGCGTTAAAAACCAACCCACAAAGGGACCAGGGGAGCTAATTACGGTACCGCAATTTGCGGTACCGTAATTAGCGCCTTCCCCATTCCCATAGAGCCCTATGGGGCAAAAATGGGAATGGGGAAGGGCAATGGTGGAAGGGGGAATTACTGCCCCGCCAACCTTGGAATGGGGCAGTAATTCACCTTTCCACCAAGGCAGTGCCGGTATTTTACCGGCATGAACCATGGCGCTAATAGCGCCATGGTTCACCGCCTACCGTGTAATGAGGCCCTATATCTGTTATGGATTCCTCATCTGTGCTATTGGAATCCTCAGCGGGTGCGTCAACCAATCAGGTTACTCAAAACCCGGGATGAATCTAACGATCCCAGCCCGGGTTCTGAGCAAGCCGAGATTTGGAGACACACGCCAGCCATCTTCCCTCTGCCTCCCCACTCTTGCCCAACTCTACCCCTCTCCATTCCCTGCCTTCCCCACTTACCTGTAGCAGGGCTGCGGTGTGCTGTGGGCCTCACCTGACTCCACCGAAGGATGACATGATAATGGAAGAGGGGCTCTTCATCGGAGCTCCAACTTCTAGTTCCATGGTGGCCATCTTAGATGAGGAATGGATGCCTTTTATGAATGAATTGGTTGCGCGCTCGTCGTAAACCGTTGATTCATACAAATGTATTGCTGTTGACAGCCCGAGGGTGCGCCTCACGGTGCTAATAGCAATACGCACCAGTTTGCACAGTTTAAGAAATGGATTATTATGTAAGCATTTAAGAGTAATTCATCATTTGATGTAGGTTGGGGAAAGGTTATTATCCCAAGTGTTAATGACCCCTCCCAGGCATTTAGCATATGGAATTGTGCAATTTAAAAGGAACACATTTTCATTGTGGGGAAGTTGAGTTAGCACACCAATCGGAAAGTGTAATGCTGAATTAAAGAACATGTAATTTGCATCTATAAAGCTTTTATTTTATGTTTCATGATGGTTTGTTTATTTGGGGAATTGAACTGTGCGTGCTCCCCTTTGCTTTCACCCAGCTGCAGCTGCTACTTATATATCGTATGCATCAGAATGCTTGCCATTTCTTTAAATGCTTTGAATTTTAACTTTATAGATTTTCTTTCTTTGCAAAACATGTTTGATCACTTAACACATTGCCTTGCTGGTTTGTTCAAAACTCGGACTCGATTGTACCTGTTTAAAGCTCTCTTTTTAAACCTGTGTTTAGGTGCATTTACAAAATATCATTGCTTGCCAATGACTCTTCCTCTTTATTAAAATGTTCAAATATATTTGCCCACCTAATGTAGTGTCCAAATGTATTCTTCTGTTTCTTTTGGTTTTTCAGACACAGAGCCTTGAAAAAGCCCCAGTTTGCACTGAAACATGTGCTACACCATATTCTTTAATTTTAACATATCAGAGGTGGTCATATCGAATCCGGCAATTCAAATAGTCAGATGTAAGACATTAAATCCGGCCACCTTTGCAGCCAGGGCACTGGCAAATGACGAGTAGGCCATGATTGCTCCAACTATGATGAGTTTTATGACGAGATTCCAAGGGTGAAAGAAAAAGCTCTAGTAGCTGGGGAGATTCTCTTTATTGATGGTTCTTCGAAAATTGATGAAACTGATGGGCAAAGATATACAGGTGCCATTGTGGTAAGGCACATGGCTAATGGGGAATTTGAAGTATTGATAAGTGCACGACTACCGTCTCATTTTTCAGCACAGGCTGCAGAATTAGTGGTAGCTGATTGTCGCGCTTGAGGAAAACGCATACCAGGAGGTAACCTTGTACAGTGACCCCACCTATGTGATGTCAACAGTGAATGCAGGCCTAGCACTTTGGAAAAGGAGGGGCTACCTCAGAGCGGACGGCACTCCATTGCAACATGCCGCCTTATTGGACAGACTTATTAACGCACTACAGCTCCCACTAACCAACCCGATTGTTAAGTGTGCAGCGCACACTAAGGGAACAGACTTTATTTTGTGCGGAAACCAATCCGCAGATGAAGAAGCAAAACAAGTTGCATATTCAGAGGATATTATGAGCTTTGATACGCCTGATGTGAATGAAAGAATGGTGGTGATGATGAGTATAAATGAATGTTTTAATATGTTGTCGAAGATGCAACTAATGGAAGTTCAAGGTGAATCAGCACAAGATGAGAAGGATCTGTGCACACGGAGGGGGTGTTCTTTATCCCCCTCCGAGGCAATGTGGTGTCAGGAGAGCATTGGTAAAGCGGTGATGCCTGTAGCCTTATTAAGGGGGGTGTTGAAACAGCTACACTACCCTGCGCATGTCACTAGGGAAAGCCTCACAGCAACTATTGCAGAGGAATATAACCTACCAAATTTGTTAGAACACATTGCATTTTATGTAGTAAATTGCCTCGTATGCCAAATGTTTACTACTGGGCACACGCTGCGAACAGTCAGATGTGTTATCCCTCGACCGAATGGTCCTTTTCAGCATTTAGCATTTACATATTGACTATATTGACATGCTGCAGGTGGTTCAAAGCTGGCCCATGCACACATCCAGATGCCACTTGCGCTGCCAAGTTCCTAGTTTGAGAAGTATTTCCTAGATGGGGAATATGTGAGGTATTAAGATCAGATAATGGCCCCCATTTTGTGAATGACGTGTTCGAACAGATCAGCTTATTGCTCAGTAGAAAGCATATGTTTTCTTCAACTTATCACCTGCAAGCCAACAGAATATGTGAGGGACTCAACAGCCTGCTTAAAGAAAGGATAGCTAAGCTTAAGTTATTGTTGAAAAAAGGATGGCTGCATTGCCTGCCTCTTGCATTATATGCGTTGAGGAATCAGCCAGGCTCTGACCATTATCTTACGCCCCATGAACTAGTAACAGGGAGGCGAATGAGAATGCCTCTCACTCCTCCATCGAGGGCTAGAAATGATGCCCAGACAACAGCAGAATTGGTAGTAGATGAGCTATGTTCCTACATAACATGTATGACTACAAGTATCTCTGTCATTTCAGAATAAGTCAAGCGAATGGGGTGTCGGTCTCAGAACACAAATGAAGAACATAGAGCAACCGGATCCAAAGAACCTTTACTGCCAAGACTCTTTCCCGGAGATCAGGTACTGATCCGTAATTTTGTCTGCCAATGGTATCAATCCAGGTTTAATAGCCTTTTCATTGTGGATGATGTCACTCCATCAGCAGTGAAGGTGCAAGGAATATGTGCTTGGATATTCCTAGGAGATGTGAAGATCTACAGCGGCGAGACCACCACACCCCCACCCCATCCGTAAGCAAGTCAAGGAGTACATGCGGACTAGATCAATGATGAGGAAGAAGGACACAGAGACTGTCCAGTAGACAGATAAAGAGTTCATTGGACTGTGGTTCATTCGAGACACTCTTTGTAGCTACTGTTATGAAGTTGTCTCACTGTATGTAAATAGGAATGGCCATGCTTGCTATACATAGAGAGAAGGGTGTTCATTGTGTATGATGTAGTATAGTTGTATGTGGAAAGTCACAGTGTAATATAGTCTGAGCAGGGTGTCAAAGCCTGCCTGTGGCCAGAGAATGTTTACTCGTAATGTTGCTCCTATTACTGTTTGCACTAGCCAGCCAGGTGTAAGGTTGAGCTGGGGGTCTGTTCTTCATGACCTGTAATAAAGGTTATTTTATCTCACTGGAAACTGCATGGGACTATTCTTCATTGGCTATGAGGATCTTCTGACACACCCCTGGCACTGCTGACTAATGGATTAGCAACCTATTTGCTCTGCAGTTACAACCTTGAAGCCGCTCCACCATCCGGCGTTTGCAGCGACCGACGTGGGTGCTACAAGGAGTGACTTGCCTTGACATATTCACCTCTAGACTGGAAAAAGTGTCAAGCCACTCCACCTTATATTCCCTAATCAAGGCATTCGTAGCGGCCAACATTGGGCAAGTATAGCAACAGTGTCAGTGTGCGCATGAACAAATTGAAAGGCTCACGTACGTTTGCATTTACTTTGTGAAACGATATTGGACTGCAAAATCGAAATATTAAGTATACACTAAACGCATCAGCAAGCAAAACTAATACTGCAGAAAACAAGGAAAAAGAACTGAATGATTACGTCATTTATATATACAAAATAAAATAAACCGGTGCAAAGTAGACCGCAGCTACCTTTAAGGAGAAATACACCAAAAGTAAGAAATATCAGCAAGCAAAACATATTGCAAAGCGCAAAGTGAAAGAACTAAATAGAAGTTTTACCTACGTATATAGAGCAACTAAACAAGTGCAAAGGAGAACATGGCCATGACAGATGTTTTCCGGGACCTTTGCTGTTCATGTCATACCTAGGAAACCCAAAGGTGAAGTGGCCTCAATGGAAAAAAAGGTTTAAACACTACATTAGGGTGGCATGTGGTAATTCATACTCAATGCAAAGAAAGGTACCACTGCTCATGCATTTTTTAGGTTATGAGGGTCAGAGGATATATGACACTCTTCCGGATTTAACAGGAGCGGGAGACGGAGATAACCTGACAGGTTTGGATATTGCCTCAAAGAAGTTGGATATACATTTTGAACCGAAAACAAGTACTATTCTTGAAAGATACAATTTTGGGTGAGGGTTCAAGAACCCAGTGAAAGAATAGAGGAATTTGTAACAGCGTTGTGACATCTGGCTTTGTCATGTAAATTCAGAGACTCATTTGATGAACGGATAAGGGATCAATTTATGATCAACTGCCGAAGTAACAAAATCCGTGAAGAACTATGGTTGTGAGATGAACCTTTATAGGATCAGGTACTCAACATAGCAAAAAAAGTAGAATACTCATTGGTATGTGTTGCAAAGTTGTCAGAAAAGGATGGCAATGAAGGGAACATTAAGTACTCAATGCAGTAGAGTCAAAACACAAGAAAAAGGTCAAGGAAACATTGCATAAAAAGTAGAAGGAGAAGCCTGAATTGAAAAAGGAAGCATAGGAAGGGGAAAAAAGGGAAGAAAAGGAGCATCTATGTTTCAGATGTTCGAGTAATTCACATTTCGCGGCAGCATTAGCATGTCCTGGGAGGAAGGCAATATGAGCAAAGTGCAAAAGACGTGGGCATTTTACAAACTGTTGTAAAAATTACCAATCTTTCCAAAGAAGTGTTTTGGTAGTAAATGATGAGGGGAACAATGGGTATTCAGAGGAAGAGGAAAATCCAAATGTGGAAAAGATTATGGTTAATGTGATAAATGATGAATGATGATGAAATGGAGTGTGAGCATCCATATGCTATTGTGAAACTTAATGATTGTGATGTTAGGATGATGGCAGATTCGGGATCTAAAATTTCATTGATGTCCAAGATGGTGTTTGAAGAGGAAATGAATGGGGATGTTAGAAATCTACTCCAGTCAGACATTAATCCTAGGAGGTATAACGAGGACCGGATTGAACTTTTAGGATACTTCATTGCAGATTTTGAATTTAAGGCAAGGTATGCCAAAGGAAACGCTTACATCACTAAAAAGGGAAAAACGTTGTTTGGTTGGAGGGACCAGAAAAGACTAATGGTAAGATTGGATCCCAATCAAAATGAACAGGTGATAAAGATAAATACTTCTCAGTGTGTGGAAGATAAATATGAAAAAGTGTTTAGAAAAGAGATTGGTAAAGTGAGAGGTATTCAGCATGAGATTGTGCTGAAGAAGGGATATGTTCCCGTGAGAGCAAAGTTGGGATCTATTCCTTTTGCTTTGAGAGAGGTCGTAAAGAAAGAATTGGAGAAATTGACAAAAATCGGTGTGATTGAAAGAGCTGGTGGTGTGAATTGATTTCTCCACTAGTGATTGTAAAAAAGCCATCTGGAGATTTGACATTTTGTGTGGATTTGCGGGAGGTAGATAAAGCGATTATTATTCATAGATATCCATTGCCCAATATGAGCAAAAAGTTATTGATGGTTGGGCAGGGAAACATCTTTTACAAACTTTTTATGGTTTCTGCATACCATCAGGTTGAAGTTGGAGAGAAGTCCAGAAAGTTAATAGCTTTCATCACTCATGAAGGTGTATTTCAGTACAAGCGTATGTCATTTGGGCTGGTATCTGCATCCTCCATTTTTCAGAAAATTATGGATAGGTTGTTTGGCAAAATAATTGGTGTATTTTGCTTTCAAGTTGACATTCTAGTATCTGGAGAGAATGTGGAGACACATGATCAGAGGTTAAGTGAAGTGTTGAACATTTTGAGTGAGAGTGGCATAACTCTAAGGAAAAAAAATTGTGTATTTCATGGTGACAAGGTAGACTACCTGGGACATGTAATATCAGTCCACGGTATAAAGCCAAAAGACTCAATGGTCACTGCTATCAAAGAGGTTGCAGATCCCAAGAACAAAAGGGAATTACAATCTTTCCTTGGAATGTTAGAGTTTTATTTAAAAAAATGTATAAAATATTATGCAAAAAAGGTCATTGAGATGAGAAAGTTATTGAGAAAAAGTGAAGAGTTTGTGTGGAACGATGCGTGCCAGATAGAATTAAAAAAGATTAAGGAGGAAATAAATCTGGCTGAACCTTTAAAGAAATTTGACACAAGAAGAAAGTGTGTGCTCACCGTTGATGCGAGCGATGTAGGTTTAGGGGCAGTTTTGTCCCAAATTAAGACTGAGGGAGGTGACAAAATTATAGCACACGCCTCTAGAGCGTTGAGAGGTGTGGAATTGAGGTACTCAGTGCTGGAAAAGGAGGCCTTAGGTTGTTTATGGGGGATTGAGAAGTTCAAAGGTTTTGTATGGGACACATATTTTGTGATTAGAACTGACCACAGCCCATTAAAGTGGATTTTTTTAAAAAAAGGATTAGATAAGGTATCCCAGAGAGTTGCGGGATGGGTTACCAGATTACATTGTCATAGCTTTGAGGTGGCTGTCATATCAGGAAAGGAAAATGTATTTGCGGATTGTTTGTCCAGATTAGCGATGAAGGGGAATAAAGAGACTCAAGATGAGGAAATAGAAATATTTTTTGCCAAAACTGATGTGGTTTGTAAGGAGGAATGGGTGAGAGCACTAGATAATGATGAATTGTTGTCAAAAGTGAAAATGTATATTCAGAGTTATTGGCCCAGAAAAAGTGAGTTGGGTGTGAAGGAGAGGCCATTTTGGGAAGTTAGAGAGGAATTAATATTGAAGACGGCATTGTGTTTCGGTGGGGTAATGCTGTGGTGCCCGAGGAGATCTGCAACAGGATGATTGATATAAACCATAAAGGTTGCATAGGGATCAACAAAACAAAAGCAATTTTGAGGGCGGATTATCGGTGGCCCGGATTTGACAAGGAGGTGGAAACGAGATTGAAAGATTGTATGGAATGTGGTGAGAGCGGTAAAGGTTTGGTAGCGAAGAAACAGCCCATAATCTTTAAGGATATCCCGGGAAGAGTAAGGGACGAGGTGGCGTTTGATGTTTTGGGTCCTGTGGAAATGGGCTATGGGAAAGGAAGATTCATATTGGTGATGGTTGATGCATTCTCCCACTGGTGCGAGTATAAGATAGAGACATAAATGGAGGTAGTATTGTTAAGTTTTTACGTGAGGTATTTAGGAGAGAAGGATTTCCCAAGTATATTCTGCCGGATAATGCTCGTCAGTTTAAGGGAGGATGCTTTAAAGAATATGTGAGGAATTGTGGCATAATACATAAGAAGGCTGCATTGTACTACCCCGAAGGGAATGGGTTGGTGGAAAGAATGAACAGATGTGTTATGGACGGTGTTTGATTGGTGAAAGCATGTGGTGTGAGTAGTGTGTTTGGCAGTAGAATAAAGAATGGGTGCGTTGAGAATGGCACCACATTCCATTACAGTAATTTCACCATGTGAATTGATGAGAAGGAGCAAAGGATATTCTTTGGTGTGTCCCCCTTAGATGGAAAGGGGAGTGGAATCAGATTGTAAGATTGAAAAGTTGAGAAAAGATCTCAGAAATAAGAAAGAGCAGTTTGTTATGAGGGAGAACCGGAGAAGAGGGAATAAGGAACTCAGAGTGGAATGTGAAGATTATGTGAGGATCAGGAAGGTGGTGATCAAGAAGAAGGGAGATCGATTGTATTCGGATCCTGTATGTGTGGTAGCAGTGATGAGAGGGGCTGCGAGGGTGAGTGGAGGGCAAGTTTGGAATAAAAATAGAATCGCTGTGGTGAGAACATCATGTGGGTAATAAGAGAGGGAGATATGTTATGAAATTCTCTCACTGTATGTAAATAGTTATGGCTGTGCTTGCTATTCATAGAGAGCAGGGTGTTGATTGTGTAAAATGAAGTATAGTTCTATGTGGAATGTCACAGTGCAATATAGTTCTGAGCAGGGTGTCATAGCCTGCCTGTAGCCAGAGAATATTTACTCTTAATGTTGCTTCTATTACTGTTTGCACTAACCAGCCAGGTGTAAGGTTGAACTGGGGGTCTGTTCTTCATAACCTGTAATAAAGGTTATTTTATCTTACTGGAAACTGCATGGGACTATTATTCAGCTACTAAATAAGGAGTGAAAGAAAGAGCTATTTTGGACTGAGACAAATTGAAGTCTTGGAAAGAAATGCCAGATCTAGAGTACATCTTTGACAATTGGAAGAGGTAGCAGTTCCCCGATTCCTTTCTCACTGAGTTTCTCTTCGGAAGTGTCCCTGGTGGTGCGGAATGTCAATGCTCATCGGATCATTCTTACTGATTTCCTCTTTATTCTTCATGCATATCCTAATCTGGTTGGTAGAACTACTGACGTTTACGTATTTTTGCAAGATCCTAAAAATTGGTCCAGTTATGAGGAGATTGCGCGCAGCTATAATAGAGCAAATCCTCCAACTGCCTGAGGATTGTATGGAAAATAGAAATGTCTCTGTCTGATGAAGACTCTAATAGACTAGTTGGAATGGTCTTTTATTTCTTGATTAAAGAACGCCCGCATCTTGTTGGATGACAAACCAACACTCGAACATTTATGGAAGATCCCAGGAATCAATCGGCAATCAATCAATTGCTACCTGGTATAATTGAGCAAGTTCGTCTATTCTCTGAGACATCATAGTGAGCATCCTGATGGGTTTATCAAGTGAGAACATCCATAATCTGTTAGCTTTGGTCTTTTATCTTCTACTGGAAGCACATCCTCATTTGGTTTGGCGAAAAGACAATTCTTTTGTATTCATCAGGAACCCTATCAACCATCCTGCCATCAGCCAGTTGCCTGTGGAGCTCGTGGAGCAGATCCAGCTATTGCCAGAATATTTTATGAGATTGCCCAATTAAAGTTTGTTTTTTCCTTCCTTAAAAGTAAAAATAGAAAATGTGTAACATTGATATAAACAATAATGTGGCAAACAAGGAGAGGCCGCCACGACGTGCAAAAGGCTGTTGTTGTATCTATTGGATTTATTGGTACATCGTCTACACATGCATTATGTTCATTATCATTGTACTTTCTCTCACAGTACGTACTGTCTATTATGTAGATCCAAATAAGGAAGTAGTTCCTGTGTATCTTCCTATGCAGCAGGAGGGTACAGGAGTGGCAAGTGTAAGACCGCCGAGACCTTATGTGATTGTTCCTACTTCAGTGGTGCATATGATAGCACCTAGTCCTGTGACAGATACATCTGGGGTTCCTTCTGGGGGGAGGTTGGCTTTGTAAGTTTTCCATGATTCTTGGTTACCTTCATATTATGCCAAAAGAAAGACACATTTTGTGACTGACCCTACATCATTTGAACATGTAATGAAACAGAATGCACTGACAAATGTCTCTATGATTCCCCCAGTTAGAAGGAACTATGCAGACATACTTCATGAGATGATTATAGCAGCTCATCAGGCAAGAAGAAGACCTAAGAGAAGTACAAGGGAAGAAGATCATGACGTTAATGATTATCTAGACAGCACAGCACATTTGGGAAACAATATGTGGTATCAGCACATGAAAGAGGTAGGGAAAAGAACCTCAAAGGAGGAATGCTATGTATGTGCTCTCCTGCCTTATAGCCTCCGGAAGTCTGTGATATTCATAGCCATTGAAATAGATGCTCAGACAGCACATTGCACTCTGCCGAACACAAGGTCAATTCATGGGCCGAACAGCCTATTTAAAATGGATAACTGAATGGACGGATCCAGATGAAGATGACTATGTGCAAGACACAAAGACAAAAGCAAGAGCACACACTAATAATCATGTGATAAGATATGAACAACCTGGAGTGAAAGGGGCTGGAATTAGATGGGAAGTAAACAGAAGACTTGAAAGTCCAGGAAAATCAGCAGAACACATTCGAAGATGGAAGAACAGAGTCCAGATGCAGATTTGGGGATCAGTGCTTTCTCCTGATGGATGGGAAGAAAGAGTGGTTATCTGCAGAGCGTGGGTAGTGATTGGTTACTACAAACCAACCATTGACATTGTGGAAAACAGATGAAAACCGTATGGCTGAGACATACTAAACTACTGAAATGGGTCGAAGATAGCACCTGCAGATAGTGCCTTTGGAAAGTGAAAAGCTGTGCTTCAGAAATAATGGCACAAGAACACTTGGAGAGAATCAAAACGGTGGTTGAGTCTTTGACATACCAGGAATGAACATTGGAACAGCAGTGATAATGGATCACTGCTGTGCTTGTGGATCCAGAGCTTACATGAAGCTACCCATGTTCCAGCATTGTTCATTCCTAAAAGTGACCTGTACATTGGCGAGTTTTCAAAAGCAGACGCTCACCTGAGGAAGAAGAGATCTGCTGAACTCCTGAATCGGATTAAGAGAGACCTATTTCTCAGCCAAGTCGATAGAAGCCTTTGATTCCATTCCATATGAAGACACAAACTGTTTAGTAGCACTTCGTAGATATTCACGATAATCTTCATGCCCAGAATCCAGACAGATGCAAATACTAAGTGGTTACAAATAACCATATGGCAATTGTTGCAGACGATCAACACGACTATCAAGGGATTCAATGCTATCAAGGTGGAGCTCAGAGCCATATGACTGATGACTTTTCAGAATAGGTATGTCCTGGACATGATCACAGCTATGGATGGAGGTGTTTGCGCCACATTTGGAGAATCATGTTGCACGTTCATACCTGCTCATGACGACGAGAATGGCACATTGACAGAGGCCATAGAAATGCTGATGAAGTTACACGTCCAAATGATAGACGAAGTAGAAGACATCACTGATGACAGTTGGTTTGCATCACTTTTTTCTCGGGTTCCACAATGGATGGCAGAAATATTCAAGTTCCTTGGAGCCCTGATAGTGATGGTATTGCTTGGATTTTGTGTGATCAGGATAATAATCTCACAATGCAAAAAGACTGCCAAGAAAGCTGTGGGAATGAAGATCATGATTGATGTTGAATCAGGATAGAAGACTAAACAGCTGACAGACAAAAAGATCAGAGACTATGTAAAGGCCAGCACCCATGCACCTGAGGGAACAAAGTTCCTGTACCCGAAAAGTCACAAGGAGTACGTGGGGAAATGGATTTACTGCAGTCCAAGTGGACAATGCATGCTTATGTCTTGGAGTAAGGATGAGCATGTGAAATCAGCAGGATGACTGAAGGGAGTCATAAAGATATGGGTCCCAAAGAAGCATTTCTTCAGACGAGAATGTCTGGATGTGAAGACTGATGAGAGAGTGAACAATGAATCGCGGGAGTGTAGAGATGGAGCCAAGTACCCCATTCAAAGCTCCTCCCCCATGTTGCCTACATGTTGGGAGCCAGAATGTGAAACACGTGCATTGCCAGTAAGACTGCCTGTACCAAAGAAAATCTTGGAAGTAAAATTTCCATTGATAAAGCTGTACATGTATAAACGACAATATGATGGCCATTTGAATGAAATCCCGGAAGAAGTGGGAAAACTGAGCAAAAAGGAAGACTGGTGACGTCATGAAGAGCAGAATTGACACTCCCAGAAGAGATGCAGAGACGAGAGAACATAAAGATTCTATAAGCTCTAAAGAGGAGGTGTTAAGGATGAGCAACATTTCGGGGCTCGAAATGAAGATGTTCATGCTGCAGAAATAATGATGAAGTTATCAAGTAATTTTACAAGAGTACAGTCACAGCAACACAAGTAGATAAAGTATTATTTAAGGCTGGCTATGTAGTGAATAGATTTATGCGATGCGCCAACATTACATGGCCACGGTAGTGGCCGTGTAGTTATGGTTAAGTTACTATTTCCATAGGAAGAGCACTTTTTGGCTGGCTTATAACTTCGCTCGCCATGGACGAATCGTCACCAAACTTTGGAAAGGATGTATGTGGGCCACTCTGATTATTTTTGCAAAGTTTGGAGATGTTTGGTCCAGGGGGGCAAAAGTTATAAGGGGGTCCCAAACTTCTTTTTTTCCCATAGACTGAATGGGGGAAAAACTTTGCGCACGGCTACAGTTCAAACCGCTTGACGATTTTCACGAAATCTGCAGCAGGTACAGGGGCTTGGTCCAGAAAGCGTGCTTTTGTAAATTTGGTGACCTGCCGTGCAGTACTTTTCTTTAAAATTATCAAAAAGTAGGTCTGAAAAAATTAGTGATATCTATGTCTGCTTCGCGGTCACACTTCCCTGTTCGGTCCATGGACAAGATACCGATTGGCTAAGGGGCT
Source organism: Ambystoma mexicanum (assembly GCF_040938575.1). NCBI lineage: Eukaryota > Metazoa > Chordata > Amphibia > Caudata > Ambystomatidae > Ambystoma > Ambystoma mexicanum. Next base: position 1,617,654,790 of record NC_090932.1, on the reverse strand, counting down.
GGCGTCATTACCGCGGATACGCAAAGTCTCTGCCCATTGGCTGCTGGAGACGTGTTCTGCGTCAGATTGTTTGGATGCGGCCGACATCTTGGATCTGTCAAAAGCAGAGCAAGAACCAGCGTACATATGCTGTATTTATAAAACTGTTTTGCTGTGTCACAGACCGTTGGGAAAGGTTCAGGCAGTAAGAGATGGGTGATCAATGCATTTGTTCTGGGGGTCGGTCTTCATGATGTACTTTCCATGGACAGCTTGTACGCACAGAAAATGAGGGGTGTAATAACGATAGCATTTCAGTCCATGCAGTGGACAGGAAACTTATAAATGTTGAAAGCACACGTGTAGTGGTAGCCAACATTGAAATTGACAACATGCCGTGATTGCATTACTTTTCCCGATGCCCATTATTATATTCATTAGTGCGCTGCCATGGGTGTCACATGCAACAGTGGTTGTGGCCAGGGCCTAGAGTCTTGGATGCATGGCCGTCGGCCGAAGGCCAAAGGCCTTACTTCCAAGACTGTAGGCTCCGGCCACAACCACCGCAGCATGTCACACCCATGAAAACACTTGTAGTATTGCGTTTCGATTGGCAAGTTGTGGGGAGTGCAGTCGCGGGTGCATGGCCGAACGCCATGCACCCAAGAACAAAGTTATAAGTACATGCACCCAAAAACAAAGTTATAAGTAGTAGACGTTGAAGCCACTGCACACCCATCGCATGTAAGATATATGGACATACAGCTAGGAGTGAAGCCTCTGGCTAGAAGCACTGAAGGATACCACACCTATAGAAAACCCCCCACTACCACACATCACTGAGGTGGTTGTGGGGAGACGCTGTAGGGTTGGGTGCATGGCCATAGGCCATGCGCCCAATAACACACTTATACCTTCTTCATGATGTCTTTTCTATGGCTTCTTTGTACGCACAGAAAATGAGGGGTCCAATAAGGGCAGTATTTGAGTCCGTGCAGTGCACGGGGAACTTGTAACAGTTCTAAGGACACGTGTGGTGTTAGGGAACATTGAAATTGACACCATGCCGTAATTGCAATACTTGTTCCTATGGTTATTGTATTCATCAGTACGCCGCCATTGGTGGCACATGCTATGGTGGTTGAGGCCAGGGCCCAGAGTCTTGGATGCATGGCTGTCGGCCGAAGGCCTTACTTCCAAAACTCTAGGCCCTGGCCACCAATACTTCAGAATGTCACACCCATGGATACCCACTTACTAATGCGTATCGATTGCCTGGTTGTGGGGAGTGTGTGTACACTTGGGTGCAAGGCTGAAGGCCATGCCCCCAACAACAAAGCTATAACCTCTTCACTTACAAGTCCACATGGGCTTCATGTAGTGCGGTGGTTGTGGACAAGATGTGTACTTTTGGGTGCATGGTTGCAGGCTGTATGCCATACACCCAAGCATGCACCCAACAGGAAACTTGTAAGCACTGCAGTTATAAGACACTTCACAACCATATATTGAAATGTATGGCCATACACCTACAATTTTAGGCCCTGCGCACAAACAATGTAGCATTGCAGAGCTACAGAAAAAACCCTAGTATTGAACATCAGTCAGGTGGCTGTGGGGAGAGTCTGCAGTCATGAGTGCATGGGCGCAGGCCATGCACCCAACAGCACAGTTATATGTAGTGTACTTACAAGGCACAATGGGTATGATATGGTGTGGTAGTGCATCACTCTGGCAGCTGTGGGGAGGGGCTGCAATCATGGGTGCCATGCCCCCAAAAGTACATTTGTTTGTAGTGTACTTATATGCCACAATGGATGTCTTATGGTGTGGTAGTAGTGGCCAGGATGCAGAGTATTTGAAGAAAGTAATAAGCACTGTAGTTGTAAGTAACTATGCATTTTATATACTGTATACCCATACATTCATAATGCTATGGCCTCAAACTCACCTCTGTAGCCTGTGGCTACAAACTACTGCATCATATCACAGCTATTGGTACACTTTTACTATGCAACATCATTAAGATGGTTGTGGGGAGGGCGTAGAGTTTTGGGAGCATGGTCAAAGGCCATGCTCCCAAAACCAAGTTTGTTCATAGTACAATGACAAGGCACAATGGTTCTGATATGCTGTGGTGTTTCTAGCCAGGACCCAGACTCTTGATTGCTTGCCCAAAGGCCATGAACCCAAGACTGAAGTCGTAAGTAGTGCAGTTACAAGTGAATATGGGTGTGGTGTAATGCGCTTGTTGTGTGGACGCCCTAGTGTCTTGCCTGCATGGCTACATACGATGGTCCGAAAAGTAAATTTATAAGTAGCTAATTTATAAGGACCATGGTTTTGATGCACAGCAATGGTTGTGGCTAGGACCTATACTCCTTGTACCTTGGTCGTAAGGCGTACATGGTAGGTTACACACCGAAGATGCAAGGGCCAGCCGACAAGCACTGCAGCTTATTAGTACCATAGATTAGACGTGTAGATTTGCATGTGTAGAAAATGACTGCCAATATACTTACTCCTTACTTTGTTCAGAATCCACATACAATTTTTAAATGGTTATCGTACTTGGAGGAAGTATCCATTTTTCCATTTCTGTGATAAAAGAAACAGGTATGTTAGTCTTTGCATTTTTTGAAAATTTACTACATCGCTTAATATACAGTTTACCTTTTTTTTACCCTCATATTTAGTTTACAAACCAGTGTACTGTGCATTGCGCTCAGTTTCTGTGTTTGCTTTTCCAATCCTTGGGTCTGGGGAAAATAAATCCTTGTCGGATTAAAAAAAACTTCATTTACTATGGTACTAACAACTTCCTTGTTTCCTTTGAGTGTTTCCTTCATCTTTCCGATTAATATAATGTGTGTTGCCTTCCTGCTGATTTTTAGCAACAGTTAGATACCTGTAGGCGTATTCTAACTGTGCATTTGTTCCTACAGCTTTGTGATATTCATTCATTTGTGTTGTTGTTATATCCTGTTTCCTTCATCTTTTCCATTAATGTTATGGTTGTTGCGTTCCTGCCTATTTTTAACAACAGTTAGATACCTGTAGGCGTATGCTACTTGTGCATTTGTTCCCAACGATCTGTGATATTTATTTCTTTGTGTCATTCTTACATCCTCTTGGGAGATACCTGTTGGCGTATTCTGTTTGTAGTCTTTCACATCATTTTTTTTTAAATCTTGAAGTACACATTATTTTGTAAATTTTGGCTTTAAGAACATTAAACACGCATTTGTAAGATTAGCTGGCAATCTCTGCTTTAGAGTAATGGTGCTATCATTACATTCGAACCATCCACAATTCTTTTTAATGTACTCAGTGTAGTGACCTGCATTGGTTGTAGCTCCTGCATGGTAGATTATTCCTACTGTTGTAAAGGTTTTCTTTCCAAGTGACACTTGACCGTGTGTGAATCCAGTCAGTTTGGAGTTGTTTTTGGTGCCATCTGCATTATAACGTAGAAGCATAAGTATTATGTAGGCACTATGTGATTGTATCTGTAAGGTGGAGCGATTGTCTGAATTGCAAATAGTACATAATCTGCCATGGTTTGCATTTTGTACAAGTTGCTGAAATGGAATGCTCTCACAATTTGGTATGGAAACATACACAAATCGCTCATTTGGGATTTCTTCCTGTATCACTTTGCTACATAGAGAGCATGTATGTTTCCACATGTATGGAATCTGGAAGATTTCATTTACAGGTATGCTTTTGTTTTCCAATACGAATAGTATGTACATTAGAAATTCTTGTGGATCTTCTTGTGAGTTCATAGTGAATCTTACCATTCCAGCACAGTCGTCCAATTGTTGCCTTACTCCATGAACACTGTATGTGTTGTCAGGATTGCTTGTTGCATTTCTATGCAGCACTAACATTTACAAACACAATTGGTCTGTACTGTGGAGGTAAATATTGTTAACAATTGGTGGCAATTGAAATAGAATATTCATTGCTACATTTGCATAGCAATTTACCCCACTTTCATTTGCAAATTTGAATTGTCCAGCAAGTTCTGTATCTGAGTGCATTTTTCAGAATTTCTGTTGTTTCTTTGCCGACGTCCCTGGTTTACATTTACATTCCCTAGTAGGTCCTTCTATGTTTGCGGTAATTGATGAAACTTTACCTTCTTTTCTTTTCTTACCGGAATTTGCTGTTGGATTCTGTTGCATTTCTGTTTCATTTAGTTTTCTTTTACCACGTTTTACTTTATCTGGAACAGGGTATTGTTTCAGATGAGGGGTGTACAGTGAACGCAATCTATTGTATTCTAGAATGCAAAGAATATCAGCTTTCACTTTACTTGAATCAAAGTTCATTAGCAATAGACCGTCAAGTCTACATAAGTGTGATAATGCTATGTAGCTCATGCCTTCCTTAAAGAGTGTGTTTCCTATATCTATCAATGCTTTGTCTAGGGTAAGACCTTGGGATTTATGAATGGTAACTGCATATGCAAGAATTGCTCTCTGCGTACATACATGTCTTTGAAGAGAAAGAATCGAGCAATTGAGCGCCCTATCCTTTTCACTTCTGAAAGTTTATCAAAGCGAATATTGACAAACTGACTGTTGCTATCACGTGGGTATGATTGAAAGCCAACAAAATGCAGAGGTGGAAGGCACAACTGTGTCAATAATACGTGTTTAGGCCATTAAGTTGAGGTATGATCATAATTCTCAAAGGTGTTTCCTGAATTTCTGGTGCAGCAGGGAGAATCTCGAGGCCACTCGGGATTCAGAAAAAGGAAGCACGAGACACACACCAGCCGTTGCCAGCTGGTAGCCCTATGCTGCACTCTTGATGGGACAGAGTCCCCAATGTTATTTTGTAGAGTCTCGTGAGTCTCATCCCACTCCCTATCGGAGAGGTTTTAGGTCACGAGAGTCAGAAATGTAAGTATTCTTACGATGCAACCAGCATTTACTCAATACATCATATATTTATAAGTCAAGGTGTTTTGAATCTCTGTCTATTAGCTCATCTCCAGCAAGGCACCACCACTCTGAGACGAGACAGAATTTAAACAGAAAAAGTCTTGTTTATATCAGTTTCACTAAGAACCATTTAAATTAAATTAACAACACACTATTTCCTAATAGTGTGGGAAAACATTGTCAACAACATAAACGTATAGCATATAGAAATTTTAACAGTAGATGGGGCTAAAAAACCGTCCCCACAGGTACAGAGGTGTACTCAGATAATTATACACATTGTAACATCTTCAATTAAATAAGGAATTCATATGTTGCTGAGTAACATTGGTATGATTGTCCTTCTGAGCAGTACACTTCTTTCCGCTCAGAGTTTTATAAACACACTCCTGTCAATCATGTGTGCCGACGCGTTTCGGTTTAAACAATCCTTCTTCAGGGCGGGGTATGTTACAGTTTCATGAGTGTCCATAAACTCCTTAATTCCTGTGTGTATGGTCAAAAACGGTGTCAACCCGGACGGAAGATAACCATCTCTCCCCGGGTGAAAGAATGGTGATAGGCTGTGACTTCCAGTGCGCAATGGCCAGCGGGCGCCCTCACACGACGCACGGCCCCAGCTCCCCCGGGCTTAGAAACGAAAGTTCCGTGTTTACGAGAGCGAAGCGTCACTCAAGTTGCCAGCGATCACATGGAAGGCGAGAGACAGAGCCAACAACTGTGCCCAGTGCTCCATTAACTAACCCTTGCTCTACCTCAAGGTTACGTTTAAGCATAACTCTACAATTTAAGGATAATTTCAATATTTTTTCCAACCCATCTGTGTTGGAGATTGAATTTTCTAAACTATTTAGTCTTGTTGTGTCTTGCTCACACATGGGTACTGTCATACCATGTACGTCTAGTTTGTCTGTGGCGCTAATTTCCAGTGTCGGTTGCATTTCTTTACTTAACATTGTTTCATTGAATTTGAAACAGCTTGCAAGAGTTGGCATTAAGGCCATACAATGGACACTTTTGTGCGCTATTTGTTCCATAACATCAGTTGCACATGCATTGTCGCCATAAAGTGCATGTATGTGCCGGTTTTTCAATACAACTTGTGCTTCTTGAAATAATACACCAACTCTAATACTTTTTAAGATGTTGGCATAAGTGAGATCTGCAGATTGCCGCATGTTCTCAGTTAATTCTCTATATTGGAAATGTTGCCAAAGGTTAATATTACCTATGCTACAAACAGTTTTCCGGCAGAGTTTGTGGGCTAAGGTTTTAAAAATCGGTTGACCTTTCACTGGTGTCAATTGTAGAAGATCTCCAAAAACGATAATCTGTTTCCCTGCAAAGAGTTCTTCGTTGTTACTTTTAAGTACTTCTTGCAATTTGAGATGAATCAAAGCCAACATTAGGTTGGAGACCATGCTCACTTCATCTATTAATAGCATTTTCATTTGTTTCAATACTCTGCGTAATTCCATTGCAGCTTCTGCAGAAAGTTTGTAGTACTCTAATTTATTTTGATGCTCTACTGGAAGCAGTAGTAATCGGTGTAAAGTGACATTGCCTATGTTGTAGGCAGCTAGACATGTGGGGCCGTAACAACAGCTGACAGTTTGTTGTTTGTCAATTGTTGAAGGAACTTGCTGATGATTTTGATTAAGAATGTTTTCCATGATCCAGCTTCACCACTGACGTACTGCAGTATAGGTTTGTAATTTTGGCAGGTACATTCTTCATTTTCGTGTTGTACACCACGTACAATTTGTTTTGTTATGTCTTTAAAAATGGTGCGCTGATCGTTGTTAAGTTTTGCTTGTTGTACAGTTAAGCCTTCTGTATCTTCTTGATACTGATACATGGTGTTTTCTACTTCTGCCATAGCTACTTCAGCTCATTTGCTATTAGTGGTTATCCTAGTGGTTCCTGACTTCCTGTTACAGAAGGTTGACTACTGTCGGAAGAGTCCTTATCTAGTTGGGCCTGAAGTTCTTCTTCCTGTTGCTGCTCATTGTGTAGCATTGTTTTGTACTACGTAAAGTTCACATCGGTGATAGCGCTTTCATTTGCTTTGAAAGCATCTTCATAGCAGTCATAGTTATCTAGTATGTCTTCCTCTTTTCTCCATGGTTTGAAAAGTTGCAACAGAGACATGTAATATAGTTCTTTCTGTTGAGGACTTTTTAATGACAATTTTACATGATTAATTAAGCTTCGTTTGGTTAGTTTCACTAAGCTCCCTTCACAATCGGTCACTCTATATCTACGTTTACTTTCATCGGGTTTTACATTATTTCTTTTATGCAAAGTTTTGAGCTATGTGGTATAGACACATGCTTTCCAGAGTGATACTCCTGTTTGGATAGTATGTGTCCAGTAAATTGTTTTTCAGAATGTCTTGGCTGTTGGGATCATTTCTGGCAATTGTTTCTATGGCCTCATATGATTTTAGCACTCTTTTTCTAGATTTTGCAGGACCAAGACTGAGCCATAAGTTTTTGTCTGATTTTCCATACAAAGCAGTACGGGTTAAATGATCTGCTGCTTCATGGGTGCCACATTCTCTATGAGACAGCATTTTTATGCCCCGGCTGTACAATTTCTGTGATAATGTTTTTCTGATGCTAGTTCATCCCAAAGGTCTTGAAGCTCTGTTTTTTCTGCTTTTGTTAAATACGCTGTAACATATCGTGCAACAGCAGTGGAATTATCTGCAATGTATTGCACATCTATGTTTGCATTCCATAAGAGGGCGATGATTGCATTGTAATCATTGATATATTTTGATGATTCTTCTGTTCTTTTTATGTAATACGTGTTCTTAGGTGATTTACCTTTAACACTATGTCGAACTGAAAACATGAAGTTGTTTACTTCACCTGTTTCTGTAACTGGTCTAGGGAAACTAAAGTGGCATTTGGTGTAGTATTTACCTTTGTTTTTGTATTTGCGGCGACAATATTTGCCACATTTGTGTCTTTGAAATTGTAAAATCTGCCCATGCAGCTCACTATGTGTCTGTTCAGAAGGGATTTCACAAGTGACATATTTTTGGATAAACTGCAAAACAGTGCTGTCACTGTTGTGACCAAATTTCGGTGCACCTTTGATCCATAACAGCATGTGAATAAGTGGTGCTCCTCTCGCTTGATATTCTTTTCTCCAAAAGAAGTGCTGCACTTCTCCAAGGGGAGGAACAGTTTTATTGCAAATAAAGTGTAACATGGCAATGAAACGATGATGGAAATATCTTGACACATTGTTGGATCTAGAGAGCAAAGTTCTCCAGGTGTTAATATATCTATGTTGTTTTTGTTGCTGTTTGCTATGCGTAGGAACTCATGTAAATCTTCCCATGCATATTTTCGGCACAACTTAGCGTAACAAACCAAGTCAGTGGTCCTAGGTTTCTGATCATACAACACACATCTCCGTGCCATCAGAACCAGTACTCCTTTGTACCACGCATGTTTGCAAACAAATTTGTTATACTTGATTGTAAAACCTCACCTTTTCCTGTACTTTTTGTATTAACTGCGTAGCTGACATATTTTGAAAGTGGGTACCAGATTTAAGAATGTGTGCAACTCCGTAACATATTGTTGCTAATTCACTTTCATAGAGTAGGTTTGTCTAAATCTGAGATCTTGCGAATACATTCGTAATGAACGGTATTCTGATGCCCCAATCTGAGTGGGTCTATCATCGTATCTTCCACCTTTGCCAGTAGGAAATAGCAGTGGAAAAGCACGTGATTCTATACTTTCTTCCCATATACTCATTGGTGACCCTTTGGTTTGTCTCATTTGGTAAGTTTCAAGTGCATCATCTATGCTTTCATTGAAATGCAATGGATGAATTGTGTAATGGTCCAAAAAAGTGGATACTGTAGCAGGATCCAGAAGTTCGAATTGTTCAGTTTCTGATGGCTCATGAATTATTTCAGTTGTTTCCCTTAAGCTTTCATCAATATTTATTTCCTTGTAGTACTCATTATTGTCTTTTAGATATTGCAATGCTTGTCTAACTTTGTGTACGCCCACTAATTGGTGCCACATATTTTTGTCCTTTGTTGGTACTCCATTTACCAAGACAGTTAAAGAATGCTCTATTGAACATTCCACTCCTAGAGTGTGTACATTTTCCATTAGATCTAATGGGAAATAAACTACTTTGCCACGAATGCCTTTCACCAATTCAGAGGAAGGTAATTTTGCTGTTTTTGGAAGAAGGCGTATAATTGCTTGAAATGGGTGAACTGTTTGAATTATTATGCTCTCATACAAATTGAGCTGCTGCAGGATTTTTGGTAATGGAAACAATTCCAAATTATTTGTAATAGCACATGAAGGAGTGTGGTTGTTGTCTAATTTTGTAGTACAGTAACTGCAACATATTAGGTTCAGTTAGTTCACATTTTTTGTGTTCCTTTTGTAAAATGTTCTGCGGCAATACACACACACATGGTTTGGTACTTCAGCCGATGACCTTTTAAATGTTACTATTTCTTTTCTGTATGTGTGTAATAGAAGGTTGCTTTGTGCAGAATTGTTGCTACTATGTTCTAAAACTGTTGCATTTTGTAAGTGGCTCTCACTTCCAAAATACTTTCTCTGAATACGGTCAATTTCTTCTTGTAAATATTTGGGTGTACCATGCAGAAGAGTGGTATTTAAGTTGCCTAATTCTGAAGATGGACTTTTTGCATAGTATATTTTATACACTAGATTTCTTACATTGGAATAATGTATTGATATCCTTTTGATATCATGGAAGGTGCTTTTGCAAATAGGCCCAAATAGGCCCAGAAATGCATGCTAATGAATGTCCTTTTAGTCCTGTGTATTTCCGCACTGGACAAATATCCATATTTTGCAGCACTTTCATTTTACTTTTCTCTTTACCTTTTACATATTGATTGAGGAACTGACGTAAAGATTTGAAAGCTTTGTTTGGAATGGCATACATTGATGTGCACGGCCATTTGTATACAGCACGGTGTGGTTCTGCTGAATCGAGAGGTAATTCTGAGTTTTCAGGGAATACATTTGTAAGCAGTGTTTCTTGTTGGTGTCCAGTCATAATTTCGAAAACATAATTTCGAAAGTAAAAAAAGTCGAATCAAAAATGTCGAAAAAAAAAATGTCGAATTGTTTTTTTTTTCGATATTTTTTTTTTGGCTCTAGTTTCTGTGAAAAAAATAGGTAAAAATAAAAAAAGGGGGGTTGGAGGGGGAACCCCCCATTTCGAAAAAAAAAAATCATTAAAAAAAAATTCGACATTTTTTTTTTCGACGTTTTTTTTCGACTTTTTGACTTTCGAATATTTTGTATTCGAAATTATGTCTATGAACCTTTCTTGTTCCATGATGGTAGTATTGATTTTCTCATACCCTCGTCCACTGCTATGGATGGCAATTGTGTTTGTTTGATTTTGTTTGTATGCTTCTTCATTGAAATATATGGTTCTGTGGTTGTTGTGTGACTCCATTCACCACCACAAACATGTAAGAAATTATTTTTGCTCACATTCCGTTTTTTGCTCAGTTTCTTTTGTAGTTTAGTACTTAGTTTTGTTAGTGCTTTCATCCTATTTAACACTAATATAAACAACTTCCTTTTGAGAAGGATTGCACTGTCCACGAGACCTTGTAGGATTCACTTTCTACGGTAGGTTTTAAGGGGTGAGGATGATTTCAGTCCTCTTCTTTGTAGATCTGAAGGACTATGTGACGAAACATTTTTGATAAAATACTTTTTTTACTATGCGTTCTTGTTACACTACCAGGATTATTAGGAGCATTGTTAGCTGTACTGGTAGTCCTTTGTTTGACAACATTTTTGTGTTTTGTGACACATTTTAATGGAGGAGGTAAAGTTTCGGTAGTTGAGACTTCCTTTGTTTTGCTAACCAACTGCATTAGCTGGTTTGTTCTAACATTCTCTACAAACTCTACAACAGGTGGATGCTTACATTGGGCACTTTTATTTTTATTTGCTCTACTTTGCATTCCTTTCTATGGAGTTGCTTTTTGGTAGGCATTCTTTGGTATCTGTTGAAAAAAAAGGTATACTTTGGTCTGTTGTCCAATGTCTGTGTGCTGTGTGCATGTATGCATGAGTCTGATGGGGAAGGTCTTTGTCATGGTGTGTCAATGTACATTGGACTCGTGCAATGATTTGGTAAGGCTACTTTATTGTTTCTATACTACTACAATGTGCTTCAGATGAGAGTACAAAGTGGCCTACTTGTGACGAAAACCATTATTAATGAACGAAATGCCATAAACCTGCAACAGCAACTTCCTTTCTAAATCTAACCTTCTAAGGATTACGTATGTTATTTGAATTCCAAACACACAGGGATTTGTGAGCCATTCTGCCTGTTATTCTTTGTTCAATAAATGGATATTTGTAGGTAGAATGGTTTAGAAATCAATGTTTGCTTTGGCGCCCAAAATAAACAAATAACCCACACAGCCTCTTTGAGGAGTAGTTACAATATAAAGGCAGTACTGTACTTACTTTTTTTTCGCAAAATAATCAGGTTTCTTCGGGTATGTCGTCTGCAGTGTAGATGCTGTTGATTCTCAGGAGAGTAGTCTTTACTGCGGTGCAAAAAAACAAAATCAATGACTTAGTGTGTTTACAGCAGTGATGATACTGCACACATTAATTGTGCTTCTTTCGTCACAGCATTCTACTTTCATATTTCAACCCAGTGCATGTGTGGATTTCACTTCACTCTGTGTAGTCTTTCCATGGCATTTTCAATATGGTACTTGTGTACTATGTATAGGCGGGAGGTTTGTAAGCGATAGGGCACAGTAGTAGATGGGGAAAAATGTTCTACTTGCAAATTAAAAGCACAATGACGAAAAATCGGGAGACCCTCAGAGGGAGATGTCACCACAGCAATCGGGAGCGCTTACTTTTCTCATATGATTACATTGCAAGTAGCATTACTGTAGCCCGTACACAGTACACAACTCCGACATTTTCACATACAAAATTGAGTTCCGCCCCAAAATAGGCATGCTTGCAACGTATGTATAGGTTATGCGGAAGACAGTAAGCAGTTGTGCGGTTTGTCAATCATAAATTGGACATCTTGCACTTAAAGGGGGGAACGTTGGTATGTATTGACTGTGCACATTTAGCGGCATTAATTTGTCTAAATTAAATCATAAGGGTTGCACATGTTCTCTGATTACAATGCACATACCTGTATTCTATACTCATGCATGTGCGCATGCATGGAGCTGCACGTAGAAATTCACAATACTTGCACAGTAGCTTATGAAGTAGGTGCTTTGCAATGATATGCGACTTCCATTCACAATCACCAACAGTAATTTTGAAGTGCACAATGTTGATGACGGAGTTAGAATTAGCGATGTTCAATGTGATTGGTGGATGGTTGTGTGACTGCTTAGTTGTGTCCAATAAGGGACTCGATTTGCTACCGCTGTGGAAAGGGTGGAAGGACTGGGTAAGAGTTACGTGCCACACGTAAGCAACGCTTGTCCGCAGGTAGGGCGTGTCACATACAGGTTTCTACAGCAAATCCTGCATAGAAAGGGGACTGTAGGCATCAGCCAATCTGATGTTCACATTACTCTTTTGTGTGGAAAGACGGTGCGTACAGTGAAGATGGCAGAGGTGCAGGGGGTCAGGGTTTTGGTGATTGGAGACATTTTTGTGCATGGATTGCAACACTATGCCGAGAGTAGGCATGTGGCACACCATTTCAATGTCAGAGGAGTAGAGGTGGTGTGGAGCGCTGACACTGATGGCAATGCTGTGGCAATTCTGCAAGTTTGCAGAGACATGCGTACAATGACCACTCCTCATGTGGTACTTTTGCACTACGGTGCTTCCCATTTGGGATATGTGAGTTCACGTACTTTGTTGGCCGATTTGGCACAGTTGGTTGAAGCACTCATGACCATCTTCCCAACAACGAAAGTAATTTATTCTGCTTTGCCGTCTAGAATAAAATGGGACAACAATTCTGTTTTCAGTCCAGACCAAAGTATTGGGAGGTGTATCATCAATCGCGGCATGCGTGCATTCATGATACGGGCTGGTATGTTTTTCTGCAGCCACGATAACATTGCTTCAAGCAATACAGATTATTTCGAAGCAGATGGTGTTGCGCTATCTTCTTTGTGAAATACAATGTTCTTTTGGAACGTAAGGCTTGCTTTAGAAAAGGTCCTGTAATGGTTGTAGGAGTAAAGCAAGGACATAACATACAAAAAAATAAATAAAAAAACAGATGTTTGTACGTTATATGGCCAAAAATAAAAAAAAACTGCTCTTTTCAGAGCCCATCTTAAAGGGGAAAAAGGGGATTGACACTTTAATGTACCATCGTCACGCTCTGATCCTATACATGTCCGCGAACATGGCGGTACTTCGCAGCCAGCGCGTATCACCAACGGGGATTCAGGGATGGAGACGCATGCAAATGAGAATGAGTGCAGCTAGGGATTGGTCCATAAAGTTCAGTAGGTGTGTTCTGAACTGTGCACTTTAGTAAGACCGTCTTCTCCCTGACAGGACACCACACAGTCATGGCTTTCCATGCTCGAAAACAGATTATCTGGATTTTGGGAGACTCATGGATACATTGGCTGAAGGTGCATGCAGAAAGCTGCAGTTTATCTTCAGATCTCGTATTTCCTCATGTGGAGGTGCACTGGCATGGCGTGCGTGGCATGAGGTGGCTGGACTTGGTACCTCTCTGTGTTACTTTACTGACAGAGCATCCTCCAGATATACTTATCATTAACTGTGGAGGAAACAGTTTGGGCCATGTCTCTGGAATGTCTTTGCAATTTGCAATGAAGGAAGGACTTGCGAAGCTCATGGACATGTTTCCAAATTGTCGCATACTTTTTTTCCGTATTGCACAAAGACAAATATGGCTGCGTTCTTCTGCTTTTGGTCCACAAATGGAGAAAGTGAGACGCAATGTGAATAAGGCTGTTTGTGCCTTTTTAAGAGAGGTTGGCATTTCCTCCTTCCCCAATTGTTTCGCAGCTCTTTAATTTTCCGCAGAAATGGAGTCCACCTCACATATGCTGGCAATCAGATTTTTCTTCGCAATGTACAAATGCATTGCAACCTCTTCTGAATTCACACTAACCTATCTGACAATCCGTTTTCTCCAATCCACAGTTTTTGACACACACAACACACCACCGAAAGGCTCTTTTCATAGCCACCACTTACTTCCAGCGTCCACTTCATTGTGTTTGCTCCGCTTGCAACTTCCCTTTTTCCCCTACGACTGTCCGCAAACTTTTCCACCACTCTGCAGGGGTTTATGGCCGTCACTTCATAGTTCCATCTTTAAACTGAGAAAGGTAGCTTCCAAAAGAGCCTTTGCGGTCATTTTTGTTGTTTTCACGTTTATTGCTTCACAGCACACGACACACTAGGAGAAGAGGCCAAAGGAGGGTAAGGAAGGGACACCAGCCACGGGGATAAGAAAGGGCAAATGAACAGAGAAATATATAAGGTGATCTTTATTTAGGTAAGGAGCAGATCTTCTGGTGCTCTGAGACCATAGCCTCAAAAGCACTTCGAAAACTCTCCTCCCTGCAGAGTACTGCATCACAATAATTACACACTATTGTCACCTTTGAAAGGAAAGGGTCAACAGCATTGCGAATGGCTTGTGAGGCAGCTGGAGGGAGGCGCTCCCCCACAGGAGTGTCTCTTGTGGTGGGTGGATCGGACACAGAGGATGTTGTGGAGGAACTCAGGCGACTACGCTCTTCACATGGCACCACCTTGCGAATGTCCGCAGTGTGGGACGAAGTGAGGTGTCGCTTCATGGTTGTCGTACCAAAGCTGTACGAACCAACTCTCCCGCGACTCAGCACCAACTGTCACTGGTTGCACCTCACCAGGTTCGAACGTGATTTTGGTACGTTCCAATAAATGGAAAACAACCGCCACACCCACGACTCCCGGCGAGTTCTCCTACTGCTGAGTTCCTCCACTTCATTCTGTTCCTCTTCTTCTTCCTCGCTCTCTACATCCTCACCCATATATCTCTCTGAAGGCTCTTGGGGATGTGGTGGTGGTGGTGGGTTTGGGGGTGGTGCAGAGGCTAATGAACCAACAGCAGCCATTGAAGCCATACCGATTTGTTTCCTTTTGGTCACTGCAGCAGTAAAGGCAACACACCTCAATCTGCTATAGCTAGAAGGAGAATGAAGATGCGCTCGGGGGTGTGGCCATTTGTAGGGGTGGAGGGGTGTACCTCGTGACCGTCTTCATCACTCCAAAGCGGTACAAACATTTAAAAACATCAAGTCCTCAGGTCAACTATTGTCTGGGATATGTGAAATTATATTTTTACACTCCACAATACTTTGCCTTGTGTCTACAATTTCTTTTGAACTGTTGCGGAAGCACACAAACTGCACAAATTAGTCCACACGCTCAGCGTGGGTGCGGTCATGTGATGATGTCCTGAACACATCCGCGGCAGAAATGATAGTCCGCTGGATAGCAAATGCTGAGTACCAAACGTGCGCATGCGCGCAAGTGTCCTACGGACAGTGTTCGGGTTCTCAATCAATTTCAAAGTGCGACACAAGTGAGATGGTCAGTTAGGGACAGGCGCGATGTTCGCTATACGTACGGTTGTACTGCGCATGCGCATACAAGATATGTTCACTGTACGGACAGTTCCAGTGTCCTTAGGACAACTCCTTTTTGTTTGCCTACGAACTTGCCGGCCCCCGCGCCTGTTCTACGGACGGCACCATTTTGGCTGCGCTCGATAAGTACAGGTATACAGTCCTTCACACACTCCCATTTTGCTTATTTACAGCCATCCCGGACAACTGGTGTGTTCTACGAATATGTTTCATCTTGTTTACAAGCGGTATGGTGATGTATAATGTTCTTAGGACGCCCCTTTCTGTTTATGTACGCACAACTTCGACAGATGGTGCGGTCAAACTTCAAGTCCATCTTACTTGACATTAGTAAGGGTAGGTGTACTGCCTTTACAGCACCCACATTCCATTCCTTACGGATAGGTCGAACAGGCGTGCTGTTCGCAAACATTTTACCTCTTTCAAAAAAAAAAATGTCCCCACTCTCTTTCACTACAACTACTGTACAAAAACATTCCAAACACACACACACACATCAATGATATTTGTGATGTCATCTTTGATGTCCTGGGAGTTAGTCTTAGCAATGCGCGTAGATGGTCCGAGTTATGGTTGCTTAGCTTACCATAATGGGGGAATGAGCAGTGTTTTTTGGTTTCGCTGTGAAGTATAACATTCGTTCAACAAAGTTTTTTTACTAAATGTACATATATATATATATATGGCAGGGAAAGAAAACAAAGGGACTAAACATGTGACGTCATCAGTGACGTTTGAGATGACATCTGGGTGTTAGTGGTAGCATTGCACAGGGGCGGTGGCAGGCTTGGGGGCTTAGGTTACCATAACTGTCGAATTTCAGGGGTTTTTCGGTTTTAATTTGAACCAGAAAGGTGAGGTCAAAATTATTTTTTTAGTGAACTGCACAGGTTTTTGGTAGGGCAACGTAAACATAACGTCCCCTCAACAAAGTTTTTTTTTGTAGTGTATATATATATATATACATATAAATATATATATATATATATATATATATATATATATATATATATATATATATTGCAAAAAAAGGGAAAAAGATGATTCCTTCTTTTCCCCAAGGAGGATGGCACTCCGAGCAGTGAAATACTCGGCAGAGTAAAACTTCGTCCTTGATTAAGTGCAAAGGACAATGGGTTTTTCTTCCAAAATCCAGTTTTATTGCAGCATCAGCCAAGATAGAAAAAAAGACACGGTACAACGCGTTTCACAGCCTGCTTGCTGCTTGAAATATAAGGACTATGGATGATTCCACAACACGCTTTAGCAGAGCTGGATTCCGAAAGCAGAAAGACGTTTTCAGTGTGTCGCAGTTAGAAATCGAAAACTCAACCATGGAGGTGGATCAAAGAAAGGCTTGGTTGGATCAACACCAAGAAGTCAATGCCACCTTGCGCCTGAATATGCATACAGACAATTACAGAACGTGTGAAAAGAACAAACCATCTGTCTTAAATGAGAGGCAAAAACATTGAAGACGTCAGAGGTTCATCAAATAGTAGTATTTTAAATGCAGTATGCCTCGAAAACATGACCTACAGTCAGGTGGTCTGATGAAACTAGACACTATGATGGACTGTATCGAAACCAAGCAGACAGAGTATGCTATACTTCCTCAAATTCTCCAGCAAAGAGAACATTTCTAAGGCTGAGTTCAAAGCCTTAATTGACTAGTAGGCTGCAAGTGTGATGATGGATGCCAGGGCTAATTTGTGGGAAGCTATGGTTCTGGCCAGCCCACCAGCACCTGTGTGCCAGCCTGCGTGCTGCTTGCGTAGGTGGAATATTACAGCGGGGTACAAGTGTGCTAACCAATTATAGAGGGATATACGTCATAGAGAGCCCTATAGATCGTATAACCAATGGGATGTTTTGTATTTGATGATGTTCGTAGTGACCTGCACTAGAGAAGGGCTTAGTTGCCCCACCTGATGTTAGAGACCCAATCACATTACCTGACCAATACAGAACGTATACCTAGATGTTCCTTGTAAGCCTATCACCATTCCAAATAAGTTTTTGTAGTTTGCAACATAGGTAGACGTCAATGATGATGAGTTTTTAGTATATAACTTGCTGTTTTTATGGGTTAAATTGAGTGTGAATATTGTGCGAACACATTGATGTTCGTTGTAACTTTCTGTTTTAGCAGATTCCTTAGTCAGTTTTGATTATTGGTGTTTGAGTAATATTCTGCATCTCCATCTGTCTCTAAGTATTGCTACCTCGTCTTAAAGGGCTGGGTCGGACACCCCAGTTCATTTCTATGCAGAAAATCCTTTGACAGGGTGAGATGGAACTATCCATGGGCAACTCCTATAAAGGCAGGAATAGGCCAAATATACATATGCCCATTAAAAAGCAATCTACCCAGCAAATCGCATATCGTAGTAAATGGGGTTCTAATACATGAATATAGATTTTCTAGAGGGACAAGGCAGGGCTCCCGTCACCAACATTATTGAACTGTTGAGAAAGAGGATTGACGCCTCAGAGGAGATCTGTACTGTCAAGTACAAATAGTGGGGTAAAATAGTTCCAAACACTGACAACATGCCCAGGTCATTCAAAGAATTACAATCCCATGCCAGTGCATTTTGGAGAAATATCAGGCTTGAAGATGAACTCAAATAAACCTTGATGATGGCCTAGAATCTACCTAGCTACTCTCCAACTTCCATGGTTACATCCATTCTAAGCACGATTTGCAAAAATGTGGTTACCTATCTACTGAGAACGAACACAGTCAAAGACTTGTTCTCTGCGACGATTCCCACCCAGGAGGGTCTACTACCATGTTTCTAGTTCGCAGTCCCATTCAGAGAAGAGAAATATCATTTGTATATCAGTCTTTCCCCTCCCATAAGCACAGTCCAGCACCGAAATGCCAGGCAATTCTCCTCTGAACAAGAGTACCATCAGTAAGCCCAGACACGTGTTTCACGTTATTGGGTATGATCAGTGAGATGATGCTGAGCCCCGTGTAAGTACAGCGATCAAATGGGTCCAGGATGGGATACCCTTTCTTACTCTAGGTTTAAACCACATGCTTTTCAAAGTTATAAAAATGTGAAGGCTCCTCTGCTGAGAAGGAACATGGCCAAATAACATGTAGATAAGAGGGGACCACACCGTTCAGACCCGACACTTTATGACGATGTTTCCAATCCATCTGACTGACACTGCACCAGCCCCACCAGCCTCTCTAAGGCAACAGCCAATTTCCAGACTCACACCAACTCAGCCTTGTTAGCTATCAAAAAAGCCCCAGCCCCACTAGATTCCTAGATGGTAGTGAGGCTTCCTGTCTCATGTTGAGTCCCGCCCTTTCCTCTTGATTGTGATGAAACACCATCCTGATATGGTATTTGACAAAAATGTAACAGACCGAGCTCCATGAGTTTAAGGCCTACCACATGACTGGCTGTGACTCCTCCCTCCTAGCTTTCCAGAGGCACAAGTCTGATATGTGGATGACTGTGCCACCTAAGATCATGGAAAGGTAGTGAGTGGCCTGTCATAGACTGAACTTCAACAGGACTGCACTTACCATCACTGACACTTCCCCACCCCCTCCCGCCTGCCAGTATTCTATCAGGGAGAGCTGTGTTGTCTTTTCTCATTTCTCTTTAGTTCTACGACCCTCTGCCCCATTTAACACATTGTGTCATTCTATCCCGGGGTTATTCAACCTTTTGCTTTCCAGATGTTTCGGACTACAATTCCCGTGATATCTGGCTATTGACTATGCTAGTTAGTGATGATGGGAGTTGTGGTCCAAAGCATCTGGTGAGTCAAAGGTTGGAGACCCTTGTTCTAACCTCAAAGACTAATGTGTGGGAGGGCTTAACATCTGCAGTGCATGTCTTTCAGATCAAGCAATACATCAGGTGCACCGATAGGCACAGATGAAGAAATGGGCTTGTTGAGCTGTAATGACTTTCAAATGATACATTTCACCACTGGAGAAGGTCAAGAACATGAAAGTGCACAAACAAGGACAATTCTAGCCTAATTGAGGTATTGGCTTGTTTTATTTTAGATAATATATACAAATCACGTGCAATACCAAACTTTAAAGATTTAAACAAAATGAGGCAACTTCGAACACCATGTATAAAGTGACCTAATGTGTTTAAATATATATGACGTCACATCCCTTTGCGTATGTTAATGAGTCCCTCCACTTTTTTTAGGACTTTATATATATGTATATAGTATTACATGTAATTGTTTAATTTTTTAGATTGATTAAGGTGTTGGTGGACCACAAAAACATGCAAAAATAAAGGTCTTCAGAACTGCAGAGGAGAAATGTGCTAATTGGGAAAGGAGCAGATTGTTTCTGGTATACAAAGGGCATTTCCGATTATTGTTGGCTTGCTGCGGAGGAGTTGTAATTATAGAGGCTATGAATCATAGTTACCTGCCAGCCTTTCAATATATTCTTGATTTGCCTTTCACATATGTTTGGAAATCGTTGCCTCCTCACCATCATCCAATGCCTCATGCTCCACGCTGTGCAGATGCGCGCACACACACACAGACACGTGTGTGCACCCACACACACACAAATACAACCACACACCCACACGTGTGCACACACACACAAATACAAACACATACATGCAGGCGCGCACACACACACGCGTGTGCGTGCACCCCCCCACATGCACGTAAACACACACAAACACACACACGTACAAGCGCAAATGTGTGCACACACATACACAGACACACAAACACATACACACACCCCCACGTGTGCACACACACACAAATACAAACACACAAACACATACATGCAGGCACGCACACACACACACACACACACACGCGCGCGTGCGTGCACCCCCCCCACACACACACACACCCACATGCACGTAAACACACACAAACACACACACACACAAGCGCACATGCGTGCACACACATACACAGACACACAAACACATACACACTACAAAGGGCTAGCCCCTCTGATATTACAAAAATATGTGCAACAAGAAATGAAATGCTCACCAGTTGTAGGTAGAATACAGATGCTCATTTTCTACCTTTCACATGAACCCCATATTTCTGAGCCACCATCTTTCAACCAATTGTGTGAAAGTAGAATAAGACATTTCAGCTAAGTCACATTTGTCACAGAGCCACCCAGTAGCCTTCCCATGAATTTCCGCGTCAGTTCAGAGCCAGATATTTTATGCCGAGTTCTTTCAACCCAAGACAGACAGACAGCTGTCAAAGAGGCAGGCGACTGTATACATGTATCACCCTTATTAGGGATTGTCAGTGCAGCATAGTCTGACATCTGTGTAGTTGGAGAATTGGGGTCTAGTTTTAGCAAACACTGGGTGGAGCGGTGCCATGTGCCCCTTGGCTGAAATGGCGTATTATATGTCACATTTCAGGTGGATTTTTTTTTAAGCCTTTGTAAACCCACCAAAATGTTGCTGGTGTTTGCTTGCAGTTTTAACAAATGCTCTTTCACTGTCTGTGTGGGGCGCCTCATACTATTGTCGAGGCGGTGCATTTAAAAACTCCAGTCAGCCACAGAGCGGCACGGAGTGACATAGTGTGACAGCCAAGAAGCTGTGCGCTGAGGAGTAGAGTCTGGAATTGCAGTCTGTTTACTGTGTTATTATTGTGGAGGCAGTGCGTTTAAAAACTCCAGTCACCCGCGGAGCGGCGCGCAGTGACGTAGAGTAACAGTTTTGCAGTCTGTACGTCTTGCAGCCCCTCTTTGCTGTTTGATCATCTGGAGGGATCGCCTTTCTGCGGACTGACTAATATCTAAGAGTACGAGCACCTACCGCTAACTTTATCATTTGACTTCGGGCTGATGTATGAGCTGGGGAGCGGCAAAATGGTTAAACCTTATTTGGCAAAAATACACTACATATCTGATGCTAAAATGCTGGTAGCAGTAAACTTACCGCTACCTCGTTCTCCGAGCTCCTCTATTTCTCTGTCGCAATCACTTTCTGATGGCGGACTTGACAATTCAATTGTACCACCTACTTGTAACGCGCTGGAGGATAGTGTTTCTTGGGTCACCTCGGGGCCTGATCCTTCCCCCATGACAAGCTGTGGGAAAAACTTTAAAGCAATCACCTCTTATTTCCCACACAAGCAGAATGGGGGTCTGGCCAGAGGCAGCGTAGAACTGGAGCCGTTCAATGTGGCTGGACCGTCATGGGTGTCGCTTTGTAATAAAGGTCTCCCAATGGTAAATTAATCAACACTGGAGGAACAGCCAGAATCACAGGAGGCGGGTGCCCCTATTATGATAAGTGAGGTGCTCTCCGGCTCATGTGATGACAGTATGCTGACACCCCCTTCACCCCTGGACCTAGATGGAAGATATGTTCCAGATTTTGAATCTTAATTAACTTCGATTGACTCTTCTCCAGAGTTTCCTCCTCCCGCCCCCGACGCAGCTCCTCCTTTCCCCCAGAGGCTAACTGCAGTATGAGGAGCACAGTGTCACCTACGTTATGTGACACAAACCCGAATCTTGGTATTTTGGTTTCTCTCGATGTGAAGCTACAGACAGAAATCAAATCAAATTCAGTGCTTTTAGAATCATTACATTTTGAATTTGACAATGGTAAACTGCATATGGCAGTCAGAGAATTTCTTTTCAAACACAACAAAGGTAACAATGGGAGAATTTACTTTTTCAAAAATTGATCGTGAAATGAAAGTCAATTAGACATATATGCAGGGGGAAACCCCCTGCAACCTCCCACTGAATCCAAAACCCACTGCAACCCCCTACCCAATACCATTATATAATTTATTACCCCGAACCCACTACACACACATATAGTGCAAAAATCCCACATAAATTCGATTTTTTTAATTCAGTGTTTTTGGGCTCAGGGTGTTGGCATTCGTTTTTTGGGGGATTACCATTTTTACAGGCATACATTAGGCTGCTTTTCCCTATTTATGCATTGTCTTCTGTCAATTTGCCAACACGAATTATTTCCTACTGTTTGGTTTGAAGCTTTTGTAATATTTTTTCTTATTGTGTTTGTTCTCGATGTTGTGAACTTCCTCCACACATGGAGACAGGAAGTGACATCAGAGGAGGCGAGGAAGAGTAGCCACCATTGCAGCAAAGAGGCAAAGTTAAATGTTACGTTGTGATTACTTTCCACCAAGTTTACACATCTAGTAGTTTTGCCCCACCAATCGAAGTCCTAGCAATACCAGAGGTAGAAGTAATGCAACCAGATCAGTTTTTTCTCCTGGTTTGTGCAACCTAAGTCTAGCATACAGCCCAGTATAAAAAATACTTCAAAAGAAAGAATGGAGGGACAGCAGCTATTCCACAAGAATAATTATTGGAGTGGGCAAATTGTAATTGGTTATTTATAACGCACTTAATCCCTAGCGGTTGGTAAGCGTGGTCCGGGGGATCGAATCTGTGTTGCTCTGCATTGTTTTGCTACTCAGGCAAGCGTGTTGCAGCTGAGCTATCCTCCCGGGCCTCAAGGCAAGTGTGAACGCATCAGAAGTGGGATATAAATTAATTAGGCAGAGATACCCGAGTCAAATAAAACAAAGGCTGAGGAGAAAAGGGAACAAGGAAAAGAGAATGGAAAAGAGTAAATGTGAAGTAAGAGTCAGACAGAGGAAAGAGAAAAATTTGATAAGCGTGAGTGGGAAAGAAGAGAGATGGAAAGCAAAAGAGAGAAAGGGCAGAGGTGGTATTTCCAACACTTACATTTGCCAGGCTCATCATGGGAAGTGACACTGCAACCTGCATATTATTTTCCTATATATAAGTAGGTACAAACACACAAAAAAGAATTTGCATATAATATGTATGGTTCCTCTGTTGGCTGAGGCGCCTAAAAACAAAGCCTGGTGTTCCCTCATACAGTCAGCACTAGCTACCAAAACCCACAACCTCGGGGAAAAAACCATGATAAATAAATCCCTTCTCCCTTCCTCTGTCTCAGAACCCCTTGCTTCCATCACCCCCTATGCTCCCACGACCCCCCCCTTTTTCACTTTTCCCCTGTATCCCTGATGGAGGTGCTCACTACCATGCAACACTTCAAAGCCTCTAACTGCTCAGGAGACACCTGCCAGCTCACCTTGTCAAGCTGTGTGCTGACCCACTTGCCCCCATATTGCCAACTTCAAGTTCCACACAGTACCCATCTCTATCAAAGAAGCCTGGGTGACGCCTCCCCTGAGGAAACCCTCCCTCAACCCTCCCCTCCCAACCAACTACCGTCCTATCACAACAGTGCCCTATCTTATGAAACTTCTTGACCTTATCGCCTACTCACAACTTCAAACCCACCTTGAAACCCACAACCTACTGGGCACCCGCCAATCAGGGTTCACACCGGAACACAGCACTGTATCAGCCCTCCTCAACCTACAGATGCAGCTTGGCCACATCTGCGATAGGGGGAACTCATCCTCCTCTTCCTACTTGACTTCTCAGCGGCCTTTGATCTTGTTGACCACACAATGTTATGCCACCACCTCACTGCCACCGTCAAACTCTCCCAAAGTGACAAACTGGATCATGTCCTTTCTGATCAGACGAACCGCCAGGGTTTTCTTGGAGCAGAAGCAGATGACCCCATCCCTGTATTCTATGGTGTCCCAAGAGGGTCCAGCCTCATATCGACTCTGTACAATATGTATACTAAGCTTCTCTTTGACCATTTGGACAGCCTCACCATCCCATACACAAATTCTGCAGAAGGCATGCAGGTTCTCCACATTCATTAACTCAACTCAGCCAACATTAACCATATCTACGGCATCATTTAGGCATGGATGGCTACATACCATCTCTGAATGTTGACAAAATGGAGCTCCTTATTGTCGGCTCACCACACTGCCTCAAACACCTTGACCCTGCCTTTGCCTGTTTCTGCATCAACGGGAACATCACGCCCGTTTTGACTCAAGTCAAAACACTGGGAGTTTACCTTGACTCAGAGCTAAACATTCAGAAGCATGTGAAGGCGGTTGCTTCATCCGCGGCCTAGTCAAATAAACTGATTAACCTCTCTAGTAAATTCATTACCACCAGCAACTGTCTATCCCTAGCCAGGGCCATCATTGGAAGTAAACTTGATTACTGCAATGCCATCCTTGCCGGAACTGCACTGAAAAAACTCCACAGATTACAACAGATCCAAAATAATGCCCTCATGACAGTTTGGGGCCTGAAACTATCAGATAATGTGCACTGGCTCCCAATTACACCGCGCATTGAGTTCAAAATCCTGTCCATCACTCATCACTGTCTTCACAATACTGACCCTCCCTACCTCACCCGCTGCATCACAAAAAACCCAACATACGCAGCTTGCGTTCCTCCTCCTCCACCTCACTTATCACCCCCAGATTCAACAGAAAGAGGACTGGTGGTGCCAGTTTCACCGTTATTGCCCCCACTCTGTGGAACTCCGTACCAAGCTCTATCGAAGAAGACCCCTCCTACCCTCTCTTCCGTAAAGAAAAGTGAAAACTGCTTTTTTTAAATAAATATTGCTAAACCTACTGTACAACCCCACTGGCAATGTACTGCCTGGATATGAAAATTGCCTCCCCACTGTAAACACCCCACCAGAAATGTACTGCCTGCAACATATACTGTTACTCCTGTACTGTAGCAAGCGCCCTGTGATACCGCCGGGTCTGGGCGCTGTTAACAAATAAAATAGATAAATAAATAAATACAAATAAATACCATTTGTAGAAGTTCAAGCTGCAGCTCACAAGCTTACGAGGAGCCAGCAAACCATTTCATCCTTCTGGGGATGATGAAATGTGTAGCACTGAATTCGCTCTGGGCATGGCTTGAGCCCACATGCTGAGGATGGGAGTCTTTCTTCGTCGTGACCCACCTTGAGAAAATCTCTAGTTGGAAAGGAAGCCCACAAGATGTTCCCGCGAAGCAGCATAGAGTGCTGGCATCATTCCTATTCAGAGGGAAGTGAATTAGACCGAGCTCTGCAGCACCACGATGTGCTTGAGTGAAGAGATTCACCCACATGTTGGCATAGCAGCGGCCCCTGCAGCCCCAAAGAAATTATTTATTTTTTAAGTCCATGAAGTCCCCGCACCAGGACATGGTTTTTGATGACCACGGGAGCAGGAGGCCTGAAGAGGAGTCCCTAGGACCGACGGATTCGTCGAAAAAGGTAAGAAAATGTATTTTTTGTAAATGTGCATGCAATGTAGTGTTCCGGTCGGATAGCTCAGCGCTAACGCGCTCGCTTTGGAACCAAAACGACCAAAACAACACAGGTTTGATCCCCGGGTCCGTGCTTAGAAACCTCTGGGTATTACACACATTATAAATATGCAACTAAAAGACATATTCCTGTAACAGCGCCTCAATGCCCCCGGGCTGTGTGAGTGCTTTAAAAATGCAAATAAATCAAAATAAATATATATATTATTTATTGTGTGTGAATGAGTCAGTGTATGATGGCTGGGTGTGCATGGTTGAGAATGCATGGTGAATAGGTGCAAGTTTAAATGAGCGAGTGAATGGTGTGTGTGCTCATGTTTAATGCTGGGCAGAGGAGCTGATTTTTGGGATTGGTGGAAGGTGTGGGAGGGAGAGGGGATGTGTGGGGGAGGAACAGCGGGGTACAGCCAGTCTCGTCATTTTTTACTGTGGCATGACGTTTTCTTTGCTGGCTTCTATGATAAAGTAAGCATGATAAGTGGTATTATCTGGTTGGACTGGCCTTTGGGTGCATCCAGTGTAGATTTTTCTTACTGTGGCATTGCATATTTTTCTGAGCATGTATGATAGAGTAAGCATTATAAGTGTTAATACGTGGTTAGACTGGTATTTTGGCACAGTCAGTCCAGGTATATTTTACTGGCCATTATGAAGGCTACAGCAAGTGTGGTAAGTATTGGTACATGTCTAGATTGCCCTACGTCGTGCAGCCAATTTGAACATATTTTCCTACTGTGGCATTGCATTTTTAAGGGTGAAGAATTACATTAAATAAAGCATGAATGCTCCTTTTCACTGTTGGTGACTTGCATCTATTGGGTATTTGGATTGGAGTGACCCTACTAAACCAATTGCAAACGTTCTGGCTTTTTACTCATTTTATCGCAGAAAGTGTGCTGTATAATGCCCCATTTTAACCCATTATATTAGGGCACTAAGCTGGGTTACTCTGTCATATTTTTGGGTAATGCTTATGCCCCTTCAATAAAAAAGTACACCAGCAGCCACAGGGTGAATGACTGGTAGGTCAATGGGTATGAATCTGTGCGTGCAAAATTCTCAGGGGGTAAAACCCATGAACCCTCTTAGTAATTGAGGGGGATTAGTGAAAGGACAGAACAGGGCAAGCGCATGAGTGGAATATCTACAGAAGGGTCATTAACAGTGCAGAGCTGACTGAGGACTGTGACCTCATCAGACTGAACAGAGATTAGAAAGCAACTGGCACTTGAGGTGATCAGACTGCCTAGTTCAAAAAACCAAACGGGGGTCCAGTACAGTCTGAAATTAACACATTCATCCAAGTTCATATCAAGGCACAGTTGGTGGATTCTAGATACTGCACTGCTGAAGGGACGGATCCTGGTCTGTTTGTTGAGGAGCTGTTTCATTCCTCCCATGACGGTGTTCTTAGTAGCATTGACTCAGTGGGTGCCAAGTTCCCACTAATTAGGGCTAATATAGAGAAAGTCACTGAGTGCATGAACAAGGAGGAATAGAGGGTGTCACTAGTGGAAAATACTCTGGGGGAACCAAGATATCAAGATTGGTGACTGTCAAAGAGAGACCACATGCATAAATGGAGGATGGAAAATGCAGAGGGTGGCTCGAGGAGAAACAATATCCATCTGGATGAATTACCGGAAGGAAAGGAAGACCATCATCAGGTAGAGTTTATCTTGGAGAACTTGTTCAGGAACTCCCTCAAACCGAGAGGCTTCTCAAGGTTCTTCACATTGGAGAGGACCAACAGCGTCAGGATGGCAAGGCCACATCAACACCCCTCAGAGACGGGTTTTTGGAAATCTACTCAACTGCCATGAAAGGGATTCCATCCTGTAGGCAGCAGGTATGAGGTGTCTCATTGGATACGAGAACACTATCCTTAATCTCCAACTGCACTGTCCAGGTCCAAAGACAACTCACATACTGTGATGCTGTTAAGGGGCAACTCAGAGGTCTGGTGATCAGATACATGCTAAAGTTACCTCATAAACTTAAAAACTTCAAGCAGGCAAGGACTGGTTCCTCGGTTATCCACAAGACGCGCTGGACTGGGAGGTGAGCCACAATGGCCAAACTGATTAGGACCTACGGGGATGATCTCAGAGTAAGATTGGGCCATGATGTTGCTTGTGGGGATGGCGCATACCATCCAGTGAGAATGGACAGACCCTGTGACCCTGAATATCTTCTGGTGGTGAGAGAGCAGTGACACCTCCACAAAGCCCCTGAACGATAGCAACAGGCGATCTGAGGGACTAAACAAATGCAAAGGATGAATATTTGAATGGTGTAACATAGTAGTAGTGGGAATGGCTTGATGTATAAACCAAGTATTGCACGATTGGGGGAATGACTGTGTAACGTTTATATGCAATAGTCTGCATCTTGGATGGAATTAGGAGTGTTGGGTGATCCCATCCTTCTCAGTCAAAGGGCATGGATGAATTACCTGACCTGGTACCTAGCCTGAGAGCTGGTGTGGGTTACTATTGGATAGGGGTGTTGCTAGGTCTGGAAAAGATTCAGGGCTACACTAAGGTCGGAACTGTCGGGACTCAGGGCTCGAAAGCCTTTTTGTTGTAGCCCCAGAGCTTCTATCGAGGGCTATTTATTTATTGGACATTTGTAAGGAATTTATACATCAAGAAATTGTGTTTCAAAGTGCCCACAGGGCAAAGGGAAGACAACAAGCGAACAATACAAGAGAATGGAATAAAATAACAGTGATGAACAAAAGACAAAGGCGGTCCTACTAGGTCTTGTGAACATTCGGAGCATGCAAGTGCAGAGAGAGGGAAGGGGGAAGTGCTAGAGGTTCCACAGAGGGGGGAAGTGCCAGAGAGCCAGTTGCAAGGGCAACAGGTAAGTGCCAAGCAGTGACCACTTGTTAGGCAAATGGTCACCCGCCAGACAGTAAGTGCAGGCCTGAGAGACAACACAGCCCAGTGAGTGCCCAAAGGAAAGTGCTGGGGTAGGGCGGAAGCTGCCGGCGATATGACAGAAGGCCAGGAAGTAAAGGGATACATAAGAGCCCAGTCCACCAATCACAGCGACTGTGGGGTTTAACATGGAAGGGAGAGACAGAAGGAGGAGGAGTAAAAGAGGGAAGTCTTGAGGAGCTTGCATAAGTTGAAGAGATCGGGCTCAAGATGGAGGGAAAGAGGGAGGCTGTTCCAGAGGAGGGAGTCAGCCGAGGAAAAGGAACGGCCACCATCTCGCTGCTTAGAGGAGCGCTTGCCAAACAGAGAGTTGGAGCTGAAGGATCGGAGGGCTCTGGAAGGAGAATATTTGGTAAGAGCAAGTTGAAGATAGCGTGGTCTCCAGCCCCAGACAGCCTTATGGATGATCCAGAGAGAATTAAATTTGATCCTTGCAGCAACTGGGAGCAAGTGGAGAGATTTAAGGGCTGGAGAGATACGGTCCAAAAGACCCTCAACCCCCAACTAGCAACGTCTCTGCTATTGGAGATTGTATAGTGCTGCTGTTGGTCTGAAGAGGCTTCACAGTTCAGGAAAGTATGGGATTGGGCCTCCTGGAAAGTGTGCCTTCCTAGTTCACACTGCAACAGATGCAGTTCGGATGGTCCTTCCCAACTTGTGCCACACCTGTTTGTTGTTTAAGGTTGGATAGCGAGCAACAAGTATAAAGTGATTACCCCCAACTGGAGTGAATGGCTTCTGAAGGTGAATGGCATGCTGGAGAACAGGAAGAGAGGGGTTGTGTATCATTGTAAGATTCATAAATCAACTAAGTGATGGGGCATGTGAGGTGGGGCGAGATGTGCTTTTCATACTGTACATGTATGTCGTGTGGGGAGGAGATCAACCCCTCCCTCATCTTGCAGCTGAATGGGGAATATATGACCACTGCCTGTTGGTTGAGTAAATGGGTGGAGTGGACTAGGTCAACATGAGAGGAGCAGATTAATACTAAGGGCTCCATTTCAAGTTCAGCGAACCAGTAAAAAAGTGATGTTAATTCCGTTAACACCTCTTTCTTTGGTGGTACCAAACCTACCCCTGTTTTACCGCTCCAACAAATCCCGAATTTGTGGCTGAAGTGGAGGATGTACCTCTAGCATCGTCAGAATTACTGTGGTGGAGTTACCGCTCATTGTCATTCTGCTACAATCTCTAAATGGGACCGCCTTACCACCGCTTGTAAACCCGTCGTAAACCCACTGAACCAAGTGGCAATAACGGTAAATGATTTTGACAGAAATTCAGTGGAATTGGAGTTATGGTCAAATTCGAAATGAGACCCTGAATGCGGTAATATGAATGGACAGCATTTGAATTGATCAACAAAATACAGATATCCGACAGATGCATCAGCAACCTCAGTGAGACCACCCGAGAAGAGAAGGGCAGGGATGAAGGAGGTTGTGATAGCAGCAACAGAGGTACAACCGTTAGCTAAACAATGATGCATGTGTGCGAATATGAGGATAAACCAGACAAAATAAAGGGGCTCATTTGGCAGTATTCCACTGGTAGATCAGTAGAAATACTGCTAAACCCAATGACTGTTACCGCCACTTGATCACGTGGAGTTATATTTGTGTTGTCCATTGGCGAATTTACCACCAGTGGAATTTCTGAAGGTAAAGCGGAGGATTTACCTTCAGCAACAAGCTGGGAGTGAATCCACCACTTTTCCTCCGAAAATCGGTGAATTTACCATGCAGTAAATCCGTCAATGATTATAACTTGACAGTGTGGGAAACATGGCGGTAATGGAATAACCTCCCCTTTTGTCCTGCTCCGCCAAACTTGTATTGATGCCCATAGAGTGGTTGAGAAGGAGAGATGAAAGGGAGGAATAATACAGGGAGCCGGAAGCAAAATGTGCACTCACCGCTATTGGCTAGTGATATTTGACCTTGATGAGCAAGAAATTGCATGCTGTGTGCTGGTATATAACTGAGGTGGTAACTGACTTTTCTATGGCTGGCCAGAATCCTGCAAGTTGAATGTTTGCCCCCTGCAAGGAGCGAGCCATACATAAGCAAGGAGGGTAAAAAGACTGGGTAGATGATGCATTTTTGAGGGAACTACCATTGGGGAATTTGTGGAGAGATGACGGCATTGACCGAGAAGGGGAAATTACTACATACAAAACCAAGTTCCAGAGGATAATGGAACAGATGCAGACAGGGAGTGGATGTGGGTAATGTTTCTAGAGTAACAGCAAGGGGCATAGCTTCTGCAGGACCTGAGGACAGGTATAATGGCATTGAGGTCTATGGAGAACAAGCCCATTGATGCTAGGGTATCCATCTGGCCCATCTCCCTAGTGGAGGCACAAAGGCAATGCTCAAGGTGTTGGTAAAAAGACTTGTGAAATCACTGTTCACCAGGGTACAGCCTGACCCTTCTGATTTTATGTCCTGAAGATTCACAAGTCTTAACCTGGGTAGGCTGCACAATGCCAGACAGGGAACATTGACTATCCGGTTCCCAGGCTACTTTATCTTTAGACGCTGAAAAAGTGTTTGACTCGCCTGAATGGCCCTTCCTCTAATGGTCTTGGAGAGGATGAATTTGAGTTTTTTGAAACAGGCTCTTTGTTGTTCGGGGAAGCCGTCACTCGATTGAGAATGGATGCATGTGTTTCGGAGTCGTTCCCCCTTTAGAGCGGCACCAGGGTCAGTTGCCCCTGTCCCCGCTGCTCTGTTCTTAAGTCTCGCAGCCCACGGGAGAGTGGAATTAGGGATATCCGAGTCACAAGGGATTAGAATGACGTGAAGATGACGAGGGCTGAATGTTAATTTACAAAGATGGTAGGCTCTCTGCCTGGGTGGCCCACTTGCTCCCTACAAAGCTTGTGCTGCTCAAGGGATTAGAATGGCACAGCAATGTCAAGGACTACGCAGATGGTATGTGGCTCGCTCTGGGGCAGGTAGGGGCATGTGTTCTGTGACAAGGCTCCTGGACATGCTGGGGAAGATCAACAGACATTAGCTGTAGCTTGCGTATCATATACACTGATCTAGCGCTTTGTCTGCCACTCCCTTCTCTCTCACTCGCTCCCTCCCTCTCTCGCTCTCACACACTTTCTCTTTTCACTCTTTGTCTTGCTCTGTCTGTCCCTCTCTTTCTCTCGCTGGTTCATTCTCTCTGCACTCTCTTGGTCTCTCTGTCTGCCTCTTTCTATGTTCATGACAGTTACATGGTCAGGTGCGCATTTGCTAGAATCACTCCAGAGAGTAGATAAACAGAAAAAGAAACAGACATCTTGGGAGGGACGGGCAGTTTTTCATTTGCAAAAACAGCAATTAAAAAGGGTCATTACTCAATAGCAATAACATTGTAAACTGGCTCTATTTATAGTCATAACGGGTGTTAGCAGTGTTCAGACACTGCCGTCCGTGAGCTCCTCACCCCCGTGACACAGAGACACGGAGACAGAGATATTTCTCGTGTGGGCTCCCCGGTGGTTGTGACGCCACCGGACACGCCCCGTTTATTTAACAGGGCACGCGACGGAGTGAACGTCACCCCGTCGCGTTTGCGCCCTTAAAGGGCCAGCGCCACACTCCTCCTTTTCCATAACAACAAATTGGATAAAAGAGGACCTAACTATCAAACATTTGCACAGCACACCAAATACACACACAATGAACCCCCATTTATTAACAGCCACCCTGGAACCCCCGAGGGTTCTTGCCACGGCCTGACCATGTCCCCAGGTCAGCCTCCCAGCTCAGTCTGTTACATAGTCCGTGAGACAGGCAGGTTTCCCACGCCCTGTTCTCAGGGGGTACCTCCTGCCAACGTCTCTGGCCGGTGTGTCTTGACCTGGTCCGCCCCGAGCAGGAGAGTCCACAGCTGGGCTTTCACCCCCACCTTCATCCAGAGCCTCCTCACCTCCTCGGTTGTCCGGGCTATCCACTCTCGGCTCGCCGATTTTCTTGAAGAAGCAGGCATTCCTCATCACGGATGCCGTCCCATCAGAGGCAGTCACCATAGAGCCCTTCACTGCCACGACGTCCAGCAGGTTCGTACGTGAGGGATAGCTTGCCTTGTGGGTGGCGATTCTTCACCTGCACCTCATCCCCCAGAGCAATGTGTTGGGGTCTCAGACCTCTTCGGATGTTTTCCATCTGCGTCCTTGTTCGTCTGTCCTCCTCGACCTGTTCATTGTCAATGACGGCGGGCTCCCTGTCCCCCACCTCCGGTATAACGTCTCTCGGGCATCGTTGGAAGAGAGCCTCTGCCGGTGCCACACCCGTTGACGAGTGGGGTGTGGTCCGATATCCCCGCAGGAACACATACAGTGCCCTCTGCAAGCACTCGCCCTTTCCTTGGGCAATCCTGAAGACTTTGTTAAATGTGCACATCATGCGCTCTGCCTCACCGTTGGCCCGGGGCCAGAGTGGGGTGACTCTCCGGTGCTGGATGCCATAGTCCTTCATGAGCTCAGCGAAGCTCTCACCTTGGAATGGTGCCCCATTGTTGGAGCACAGCACGAAGGGCAGGCCATGGGTGGCGAAAATCTTCTCCAGCGCCACCACTACGTTTTCAAATGCGACGGACTCTATGAACGTGACCTCCGGATATCGAGACCACTCGTCCACCACAACCAGGAAGTGAGTGCCTCTCGACGTGGACCCGGAGTCCGCGTGCACGACTTCCCATGGCCTAGTCCCTCTTGGCATTGTTTTGATGGACGGTTCTCGCTGGGCCGGTGCCGCGGCCTGGCACCATACGCACAATGCCACAAACGCCTCCACTTTCCGCTCAAGCTCCGGGAACCACACCTTCTGGCGGAGGCGAGCCTTTGTTTTGGGGGCCCCTTGGTGGCCCTGGTGCGCCAGGGCGATGACCTGCGTAACTTTTGCCACGGGAACCACGATCCTCTCACCCCTTAGTAACAGCCCCGACTCTGAGACTGTCCGTTCTTCTCTCACTCGCCATAACTGCTCCAGAGCCACTCTGGCTTCCCATGTTCGGCGTTCCACCACCTCCAGCACCGTCTTCCAGGCACCCCGCTGCATGGCCTCCCTCAGAATGGCAAAACACTTGTCGCTTTTTGACGCCAGCTCCAGCTCCTCCACCTGCATGGAGTTTGGGGTGGCCGTTTCCACGACCAGCGAACATATTCGTCGGCCTCATCAGTCGACGTGGATTCCTGCGAGCCTCCTCTTGGATGTCGAGAGAGGTAGTCCGCCGCATTGTCAGCCCCAGGATGATATATTAACGATACTCCATACTCGAGCAGTGCGAGCATCCAGCGCTCTATCCTCACTGGTGGTCGGGATGATGAGCCAGCCATGATCGGCAACAGCGGTTTGTGGTCTGTGACGACGGTCACGGGGCACCCCAGGATGTAAAGGCGAAAATGTCTGCAACCCCACAACACCGCCAAGGCTTCCCTCTCAATCTGAGAGTATCTTTGCTCGGTGTCAGAGAGCGCCTTGCTGGCGTATGCTATGGGCCGAATCTTTTGGTCGCTCCCCACCTGAGTCAGCACTGCCCCCAGGCCATAGGGGCTGGCATCCACTACGATCTCCGTCTGCAGGCTCGGATCGAAAAACGCCATGGTGTCGTCCGCCGCCAAGGCACTCTTGATATCATCGAATGCCGCTTGCTCAAGGGGGCCCCACTGCCAGACGGTGTCTTTCTTCGTCAGAGATCTCAGCGGCTCTGAGTGGGATGCCAGATTCCGGATGAAGCGGCCACAATAAGTGACCATGCCCAAAAAGCTCCTCACCTCTGCCACATTTTCTGGTGGACGTGCCTCCTTTATATCCCTCACTTTGCGGGGGTCAGGCGACACCCCATCCGCCTTAAATACAATCCGAAGAACTCGATGGTGGTCTTCAGAAATTCGCACTTGTCCTCGTGTAGGGTGAGTCCCAGCGAGCGAAGGCATTCAAAGGTCTTGGCCAGTCGTGCCAGATGCTTCGTTTCTGACTTGGCATACACCAGGATGTCGTCACTGTTGTTAAGAACTCCATCCAGATCAGCCAGTGCCCCTCTTATGATGTTCTGGAACACCTCCGCCGCGGAAGAAACCCCAAAACTCAACCTCTTATATCGGTACGGACCTCGATGAGTGGTGAACGTTGTGCTGTAGCGGGACTCGGGGTGCAGGACCACCTGATGATAGCCTGCTCTCAGATCCAGTTTGGAAAAGAACCTTGCCTCTTGTAGTTCCGCTATAATGTCATCAATGGTAGGGGTCAAGTGCCATTCTCTCTTTATGGCCTTGTTGGGGAGTGGCATGTCCACGCAGATCCTCACTGCGTCAGGCTGTTTGGGCTTGCGTGCAATAGCAATGGGAGACACCCATGGGGTGGGGCCTTCAACCTTTTCAATGATGTCCAACCCTACGAGACTGTCCAGCTCTTGATCCACCAGATCCCTGAGATGAAAAGGTACTCGCCGGTGCTTCAGCGCCACTGGTTGGATCGATTCATCGATGTGCAGCCGAACCTGCTCACCCACCAACTGTCCAATGCCTTCGAACAGGGAGCTGTGTTTGGCCAGGAGCACCTGAATGTCGTCCAGATATACCGAATAGGCGAATGTCACAATGCCCAGAGTTTCACCCGCAGCACAGAACAGCAGTGTGTTGTTGCTCACCAGCGTGACATAGAATCTGGCCCGTATGGATGAGTCGCCGTACTGAACTTCTGCCACGAACACGCCGTCCAAAGGAATGGGCTGGTCGCCCCCAAATGCGAAGATGCGTGCCCTGGGCATGTCCACTAGCATTGGTATAGAGTCCCCATTGACCAGCACGTCGCATCTGGGCTGTCTCTTGGAGAGAGTTCTCAGCATGCTCACACTGGACACGAAGAAAATGTTCTCATCATCCTCTTCCTCTTCCTCCCCCTCCTGAGGGGCCCCTTTGTCACCCTGGTCCACCTGGGCAACGTTTGACACCCTCTGGGGGCAGAATGCACTGGCTCGAACAGGCCCCCTGGGCACTTCCTTCGGAGCTGCAGCTCTGCACATCCTGGCGAAATGATCTGCGCCTCCGCACCTACCACACTTCACCACAGTCGCAGGGCATTCAGCCGGGTGCGGGAGGTCGTACCCGCATTTCGGGCATGAGGAGGTCGCTCCTGGCGGGCGCAGGCCCTGGGTGTTTATGGGGCGCCTCGCTCCACGGCCTCTACCGACCGCGCAAACTTCCTCCACTTTGCCTGGGCGCACACTCGCTTCCATTCTAGTTGCCCACAACTCAGACACCTCGTGGCATCTACCAAGTTCTAGGATGCGAGGAAGGGTGATGCCAGGCTCGCGCAATA
This sequence comes from Ambystoma mexicanum, assembly GCF_040938575.1. NCBI lineage: Eukaryota > Metazoa > Chordata > Amphibia > Caudata > Ambystomatidae > Ambystoma > Ambystoma mexicanum. The sequence continues at coordinate 1,617,618,668 of NC_090932.1, read as the reverse complement.
TTTGGCGCCGCAGTTTCCCAGAGGCGCACCCCTGAATGAGCTGATTGCGAATCATGACTTCCGGGTCGTCCCATGCACATGGCGCCGCCAGTCTGCGCAGCTGCCCATAGAACACGTCAAGAGTCTTGTCATCCTTCTGTCGAGCAGTCCCCATGAGAAAACGTTCATAATCTGCATTAGCCATCGGCAGAAAATGATTATGGAGTGCATCCTTTGCCGCCGCAAACGACCCATACGCTGGTTGTACGGACAGAAAAATCTCATGCAGCGCCGGCCCAGCAGAATACAAAAGAGTAGCTAGCTTACTGTCGTCACTCGTCTCCATCGTGGCCCTGAAGTACATCTTGAGTCTGTCTATCCACATCTTCCACCTCTGTCCCAGGCTTGATGGTGTGCCCGAGATATCAAACTCAGGCATTGGCTGTAGGGACCCAGGTGGTTTAAGCAGAGGTCTTGGCGGAAGGGCGGGCGGAGGCTGAACCGCAGGAGCAGTGGTAGCAGCAGCAGCAGCAGCTTGGCTCATGGTGGACAGCGCACAGGCACCCCAGAGTATTTGAGTAATGGGGCCGCAACTCACCACCAGATACCACCAGCACGTTCCTCAGCAGGCAGTCTCCTGATGCGGTCCAAAAGCTACCAATCTTCATATGTGCCACTCGTAGATGCACCGCTCTGGCCAGCAGGCAGGAAACTGAAGAGTCCAAAAATTGAGCAGGGCGGGCCCCAACGTGGATTTGGCAGGCTTCCTATGGGGTCTCACCCATCAACCCAGTGACAAACAGTGAAAATGTCAATGAATCATTTGAAAATTGACACGTGCTGTTTCCAGTGGCTATCCGCCACAGGATGGTCCAAACATTATGTCTGGATGGCTCACAGATGCTTTGTTATGAAGCCGTGAGCATCCGAGGACTATTCATCAAAATGGCCGCCGGCCGCGTGTGCCTCTCCCCTCTCCGCGGTCAGATTTCGCTGAAGCGCTCACGTGGGATCATCTGCGCTACGAGCGATTATCTCCGCCTGTCCCAGGGAGTGGTCCGGTCCTCGTCGCCACTGTTAGCAGTGTTCAGACACTGCCGTCCGTGAGCCCCCTAACCCCCGTGATACAGAGACACAGAGACAGAGATGTTTCTCGTGTGGGCTCCCCAGTGGTTGTGACGCCACCGGACACGCCCCGTTTATTTAACAGGGCACGCGACGGAGTGAACGTCACCCCGTCGCGTGCGCGCCCTTAAAGGGCCAGCGCCACAACAGGAAAGTTGCATTTGCCTTTCTGAGCAACGCACATAATCAAAGCCTAGATCAACCACATACATTATTTTCTGATAGAAGGTTGGCAGGGTCGCAGTCAGAAAACCCCATATTTCCTGACCCATTTCTGATGACTTTATTGAATTGAAGAGTATGATAAAAAAGGGAAAACAAGACAATTAGGGTGGCAGCAGTGTGGATAAGGGCAGACTGGAGCAGGGAATAGCCCCCTATTGAGAATTTTTTTGTTGTTGCGCAAAACAAGGAACGTTGTGCTCATTTTTCTGAGGGTTGTGAAACTTGGCAAACCCCACTTCTGATAAACTATCAGGGTTTCAGGATGGGCACACTGAGCACTCCTATTCAGACCCCCAGCTTAACGTGATTTTGTGATTGTTAAAAATACAGGAAAATCAAAGGTTTTTTTGTTCAAAGTGCAAAATGGCCACGTTGGCAAAAACACTCTCGAAAACGGACATTCTGCAGAAACTGCCACTTAAAAAAAAGAATTCTGCATTTAAAAAGAAAGAAAATCACAGTATGAGGGGGAAGAATGAATGAGAGAAGGGAGACTGGGCCAGAGGGGAAGTGGTGGGCTAGAAAGCAGAGAAGGAGGGGTGGGCTAGAGGAGAAGTGTTCAGCCAGAAAGCAGAGAGGGAGCTGTAGACTAGAAGTGAAATACTGGGCCAGAAAGCAGAGAGGGAATGGTGGGCTGGAGGGGAAGCACTAAGCCAGAAAGCAGAGAGGGAGGGGTGGGCTAGAGGAGAAGTGTTCAGCCAGAAAGCAGAGAGGGAGCTGTAGAGAGGGGAAGTATTGGGCCAGAAAGCAGAGAGGGGGAGGTGGACTAGAAAGCAGAGAGGGAGCTGTAGACTAGAGGGGAAGTACTGGGCCAGAAAGCAGAGAGGGAGCTGTGGGCTAGAGGGGAAGCACTGGGCCAGAAAGCAGAGAGGGAATGGTGGGCTACAAAGCAGAGAGGGGGAATTGGACTAGAAAGCAGAGAGGGAGCTGTAGACTAGAGGTGAAGTACTGGGCCAGAAAGCAGAGAGGGAATGGTGGGCTACAAAGCAGAGAGGGGGAGGTGGACTAGAAAGCAGAGAGGGAGCTGTAGACTAGAGGGGAAGTACTGGGCCAGAAAGCAGAGAGGGAATGCTGGGTGGACTAGAGAAGAAGTGCTCAGCCAGAAAGCAGAGAGGGAGCTGTAGACTAGAGGGAAAGTACTGGGCCAGAAAGCAGACAGAGAGAGCTGCAGACTAGAGGGGAAGTACTGGGCCAGAAAGCAGAGAGGGAGCTTTAGACTAGAGGGGAAGTACTGGGCCAGAAAGCAGAGAGGGAGGTGTAGACTAGAGGGGAAGTACTGGGCCAGAAAGCAGAGAGGGAATGGTGGGCTGGAGGGGAAGCACTGGGCCAGAAAGCAGAGAGGGAATAGTGGGCTACAAAGCAGAGAGGGGGAGGTGGACTAGAAAGCAGAGAGGGAGCTGTAGACTAGAGGGGAAGTACAGGGCCAGAAAGCAGAGAGGGAATGGTGGACTAGAGGAGAAGTGCTCAGCCAGAAAGCAGAGAGGGAGCTGTAGACGAGAGGGGAAGTACTGGGCCAGAAAGCAGAGAGGGAATGGTGGGCTGGAGGGGAAGCACTAAGCCAGAAAGCAGAGAGGGAATGGTGGGCTAGAGGAGAAGTGTTCAGCCAGAAAGCAGAGAGGGAGCTGTAGACTAGAGGGGAAGTATTGGGCCAGAAAGCAGAGAGGGAATGGTGGGCTGGAGTGGAAGCACTGGGCCAGAAAGCAGAGAGGGAATGGTGGGCTACAAAGCAGAGAGGAGGAGGTGGACTAGAAAGCAGAGAGGGAGCTGTAGACTAGAGGGGACGTACTGGGCCAGAAAGCAGAGAGGGAATGGTGGCCTGGAGGGGAAGTACTGGGCCAGAAAGCAGAGAGGGAGCTTTAGACTAGAGGGGAAGTACTGGGCCAGAAAGCAGAGAGGAAGTGGTGGACTAGAAAACAGAGGGTGGCAGTGGACTTTAAAGCAGAGAGGAATCAGTGGACTAGAGGGGAGCACTGTGCTAGAAAGCAGAGAGGCAGCAGTGGGCTAGAAAGCAGAGAGGGAGCTGTGGGCTAGAGGGAAAGCTTTTAGTCAGAAAGCAGAGAGGGGGCGTTGTACTAGAAAGCAGACAGGGGGCAGTGGACTAGAAAGCAGAGAGGGAGCTGTGCGCTAGAGGAGAAGCACATAGTCAGAAAGCAGAGAGGGGGTGTTGTACTAGGAAGCAGACGGGCAGTAGACTAGAGGGGAAGCACTGGGCCAGAAAGCAGAGAGGCAGCAGTGGATAGAAAGCAGAGCATGAGCATGGTGGACTAGAGAGGAAGAGCCGGGCCAGAAAGCAGAGAGGGAGCAGTCGGTTGGAAAGAGGGAGTGAGCTTCACATTGGATGACAGGATGACACCGGATAATGATCAATAAAGTGAATTATTTGAAATAGATATGCATTCTACCAAACTCATAGAGCTAACCATACACTGTTATGTCAAGCCAGAGACATCAGGGACTTTGTCTATTAAATTGATGGAAAAAGCCACATCCAAAAGTTGCTGATGATGACAATATTGCTCTCTTGCAGCGTTGCCCAGCAACACACACAGAGGTGTTGCTAAAGTGTGGCTAAAGGGGCTATAGCCCTGGGTCTTTTGGTTGTAGCCCCAGATAGAAGCTCAACATTAGTGTAGCCCCAGACCTTCTCCAGACCTAGCGACACCCACACACACACACACCTGGTCTATTTCTAGCAACCTGGTTCTCTCAAACCCTAGCAACATACAGTCAATACAATCTGCGCTGCAAAAATGTTGCAGAAAATGCTAAATTAGTTTTTTTGATGCTGCAAATTATTGAAATGAATGTTGCAGCATCCTGGCATGGCTAGTGTGTCCAAAGGAAATCTAGTGGTGTGGCCACGGCTGAAGGCCATGTCTAGCGGGCCCGTTTAGGAAACCTATTGTAGAGTGGCCACGGCTGAAGGACATTTCTAGTGGACCCGTTTAGGAACCCTATTGTAGCAATATGTAGAGTGGCCACGGCTGAAGGCCATGTCTAGTGGACCCGTTTAGGAAACCTATTGTAGCAATATGTAGAGTGGCCACGGCTGAAGGCCAAGTCTAGCGGGCCCGTTTAGGAAACCTATTGTAGAGTGGCCACGGCTGAAGGACATTTCTAGTGGACCCGTTTAGGAAACCTATTGTAGCAATATGTAGAGTGGCCACGGCTGAAGGACATTTCTAGTGGACCCGTTTAGGAAACCTATTGTAGCAATATGTAGAGTGGCCACGGCTGAAGGACATTTCTAGTGGACCCGTTTAGGAAACCTATTGTAGCAATATGTAGAGTGGCCACGGCTGAAGGTCATGTCTAGTGGACCCGTTTAGGAAACCTATTGTAGCAATATGTAGAGTGGCCACGGCTGAAGGACATTTCTAGTGGACCCGTTTAGGAAACCTATTGTAGCAATATGTAGAGTGGCCACGGCTGAAGGACATTTCTAGTGGACCTGTTTAGGAAACCTATTGTAGCAATATGTAGAGTGGCCACGGCTGAAGGTCATGTCTAGTGGACCCGTTTAGGAAACCTATTGTAGCAATATGTAGAGTGGCCACGGCTGAAGGTCATGTCTAGTGGACCCATTTAGGAAACCTATTGTAGCAACATGTACAGTGGCCACGGCTGAAGGCCATGTCTAGTGGGACTGGAAGAAAGCTATCGTGGTAACATGTTAAGGAGCCACGGCCAAAGGGCAGGGCCAATGGTCATGGGTGAAGGCCATGGCTAGTGAGTAAGAAAGAAAGGTAGTGTTTTAAAATGTACCTTGGCCGTGGTCACTTGCAAGTGGGCTCAAAAGCATGGCCACCTAGTGGGTACAAAAGAAACATGTTGGGGGAACATGTACAGGGACATGTGCGAGGGCCGTGGCCACTGGGCATGGCTGAAGGCCATGGCTAGTGGCACGGGAGTGTTTTAAAATATACAGTGGGCACGGCCGAAGCCCATGTTCACTGGCCAGGGCTAAAGGCAGTGGCCACCGAGTGGGTACAAAAGAAACATATTGGGGGAGCACGTACAGTGGGCACGGTCGAGGGAGCAAATATTGTGGAGATGCTGAACAGATTTGCGTTACAGGGCATGGCACGGTTATCAGACCGGTGTAAAATGTGTCAATTAGACTTTGACAAATTTAAAGAAATTGTTTTTAATGTTGCCACAGTTTACAAAACTGCTGAAATTCAACACTATTATCCATATCTCATTGCAAGTGCCCCACCTTCAGAAATGCTCATGTGACCTTATTCTTAAAGGTGGCCTGTGCATTTCAGGAGGGGCTGGACGATAGCACAATGATGCATGCGCATGACAGGCTCACACTAACCATATGTCTGCTGTGAGCACCTTTCACCGAGAGAAGGTCTGTTAAAAGGCCTGTCTCCGTGAAATATTGAGAACAACAAAAGCGTGCCGATCCCTGTTTGGCGGATGGAAATGCAAGCGTGACTCCCTTGGTGTAACCCGCAGCTGGCACATGTAAAAGATTTTCGACAGGGTTAGAATTGTCCCTGTCATGATTTGAGCCTCTCTTTGCATGCGTTTCAGAAGGTGCAGGCGGACGACCCTTATGTCTGGACCTTTTAAAAGCGCATACAGATTGTGAATTCAGGAGGCGCTTCTAAATGCCTTGAAATGATTTGTGCAAATGCTGAATGTGCATCTGAATGCATGCATCTTTTTTGCGCTCCTTTTTTCACGCAAGTGAGAAGATGCAGTAACCAGATTTGGGCCAGATTTGAGAATCTGGACAAGGAATGCAAACTTTAATCACGAAATGCACAGGGGTGAACACATATTGCAGGTTTCAATATCTGTAAATTCAATACCTACGGAAAATCGCCAAATGGACTTTCATTCAAGAATTGCCCAGCCAACTAAATTAAAACTGTTCACTTTATTTTCCACTTACTTTGTTGGTAACAATAATCTTTTTCCAGCAAAGTAGGTGAGAATTATGTGCCTGTGTTGTCTATGCCTTGTGGCAGACATTTCGCTAATTCATTTTTGCTGAAAGTTTTCAGAACTTTTTCAGTGTGTAATTTTAAAGCCAATTGCTTACATCAGAATTTTGTGAATTGAAAAAGTACACTTTTTATCTAAACTCCGCACACACCTTCTTCATTCTCTCCCTCCGCCCTCAGAAGGAATGGACAGCCATGTACCAGAAGGCTATCACACCCGGTCCAATATCAGCGAGTAGAGCGCTCGCTTTGACATCTGTGCAGAGCCTGCCAAAATAGGTTCAAATCCCGGCAGGGACAAACTCAGCCTTTCATCCTTCTGAGGTTGATAAATGAGCACCACACACAGTGGGTAATAATTAGCAGCGCTCCGATGCCTCAGGGTTTGTAGCGCTATATAAATGCAAATGATTGTTATTATAAGGTTTACTGCACCCCAGAAAACGAGAAGCCTCAATAAAAAGCTGCAGAATTGTAAAATAAGTCCCCGGGCCACATTATCATCAGTTTGCAAAAAGAACAACCCTATGAATTTTAATAGCCTGCCAAGTATGGCATTGTCTTCAGAATTAACAAAAGTGAGATTAATAATTAATTTGCCTGCAGGCTAATTAGCGTTCCCTGGGGTAGCTGTGCACAGAAATCCTCAAACATCTCATCCTGCCAACATCAGGGCGGAAAATTGCTTTCAAGTGTTACTGTCAGCTGTGGGCTGTCGCCTCTCTGATCATGCAAGAGATCCCCTCCCCTATCATAAACGACAATACATCACAGACAACCACACTGTATGCCCACACCGTACACAAAACCAAACACAGTGCGCAGTGTTTGCAGACAGACGTGTGCATGCTTGCCTCGGCCGCCTCTGTAAACTCCTTGAAGGAAAGAGATATCTTAACATATTTCGACTGAATGAACTCCAATGCATTTCTCCACGCTGCTTGCAAAATGCCTCTTCTGGGGGTTAGGTTTGGTGCAAATGAGTGGGGTACCACAGGTTTAAGTGGTATCCCACCTGGGTTTTGAAAGAGTTTGTGAAGGATATAGCTTCCTAAGTAGCACACAATTCCCCATTTATAGAACTGCTGAAGAAGTACCCAGGCCTGGGGGTCTGTGTTGAAAGACATTTTTGTTTTGACAGGATCCATCCTTGTGTTGTATTTTAATTAGTCCTTCAAAATGTAGATTTTGTTATCGAAGGCCAGTTTTTTGTTTTCAAAGGAGCTCAGCTAATTGTTAATGTAATGTAGATGTATATTTTCTGATTCCCCCCTTCTATACGTTGAACATTTTTAATGTATTTTATGATAAATCGTCTTGATAACATTGTAGTTATTACAATTGTTTTTTTATAATGTGCCTTATGCCAGCGAGTGGTCTCTAAACGAGGAATCAGGATTGGAATCTGTGTTGTGCTGCGTTGTCTTGCATCCAAGACGAACACGTTGCCCCTGAGCTATCCTTCCTCTGCCATGTTTGCAATATCATGTTGCTTTGACAAGGTCGACAAGGGCTGTGAATCAGCAGGAAGGTCACAAGTATCACTCCACACCACCCCAAATTATTGAATAATACACACAAGAAGCACTCAATTCAGGTAAAGTGCCACATTATCCAAGGTATGTCTTCAAAAAAAGACTTTACACCCTTGTGACCTAAGATTACCCTGCTGCCCCCTATTAACAGGACTGTGTAACTGCAGCCCAGGAAGAGCAAGGGTGTCCTGGCTACATTATGAAGATTGACTTCCAGAAGAGCCCAGCCTCAGGCCAAGAGGAATCGAACCTACCACACTACCATTACCGTCCCCATAAAGCTCCTAGCAGAAGCCAAGAACTTCTAGCACCCTGGTCGAAGGACTTGCTCTCAGTGGAGCCAAAGACCACAAGCCACCCCGATTTAAGAGGGCCCCTAATTCCCACGAGCTTGCCTAACTATAGAACCTGGCAGTTTTTGGAGGAGTGCGTACCATGGGAACATGTGGAAACCTGTATACGCCACTGCCCCTCAGGACATCACTTGAATGGAAGTCTTCAAGGCCTATAGTGGAGGTGTCAGACAGTCTCTTCACATGGACCTTACAATGGACACTTTCCCTCCTGGGGTGTTGTCCTGAATATGAACCTTCCCTTGGTCCCAGCTTTATACCTTTGCCTCTGAATTAAGTCTCTCTTACTGCCTTGTAGTGGCTTATTAACCACTTCACTACATACCGGGGCCATAACTGTTGTCTCTTATCCTCCCGAGGACAACCTGGTACCACTTACAGCGGAGATATCCTTTCAGTCAAGATTTCTTTTTGTGTTCTCAACAGCACACATTTTGTTGCACACAGACAATTCCTGGCTATGACACCTGCATCAGTGGCCTTATCATCAGCAGGAGGGGATCCAGGGGATTACTTGGTTAGAAGCCACTACAACTCCTAGGAACTCTCGAACACATCTCAAGGCCATCAGGCATTCACATCATGACTTAATGTAATCCCACCACCACACGAGTAATGACCTCCATGACAGTTCTTACAGCCAATCAGGGAGGCTCACATACCTTCCTTTAATTACATTTTCTTCTGGATAGGAATAGGGGTGGGTGAGCCTTAAAGTGCTCAACTCGAATGCCAGCTCGAACCTTTGAGGAAAAGGTTAGCATTGTCTCGAGTCATTTCAGCCTCCACAGAGAAGACTCCAGAGCCAGTAGATGATCATTGCAGTTTGAATCGTTTTGAGCTAATTAAAGCAATAGAACTGTGTCTCACGTTTGGCCCCTGGTTCCAGTCCAGACCCCTTAGCTCGACCATACCCGTGAGTCTCCTGGAGCCCCCAGGTCTACTGAATCCTCATGGAAACTTGCATTCCATTGTCAATGTTCCAAGTCCTTGACACCTGTCTGGTACCTTAGCAACTCTACAGGGTGGTCATGCTCATTTCCCAACCATGGTGCATGCCACCTGCACTGGTTTTCACATGGATCAGAGGCGTGATGGCGCGTCCGGCCATTGGATGACGCAGTAACGAGAGGAGGGTATAGAAGGACGTCAGCTGTCTGCACACGCGCCTTGATCTGGCAGGCAACCACTCTCCTCAGACCTCAGTCCCCTTATTCCTTTTACTTCCTCAGATGCCTTTGCCCCTCCCCTTTCACATCTTCCGATAAAGCAAAGGAACTGCCTTTGTGCTCTCAATCAGCCCTTAAAAGTGGGAGGCAGGACCATAGCTCATCTTAAGGTGTGGCTCAGCAGAAACTTGCCTTGCAGAAACACTTGTGTACAGGCGCGTTATTAAATGCCATATCATATTATATCACGTCATATCATATCACATCTTACCTTTCCTACATCAGAAGCTTGACACACACATATCTCCACTCCACACTTTAGCGACTGCTATGGGGGGTGTAGCTGCATGATTGCAGCCCAGTAGCCAAGATTGTTGAACAAGTGGGTCCTGGAGCTAATGTAGTTGGGTTCACTACAAAGGGAGCCCACGGAGGGAGGGGGTCGAAGGGGGTACTCTCCTGCTGGCCAAATATGCAGGAGCGACCAAGCGTAGTGAAGGAGCCTAAACCAACATTTTTAAATAATGGGTTAAATGGTGCATTTTGTAGCACACTTTCTGCAGAATAATTTGGCAATCGGTATTTTAGGGAAAGGTATGATAAATGCCATTAGCTTCAAAGTCACCAATTGTGTAGAGGAACTCTTCCCAATGCATTTTCATGGATGATTTAATTTAGTTCACTATGTGCTCGTATTCTGGCAGTGTAAAAAAAAGTTTTTTTTTTTCATGCTGGTGCGCCCAACATGTCCATGCTAGCAGCACCTATTTATACCAGTATTCCAACATAAGAACATACTCATGTTTGCATGCCCATAATGGCAGTAATGATAGTATAAGAAGACATGTACATGCTGGTTCTGTCAATATATGCCAGCATCCCCGTGTAAGAAAAATGCTACTGATGGCTTTGCCCTTCATGCTAGGAAAAATGCCATGCCACAGAAAACAAAACATATCCTTGCCGGCTGCAAAAAGTACCCCCATGTAAAAACGCTCATCATGTTTCCTAATCCCTTAACACCAGTATTGAATGGCAAGCTACAGTAAGAAAGCAGTTCATTGCTGGCTGCACAAAGGCTCCACACCCTCCATTGAAGAATAATAATCATCTTGCCTTCACCACTAATGCTAGTAAAAAAGGGCATACAATAGTAAGAAAATGTGGTCCTTGCTGGCTTCACAAATCCCCTTCCTTCCCCCATGTAACACTGCTCAACCTGTTGGATGTGCCCGTTAATGCCATGGCATAATATGAAATCATGCAGGCTGCCTGGTCCAATGTAGTTACCTCATCTGACCCCAACCCCTTCTTCGTGTAGTAACACTTATCAAGTTGTCCTAGCTTTTCCTAGAAATGCCAATAAAGCACGCCATGTCACTGTATGAACAAGTCCATGCTCCAATGCCCCTCGCGCCCCAGTCTCGCCCGCAGGAACTCATTCATAGCAGTTCACCTGCCAGTCCCAGCCATACAGCTTCTCCTTAGTCATTCACACGAGCACACAGAATATTCACACACTAACGCACTTGTAGCCACACACACCATTCAGGGTGCACTCATTCATACAGGCACACTTGCACAGACACCCCTTTGCATGCATTCCTACTTACATTATAACATACATCTATACATGAATACACAAATATAAAAAAAGCCTTTTTTCCCCTTTCTGGTTTCTCTCCTGACTCGAAGCAATGCCACCTACTCAGGTACTGCCCAGGCTTCCGGCTCCCACGTTCCATGCAGCCAGGAAGCAAGGAAAGCTTGCTGGTTCCTGAAATGTTGGTTGAGCCAGAGAGCCTTCATCTCATCGCTTCTTCTCAGCTGCTGCCTTTTATATAAATGCCCACTGAGCACTGCTGAGTGGCCATTTACAGGTTTTGGGAGGGCTTGTCCGCTCAGACCCTACCATGTCTATGCATCTGTTGCTGCATCATTGCAGGAGAACAGGTGATATTTCACCCAGTGTGCATTATGCAGTTACTGATTCACACATACAATCCTTTTGTCACTGTCCTATTGGTCGAATATATAGATATGTGGTCATTCTTGTTTTCATAAAATGTTCCTTGAGTTTATACAAAACAGCCAGAAACCCTCATTGGTTCTTTTTGTCCCCTTACTCATTCTTATAGGTGTAGTTAAAAAGAGTACAACAGGAGTACACTGGATTTTACATTTTAGAATAATAGATTTCTATCAGAAATGAGTCATATGAATATAAAATATTCTGATGATATCTGTGCATTGAGAACTGGGGACATGCTCAGCCATCTTTACCCTGAGACCTGGACAAGTGTCTGCATGAGGAAACATTATTTTCGTGATGCCCGTTGCACTTTAATGGAGTGACTGATGTGGCAGGCATTGTATCATCACCTCCAAATCTTGAGACGTTTTAAACCCATGTAGTATATGATTCATGGTTACAAATATTTTAATGTTAGGGCGAGTGTTGGGAAAAATAAACTGAACACCACACTCAGTGTGCATTATGTAATTTCGGATACAAGCATACAACCCTTTTATTACAGACATGTTGCTCAAATATGGGATCATTCATATGTTCCCAAAATGCTCTTTGATTTTATGCAAAGCATGCTGTGGCGCTCACTAGTGCTATTTGCGAAAACACTCCCCCCTCAAGATATCTGACTTCTTTTCTCTGGGTTGTGTTCTGGGTTCTGGGGTGTATTTCAATTATTGGTGCCAGGTGGAAGGGATGGGAAGAAGACAGGGCTCCAAAGGTGAGGTGGCTTTTGGGAGGGGGGCAGAAAGGATGTATGGAGCATGTGGAGTTGCATTAGTTCTATTGCTAGGTAGAGTCAGCTTGACAAGAGAGAGAGAAACAAAATCAGGAAGGAATGCTTAATTTGAGTCAAGAAAGGCCCACTGCTGTGAACACTAAGGGTAACTAAGCCTTTAATACCTCCATCGATAATGATGGTGGACTTTGTTGGCTGGAGGCACACCAGGTTAAGGTACCATGTGCCCCGTAGATCATGGAATAAAGCAGAAAAAAACAATTTTTTCTTCCGGAGTTGGGGCTGACATAAGTGTCTATGGAAACTGTATCTGGGTGACATTGCAAAAGTCATTTTCTGAATTTCCTTTCTTCATTCTTAGATTTGTGGCATGGCGGGTATGATCGATAATGCCTACATGGGTGGAACCGACAGGGGGGAGGTGGACTTCAGGAAAGCAGTTCTGGAGGTAGGGCTGAGAGGGGGTGCACGATGTGTGCTGTAACTGTCTATCTGCAAGGGGGAAATACCTGTACATGTATAGAGAGAAAGACAATAGGGTACTATTTTGTTGAATCCGGAGGTGACACGCTGGAGTATGCAAGGATGGAGCCTATTTAAGGTGGTACTCACATGTCTTGGGTGGATGGCTCAGGGGCAACATGCTCGCCTGGGAAGTATGACGACATGAAGCACCACAGGTTTGATCCCTGGGTCTGCGCTTAGAAACCTCTGGGAATTAAGTTTGTTATAAATATCATGTCATGAGACATCTCTGTGGGTGTCCGTGTCCGGTCTGAGTGTGAGGGAAAGGCGAGCAAGCGAGGGGAAGTACCAAAGTGGTGATATTCTTAGCAAGTCTACTATTGCCTGTCTTCTCGATGGCTTCACTCCTCTCTATGATGCTTGATGGTGCACGTAGGGTGGTCACAGGTCCAACTCTATCAGTCTCTTCTGGCAGCGGTGTTAGGGCTTTGGGGCTCACTGAGAATGGATCGGGGTCCCTGCCAAACACTCTCTCTCTCATCCCTTACTCTGCCCACGCAGTTCACACTGGACACTCTCCACTAGTCTCCTTCAGCTAGAAACCTCAGCATCATTGTTGACCCTTCTTGCACCATCTCTACTTTCATCTCCAAAACTGCAACGACAGCTCACCGCAACCTCCTAAATATTAGGAAAATCAGGCACATCCTTTCTTTCAATACCATCAAGCATCTCTTAACCACTTTTGTTTTCTCTAAGCTGGACATGCTGGGCCAGCATCCTCTTTGGTCTCACCAACTGTGCTTTCTGTCCTCTCGATAAGATCATTAACTTCACTACCAGGGCTCTCGTTGAACTCCCTCACATCACACTGACTTCCTCGTACCGTCACCAGTCTAGATGGCTGAGGATGTAAAACGGCCAGATTTAAAAATGGCTAATGTTGGATGTCCATTACCTATGTGTCTCGACTTTTGTATTGTCTCGTTGACTGCTCCATTTACTCCCCTCCACAACCTGGTCAGAATGTCACTCGAACTCATCCCATTGCGAGAAGCTCACAGATTCCTGTCAAATCTGATTTATTTTCAATTATACAGTCTTTTGTGATTGTAAGAGCATTTTTCCTTCCTGTATATCTATGTATATATATATTCGGTAAATAAACTTTATTAACGGGACGTTATGGTTAAGTTGCACAACGAAAACCTATGAAATTCAGTGAAAAAACTTTGTTAAAGGGACGTTATGGTTCCAAGAAAAACCGAAAACCCCCTGAAATTCGCCAGTTATGGTAAGCTAAGCAACCATAACTCGCGCCACCACCGTGCACTGCTAAGCCTAACACCCAGGACATCAAAGATGACATCACAAATGTCATTGATGACATCACTGATGACATCACATGTCTGACTCCCCCTTTTTTCCTTTCCTGACATATCTAGGCCACATGATTTTCTTCAGTAACAGTAACTAAAAATTGTAAATTACTATAATCGTAGACTTATCCTTCAAGTATGTTCTTAAAATAATTTCCTTATGGTCCAGTCATATCATATGAAACTTATACATAGGGGAAGACACAACCTTGAAAGACAGCAATCCTTTTTGTGCATTAAAATTATCAGTAGATTTATCAGCACTTTTGATGTTTTTTTATTACTGTACTTTCCCTGTATATGCTCATAATTTTATATGTTGTACTCACACTATTTTCCTTAGGGTCCAGACACATCATGTGATATATATATAGATAGGTTAAGTAACAGCTTTGAAACAGAGCAATCATTTCTCTGCATAAAGGTAATCAGTTAGGTTATGAACATGTTCTGCTACTATTGCTGTGTTTTTTTCTAGCTTCAATTCCCTTGTATATATTCATATTTGTATGTGGTGTTGTCTCTTCGTGATTTGTCTATAATAATGCAATTATGTAGTAAGTGGGTTTTATTACATACTTATCACAAGTTTCACTGTACGTAAAACTCTAATATGAAAACAGTTATCATTTCACTATTCAACATGGCAAGCTTATGAATATTGCCCCTCCATCATGTATGCTGCACACAATGCCTATGTTTCTACATGAGTACCTTAGTATACTGGATTGAAGTTAATAATAGAATGCTATTTATATCAATGCATAGCTTAATGCACTGATTAGCACTTGATATTTATTCCAATAATCTTTGACACTTTTTTTATTAACATTACACTAAGAATCCCTTGTACAGACTTTTCATGAAAGGTAAATGCACATGTGATGTCATCAGTGATGTCATCAATGACATTTGTGATGTCATCGTTGATGTCCTGGGTGTTAGGTTTAGCAGTGCATGGTGGTGGCACAAGTTATGGTTGCTTAGCTTACCATAACTGGCGAATTTTAGGGGTTTTTCGGTTTTACTTGGAACCGTAACGTCCCTTTAACAAAGTTTATTCACTGAATTTCATAGGTTTTTAGTTGCGCAACTTAACCATAACGTCCCGTTAACAAAGTTTTTTTACTGAATTTCATAGCTTTTTAGTAGCGCAAGTTAACCATAAACTCCCTTTAACAAACTTTTTTCAATAGCACGCAGACAATATACAAAGATGGAGTGTAAAAAGCAATTTCTCAGGGATGGCTTTACACAGAATGTTGCAAAGTAAGAATTTATGCTCGTTCACAGTGAAGGTCAGCTGCTTCCATTTTTTGCTTGCAGGCCGGAGTGGCCCACGACTCGCACTATAAGGTTCTATTGTTTTTTGACCCTGACAGACAGGGATCGTGCCAAAAGACTTCTTTTGAAGGAGGGGTGCAAAAACGTAAGAGACGATAAGGATGAAATTTCTGAAACTAAACCGCTTTTATATATTATATCACTATGAGAAAGATCGTTGGCACAGATGGAGTCGTATTTAGGGACTGCATTACGCGTAGACAATGGAAAATGCCAATATAATGTAAGTAACCCTTTAGATTATTTTATACCGGAATATAATAACAATAGCGTGGCGTTAAAGCCCGGTTAAGTGGTACTTGTTCGTTCAATGTGGCATATTGTTTTGTACCGTGCACTATCACCGCCAAAGTGGTCCCCTGGCGCTCAGACGGCTCTGAAAAAGGCAGAGGAGAGACGGTGGGTTAGTGGGAATAAGTTAACATACTCCGTTGCTCTATCCTCGCTAGCAAATAGTTTCACGCCCTAATAAATAAAATGAATATTTTTAATGAAGATCGGCTTGTGAGACTAATTTATGTTTTTAAAACAGGTATATCCTTCCCTATTGTCAATGCCACGATTTTCAGACCCCGACCGACAGATTTTTTAACTGCCAGGTGCAGCTACTTCTAAACAACTTCATGACCCTCACCATTTTTTGGGACAATCGCCAAGGAGCAATATGCTCTTACGCGGTAC
Source organism: Ambystoma mexicanum (assembly GCF_040938575.1). Classification (NCBI taxonomy): domain Eukaryota; kingdom Metazoa; phylum Chordata; class Amphibia; order Caudata; family Ambystomatidae; genus Ambystoma; species Ambystoma mexicanum. The sequence continues at coordinate 1,617,602,684 of NC_090932.1, read as the reverse complement.
TAGCAGCTAGAAGCAACATACCAACCATTATGGTGGTCTAATGCCTCGTTGTTGGAACAGCCTTCCGATTATCAGTGCGACCATAGTGCTTCTTTTATCATAAACCAACACCCTGTGTACCGCAAAGGAACAGCGCGTGACTCAAGATGAACTTTTGCGGATCGAAAGCAAAGATAAATGCAAATCGCTGAATATTCTCTAAACATTTGATGTCAAATAAAAGTACTTTACGAAATGTACAATGTTGCTGTTTGCTTTTAAATCACAGTTTCATATTCCGAAATTGTGGCGCGCTGTGTTGTGAGATGATCTGTGTTGTTTTCCGGGTTCTGTGTAAAGTCACGTAGGACTGGAGACGACTGGGCCTTACGCGGTACTAGCGGCTTGAAGCAACATACCAACCATTATGGTGGTCTAATACCTCGTTGTTGGAACAGCCTTCCGATTATCAGTGCGACCATAGTGCTTCTTTTATCATAAACTAACACCCTGTGTACCGCAAAGGAACAGCATGTGACTCAAGATGAACTTTTGCGGATCTACAGCAAAGACAAATGCAAATCGCTGAATATTCTCTAAACATTTGATATCAAATAAAAGTACTTTACGAAATGTACAATCTTGCTGTTTGCTTTTAAATCACTGTTTCATATTCCGAATTGTGGCGCGCTGTGTTGTGAGATGATCTGTGTTGTTTTCCGGGTTCTGTGTAAAGCCGCGTAGGACTGGAGACGACTGGGCCTTACGCGGTACTAGCGGCTTGAAGCAACATACCAACCATTATGGTGGTCTAATGCCTCGTTGTTGGAACAGCCTTCCGATTATCAGTGCGACCATAGTGCTTCTTTTATCATAAACCAACACCCTGTGTACCGCAAAGGAACAGCGCGTGACTCAAGATGAACTTTTGCGGATCGACAGCAAAGACAAATGCAAATCGCTGAATATTCTCTAAACATTTGATGTCAAATAAAATGTACAATCTTGCTGTTTGCTTTTAAATCACAGTTTCATATTCCGAATTGTGGCGCTCTGTATTGTGAGATGATCTTTGTTGTTTTCCGGGTTCTGTGTAATGTCGCGTAGGACTGGAGACGAATGGGCGCGTTTGGCTACGCACCCTGTAACATCACGGAGAGAGACGGGGAATATGAATGCTTTGATAATGTCAGGCTTAGGAGCGGGAGATATGATTTAGTGTCGCAAAAGCAGGTCAGCCAGGTCGATGGGGCAAGTGATAGGATTATCACATAATGTCGGCGCACAGCAGCCTGATTTATCGTTTGTTTAGTGAACAAAAAGTCGGGTAAGGCCCATAGGAATTTGTAATGTCAACGGACATAAGGAGGGTTCTTAGAACACTTTCAACCTGACAACGAACAATACGAACAGCGTTCTCAGAACACCCCCATTTTGCTTAATTGCAAACATTACCTCTACGTCCACCCTTCCTCGTCCCAGTACTTACTTCATGAGGCCCCTGCCTCCGACACAGGACCTTCTTCTATTTCTTTAAATTCCTATAACTCCTCCCCCACATCCACATCACTCAGTTTCATATTACCAAGCCTGAGCATAGGACCTTCCCCGCAGGGAGGGTGAGGAGGGTCGTCAGTACTGTGATGAGGAAGAGTAGGACTAGGAGTGATGAAGATTACTGGTAAGGAATCAGAGCATTTCAGGACACTGCGAGTGTTCTTAGAACACATTCAACTTGCCAGAGTACAATATGGACAGCGTCCTCAGGACACCCCCATTTTGTTTATGTACGAACATTTAAGGACACCGCGAGTGTTCTTAGCTCAATTTTAGCTTGCTTGCGAACAAAACGGACACATACTCCGTCCTCAGAACACCCCACCATTTAGTTTATATAGAAAATTTCAGAACAGCCATGTTGTCCGCAGACAAACCGAACACAACAAAAGTGTCTAGCACATTAAAAAAAAGAACATTGAACCTATCTCATACTTCCCCACCCTCCCCAAACACTCTTACACACCAACACACTCCACTAAATCCAATTTTTAATCCAGGTTTCACCCCACTGTCCGCGGTCGTCGGCGTATGCAAGATGGCGGGCGCCACAGAAAATCTGACGCGCTTCACGCACCACGCCGTCCTATCAGCGAACACGTCTCATGTCTGCGAACATCACGCAAGCCGCTCGGCCAATCAGGGCCCTGTCCGCGGAGTGAACCGGGAAGTCCGTCCGCAGAGCGAACGGAGATATCACTAATTTTTTTGCCTTACATTTTGGTCATTTTAAAAAAAACGACTGGACGGATTTACACCAAATTTGCAAAAGCACGCTTTCGGGACCAAGCCCCTGCCGCAAATTTGGTGTAAATCCGTCCAGCGGTTTGGGCTGTAGGCGTGCGCAAAGTTTTTTCCCATTATGTCTATGGGAAAAAACAAAAGTTTTGGGACCCCCCCTATAACTTTGCCCCCCCTGGACCAAACCTCTCCAAACTTTGCAAATAAATTCAGAGTGGGCCATATACTTATTTTGCAAAGTTTGGCGAGGAATCGTCCAGAGGGAGCAAAGTTATAAGCCACCCAAAAAATGCTCTTCCTATGGAAACACCAACTTAACCATAACTACATGGACGCTAGTGCGTCCATGTAATAAAAGTGAAAATGTGTTTGTTTGTGGCGCGATTTGTGGCAAAGAGTTGTTTCTTATACAATTTCACACCGTTTCACCAATCTTCACCAAATATTGCATAGTTGCCTGTTAGGACCCTCTGGACATTATTGGCTACATGACATTTGGACACCCCACCCCTTTCCCTGGATTTCAGTAAAAGTAAAAATTGGTTTGTGTGTTTGTGAGTTTATGGTGGGAAGCGTTGTTTCTTATAAAATTCCACACTGTTTCAGCAATGGACCCAAATTTTGCATAGTTACCTTTAAGGACCGTCCGTACATTACTGGCAACATGACATTTGGACACCCCAACCCGATTCCCGGATTTCAGCAAAAGTTAACATTTGTTTATGGGTTTGTGACACGAGGTGTTGTTCCTTATACAATTCCACACTGTTTCACTGATCTGCACCAACTTTTGCACAGTTACCTGTTAGGCCCCTCCTGACATTACTAGCTACATGACATTTGGATACCCCACCCCTGTCCGCAGATTGCAGCACCTTCACACATGTGACGGTTGCCTGAAATCAGCGAAACATCAATGTGGTCGTTGAAGGACCGGTCCCAAAATGAGGAAAAAAACTCAAGGTCCAGACCCTAGGATGCACGGTTTCCAAGATATTTGCACAACAATACACTGCAAAAAACTGCACCAACCCAGGGTAAGGCAACAGGTGGGGAGAGAGCACACAAGGTCCCAGTATGCAGCAGCTCACTAACTCTCACCTCCCCCCAAAGTCTGCTCCGGGGTATGTCAGCCAGCCACACGCACCCATTCTCAGTGCAGTTTACTTCATGGTGCAAAGCACAGCAAGCAATAAGCAAATCAGAACAACGACGTACAGGATCAGTGTTATCATGTCTGTCTACAGAACCTGCTCAAGGAACGGGTACTTTTAGCTAGTAAATATATAAATACATTTTGATGCAAAAAAAGAGAATTAAAAACAGAGCATTGAGCCTTGAATTTGACCAACTTGCTCTTTGGGAGCCACAAGGCTGTAGATACCGGATGGCGCCAATGCAGTGCTAATATCCATTAAGTAGCAGCAATTCTGTCCAGCTATACACAATGTGACAGATAACGAATAAAACGCGCTACGTCGGCTAAACATCTGGAAATAACGGTGATGACCACAGTCACATGAAAAGGTAATATAAGGAAACGAAGAACTAATGATAATAAACGAGGCGAGAGAAGTCAGACTGGACCACACAAGCAATCTGAGGGGATAGTGTCAATGTTGCATCCAATCTAACACCCAGAATCTTCACATCTGAAACTGACTCAGGTCAGGGGTCCAAGCAAGAGGACTGAAAAGCTGCGAAACATAGATCCAGATTTGTCGAAGATAGCATTAGTTAAGCTTTAGACCATTAAGCTTAGGTTTGTACAGGCAAGCTCATGCATCTACTGCAGTCACACAGACATAGACTAGGCGAAGAAGCATCCTTTACTCACCCCGGTGGTCGCAATGTGACTCATACAGAGCCTCTCACTCATAAGTGATGGCCAGATGGCTCATAAGACATTTATCCCTCAGTCCAAATGGTGGCCATGGTACTACTACAGATCATGTCACTCACTCCCTAGGGATGGTTACCTGACTCTTACAGAGTCGTTAACTGCCTCCCAGTGGTAGCACGCGACTCCCTTAGAGTCCTTCACTCACTCCCGGTGGTGGCCACGTGACCCATACAGGGCGTTTCACTTACTCCCTCTCTTTAGTGGCCATGTGATTCATAGAGCATATGTCATCCATTCCCAGTGGTGACCATGTGGCTACATAACAGTCTTTCACTCACTCTCAGTGGTGGCCACATGACACACAGAGAGTCCTTCACTCACTCCCGGTGGTGGCCATGCTAATCATAGAGCACATAAATGAAAAACTTAATGTACAACACAACTCATGGTTTCTTCTCAAAATACTTCTTTTTCAAAAGAAGCACCACATTTGTATGTAGAACAGATACAATGTTTATCAACAATTCATTATTTGTTCCTTCACCACAATTTGTGATATTGTGGCTAAATACTCAAAACAACAACCAACACCTATTAAAAACATGACTCTGGGGCATGGTGCATGTTCTTAATCCCACTGTCCCTCTGTCCCACATGTTTCTATTCCTCATAAGTCTGAACATTCTTCAGGGTGCATTTCTGGGGCATGGTGCATGTTCTTAATCCCACTGTCCCTCTGTCCCACATGTTTCTATTCCTCATAAGTCTGAACATTCTTCAGGGTGCATTTCTGGGGCATGGTGCATGTTCTTAATCCCACTGTCCCTCTGTCCCACATGTTTCTATTCCTCATAAGTCTGAACATTCTTCAGGGTGCATTTCAGTTCGACTAGCCCACTCAATGGGAATATTCATCTTATCAATTAAATGCAGTGTGCTTCTTGTTTATTTTTTACACCTGTAACCAATACAACACAATTCACACATGGAAGAAATAAATAAAAATAAATAAAACGAATAACCAGTTGTGTGTGATTACCTCCTCTGGAGATGTCCGGCTCAGGAGATGTTTAAAGGCAAATGTGAACAACAAAGGATTTGGGTTCAGGGGTGCACAGCTACTTCCGATTTATAAAATAATGTATTTTGAACTTTCAGATATATCTCTCTACTTAAGTGTAATGAGATTCTAATTGTTATTTCAGGTGCAAACGGGCAAACATCACAAGGCCACTTGGGACAAGGAAATAGTCAAAAAACAGCACTGTGTATTTCTACCCAGTGGACCCAAATGTACTGCTAATGGAACAGAAAGTCCCAATCAACATTCATTAATACTTTGGTAGACTTTAACCTGTGGAGGCTTAGATATATATTTGTGCATTCATAGATACTCTGATTAGATACACGTAGTTAGCATTTATGCTTTGTTGCAAACCTTTCATTAAATAAATAAATGATGTTCTTCATTCAATAGACCCAGTCTCAAACTTAATTCTCAGAGAATCTTTTAATTCTCCAGTTTTACACAAATACAAGTGATACATTTCAACATTATTGTCTTTCATGACAATATCAAGAAACATTGACACTTCAAACAAAAGGTTGATACTTAAAACAAATAGTGACCATAGCAATAAAAAAACCATTTTTTGATTGTTAATGAAAAGTGTGTTAGATGCAATTGTCTCTTGGAGTGGTTGTCTCCCTCCAGGGAAACCCTTTTTAGATTTAAACAATCAACCAACGCGTTTCGGATCAAAGATCCATCTTCAGGGTGGGGGCTTCTCTGTTCCTATATATGGTGAGCTACAAGAAGTAGTAGATTCCTAATTCTGGTCCTGTGGGCAATTCAAAGGGACATTCATTTAGTTAACTAACAAGAAAAAGACAAAGTGAGGCTGAACATAAGATAAAGGGGCCATTGCTGCCCCCATACTGGTTCCAGATATTTGGATAAATAAACGGTCCTGAAATTTAAAAAAATTATTTCTGAGTACCACCTTCAGGAGGGTGAGGACAAAGAGTCTGTCTCCTTGGCATTTGTGTGATCCTAATATGAGCCATTCAATCGCTTCCAAGCCGGCTTCGTGTGCTATGTTCATATATAACGAGGTGACATCCATAGTGAATAGTAGGTCCCTTTCTTGTACGATATGGGCAGGCTGCACCTCTATGCATGCCATACTCTGGGGAGGCATGAAGGGAAGTATATTGAGATACTGTCTCCTCTATCCCACTCTAAGGATCGGGCACACATTGGGCTACTGTCCACCGCCTGAGTCCATATTGGTACCTTTGAACAGAACTTAAATTCACAGAAAATATTACTTATTCAATTGTAGGGTTCTCGCCGTACTGTGCCTGGCCGCCTCCCAGTCTCCTATGATTGCCATCTGAAGACTGAGTGAGTGCAGTGGTGCTGCTTTAATTACATTTCTTCTGACTAAGGTTAAATCTGACTCTTCTTAGGTTACTTACCTTGGCTCCCTATTTTTGATTGTTTTCATGATAGGTCAAATTCTGGATCTCTCCAGCCCTCGATGATAGGTGAGTAACTTTAGCCTCCCTTTATCTTATGTTCAGCCTCACTTTGTCTTTTTCTTGTTAGTTAACTAAATGAATGTCCCTTTGAATTGCCCACAGGACCAGAATTAGGAATCTCCTACTTCTTGTAGCTCACCATATATAGGAACAGAGAAGCCCCCACCCTGAAGATGGATCTTTGATCCGAAACGCGTTGGTTGATTGTTTAAATCTAAAAAGGGTTTCCCTGGAGGGAGACAACCACTCCAAGAGACAATTGTATCTAACACACTTTTCACTAACAATCAAAAAATTGTTTTTTATTGCTATGCTCACTATTTGTTTGAAGTATCAACCTTTTGTTTGAAGTGTCAATGTTTCTTGATATTGTCATGAAAGACAATAATGTTGAAATGTATCACTTGTATTTGTGTAAAACTGGAGAATTAAAAGTTCTCTGAGAATTAAGTTTGAGACTGGGTCTATTGAATGAAGAATATAATTTATTTATTTAATGAAAGGTTTGCGACAAAGCATAAATGCTAACTATTTGTATCTAATCAGAGTATCTATGAATGCACAAATATATATCTAAGCCTCTACAGGTTAAAGTCTACCAAAGTATTAATGAATGTTGATTGGGACTTTCTGCTCCATTAGGAGTGCATTTGGGCCTACTGGGTAGAAATACACAGTGCTGTTTTTTTGACTAAAGGCAAATGTGGCCATTTTGTTATGTTCGGATGTTCACCCCATAAATTAATCCGAAAAGAAGTCCTTCACTCACGACTTTAAAATCTTAAGAAGTTCTAATTTCAGTAACAAAAACAGCCTGGGCAGATTTGGTCCAGATATTTTCATGTTATTGTGATATCGAAAGAGAATGTAAATGTAGTTGCTATCTGTGCACTTTTGAACTTCAGATATGTGGATTTATTTCTAATTTATTTTTAATTGTATTTCTAGTTTTTGCATTTATGATACTATTGTCACTCACATGCGATTACTTACAGTTAGAGAATTACTTCCTTATTTTTACCCCAATGTAAATGTTCCCGCTTGAGCTTTCATATCTTTGTTCGTGCCCTTGAGTGTTGCTGCTTTCTCCTCCAAAGTATTTTAGCATTGATTCCTGGGGAATCCTGTCTTCTGCTACCATATCAAACAAATTGTGTATCTTATATCATAGCTAAAGAGATTCTGTAATCACAGGTTCGCTCTGATTTCTGGTTCTCTGGATTTAAATCCTGTATTTTCCACCATCTATTTGTAATAAAGCTATTAAAATCAAAAATGTGAAATATAAGCAGATATAGGTCAAATCATACATTATCTGCTGTTCAAAGGCTAACTCGTAGTTATGTTATTGGTATATTCTAATGTGCCTATGTTGAAATGGAAGTTATGTGGCAGATTTGGAAAATACGGATATTATTGCACTGTGTAATATTTGGATGCATGAGGGGCTCGAGATATGCTTGGACAATCCTAAGAGATTGTGTAGATAATTTGCCTGGGCCTAACTTTAATTTATACCACAGGCAAAATGTTCATGCTGGCACTGCCCAGCCAGAGGTCTAGTCAGTAATGGATTGTGTATGAAGGTGAATGTTTGTGGATTAAAAAAAGGTTGAGAGGATTAGCCTGGTCCAGGTGATGAAGTCAGGGTTGACTGCCCGGCGCCTTAACCTTCAGAAGCCCCGGTTAGACAATTCCTCATGATCAAGTCATGTTACGCTTTCTTTCAATTCCCAATAGTGCATAAAAGCCTTAGCTGCAGAATAGGCAGCTGTACCTGTGCTGCCTAATGTGTGAGGTGGACATGGTTTTCATTTTCAAACACAGCTCAAATTCTCTAGGAGGAATATAGTTTGGCTGATCTGATTTGTCACATTTGTTTTTTTAAAACCATCCCTTCTTGTTAATTATGCACATTTCATGGTTCTCTGAATCATATTTTTAAGATATTGTTGATAGAAAGTGATTTCGTTTGGTCCTCTAAAATGTTCATCTTATAGAGCTTTTTGCGATATTGATGTTATGCTATGAACCTTTTATACTATGCTTTAGTGCGCCACCATAGTAGTTTTACAGCGCTGATATACTGTCAGAGAAAACAGCATTCCGTGTCCACTCCTGGAGTAACCGGACCATAATCTCTGAAGAAGACAAAAGAAAAATAGGGCAAAAAATATGAGGTGGAAAGAAGCAGTGATAGGATTGGGAAGAACACAGCTAACTATTTAGGAAGCTACGAAGGGATTTAGTCAGAGGGGACATGACTTTATAGGTAGGGTAGAATGTATAATGGCAGGCATTGGACAGGGCAGAATGCTGATCTAGAAAGAGGGAAACTAAGAAAGCTTGTGCTAACATGCCTTTTCCAATCCAATCCAGTTAGTGGAGGTATGTATGTTATGTTGCTCATCTTTTAAAGTGAATCCGAAACTTCTCCATATCACACTTAATCAGTATACTTTGCTGGCATAGAGGGCCTACTTGTCGATCTCTCAGATATCACCTTGTGGATATGTGTAGTCTTTTCATCTTCAGTTATTTTGCATTACTCAGTTTGTGCTTATGTACTAGTTATGTTTTGTCATGTTATGTTATGTTGCTCAGCACTTAATGCCAATTCCAAATGTCTTCACACCACATTTTTAGGATTCCTCATCAGAAATCTTTGCTGATAGTGAGGACCTACTTTTTGGAACACTAAGGTGTCATCTTACAGCCTTTTATATTCTGTTTGTTATGCCAAATTATGTAACACAGCTTTTAACAGAAGTTAACTTTACTAAACTTAACTTTTAAGGCGTCATTCCTCATCGGTATACTTTGCTGATAGTGAGGGGCTAATTTTAAATCCCCAAAAACACCATCTAATACATCATTTATTTATTTCATTTATATAGCACACAAAACCCGAAGGCATCAAGGCACATATACAGACCAGTTACATGCAAACAATTAGCGGTAACAGTTACATGCAGATCAATTGGCAGTTGCATGCAGACAGTATTGACCTTGGTGAGTTAAGTGTAGGCTCCCCTTTCAGGTGAACAGCCATGTTATGAGAGCTTTTTGGAAGACCCAGTATGACTCTTCAGCCCTCATTGCAGGTAGACGGGAGTTCCACACGGGAAACTCGAACCCCCACCCACCCGTTTTTGTGCGTTGGAATTTCAGCTGAAAAAGATGGTGAGCATAAGGTGTTCTAGTGGACCTGGAGGAATGCACTTTGGAGGTAAAGTGGGGCAGACTTGGAGATACACCTATGCGTAATGGACAGGGTAACAGACAGGGTTTTGAATATGATCTGTTCTTGAATTGGGAGCCAATACGTGGCTCTTCATGCACCCCATATGTGTTTGAGTTTTGGAATGTTGAGGGCTGCTTGAAGACCATTGCTTTTGATGATCTGTAGTTTCTAGAGGTTGCGCGTAGATGTGCTAGCAAAGGGCACATTGCAGTATTCCAACCTGGCACCAATGACTGCATGTGCAATGGTGAGGCAGTTGTTCTTGGATAAGAACGGTTTCGAGGCGTTTATCAGTTTTGTCATGTACTCTGCCGAGAAGGTGATGGCGGTCACTTGGTGTGTCTTTGGGAGGGTGGCATCAAGGTAGACTGCCAGTGTTTTCACAGAGGAGGAGACTGGAATCTGTGCACCCTCAATGTAGAAGGTGGTGTATTGGGAGTGGAGTTTTTTAGCACCGCTGGGGGCCCGCTAGGAGGCTCTCCATTTTATCATCATTAAGACAGAGGCGGTGCATTTCCATCCAGGCTTGTATGGTCGAGTAGGCCATGTTAAATGTGTCTCTCATCACTCCTCTTCTGTCTTCTTTTTTGGAATCCTCAAAATTCTTCACTCTGCTCAAGCTGGCCTTAGACCAGGGAGAGGTACGGAAAGTGTATTAGTGTCAGTACAAGACGATAATTCCAGACTAGTTGACGCAGGTGGACTAGGTGCCCTGATTCTGCTGGATTTATCAGCCGCTTTTGATACGGTTGACCATCCAATTCTGCTTTCACGTTTGGCTCAGATTGGGATATCTGGCCAAGTTCTTGCTTGGTTTACTTCCTTTCTTTCAGATCGTACCCAAACTCTGGCCATTCCTCCTTTCCTCTCTTCTCCTTGCTCCCTTACCTGTGGTGTCCCGCAGGGATCTTCACCCTCGCCAATTTTGTTTAACATATATATCTGGGCACTGGTCTGCCTCATCCGTTCCTACGGCCTCAATTGCTATTCCTATGCAGACGATACCCAAATCCTGATCCGTTAGATCAAGATCAGGGCAAGGTTTTATCGTGTCTTCATGATTGCTTGAGAGCCGTAGGGGATTGGATGGACCAGAATTGGCTTAAACTCAATGACGACAAGACAGAGGTAATGGTGGTGGGCTGCCCTCCGGACTCCTCACTGTGGACCTCAGCCTTCTGGCCCTCTTCTTTGGGCCCACCTCCGAGCCCAGTCGATAAAGTGAGAAATTTGGGTGTCATACTTTCGGCTACCCTTTCCATGTCCAATCAAGTGATGGCTGTGTGCCAAGCCGCCCATCACCAGATCAGGCTCCTTAAGAGTGCCTTAACTATGATTCCAGAAGCCTTCCACCCTCCCGTAGTGGCTGCATTAGTGCTCTCACGTTTAGACTACTGTAACTCCCTGTATTTGTTGCAGCCAATTGGTCTCATACAGCGGTTACAGCACATGCAAAACCTGGTGGCTAGGCTAGCAACTTGCACCCCTTATGGTGCCCACATCTCTCCAGTACCCTGCCAATTGCATTGGCTTCCGTTGAGCCAGCGGATTCTCTTTAAGTCCCTGTGTATTGTGCACAAGGCGGTCCATTGCCAAGGAGCTGAGTTCTTGCAAGCAAAATTAATTCTCTATGTTCCTACACGGGCTCTGCGTTCTTCGACCACCAACCTCTTAGTTGTCTCCAAGTTTAACTGTAAAAGGATCGGGGGGAGAACCTTCTTTATCGTTGCAGCCAGACTTTGGAATAACCTCTCCCCGACACTGAGAAGCACCCCTAATCATCTGGGGTTCAGAAAGGCTCTTAAGGCAATCCTGTTCTAATTTTTCTTCCCCGGGCCACCTTCTATGGGATCAGCTCTCTCTCCTCAGCGCCATGGTGCCTCGGCGACCGTGCGCTTTATAAGCTTAATTAACATAACATAACAACGTCTTTCGAGTCGTTGCTGGGGAGGGGTAGGAGAATTTGTGTATCATCAGCATAATTGGTGTATGCTATGCCAATGGAGTCTAGAATGTTAAAGAGTGGCTTAGTAAAGATATTATCGAGCGTTGGGATAGATACAGGATCTTTGAGGTACCATACGCCACAGCTGATTGCTGCTGGAAGCACGCTGGCATTCTCTGAGATCTCTCTCATTACTCTACCCTCTATGAAGGAGGCAATCCATCTTGTGGCTGCAGGTGAGATGGCAGAAGTGGTGAGGTGGTGGCAGAGTATTGTCGACTAAATCAAAATTTGCAGACAGATCTAGAAGTAGGAGAAGGGCAGGGTTCCCCTCATCCCTGATTTCGTCGAGCTGGTTTTTAAGGTTGAGGAGAGCTGACTCGTTTGCTATTTATGTTATGCCCCGTCCCTAGTATATGACTGGTAATGATACTCCACTATTGGATTATAGAAATATCCCATACTGCTGCTCTGAGGCTGGCGCACGTACAGACTCTGGGTGTGGATAGAGGCCTATAGGCAAACCCGCAAGACATGAATTGCAGCTCATAAAGCCAAGTATTGCTACATTTCAGAATCTAGATAGGTTTGTGAAGGTTAGCATGTCCCACACATAGAATTGTGAACATTAGCCTGAGTCGCATCTAGATAGGTTTGTGAAGGTTAGCAAGTGCCACACTTAATGGAACTGTGAATGTTAGCATGTCCCACACTTTGATAGAATTGTGAACATTAGCTTGCACCACATCTAGATAGGATTGTGAAGGTTAGCAAGTGCCAAACTTAGACAGAATTGTGAATGTTAGCATGTTAAATATCATATAACCCACTAACCAAAAAAGCTCACACTTTCTGCATACTTATCTCACTCAAAAAACTCACACAACCATCTCTGGCACAACAAGCCGCACGCACTTCACCACACCGCAATAACACATAAACCGCACCAACAGCACAGGAGGACTGACATTGATCCGATACTCGCACCAAAGCTCAGCACCCGGTGTATACCGAGTTGAAGCTGCCAACAGAACACCACTCCTCTCACTATCCTACTCCCTCTTCACTTTACTAACCCATCACACCTTCTTGTTTACAGATCCGGCAGAGCTCCTTGGGACCAACTCCGTTGGTGACGGTGCGCGGTACAAATACCTTTAACATTTACCATTAACATTTAACATATTAACCCCTTCATTCACACATTATTGCTCATAACACTATAGGATGCGGAATTGCTTATCATTAGGTCAGGCCTATGGTATGTTCTAAAGGTTATCCGAGAACTGAGCAGTAAAGTGCAGATCATTCATTCTTTCTGAAGCTAAAAGTAACTTTTTGGTAACTGTTATTACTTCCAGCAGAGCATCTTAGCTTTGAGATCTTAGGGCTTTGCTCAACAAAGAGAGGAGGTTTAACCACTTACAGTAGAAGCATTATGCAGTTGGATCAATCCTGATTTGCATAGCGTTGTTCCTCTTCTGTCATCACCTGGCAGGCTTGAAAACAATGGTCTTGAGGGTTTCCCAGAGGAAAGCCATACTCTACCGTGTAGCTGAATCTGTGGCTCAGTGGACTAATGCATCCGCAACAGGGGCCTGTATTTGACCTCAAGGTCACAGGTACGAATCCTGGCAGGTCCACTCAGCCCTTCATCCTTCTAAGGCAGATAAAACGAGTACCATTGAGTTGACTAACAATAAACATCTATTATCTGTCAATAGCACCAAGATGCCCCTCCGGGAATGAACGTGGGCTCTACAAATATGTCTGTTATGTTATGATTCAATCAAAAACGTCCAGCTGTCACACTTTAGCTTTGACATAGTTACCCCGAATGGGGGGGGGTATGTCCAACTATGAGCCCCAAGAATATAATGCCAGGGGACTGTCAGGGTGGCCCTCGGGATCAACGGACAAGACTGGCCCAAAGATAACATGTACAAGGATGTGTTTGGGATTGTGTACAGGCAGACGGCAAAATAACAATTGGGGTGCAAAAAAGTCAAAGGAAATGCCTCTTCTAAGTTATAGAGCTGATCCCCTCCTGGAGTCAGGGCCCATTTCATTAAATGTCTTGATGCCGGGTGGCGTAGGAAGGTCCAAATCCCTTGTACACTCATTCCCTAGGGTGTCTTCAAGAGATGGGGAATACACCCAGTTGCAGGGTAGCCTCTGGGCATTGAGTGTCCACTGGCAGTGTCCTTGGTTATGGGTAATCCCTTTCATGGGTTTGCCAGTCTGGATGGAGCAAGGTCTCTGGGTAAACAGAGTGTGGGTGCTTGGCTACCAACTCCATCCCTAGGGGCTATCAGGTGCCTTAGAGCCTCAGCTGGTCTTGCCCTCCTCATTGTCAACCATTACACAAGCTTGTGCCTCCTCCCACTGTGGGCCCCTCCCCTTCAGATTGGGATCCCACCCGTAACTGGGTTTGCAGCCCCTGTTGATTTCCCCTCCTCCAAGATTACATCGCCTATGAAACTTCCACATCTGCCAACGCATCTCTTCTTTATCTACTTCCCCCTCCCTGAGGTCATGCACCTCCTGCGTTCTGTTCTCTAACCTCCTACCTCAATCTTCCCACACCCTTATACACCCTTCAACTTGCTGGCCTCCTCCTGACCTCTTACTTGACTCTTCCAACTCCCTCTAGTAACATGGTTACCACCTCCTTAAATTCCTCAACCTCCATCTTAACTTCCAAAACTACCTCCAATACTTTCCCACCTCCACCTTAATTCTTGCAACTCCTCTGTCATTACTACTCAACCCTTATTCTCTCCAAATGGTAATCCTTTTTCCTGCCCACCTTTACCTTCCACCTCCAACATCTCTCTCACTGTTAAACCTCCTTCAAATGCTCTTTGCTTAATCTCCTCCAATCCAATTGATGATCATTGTTCCCCCTCAAATATAATCTCTCCTATATGCGTCCTGCTACTACACACCATCTCTCGCTCAACCTCCTTATCCCTCTGTAAGGTGTAACCAGTAATCCACAACACTATTCTCCTCCAACCTCCTCCTCTTGCTTCATTCTGCTCCTTCTCTAACCCTTTTCAAACTCTGTGTACACACCACTGCCTGGCAAACTGCCTCGGTTTGGATTTGTTTTATAGTGGCCTGACACCTCACCCGAGCTAGTCTTCAGGGCAACAGGCTGCAGCATTGACAGAGAAGAGTTCCACTGTGATTGGCTTTACCAGCTCCTTCCTGCAGCCCCACTGGATGTGGATTTAATGGGAAAGAGTGTATAAGAGGTGGGCCAGCCATCTAGTCTGCCCTGCCTCTGCTTATCTGCCTGCTGCCTGCAGTTCTCACGCCCTGTCTGCTTCTGGAAGGCATAACTCACCTGGAGCTGCTTTTGGCCTTCTCTTATTTTTGTCATGCTGGTATTTACAGTGCAGGATCCTTTGGAAGCAGATGGAGATTGTAGTAATGCCCCCCGACCTGTCTGGTTTTAAGTAGAGGATGGGGTGCACTGTATTCCCGCTGGTGGGCAAAGGACGTGGGTTCCCCTTGGCTATTTTCCTTGGGGTTTGATGAGACCCTCTGTGGGTTAGGCCCTCTCTCTCTTGGGTTGTTGGGTATAGAGTGCTTTAATGGTACTGGCCGTTATGGGGCTCCCACATCTGGGTCTGGCAAGGCAAACATGGGGAGGCGCTTCCGAGACAAGGCCTTTGAGCGGGAGCTATGATACAGCAGTCCCCAATGGATCAGAGGGAAGGCACATCCCAGTCGGTTCCTTCTGGTCTCCCGGAGATGCAAAGCTTTGCTATCAAATCCGGTGGAGTGTCTAAGGATGTTGGTGCAGTAATTCCATTCTTCCAGGAGTGCACATGGGCGTAATTTTAGGGGGAGACAAGGATGTTCCCCCCCCAACATTTGTGGCACAACATTTTGTCCCACGCATTTTCACAGGGGGCCCTTTCATTTAGATGTCATGTCCTCCCCCCAACATTTTCAGCAAAGGTACTCCACTGGGAGTACAGGTACAGATTTATTCAAAACCAAACTTAAAAGTCTGTTTCCTGCCTCTGAGTTCCCCTCCTAACCTACCTCTCGTCTGCCTGCTAGCTAACATGTTTCCCTCGCCTCTAACCTACATCTGTCCCTCATGTTTTCTGCATCCACTCTAGCGCTTCGCCCATCATGGTCACATCCCAAGCACAGCAGGCTGTACCACCTACCTGCACTTAAAAATGTCCAATGCCGGTTGTCCATAATCTATGTATGCCTACATATGACTGTTCCATTTACCCCCCTCCACAGCCCAGTCAGAATGTCTCTCAAACTCACCTCATTGTAAGAAGCTCACTGCTTCCCGTCAAGTCTGATTTCATATCTATTGTACTTTTTTTGTGATCAAAAGAGCATTGTTCCTCCTGTATATAAATACATAAATAAATAAAGAATTCCAGGGATAGGTAAGGGGACATCTGCTTTTATCCCCCTTTGAAAGCAGTTGGGTGTTCAGCCAATTACCAGGCCATTTAAAAAAGAAAACACCCATGAAAAGCTCCACAGAAATGAAGTGAATCCACGCTATCCCAGATAGGGATCTGCATATATGCTGGGGAGTACTGGTTTCAGGCTGACTGCAGCACCCAGTCCTGGGATACAGGCATCCATGACCCTCCCGCCTCCCGACCCGCCCAGGCCCGCTCTCAATAGTCCTTAAAACCCAGGCACAGAAACCCAGCAACACGCTACATTACCGGCTCCATTTGCTGAGGCGCTTGGTGTGTAGGCAGGCCCCTCCAGGAGCGCCTTATTTTTGTATTTGTTTGAAGCCCCGAGGCCTTTCTGAGCCCCTCTGCAGCCCGCTTCCACCGCGCTCCCCTTCCTGGTTTCCCCTTCCCTCCCGCCTCCCGACCCGCCCAGGCCTGGTCTCATTGGTCCTTAGGACCCAGGCACAGAAACCCAGCAACGCGCTACATCACCGGCTCCATTTGCTGAGGAGCTCGGTGAGTAGACAGGCCCCTCCAGGAGCGCCTTATTTTTGGATTTGTTTGAGGCCCCGAGGCCTTTCTGAGCCCCTCTGCAGCCTGCTTCCACCGCACTCCCCTTCCTGGTTTCTCCTTCCCTCCCGCCTCCCGACCCACCCAGCCCGCTTTCATTGGTCCTTAGGACCCAGGCACAGAAACTCAGAAACGCGCTACATCACCAGCTCCATTTGCTGAGGAGCTCAGTGAGTAGGCAGGCCCCTCCAGGAGCGCCTTATTTTTGTATTTGTTTGAGGCCCCGAAGGCCTTTCTGAGCCCCCCTGCAGCCCGCTTGCAGGTGAGTGCCCCCAGACCAGTGACCCTACTGGGCCTGGTCAGCCAGCCCAGACCATCCGTAGGAGCCCCGCGGCCCGGGACGCTCTATTCCCCCAGCTCCCTCTCTCCCTCCCTCCTCCCACCCCGCCCTCGGAGCCTGATTGGGGCTTGCAGCCCTCCTTCCTGATGTATCTCACCAGCCGGCCCCTGCACGCTCCTTGAGAACAAGAGCGTTGCAGGTGAGTGCCCCCAGGCCAGTGACCCCTTTGGGCCTGCTCAGCCAGCCCAGACCATCCGTAGGAGCCCCGCCGCCCGCGCCGCTCCATTCCCCCAGCTCCTTCTCTACCTCCCTCCTCCTGCCTCCCAACCGCCCCAGATTGGTCAGATCTGCTCCCCTGTTTGGGGTCGAGCGACCCGTGCCGCAGGCGCTCACTGCCTTTGAACAAACCAGGCTCTCCCGCCTCCCGACCCGCCCAGAACAGCTCTCATTGGTCCTCCCAGCCTTTATCACTGGTCCCCAAGGGCAGCCCTTCTGCCCGTGCAGCCATGCGGCTAAGGGCCCCAAGGCCAAGAGCAGCTCCAACAGAGGCGGATCCAAGAAGTGTCAGCCGGTGTCTGCAGGGGAAGCAGTGGCCAGCCGTCAACCATCATCCACAAGGACCAGTAAGGTAGGAGTGGCCTGGGTCAGGATTAGAACAACTACTCTACCCCAGACTCCGAGCCACTTACCAAACCCAAAGTAAAAATAAATGATTGCATTTTATGATGTTTAGGTTGCACTGATAGGCCTCTCTCCACTATACAGGTCTCTCAAATCTAGCAGGGGCTCCGTCTCCAAACTGCATTGTATGATGTTTAGATTGCACTGATAGGTTTCTCTCCCACTATACAGGTCTCTCAAATTTAGCAGGGGTTCTGTCTCCTAATTGCATTGTATGATGTTTAGGTTGCACTGATAGGCCTCTCTCCCACTTTACAGGTCTCTCAAATCTAGCAGGGGCTCCATCCCCAAACAGCATTGTATGACATTTAGATTGCACTGATAGGCCTCTCTCCCACTATACAGGTCTCTCAAACCTAGCAGGGGCTCCGTCCCCAAACTGCATTGTATGACGTTTAGATTGCACTGATAGGCCTCTCTCCCACTGTACAGGTCTCTCAAGTTTAGTGGGGGTTCTGTCTCCTAATTGCATTGTGTGGTGTTTAGGTTGCACTGGTGGGCCTGTCTCCCACCATGCAGGTCTCTCAGGTCTGGCGGGGGCTCCGTCCACGACCTGCACTGTATGACGTTTAGGTTGCACTGATAGGCCGCTCTCCCACTATACAGGTCTCTCAAGTCTAGCAGGGGCTCCGTCCACAAGCTGCATTGTATGACATTTAGATTGCACTGATAGGCCTCTCTCCCACTATACAGGTCTCTCAATTTTAGCAGGGGTTCTGTCTCCTAATTGCATTGTATGATGTTTAGGTTGCACTGATGGGCCTATCTCCCACTATACAGGTCTCTCAAACCTAGCAGGGGCTCCGTCCCCAAGCTGCATTGTGTGGTGTTTAGATTGGACTGGTGGGCCTCTCTCCCACTGTACAGGTCTCTCGAGTTTAGCGGGGGTTCTGTCTCCTAATTGCATTGTGTGGTGTTTAGGTTTCACTGGTGGGCCTGTCTCCCACCGTGCAGGTCTCTCAGGTCTGGCGGGGGCTCCGTCCCCAAACTGCATTGTATGACGTTTAGATTGCACTGATAGGCCTCTCTCCCACTATACAGGTCTCTCAAGTCTAGCAGGGGCTCCGTCCACAAGCTGCATTGTATGACATTTAGATTGCACTGATAGGCCTCTCTCCCACTATACAGGTCCCTCAAATTTAGCAGGGGTTCTGTCTCCTAATTGCATTGTATGATGTTTAGGCTGTACTGATAGGCCTCTCTCCCACTGTAAAGGTCTCTCGAGTTTAGCGGGGGTTCTGTCTCCTAATTGCATTGTATGATGTTTCGGCTGCACTGATGGGCCTCTTTCCCACTATGCAGGTCTCTCAAACCTAGCAGGGGCTCCGTCCCCAAGCTGCATTGTGTGGCGTTTAGATTGCACTGGTGGGCCTCTCTCCCACTGTACAGGTCTCTCGAGTTTAGCGGGGTTTTGTCTCCTAATTGCATTGTGTGGTGTTTAGGTTGCACTGGTGGGCCTGTCTCCCACCGTGCAGGTCTCTCAGGTCTGGCGGGGGCTCCGTCCACGAACTGCACTGTATGACGTTTAGGTTGCACTGATAGGCCGCTCTCCCACTATACAGGTCTCTCAAGTCTAGCAGGGGCTCCGTCCACAAGCTGCATTGTATGACATTTAGATTGGACTGGTGGGCCTCTCTCCCACTGTACAGGTCTCTCGAGTTTAGCGGGGGTTCTGTCTCCTAATTGCATTGTGTGGTGTTTAGGTTTCATTGGTGGGCCTGTCTCCCACCGTGCAGGTCTCTCAGGTCTGGCGGGGGCTCCGTCCCCGAATTGCACTGTATGACGTTTAGGTTGCACTGATAGGCGTCTCTCCCACTATACAGGTCTCTCAAGTCTAGCAGGGGCTCCGTTCCCAAACTGCATTGTATGACATTTAGATTGCACTGATAGCCCTCTCTCCCACTATACAGGTCTCTCAAGTCTAGCAGGGGCTCCGTCTACAAGCTGCATTGTATGACATTTAGATTGCACTGATAGGTTTCTCTCCCACTATACAGGTCTCTCAAATTTAGCAGGGGTTCTGTCTCCTAATTGCATTGTATGATGTTTAGGCTGTACTGATAGGCCTCTCTCCCACTGTAAAGGTCTCTCGAGTTTAGCGGGGGTTCTGTCTCCTAATTGCATTGTATGATGTTTCGGCTGCACTGATGGGCCTCTTTCCCACTGTGCAGGTCTCTCAAACCTAGCAGGGGCTCCGTCCCCAAGCTGCATTGTGTGGCGTTTAGATTGCACTGGTGGGCCTCTCTCCCACTGTACAGGTCTCTCGGGTCTGGCGGGGGCTCTGTCCCCGAACTGCACTGTATAATGTTTAGGTTGCACTGATAGGCCTCTCTCCCACTATACAGGTCTCTCAAATCTAGCAGGGGCTCCGTCCCCAAGCTGCATTATATGATGTTTAGAGTGCACTGATAGGCCTCTCTCCCACTATACAGGTCTCTCAAATCTAGCAGGGGCTCCGTCCCTAAGCTGCATTATATGATGTTTAGAGTGCACTGATAGGCCTCTCTCCCACTATACAGGTCTCTCAAATCTAGCAGGGGCTCCGTCCCCAAGCTGCATTATATGATGTTTAGAGTGCACTGATAGGCCTCTCTCCCACTATACAGGTCTCTCAAATCTAGCAGGGGCTCCTTCCCCAAGCTGCATTATATGATGTTTAGAGTGCACTGATAGGCCTCTCTCCCACTATACAGGTCTCTCAAATCTAGCAGGGGCTCCGTCCCCAAGCTGCATTATATGATGTTTAGAGTGCACTGATAGGCCTCTCTCCCACTATACAGGTCTCTCAAATTTAGCAGGGGTTCTGTCTCCTAATTACATTGTATGATGTTTAGATTGCACTGATAGGACTCTCTCCCACTGCGCGGGTCTCTCAAGTTTAACAGGGGCTCCGTCTCCAAACTGCACTGTGTGGTGTTTAGATTGCGCTGGCGGACACCTCTCCCACTGTGCAGGTCTCTCAAACTTAGCAGGGGCCTTGTCTCCGAACAGCACTGTGTGATGTTTAGATTGCACTGATAGGACTCTCACCCACTATACAGAGCTCTCAAATAATTTAACTGCGCTTAGTTCAGTACTCTAGCAATCCCGGAAACCCACCACTACCTAACCCAACTAAACCCCATACCAGCAGACCGTTAACACCCTTACTGTAATGCTCACCTGACTCCCACGGAGGCGCTGGCCTGGTTCGCGCTGTTGTGACCTCGTCTAAGGTGATGCGCAGGGGTCGGGAGACGGACTGGACCGGGCCCCAAATCTGGCTTGTCTGACTCGCAGAAGTATCCTTCTGTAGGTGAAAATAGGGGGTTAACTGTCTGCGGGGTAATGCAATCGGCCTCCCACTTACCCCTCTCACCCTCCTCAAAACCCTTCTGTGCTTCCCCATAGCGTCTCACCTTAGGGTCTGGAAGGACGAGCTCTCCATCCTGCTTCTGATGCAGGGGCGCGTTGGTATCCAGTTACTTCACTGGATTTTCGGATTGGTGAGAACCAAACTTGCTTGGCTTCCAGGTAAGTTTTTGATAAGTGGTTCCCCTTGTGTCCATGCATTAATGGTCTAATGCTAGTGTCTTTTTCCCCATAGGGGCCGGGGTACGGAATGCCGGGGAACAGGCACCGACCAGAGACGAGAGGTGAAATCCTAGTGGAAATCAGGTAAGTCTTTAATGAGTGTCTTGGTAATGTCTTTTCATTCGCTCATTAATGCTGATGTCTTTTTCCCCTTAGGGGCCGGGGTCCGAAAATGCATGGATGTGGCGCGGACCCGAAACGAAAAGGGAATGACCCAGCAGGTAATTCTTAACATGGAGATTTAGCTTCCCTTTTCCCTTCTTTCTCTCACCTTCGTTATTGTCTTTTTCTCCCCAGGCGCTGGGGCGCGACTGTGAATCCGGATGGTCGCTGCAGAACATGGAAGCGCCCTGTAAGATGAGTAGAATGAGGCGCTGCAGCGATCGATGTGATGTGCTTTTAAAAATAAATGTCTTCCTTTTCAGGATCGTCGGCGAAATGTCTCCGGGATGCAGATTTAGCAGTTAAGGCCTTTTCCTTCTTCTGTTCTCTTGTTCCCTTCCTTTGCAGGTGATTCAGGATGCTGGCAGGCGTGGCAGAAGTCAGGATGCAGGAGCAGACACGGTGAGCGTCCAGCTGCTAGATGCAGAACAACGCGAAGCACGTGTGGATGATCGGGTGTGGTTTAAATAGCCTTGGAAGAAGTTCCTAGAATGTGTCCTTCCTCCAATCAGGTATGTATCCTTCCCCGACCACGCCCGGGTGGTAAATGAGTCCCACAGGTAAAGTAGTTCCTTTCAGGCCTCAAGGAGGCCGGGGTTCTGCAGCATGGTCTGCATCAGGTAAGTGCACCCAAACACTTTCATAATGAGCCTGGCGCCAATGGCGCCAGGACTGACGTTTTCTATGAGCCTGGAGCCATAGGCGCCAGGACTCTGTCCAAAGGGCCCCTATAAGGGGTTGCTGGGACCTTCCCCGGGGACTTGATGTCCGCTTTCGGGGACGCAGGGCCTGAGCCGGCTCCCCAGGAGCGGGCATCGTGACACTTACCCCCCCTCCGACAGTGCACCCTTAGGAAACATACCCTACCCACCGACAGAAAACTACACTGAGCCAGAGAATGCATCCAAACAAACAGAAAATCCAAAAAAGGGGGGGGACTAGCGATCATCCACAAGGAACAACTGGCCATCAAAATGGAAGATCCACTAAGCATCGATAAATGCCAATCCCTAATACTACGACTTTCAGTAAACCCCAAAACCAACCTGAAATTCATACTGATATACAGACCACCAACCTACGATGCGACTCTCGTAGACGCTTTCACGGAAGCAATCACTACTCTAGCCATCAAGTACAATCATCTGATCGTCCTCGGAGATTTCAACATCTGGTTCGACGAAGAAACCACAACCACACAAAAATCCTTAACCGCCCAACTAGCAGCCATGAACCTACAACAACTAGTCAATGGAGCAACCCACTCAGCAGGGCACACACTTGACGCAATCTTCGCCAACAAGGATCTCATCACCACGGCACCCCCAATTCAAATACTTTGGAGCGACCACCTCATTATTCCGTTCATAATCACAACGGCCGCTCCGACAAAAAAGCAACAAGAAAAGCAACCCATCATGATGAAAAGAAATTGGAGAACCATAAAAAACTCCAACCTAACCGAGCTCCTAGAACTCAGCAAACCACAAGCATCAACCATGGAAGAAGCAGACCTAGACAAAAAAAGTTGCCCTACTACATACCTGGATCGTAACAACCCTTGACGACATCGCCAAAGAAAAGCCCTTCACCCCATCACGCAAGAAAACTACAGCAAAATGGTTCAACCCACTACTCAACGCCATGAAAAAGAAACACCGAAAACTAGAATCTGAATGGAGGAACAACAACACCACCACAAACAAATTGAAATTCCTACAACAGATCCGCGCATATAAAAAGGAAATACAAAAAGCGAAGAGGAAACATTACGACTATTCAAAATCATAAACGAAATAAATAACCCACCGGCCTGCAACAACACGCCAATCCCGTCGACGAAACTTTGCGAGGACCTCGGAGACCACTTCAAAAACAAAATAACCTCCATCCAACACACCATACAAAACAGACCAAGCGTTCACAGCTCAAACCCCACCGACACAGACGTGGAAGATGCAAACAAGCTACGAAACTTCCCAGAAATATCAGTTGAGGCTTTCGTCAAACTGGTAAACCAAAGCAACAAATCGGGGTCTCCTGAAGACCCTTGCCCCCCGGACATATACAAAACAATTCTCAAACAAGGAACCCCCATGGAATACCACAGAAACCTCCTCAACCTCTCAATCTCAACAGGTAAAGTACCGCAGGCCTTCAAATCAGCTTACATCAAGCCGCTACTCAAAGACACAACAGGAAACGTAGAGGATTTATGTAACTACAGACCCATCTCCAACATACCCTACAAAGCCAAACTGCTAGAAACGTACGTCTACCAAATAACCCAAGAATTCATAGAAGAGCATTGCCTACTAGACCAGGCACAAGTTGGCTTCAGACCTATGAGAGGGACAGTATCGGCTCTCCTCTCAATATGGGACGACCTAAAAACAAACGCAGACTCAGACAACAGCACCGCCCTGATTCTCCTTGATCTGTCTGCAGCCTTCGACACTGTCAACTACGCCATCCTCATAAAGAGAATAGAAGGACTAGGGATAACAGACACTGCCCTACTATGGATCAAATCCTTCCTAACAAACAGAACAGAAACAATATGGATGAAACCTTGTAAATCCAAACCCAGAGTCTCCACGTGTGGAGTACCACAAGGATCATCCTTCTCCCCGCTTCTATTCAACATCTACATGTACCTATTAATCAGACTCATCAACAAACACAGCCTCACATGCTACAACTACGCTGACGATACTCAAATAATCTTCAACATACAAGACACCCGAGAAGAAAACACCACACTAGAGAATTAGCTTCGTGACATATTCAACTGGATGAACCTCAACCACCTCAAAATCAACGCAGGAAAAACAGAGATAATGATTGTTTCAAAAAAGGGAGGAGACATCAACTACATCCCCTGGCCAAGAGAGCTCAGAGAAACACCAGAACCATCATCAACTGTAAAAAACCTAGGGGTCCTGATGGATAACAACCTCACTCTGGAGCCACAAGTAAACTCGGTAATCAAGAAATGTTTCTTCCTCCTGCGAGCAGCAAAAAGGATCCTACCGTTCCTGTCGTTCGCCAACAAAACACTTACCATCATAGCTCTTATCATGTCCAGAGTAGACTATGCCTGGGCATGCCCGAACGACTTCTAAAAAAACTGCAACGCATACAAAATGCAGCAGCCAGACTCCTCCTCAAGCTACCCAGAAGAGAACACATCACACCCGCGCTAAAAATACTACACTGGCTACTACTGAAACAACGAATAATGTTCAAGGCCATGTGCATCACGCACAGAGCAATACACAAACAAGGTGCAGAATTCCTAAGCGACAAACTACGCCTACACCAACCGACAAGAACACTAAGATCAAGCACCGACATACGCCTGGAACCAAAACCCTACAACAGAAAAAAAACTCGGAGGATCGTCTTTCTCTCACCAGGCACCCAAAACCTGGAATGACCTACCGAAGAATATACGGAATACAACAAACCACCTAGCATTCAGGAAACTCCTCAAATCATGGCTCTTCAAAGCGTAACCACAACGGAGACGCACTAGAATGCCCAGACATTAAAACAATGACGAAAATAACTCCAACCTCGACCACTCTCAAATTGGACAAACACTCAAACCAAAGAACCAACCACTCGACAGAGCATAAGACATCATGGAAAATAGCCACAAAGGAAGGCTGCAGAGACTGACACATACCTAGACCCAGACGAAAGCCTCAAGTGACTCTCCCATGCGTACGTACCGGACGAACATATCCAGACCGGCAGACTCATCTAGATAGACGTTGGCCTGCTAGGCTGGATAGGATCGATTGAAGGATAACAAACCCACACCTAGAAAAACGCGAATGCTAACATGTGCCACACCTAGAAGAGTGAACACTAGCCTGCATGGCGCTCAGATGGAGTTGTGAATGTTAGCATGCCCACACCTGGACGGGTCTCTAAACACTAACCTGCGCCGCATCTAGATAAAAGTGCAAATGTTGGCATGACCACACCTGGATGGAGTCCTAAACATTGGCCTGCGCTGCGTCTAGATGGGAATGTGAGGGCCAACAAGTGCCACACTCAGACAGAACTGTGAAAGCTAGCATGGTAAAGGTCAGGTAACCCACTAACCAATATAAGCTCAAACTATGCATACTTATCTCACTCAAAAAACTCACACAACCATCTCTCGCACAACAAGCTGCACGCACTTCACAACACTGCAACAACACATAAGCCGGAACAACAGCACACGCGGACTGATTCCGATCCGATACCCGCACCAAAGCTCAGCACCCGGTGTATACTGAGTTGAAGCTGCCAACAGAACACCACTCCTCTCACTATCCTACTCCCTTCTTCACCTTACTAACCCATCCCACCTTTATCATTTACAGATCTGCCTGAGCGCCTGGGGACCAATTCCGTTGGTGACGGTGCGCGGTACAAATATCTTTAACATTTAACATTTAACATACGCCCATCTCCACTCACATACACAAAGAGCACTGGGGTAACAGGGGCCCCTGTTAGCACATGTCCTGGGAGGGGGCCCCACTTAAAAAAAGAAAAATGAAAACATTCTTTTCTAAAAAAAAAAAAAAAAAGTTTCTTTTGAAATTCACTCTACATTCATAAAGAACATTTCTGTACCAGAAATCATTTCTTTATGAAGGCAGAGTGACTACAAATAGAAACTTTCTTTTTGAAGTCCGGGTGCCCCCCTACCCCATGACATGGAAGACCCTAGGCTGGAGGCCTCCATGTCATGGGGTGGGGGGAAGCCCTATGCCTTCAAAAAGAAATAGTTTGTTTTTTAAGTCACTCAGCCATCATAAGGACATTATTTTGGTTATGGTTCGGTCCTTAACTGAAATAATTTCTTAATGAAGTTATAGTGCCTTAAAAAAAGCAACAATGGGGCTCATTCTGACCATGCCGGTCTGGAAACAACGGTGCTGGTAAGCTTACAGGCACTGTTGTTTCTGGACTGGCATATTACAGGTCTGCCTGGTAGGGCTGCCGTGCCCGACAGGTCTGACCCTGCCAGGCACAGCAGCCACAGTAGGCATACCCGTCACGGAAGCACCGGCACCGTTAACAACAGTGCAGGTGCTTCCGTGCCCCGTTCTCGTGGAGTCCGGGGATTAACGAAATTACTGGCACCTGATTTCCCGGCCGCCGGACTTGAAATAGCACGGTGGCACCGGGAAGTCAGACGCTAGTAATTTTTTACGGGTCCGGCGGCAACCCGTCGGTAGCATCGGCACGGTTACCGCTGGACCTGTAATGAGCCCCAATTTCTTTTTGGAGTAATAGGGCTCCCCTCAACTCCATGACGTGTGTGTGTGTGTGTGTGTGTGAGTCTATGGTGAAAGGGTGCACACTCAAATGTATAGCTGGCTGCCTGTGTGAGTATATGGTGAAAGGGTGCACACTTAAATGTATGGATGACTGGGTGTGTATATGGTGAATGGTGTGTGTGCTTGTGTACAGGGGCACAACAAAACCTTCATTTCGGGGGGGCTAACCCTTCAAATGTTGGGAGAGGCGCTTACTTCACAGGAGGTGGAGAGGGGGAAACTTATTTGTGTGGGCACATCCAAATTATTTACACATTTTAATGAGACCATTCTAGTGCAGATTCAATGTTACAAGCAGTTAACTCTCTCCTATAAGTCTCCTGTTCCCTCTCTACCCTTCCAATCACTCCCCTGGCATGCAAGTACTAAACCCACATCACAATTTCAATTGCCTAAACAATGTGGCATTTGAATGCAGGTACTAACAGTGAAATGCTTTATGTTGGTAATTGCTGGCTTCTTGTTAACAGCAAAAACCAGGTGCCGTTTAAGATATGTGTCCTGTTTGGTCCGGCAACTGCCCTAAAGGTTAGCCAGGTTGAGTCAGTATAGCCCAAAATGCCAGAGGGGTAGTGCTGAAGCCCCGTCAACTCAATGGTGTTGCGCTACTACTTGTGTTTAATGCCTTCCTTACTCCTACCCCTATTCTTCCTCGTCCCAGTACTTATGCATGAGGCAGTACTTGTGTGTCAGGCACTCTGCCTCATACACAAGTACTGGGAAGAGGTAGAGGTACATGGAGATAATGCCTGATTTAGCTACCTGTATTATTCATCACTCCTAGTCCCACTGTTCCTCATCCCAGTACTTACCGATGAGACAAGGAGCCTCATACGTAAGCTCTGGGACAAGGAAGAGGGACGTGGAGGTAATTCTGGGCCAAGGAGCTGATTGTGGAGGTTGGGGTAGTGGGTGGGAGGGAGAAGGGATGTGTGGGGGGCGGGATTGTGTGATAAATCATAATGGTTGTCCATGTTCAGGCTAAGCAGGCATGATATGTGTTATTAGTGGTTAGAGAGGCATTTTGATGCAGCCAGTCTAGTCATTCCTCAGTTTGGTATGACTTTCTTTTAACTGGACATTTCTGATAAAGCAGTCCTGCTAACTTTAATTACATGGATAGATTGGCATGTGGGTGCTGCCAGTCTAGCCATTTCTTACTGCATTGTATATTTCTCTGGGCATCTGTGATAAAATGATATGATATGATACAAGTCATTTATAACGTGCCTGTACACAAGTGTACACGAGGGAGGGATGATAGAGGGAGGACAAGACAAACGATCTCACTAGGCCTTGTGTCATTGCGAGAACGAGAAGTGCAAGGGGAAGGGAGGGGGGGAAGTGCAAGTGAGAGGGGAGGGAAAAACAGGGCAACAATGCTCTGAGTAAGTGCAGCCAGGGCAGAGTGGCTATTGGTTGTGCAAGGAGAACAAGGGACTTCAGGGTTACAGTTACAGCCCCTAAGTGCATGGTAGGCCAGGAGGCAGTTCAAGGGTGACCAATCAAGAAAGAGCCTGGACTCAGCGGGACTCTGAGGGTAGCCAAGCAGCCAGTGGGTACAGCAGACAGGTAGGTCAGCGGGGGGGGGGGAGAGAAAGCAGAGGAGAAGAGGAAAGTTTTGAGCTGCTTCCAGAATTTCAGGTTGTCCGCCTCAAGTTTGAGAGGGGCAGGGAGGCCATTTCACAGGGAGGCACCAGCAGAGGAGAGAGGTCTACTCCCACTCTCTGCCTGGAGAAATGTCTAAGCCTTAGAGAGTTGGAGGTGGCTGAGAGAAGGGCTATAGAAAGAAGGTATTTTGGAAGAGAGCATTGGATTTAGGGTGGGCCCTGGCCCCATAAAGCCTTGTAGACAACGCAAAGGTTCTTGAACTTGATCCTTGCAGCCAGTGGAGAGATTTCAGGGCTGGAGAAATACAATCCCTGGGCTTGAGGCCAAGGGTAAGTCTTGCAGTCCTGTTCTGGATTAGTTGCAGATGACGGAGACTAGAGGAAGACAGATTGAGAAAGTGGCTGTGGAGTAGTCCAGCCTAGAGACAGTGAGCTTCTGGTGGAGAGTGAGAAAGGGAAGAGTCCCTTTGAGGAGGAGCAGCTGGTAGTGGGACTTCTTGGTGATGTCCGAGATGTGAGGAGAGAATGGGAGCGTGGCGTTGAAGATGACACCAAGGTTTCTTTCCTCGCAGGAACGCAAAGGAAGAGGGCCCAAGGCGGTCTGCTATAGTGAGAGAGGAAACACAGAGGCAAGGGTCCCAATGAGAAGGATCTCCGTCTTACTTGCATTAAGTGGAAGGAGGTCAGTCACTCTAGGGTCTGATCCGTGATGCCCAGGTTCTGACAGAGTCAATTGATCAGGATGGAGACGTTGACCCTGTCAAAAGCAGAGGAAAGATGAAGGATGAGAACAGAAGGAATGCTGGAATCAAGGTTAGAGAGCAGCACAGGTGTTAAGGAGAGCGGTTTGCATGCCTCTGGCAGCTCTGAAGCCAGACCGATGGTCATGGAGACAACCAACAGATTCAGTGTGGAGAGTAAGTTGGGAGATGGCAAGCTTTTCTAAGAGTTTGCTCAGGAAAGGGGTGATGGGGATTGAGCAATAGTTTGCCGGGCAGGTAGGA
Source organism: Ambystoma mexicanum (assembly GCF_040938575.1). Classification (NCBI taxonomy): domain Eukaryota; kingdom Metazoa; phylum Chordata; class Amphibia; order Caudata; family Ambystomatidae; genus Ambystoma; species Ambystoma mexicanum. Next base: position 1,617,573,152 of record NC_090932.1, on the reverse strand, counting down.
TCAGCAGACGGCTTATTGAGGAGTGGGTGCACAAGGGAGTGCTTAAAGGGAGAGGGGAAAATTGCAGTGGCGAAAGAGTGATTACAGAAATCGGCCAAGGCTGGAGCGAGGGTGTTGATATGGGCTTTGATGGTTCTGGAGGAGCAGTGGAGCACCTGTTTGGATGACACTTTCATAGATCAGACTTGCCTAGAAACCTCGTCAGGTGTTGTCAGAGAGAAAGAGACAAAAGGAGGAGGAGAGGTATAGATGGCCAAAAGGGGCCAAGAGAGGAAGAGGAGATAGAGGACAGGATGTCCTGAGATTTAGCAGAGAAGTGAGAGGCCAGAGCTGTACAGAGAGCCTGGGAGGGAACAGGAGAGGTATAGACCACAACAGGATTGACCAGTTCCTTGCAGATTTTAAAGAGTTTGACTGTGTTGTTAGAGGCCGCGAAGACACATGCTTTAATGTGTGCTCTCTTCTTGATGAGTGTTATTGCTTCGACTGGCATTTTGCTGCAACGAGTCTAGGTATGTCCAAATGTGGCCTGGCATGCTTTACCGTAATGTTATTACGTGTTTACAATGGTCTACATTGTGCAGCCAGTTGGACATGTTTTCATTGTGGCATGGCATTCTTAATAGCAAAGCATTAATGTTCCTGTGCACTGTTGGTGACTTGCATGTATTGGATTGTGTTCAGTGTGCAGCGTACCCCTTCAGCAGCACCTTCATGCGTATTGCCCAAGCGTGACAATCTAGGCCGGCCCAGAGTGTGGCGTGACCCGTGATTTGTTTCCGAGTTGGCTCACAGGGGGGACCCCACATTTTGTGTTACGCCACTGACAAAGAGTGACAAGAGATAGTCATGTGGTTCTTTTTTGTTTCATCCCGTTATTTGTTCGATGATTTTTGATGCCAAAACCTTTTATTTTAACTCCTAGATTTCTTGAAAAATCATATTTGGGCGGGATCCCCCTCCCCTGTTATTTACCTCCTATTCCCCACCCCTAGCTCTTATATATGCTTAACCCTTCCCTATATAGTTCCATGGGTTTTCCATTGAAAAAGCTTTGGCAAAAAACAAATCGAAAAAATAAATGGAGATGAAACAAAGTTGTACCAGCCATGTGGCCCCTCAGCTCATCAGGGCATATAACACGTCCACTTTGGGGTCAAAAAGGACCCAGGCAGCTCACATTGATTCCTCCATGGGAACCATTTGACACTGCTAAAAGGGCCACCATCAACCAAGTCACATGACTACACAAGAGGGTACTTTTGGCATGAGGCTTCTTAAGGCAGGTCACATAAAAACAGAGCACACCCTGTGAAGTTTAGGATTAAGCCTGGCTGGGAGAAAATTAAGGCCACTCATGGTAAAAAGTGTGCTTCATACTTAGCACACATGTGTGATTTATGGCACTTACTTGTTATCCTGTTTTGCTCAGACTAAACCCCATGTTCCCTCACTCTTTGGGGCCGGCCACTCTGTTAGCTCCTCCCCAAGTTTGCCACCTCGGCACCAATCTGAAAGTTGCAAAGCGGGATGGGAGTCTCATGCAGGATGAATAGTGCCAAGGGCTTTGCTGGCATGACCACATCCATCATCCTAACGCTGTAATCTGACTATGGGCCTCCTTACGGGGTCGGCGGGAGAACCTGCCATTAGCGGCGGGCTACAGCCTGCCCCGTAGCACTGTTTCCGCTGCCTGAAATCTCGGTGTGACTGAGATATTATGGCAGGCGGCGGAACGGTAAATTCCCATTCCCCTGCCTTCCCATAGGACTTCATGGGAATGGGGTTACTGAAGCACTGCCAACATTGCTAACGGTGCCGGTGGTTCAGTGAAAACACTACTGGTAGGGGCCTGAACTCCCAGCAAGTCAGGCCTGCCGGGGAGTTCCATGCCCCTAGCGGGAGACTCACAGTTTGGTAGTCCAGAAGTGTGCCGGTACGTTGCTATCGGTGCCCTTATTTCCGGACCGCTCCTTGATGAAATGGTTGACACTGCAGTCCACTGGTGGGAGAATGCACTCTGCAATCCATTCCTTTATAAGGCATTCTGATTGTTTCGGGATCAGAACATCACAAAAGAAAAATGTGCAATACATCATTCATAAAATGTGCTGAATTGGCACAATGTGCAGCAATTTCATGATAAAAGGTGTTAACAATGATCGCCCTGGCCTTTAAGACCAAGATACACTATTGCGTGCAAAGTCCTTGTTATGTTCCTAAAAGACATTCCATGCAGTGCTCCTGATTATTCTCATGTACAAGAATTAAAAAAAAAAAAATCATATATTTGACAAACATATAGCATCACCAAAACATTTTGTGACAAAGCTCATTCCAAGCTGAAATATACTAGGAGGCCCATTGTACTCCTCATGGTACACGGGCACAGTCTTACAAACATTAGATGACAGGACAATCTGTGCACTAAAATAAGATATAGTTGGCCAAGATAACACAGTTTGTAGAACCACAAGATCGGATTTACCGATTTCTGCGGTGCAGCACGAACCATGCAGAGTCTTTCTTGCCTAAGAGTTTAGGCTTATATGCCCTAGCTGCCAGCCGTTGCCCGCCGATCACCTTTCTGTAACAGGGCCAAATTCGGGATATGGCAATTTAAACATCAATAAAATAGATATGCAGTTTGTTTGTGTTCCTGTTGTCCTATCAAGCTCTTTCATTGGGTTTTCAGTACAACATTGTATACATGAAATGTACATGGTCATACAGCAGTATGAAGTCTCACATGGCATCCCTGAATCTCATTTAGTCAAATGTAACTTGTATATAGCCCCCGAAAGTGACTTTAAATGACCTGAACAGATGCCACGGGAAGGTAGATATAGGTAGACCATGAAGCAACTGCAACCCTTGCTAGGAAACATGCCTTTAGTGAAGGGGTTAATACACATGACCACCGATGCTGAGGTAAGGACTGCGACGGATAACCAAGGCCTTCTTCAGACCCATACTTTCAAAATTCACGATCTTGCTTAATATATTGTCTTCATCTATGTGTGTCTTTTGCTTTTAGGAATTTGCTCCTGAAATTCACTGCTAATTCAGAATGTGTCTGTGGAGAGACCCTCTCTCTACCTTGGAAGCCCTATGGGAAATGTATCCTTCCAAAACTCAAAAGACACAAATTAGCACCCTCGGCGGGAGCCAATCAGATTGCTCCAAACCTGGGCTGTATCTCCTGATGCAAGCCTCGGTTCGGAGCAACCCCGAGTGCTCCCCCCAACCCGCCCTCCACCGGTGCCACTGTTTTCCTGCCCCAAATCAAGCCCCTCAACACCCCGCCACCCCAAGCAATTTACCTCGAATGGGCTCCTCTGCCCAGCTCAGCCCACTCTGCGCCATCGCCTAACTTCGTGGTAAATCATGGCCCTGGAAGAGGGGCTCCGATTAGACCCCGCCTTCCATTTCCATGGCAATCCAGACTCTCCCTGGCCACGGCTTCGAACAAAGCAGTGCAGTCGTTTTTTTTTTTTTTTATATTACTATTAGCACCTTGAGGATTTGTGTTGTGATTAACTTTGCATTCATCTGGTGCAAGTGACTAGAATCTTGAGATGGAATGCAGGGCTTAGAATGTTTATCTATGAGTGAGTTCCAGGTTTGTTAGTTGCAAGGATGTAAGCCCTGAGAGAGGATGCCGGTGGGTGTCCTATGTCCCCTTTTACTTACCTGACTCTAAGAACTGTATTTGGTGTACCTAAACTTAAGTAAATAAGTTAACAGTTCACTGGAGTGTCAGAGTCATCTGTGGCCAAACCCTGAACTCAACACTGGCGACGAGGATGGGATCTGGCTGTGCTGGGGGGGACAGCACCAAAGGGAGACACCCACCGCCCCCCCCCTCTGAGAAGTGATCCTCTCTCAGGTAAGAGCGCTGGATGGCTGTGAGGCACTGCAAGTGCAGTGAGGGCAATAGAGGCCCAGACAGAGGTGCTACAGAGGCAGAGGGGGCACGAAAGGCCCAGACAGAGGCGCTACGAAGGCACTGGAATAACAGAGCAGCTATGGATGTAAAGGTGCTGCATGAGGCGGTGGAGAGGTTCTGCCAGGGCAGTGAGGCGCTACAATGGGCAATGAGATGTTGCAGAGGCAGTGAGGCGCTGCATGAAAAAGTGCTGCAAGGGCAGTGAGGTGCTGCAACAGGCAGTGAAGACGCGCTGCAGGGGCAGTGAGGTGCTGCGTTAGGCAGTGAAGAGGTGCTGCGTGAGGCAGTGAAGAGGTGCTGCATGAGGCAGTGAAGAGATTCTGCAAGGGCAGTGAGGCACTGCAAGATACAGTTAAGAGGTGCTGCAAGAGGCAGTCAAGAGGCGCTGCAAGAGGCAGTGAGTGGTCGCTGCAGAGGCTGTGAAGTGCTGCATGGTGCAGTGAAGAGGTGAGGCGCTGCGAGGGCAGTGAAGTGCTGCACGGGGCAGTGGGCTCTGTGAGACTTATGGTTATTAGAAGGAGCTGTGAAGTTCATTGGAGCAGCAAGGTTCATTCATTCATTGACATAGTGAGGTTCAAGGTGGCAGTCTCTCATAAAGCATTTAAGAGAATTGAGACTGTAAAGACATTCAGAAGAGTTGGAAGTTGTTAATGGATCTAGGAGGGGCCTGGGGCCCATGGACTGTGCAAACATCTGTTGCGCCAAGGCTACAAGCTATTGGTCATAGTGAAGGCAGCTGAGATCACTGACAAAGTTATCCGATGTCAGCGCTTACCTTTGACTGGAACCGAAGGTTGCTGCGGTTGGCTTGAGTGGAGTCCTGGAGTTCGGCATGAGTGCTGCAGCGGGAGGCCTGACTCAGTTATGAAGTTTGATGGGGATGGGAGCTCTGTGTTCCTCCGTTACTCTCTATGCAATGGTGAAGTAGGAGAGAATGCAGAGGTGCTGGCGATTAGAGTTGAGATACTAGAGCTGATATATATTAGTTTATTAGAGTGATGTTGTAGGTACATGTCTCTCTCTTTAATTGAGTTATGTAGTTTAACATATTTCTCTCCACAGGCGGACTACTGTCCATTACATGTGTTGCATGTGTAAAAAGGTGCAATGGTTGAGGTGAACCGTTGAGCGGACTACTGTCCATTACATGTGTTGCATGTGTGAAAAGGTGCAATGGTTGTGGTGAACCATTGAGCGGACTACTGTCCATTACATGTGTTGCATGTGTAAAAAGGTGCAATGGTTGTGGTGAACCGTTGAGCGGACTACTGTCCATTACATGTGTTGCATGTGTAAAAAGGTGCAATGGTTGAGGTGAACCGTTGAGCGGACTACTGTCCATTACATGTGTTGCATGTGTGAAAAGGTGCAATGGTTGTGGTGAACCATTGAGCGGACTACTGTCCATTACATGTGTTGCATGTGTAAAAAGGTGCAATGGTTGTGGTGAACCATTGAGCGGACTACTGTCCATTACACTGTCTGTATAAAAAGGGAAATGTTGTTCCTAGACTTTGGTGCCATTGTTTTGGCATATGTTGGTAGACATGTGTGCGGTGATGTGTGAGTGAAATAAGATATTAAGGTTTTGAGTGTTTATTAAATCTTCATTAGAGTTATTAAGTTGATAACAGTGTTCATCATTAGCTGTTCTATGTAGGCATATTAATATGTACTCTCCACAGGTGGACTTTTAATTTTAATCCACAGATGGACATTGATGTTAATGTTAATAGATTTTGAAGTGGTGACAGGGTCTAAACCTTTTGGAGTTGGTTGTGGTTATATATGAAATGCTTTGAATAATCTTTTGTTTTTCAGGTGGGACTTTACTGGACAAATCTTTTGATGAAATATTGATCTTGCCACCGATACTTTACTGTTCTTGTTGTTGTCCCTATAGGGGAAAGATGTGTTGTGATTAACTTTGCATTCATCTGGTGCAAGTGACTAGAATCTTGAGATGGAATGCAGGGCTTAGAATGTTTATCTATGAGTGAGTTCCAGGTTTGTTAGTTGCAAGGATGTAAGCCCTGAGAGAGGATGCCGGTGGGTGTCCTATGTCCCCTTTTACTTACCTGACTCTAAGAACTGTATTTGGTGTACCTAAACTTAAGTAAATAAGTTAACAGTTCACTGGAGTGTCAGAGTCATTTGTGGCCAAACCCTGAACTCAACAATTTGCCTCTGGGAGCTAATAGCAATAATCCTGTGTTCTGCGGCCTGGTAATGGTAGCGGGGCGTGACGCTGAACGCAGGAATATTGCTTTGTTCAATGTGATTGGAGTTTGGCTGAATCAATGCCATGTTTTTGTGATTTGGCTGCAAGCTATCATAGTGCCTAGTGCTCAGAACTAGGCTTATCGCTAGGATAGCTGTTACTTTAGATTTCAGTATGCCCTGCTCCCTCCACTTACTCGCCCGCCCCCTTATCAAAACGAACCACGCCCCATGAATTTCAGGGTGAAGCCAGACCCCAGCCCCCACATATAATGTAAGGCCTGAATGATGTGTTTTGCTGCTGGTCATTATCCCCTGTTGCTTGTCAATAATAATTAGGGACACCCCCCCCTCCTTTCAGGAAGTGGAAGCATAACCGCAAACAGAGCAAGCGTCAAACATCTCAGGCAGCTGAGCCGCCAGCAAGCGGCTTACGCAGGATGCCGCGACACTGCGCGAACATCTTCGACAAATTAAATCCATTGAAATGCTAATGAGCGAGCGAGTGCCGGGCTCGGCGGCGGAGCAAAGCAGTCAGATTAGGTTTTGAGCGCAGCGAGTTTCACGTGCCGCCGCACTGTTCTAAATGTCGTTTTCTCTTCTCGCTGTCATTAGTTAAGTGCCGCTGCGATGACAGATGGCACGCATCTTAGTAGCAGTCATTTCTTGATCATCTTAGTGTTCGAGGGACTGCGGCTACTTCGGTATGAGTCTGCCCCGCCGGCGCTCTGACAAGCTTACGGCACTGCCATCATTAATTTATTTTATTGCACAATAAAGCGTGAAGCAGGGGTGAGATTATCTAAACCATTCACTTTTGCAAAAAGTGGAGCACATTAATTTTGTATCGGTTTTTCGTCTTATAACAGTTGGAAAGAGGCAAAAAGGTTGTGTTTCAACCTGTATTATCTAAAATATTTTCACCAGAGCAAAAATTAAATAGACAGTTTTTTTTTGTTTACTGTGTTTACTGTATATGATTAAAATGGAAAAACAAAACTCATTTATTTTATAAAATTCAGCAACTTAATTCCACCATGATGAGTACACTACCAATTGGCCCTCAAACACTTGAAAACAAGGCCTCTGTGACCAATCGCGGGAATTCATCCCTTCCCTAGGGAGGTGGGCCGCTTCACAACACCCTCACTAGGGGTCGATTCAAGTGGGACCTCACTGTGGGAAAATCCCCCTGTTGGAACAAGAATTCCCGTTCCTGTGAGGAAATCCCCAAAAGATAGCCTGAAATCACCTCCCTAGGAATACCATGCAGAGACGTGCATGACGAGAGAACAACCACGTGTTACTGTCAACAAGAAACAGTGTGTGTCACTTTAAATGAAACGCTCCATTTAATCAGAATGAGGAGGACGGAGCAGAGGGGGAGAGATGCTGCAGAAGGTGAAGAGAGAGAGAGAGAGAGAGAGAGAGAGAGAGAGAGACATAGAGAGAGAGATCGAGCGAGAGAGAGATGGACGTCTGCCAGGTCAGCCCCACTGCAACGTAGTATTTGTAACCTTCTTTTCCCTCTGGCTGTGGGAGTGGCTTCCGTGGCCCACCCTTGGTAGCTCTGCATCCCCCTTGTTGGGATTCCATTGGTCAAGCAATACGGAATGGCAGAAGCACAAACTTTCAGTTACTCGCTTGAACAAACCGCTGAGATCATAGGAGGCCCTTCTTTATTTGATCAATTAGGATCAGGAGTGGGGGTTGCCCAATCCATGTGTTGTGACGACATATTGAAACTCAAAAAAAAGCACTTTAGGACAGAACTCCATGGACATTTCCTCCGGGAGTATTTAAGGTCTGACACCATCCCGGCAGGATTGATAGTCCGTAATGAACCTTGTCTGTTTCTTACAGACAAGGAATATACCACCACCTTTAGCCACATTGCCATTAAATGCAGCAGGGACCTCATGGTCCTTACCATAACAACTGCCCAGCGTCTTGGGGCAGAAATACAGAAGGAGCTCGAAAAGGAAGAGAAATCCTTTTTAGAAAACACCACTATCTCTAACGCTCGTGAACAATTAGTGAAAACTAATAAACTCTTTGACGACTTTAAGTCGACTACTCTAAGCAAGAAAACAAAAAAACTTCAGTTTGACATACAGGAATTTAAAGTGGATAAAATATTCCCATATATTACAGAGGAATATATTGAAGCCGCTAAAACACAGTCAACTTCCCAACTACGAAATAAAGGTAGACGTAGGTGGGTGTCATTTTCAAATTCTAGTAGCAGCAGCTCAGACGGTCAGGCCAGACAAGACCGGCAATCACCACAAGCCTTTGGAAATCACCCACCCCAACAATCTTTTTTACCACTGCAGCCTTTTTTAGGCAGAGGTGGCCCCGGAGGGCCTTTCTGGGGGCAACCATGGTTTCCCCCCTATCAACAACCGCGCCGCCAATTTCGCGGACGGCGTCGTCTGAACAGGTAGTTGAACAAAGCGACATACCAATTTTTAATCTTGCTAAAATTGACCTTACATCTCCTCAGATTAAATTTCTCTCGAAAGGGCTCTCATTTGTGCCCTCACAAAAAACGGATTGGTTTGAAACAGAACTTGAGGTTCACCGGTTCCTTAGAACAGTGCGCCTCAAAGTTTTCTTTAATGAGCATGGAGGAAATGAGCAGGAATTAGACACTGGCTTACGAGCCCCTTCAATTTTCAAGCCCCAAGGTAATGAAGTCACAAGAGAAATTTTGACCTTTGAAAAATGTGTCCTTCGAGATCTAGACAAACTCAAAAGTAATTCAAAACAGAAATCTCTTAGACATAATCTCTCTAAATTAGAAAACTCTGCTCTTACTGAATTATCCAACAACCCCTCCATTGTCATAAAACCTGCAGACAAGGGAGGTGGAATTGTAGTTATGTCTAAGGCTCAATATATCAACATGATGGACACGTTATTACAAGATGATGTCAGCTACAAGAAACTCAGGAAGGATCCCACCCGAGACATTCGTACAGAAATTGAAAGCGTAGTACAATTTGCTTTAGATCGCAAATGGATTACGGAAAAAGAATCTAAATTTCTCATTACCAGTCAAAGTCGTATTCCGACTATGTATTCTTTACCTAAGATACATAAAAATCAGGAAAACCCACCCGGAAGACCAATAGTGTCAGGCTGTGGTTCGATTTTAGAACCACTGTGCAAATTTATTGACGTATTTCTGAAACCTATTAGCGTAAAAACTGAGACATACCTCAGAGATACGACTGACACTATTACTGTTTTTGAAAATCTTGAATTTGACAACACTACCCAACTACTGGTGACAATGGATATTCAATCCCTTTATACCAGCATTCCACAAGATCAAGCGATAGAATGCATGCGAGAAGTTCTCCTGGAATATGATTCTCAGGATCGCGTTCCACACAACTTCATCTTGGAACTTATGGCCATAGCTCTCAACAAAAATTATTTTGAATTTAATGGCCAGTTTTTCTTACAAGTAAAGGGTACGGCTATGGGGGCTGCTTTTGCGCCGAGCCTAGCGATTCTTTTCATGTTTAAATTTGAAACTCGTAATATTCTATCTTCCACCAATCCCTTCCGCTATTCTATAACCAAATGGAAGAGATATATCGATGACATCATATTTATTTGGACAGGCACAAAAGCCGATCTAACACTCTTTTTTAATTGGCTGAATAATGTTGATCCCAATATCAAGTTCACCATAGAGTCTAGCAATATTCAGATTCCCTTTCTAGACTTAATAATTAAAGATGATTTTGGAAAATTGAAGTGTTCGCTTTTCCGTAAAACTACAGCCCGGAATACTCTCCTACATTACTCTAGTAATCACCCTCGGCATATTAGGGATAATTTACCCTATGGTCAGTTTCTCCGGATCCGGCGAAACTGTTCCGAGGTATCTGATTTTTATGAACAAGCAGATAAGCTTAGTAGTCGCCTTAGAGACAGAGGTTACCCTAAACGACTGATCACACAAGCGTACAAAAGGGCTCGGTTTACTGACCGTGACAATTTGCTCACGCCCAAACAAAATTCCAATTCAGTACAGGACAAGAACAATCCACAGATGACATGTGTATTGACCCATGGGCCTCAGACCTTCGAGATCAAAAAACTTATCTCGAAATCGCTTTCAAGAGGGGCAGCAATATTCGTGACAAACTTGTGCACTCTTCCCTTAAGAAAGCTGCCCCTAGAATAGGACTGTGGGACCTGAGGACCACTACAGGGCATTTCCCTTGTGGATCTTGCTCTGTCTGTCAATTCACCAGGAAAATGAAGGAGTTCAAAATTGGGCCAAAAACATGGACACTCACCACTATGACAAACTGTAAAACCGCACATGTGGTATACTGCATTCAATGTCCGTGTGGCCTTCGGTATGTTGGTCAAACTTCACGACCGGTACATATTAGAATATCAGAACATCGATCTAGAATCAGGTGCAAAATACTTACCGCACCCCTAGTAAGTCACTACATTGAGCTACAGCACTCTGCTAATGACATATTATGGTGGATTCTGGATGTGGTTAAAAACACGCCCAACACAACCCACTGCCTCCTACAGAAGGAGGCTCGCTGGATCCACCGTCTATCCACTCATATCAATGGACTCAATGAGGATTTCAGTCCAATCTAACATGTTGTGGCTTCCTTCCCTTACCTGGGTTTTGCCTTGCACACGGCTGCCTACTTCCAGCAGCATGTGTTATTCTCCCCAGCCGGGCGCTCCTTCGCAGGCTTGTGACTGCTTTCCGGCGCTGCAGCTTCTTTCCGTTGATGTTACAGAGGCCGTTGTCATGGCGTCCTTTTGTATCCACCCAAGTGAGTGACATGCAGGTGGGGCAGCTATCAGCCTATCCACACATCTCGTTTTTAGACCCAATGAAATGGTGAGTTAGGCTTCCTGCCCCCTTTAGGCTATATGAACATTCGTGCTCGCTTCCTTCCCTTACCTGGGTTCTGCCTTGCACACGGCTGCCTACTTCCAGCAGCATGTGTTATGCTCCCCAGCCGGGCGCTCCTCCGCAGGCTTGTGTCTGCTTTCCGGCGCTGCAGCTTCTTTCAGTTGATGTTACAGAGGCCGTTGTCATGGCGTCCTTTTGTATCCACCCAAGTGAGTGACATGCAGGTGGGGCAGCTCTCAGCCTATCCACACATCTCGTTTTTAGGCCCAATGAAATGGCGAGTTAGGCTTCCTGCCCCCTTTAGGCTATATGAACATTCGTGCTCGCTTTGCAGAGTGTTGCGAGAGGTTTTCAAGAATGGCTGCTCCCCTCGCTCGTCTGCATCATACTTTGGTCAAGCCGATATAGGTAAAACGCAATTTCTCGCGGGTTCCTTCTTATACACATTTAGTGCTCACTGTATACATCTGTCCATTCTTCTAATATTATTCATTATTTATTTTTTTCACTCAGAGGTTGTACACCTTTTATGCCAGTGATAAGGGACCACACCAGGCTACCCGACGAATGTGCTCTCCACACTATATACTCCACTTTTCATTTGTGTATGCTATTCAGCTACAGGATTTAATCCACATGTGAGTACACACCTCTCTACTCCTCTCCCCATTTGGATAACTTCTATTTGTCCTTTCTTAATCTCTATTCTGATAAGTTCCCCCTTCCATTTCAGTTGTTGTTTTCTCCAATATGAGTCCTTACTCGATGCAGTTACACCAAGGGCCCTGTCGGTTCCGCTTTACAGGCATTACTGTCGTGGGCCCCTGAGCCCCTTTTTTCACGCCTGTATTTCTAACTTACCCACAGCCTGCAAAATTGAGGTAATTGATTTCCTAATTTATTCTCTTTTAAACAACAAGGGCAACTTTACTTTTATTTTTGGAGTTCGCTCCCATTATGCTTTTAAATTTTATTTCATTTTCTCTCATGTCTGCTTCCCCACAGGGTTAAACTGTTGTGAGGTTCTTTCGCCCTGAGGAAGGCAACTTTCAACTATGCAAAGAAACTATGGCCAGACAGGCGGCATGTTAGCCGAAACGTTGTTGTGATGATGTCAACCTTGATTTTTTCTGAAATATTTTTTTGACACCTACACGTAGGCAGATCTGTCATTAGGATTATAGGAGTTAGAGTTTGAGTGGACACGGCTGTTCTGTGTAGAAAAGGAAGAACTTTTTACTTTAAGAACCGTCCATATACTTTCTTTCCACTAGTACTCCATTCCTTCTTTATTTCTTCTTTGTGACTTTATAAAAAGAACAACCTATTTATTTGTTCTTAAAACTAAACCAAATTTTCTACTGTGAATTACAATTCTGAAAAACAAAAAAAATTTGTTCTGTTTCACAAAAAGAATAATTGATTGTTTTTTTGTTCTTAAAACTAAACCAAATTTTCTACTGTGAATTATAATTCTGAGTGTTTTTATAATTTTTGTTATACTTCTCCGTTATTACAACTTTTGTGTTATTAGGATTTTCTTTGTTTAAAAAATAAATATTTCAAATGACTTCCCAGAAATTTGCCCTTTTTGTTTTCAGAGAATTTCACAAAAGTGCATGATACCAGAGTTTGGTACTTTTCTGAACAATTTAATCACGTTGACTTCGATACATAGCAGTAAGGGATCAATGGTGTTATTTTGGTCTTCTGTCCCCTCCCTTTCTGCTCATGGGACAAATCCCCCCCCCCTCTTCTTTGTATTTCCACTGCAACGTAGTACCTGAGAGGGGAGGAGACTGAGACTGAGTCTGCGAGTTATTCAAATTCTCACGTACCGAAAGCAGAGAGCTGGGCATGCAGTGTCCTGTAAGACGGAGAGAGCAAGAAACAGTGGGTGGTGGCGTGACCACAGAGAGCTCGTGGCGGACCAGCGGTCCCCAAAACTACACCAAAACTACTACGTTGTTGAAACTGCATAATGTCCCAATACCTGAAGCAGTTGCAACGCGCCAGCTGCCAGGAGTCATGAGGCTAAGAACCTCCTGGCACGGTAATCTTGGAAAAGACTAGACCGTCACTAACGACCAAAAGGGAGCGTAATGGAACAATTCAATGGCGGCCCATTTTCCCTCTATGCCATAGGCGCCAATGCCCTGGGCGCATGACAATAACAAGCAAACAGAATCCATTAATACGGAACAAGATACAAGTATAAGGTCAAAGAGACCTGGCGCTGAGAAGAAACAAAAGTAGAATAAAAAACTGAAACAGCTAGATGATTTGATGAAAAAAGGGCACGAGATACTATTTAAAAACCACCGATTAAGTGGAAACAAGAAGAGCAATTCCCTGTCTTGAGTTGTTAGACTAGTGGTAGGGTCAGTTACGGTTCGGCTGGACTGTGGACTGATTCTTTGGGACATTCACAGATGACTAACCAACACTTGTGTTAGTTTGTTCGCTAGGAATCACTGCCTTGGCAATAGTGAAAGTTAGGCATTATTCTTATTCTTTAATAAAAACAGCTGTGAAATGGCCTCATAAGAGTCTGCATCCTTCTGACTGCCACGCCTGTTAAGGGCAGACTGTACTGAGTCTTGTAGAAATTAACTTTATTTTCAGGTCCCATAGACCAGGTCTGAAAGACTCCTAGGAACCCTTCCCTCATCTTCTTAGCATCTCAATTCACTTCTTCTCCTTAACTGTCTCTCACCACTCCACACTTGTAGAATCTCTCTTGAGGATGTTTAGTTCCCTGGCCATTGCTAGGCAACCCTTAACTCCTGGGTTATCTATAGTGATCATGTGACTACAATTATATTGCTACATATCATAACACATCTCCCCCTCTCCTATATAAAGGTTTATTTAAATTGGTGTCTGTTTTTGTTCCATACCTACCTTTTTCTGTAACGATCACATCTTTGAACACTCTACTACTCGGTATCTGCTGATTCCTTTGACATCCTGTTGCGGCTTTCTCACAAACACCCTCTGACTTACTTTTTATTTTATCACAACATTCCTTCATCTTCTCCACTTTTATCTGTACAGTGCCTCTCAACCCATCTAGTTTCCACTCAACATATCTGCCTAACCCTATACATGGCAGAAAAACAGTTATACAAGGTATCCATCTTCTGTGTAACTCAAATGGAATCAACCCTGTGGTGGAGTGTGGCGCTAGGTGGTACGCTAGAACCTATTTCTCTATCTCTTATTCCTAATTCCTCCAAACAATTATATCCATCCGAATTGAGTCACTACGTGTCCTATTGAATCTCCCCAAACCCCCATTGTCTGTGGATGCTACAGGCATGTTCTTAGATGAAAAATGTCAATACGTTTCAAGTAGGTCTACATTTAATTCGAAGTCAACTGCACCCCATTGTCTGTTAATAGTTTCTCAGTAAATCCTTCTCACTGAAATTTCTCACCCAAAAATCGAAACACAGCTGTAGTGTCAGCTTCATACACAACAGTGACCTCTGCCGACTAAGAATACAAATCCATGAGAACAATCACATATGTTTTCCTCCCATGAACATCATGTAAAGGTCTTAATATATATATATATATATATATATATAGCAATAAATGTCCATGTCATTGCAGGTAGGTCAATCAGTGTTAACTGTTCCATTCTTGTCTTAATTCTTCTGCAGTTTTCACATTCCTACACAAGTCCCTCTACATCACCATCTACTCCGCACCATCAATAATCTCCTCCAACCCTACACTTCATCTTCACCATTCTAAATAGCCTTCATGACTTAATTCTAAAATGGTCTTCCTATCACCTATTGTGGTATAATGTTGCTACCTTTAAATACACCATTTCATTCTAGACACAATTCATCTAGCATCCTGTGGTAGGATACTAGACTTCCATTACATTTCTTGCTTTCACACACCTTCCATCTACCTCCTTTCTTTTTTCTGAAGTTCCTTCAACACCTCATCTTCTGCCTCAGGAGTATTCCATTCAACCTCACTAACAATCTGCCCACCAATCAAAAACACCTCGTACAACTCCCTACCTTGCTTGTTAACCACTTCTTGGTTTATAGTGACTATGTCGATTGTCACTTTTTCGAATGTCATTTTGTTGAACCAAAAATGTCGAGGAAAAAAATGTCGAATGTTTTTTTATGGGGGTTTCCCCCTCCAACCCCCCGTTTTGTTTTTTAGACTTTTATTTAATAGCTAAACCCAAAACCACCCAAAAAACATATATAAAAAAATGCATTTGACATTTCTTTTTTCGGCAACATTTTTTTTTCAACGAAATGGCATTCGGATTTTTTTTTTCCGACAATATGACCGGATACCCCTCTTCTTCCCATACCTAGAAAAGTAATCAGCAAGGATATTGTCCTTCGCAGATATATGCTACACCAGAATCTCATGACCTTGTAACTTGATCACCCATTGTAATATTCTGTGAGAGACTCCGTCCATGCCCTTGCTACCAAACATCCCTGCTAAGGGTTTATGATCCTTCCTTTCAAAAAAATCTCCTCCCCCAAAGAAATGGTCTGAACTTTCCCACTGCACAGACTACACTGAGTGCTTCCTTCTCTATCACTGAATATTTCAGTTGTGCACCTTGTAATGTGCAGGAAGCAAATGCTATCACCCTCTCAATTGCATTCCTCTTCATCAGCAACACCACTCCTAGTCCTTTCTCACTTGCAGCTGTCATCGCTGTGCAATTGTGTGCACTATCAAAGGATGATAGAGCGAAGCACTCCCTGTGTAATACTTGATATCTCTCCATTCCTCTTCGCATGCATATTCTTCTCCACTTTTATACAGTTTCCGCATTTTAGTGCATTTATCAGCACAATGAGGAACACACTTATAATAGTATTCTACTGAACCTAGAAATGACAAAATTTCTTTGTTTGTTTTTTGGCGTGGTACTAGTACTTTGAATATGTGTCTCTATCCCTTTCCTAATTATCTTATGTCGAAGTACACTAGGGACTTTACTCTAAATCTGCGGTACAAAGTGAAAAAATTGAGTACTAACACTCAATTTTAATAAAGACCAATTTAGAAAGACTGCTCAGAGACCGCTCTGAGCGTTTTTTTCTGAATGGAATGGTCAAACCCTGCGATGCACACGAGTGCATGCAGGAGCTGACAGGCACAAAGCAACGCAGAGGAGGAGTCGCAGGAATATGAGGTGAGTGTGTGAGTGACTGTCTGTGTTCATGTATGTAAAAGCAATGTTTGTGAAGGGGGAGGGGCAGTGGGTAAAAGTAACTGGTTGCATGTTTGCTTGTGTGTGTGAATTTGGTGGGGTATTGAGTGGGTATGTTTGGGGCAAAAGTAGGAAGTTGGTGGTTTCGGGGAGCAAGGAGGAAAGCGTGGGTCAACCTATTTTGGCTTTTTGAGGGCTGCACAAAATCAACCGAAATAAATTGGTCTTTTTTATATGTGGCCATCAAAAAGTGGAAATTTTACATAGAACCAAATCTACACTTTTCCCTTTTGAGAGTCAGACCCGCTTCGCTGAGGGTTCCTAACACAGCTTCCAGTCTCTCGTCATGTTCCTTCAATGTTTTTCTTACTACAAATATGTATTCTGAAAGAATGACACTCCTGGCAACTTTTAGAAAAGACTTATGCATGATTCTTTGAAAAATATTTGCAGTGGAATCAAATCCAAAGGGAATCCTCTTAAGCTGAAATGTCCGCTCTGGTTTTATAAAAGCTGTGAATGGCCTGGAGTTTGGATACAGTTTTACCGGCTGGTAAGCTGACACCAAGTCTAGTGTGCTAAAGAGTTTAGCACCCTTACCAGGCTCACTAATTCACCTATATTAGGTACTGGAAAGCTATCCTTAATCACAGCCCTAGTTACCGCCCTGAGATCAATGCACAACCTTATTTTTCATATTGATTTCCGCAGTACCATAATGGGAGATACCCACCCTTTTGCCTCCACCTGTTCAATTACACCCTGTTCTTCTAGTTCTTTCAATTCCTTAGCTACTTGCTCTGACAAACTGATGGTCATGTTTGTATCTTTAGATACTACTGGAGCAACTCCTGGTTGCACTTTAATGTTATGGTGATACCCACCCACAGAGACAATCTAATTTGCCACTAAAGACATTCATGAATTTATCTTCTACTTCACACACATTTTGTTTCTCAACCACTCTAATATGGCCAGGAACATCACCGACAATAATTAACTTCATGAATTTTGCTCTTACCAGCCTAATAAACAGCTACCCACTTCGGAAACATACACATCCGCACAAATGCTCCAACCCTTGAACTCTAGATTTGCCCTATATTGTCCTACACATTCTTCTCTTTGTGACAGGGCCTGCTTTCAGGCAAGAGGATTTGATTAATGGAAAATGTTTGCACAGTGTCATGGCATCCCGCCTAACCTCTTTGTGCTGTTGAGCTGCCTGACATGTTTGCTGCTTGCTGTGTTTGTGGGTATGCCTCCACTTTCAGACAGGGGGCATGCTTTCAGGGCTTGTCAGGGGAGGGAGGGAGCCCAACCCCCCTATGGTGCCAGCATGCAGGCAGCCCCCCTCCCAGCATCTTCTTCTCTTCAGCTGAGGTGGCAGCCTTGCTGCCGAGGAAGACCACCGGGAATGTTGACCAGCGGAGGCAGTGCAAGGTACTAGGGGGAGACCGCGGCGGTGGGGCTGTGGCGAGCCCCACCACAACAAGGAAGACAATTCCACACATAAAGTCTGCGGATTTGGTGGCTGGCACCACACTGGCTACTAGACAGAGGGGAGAATCAGCGCAACAGGGATGCCACAGGTTATGTCTGCATCTGGCGTGGCATCCCAGGAAAGTATGCAGCACCAGCAGAGAGCATCTGCAGGACTCCATGGTCAAAACCCACTAAACAACCAGTTCTACAAAGGTCTTATTAATCCCACTAAATCCTCAAGGACCATTTCATTAATGAAAGGCATCCAGAAGGGCCATGAGAATAAAACCCCACTAAACCGCCAGGGAATAAAAACATTAAAAGGCCAACAAGAAGGCTTAGAAACAAGAGGGCAGCAATTCCCCATATACTGCTGGGTCATCCATCACCCAAACTGCAATCAGGCTGCGTGGAGAAAGGGGTAGGGCTACACGCCCTTGAGAACCCTCCCCAGGCCCTCCCTTGCCACACCCCTGGAGACAAGATCAGTCATTGGCTAGAGTAAGTGGCCATTCAGGAGAAGGGGGTGGGTTATTCAAGGATAAGCCTGGGACTTGTTAGATGTGGATATGTTGGGTGAGGGCAGGAGGTGGAGGAGTACACCTGAGAGAACGGAGGAGTCGTGAGTGAAAGAGTGTGAAGGCTATTGGAGAGATGGGTCTGTGGAGTGTTTGTGCACATGACTAAGGAGTGAGCGAACTAGCGATAGAGTAGAAGGAGAGAAGAGGTAGTAATAGTTGGGTTTAGCAGTTGTGGTAGAAGTTAGAGGGAGAGATAGTAAGTAGTAGTAGTGGTAAGACTAGAGGGAGAAGAGGTTGCAGACTAGTAGTAGCGGTGGTTACAGAGTGGTAGTAGCAGTAGAGTGGGTGCAGTAGTAGTCAGATGGAGTAGGGAGGTGAGACCAGTGAAAGGGATTAGTAGAATAAGGAGTGGTAATAGCAACGGAGGAAGTAGTAGTATCAAGGAGACCACGTAGAACGGAGGAGGGAAGAACCTGCAATCAGAACTAGTAGGCGGGAGTGACAGCAGCAAGTGGAGGAAGTGGTAAGTAAGAAGAGAGGTAAGGTGAAAGGGTGGAGGTCGGAGGGATGAGTGGAAGAGTCGAGGGACAGAAGACGTCGGGAGTAGAGCATATTGGGGCCCAGTGAAGAGACGGGCCAGGTGAGAGTGTGTGTGCGAGAAGAGCAAGTGGAACTCACTTCACTTCTTCTCGTGAACTGTCTCTCACCACTCCAGACTTCTACAATCTAACTGGCCATTGCTAGGCAACCCTTAACTCCTGAGTGATCTATGGTGGTCAAGCCTAAAACAGGCCACTCAGGTTAGAATCTCAGGGGTTCAGTTGGCACTAGCTTGACACTGAAAAGCCGGTGCCTGATTATCTAACATTTACATTTAGTGCTACACATTTAGAAAATGTCTTACCGGTATTGCTGGTTAGGTAAAACCGTGTGGACCAAGCACGTTTTCCCCCAATCCATAGTATCTAAAAATGTGTGCACTGTTTTTCAACTTTTTTTCCTATTTAACATAAAAAGAAATGGGTTTGCTTTGTTTTTATTATGTTATCCAGCAAACAGAGTAAACAAAAAAAATCTGCTTTTTATCCTTATCAGGCAAGCAATAATTTGCTAAATATTTTGCAAAAGGGAAAACTTTTGACAACCTGGCCTTAGATCATTGTTTTGGCAATGGAACTATTTAACTTATGTTTAGGCGAGGGACAGGCATTTGCCAGGCACTGCTCCAGGTAAATGGCTATGTTATGCCTATAGATGAGCCAAAATGGTTGGCTTTATCAGTGCTTTTTATTAACAGGACTTCAGGACAAGGAACAGATATAAATCAAGTGGTTGAAGGCACACTTGCTTACCACATTTTTATTACACCAGTAGTGTATGTAAGACTCAGCAAATCTGCTCTTGCCTGGTTTCCCTCCTACCAGAAAAGTCGATCGATTTAAAATCTCTAGGAACTTGCAAACCTCTGACCGCACCCACCCCTTTACCTGTCAGGCTTCTCCAAGGACCAACCAGCCCTTGGACCCCTGATCGTCACCCTCTAAACATCTGCCCTAAAAAGACTTTTCTCATCCTTTGACTTTCACTATGACCTTTTTGCTGATGATAGTCAAATATTTGTCACCTTTCCCTCCTTCACCCGAGCTATCTCGAATTGGATTATAAATACTCTCACTGCAATTCGTCTCTGGGTGGCTCTCCCCTGCCTCCTGATGTAGAAGTCATCTTGCTCCCGGCTTCCGATGCAATCGCCACCCACTCTCCTATCTCTTTCCCATCTGACCTTCATGCTCCCCCACCCAAGGCTTGCAATCAGCCCTCTTTTATAACGACTTATGAATGTAACAATTCATCACTACCACTGCCTTTTCTGCTTGTATTAACCTCCTCAACATTCAGAAAATGTGTCTTTTTCGTACTAATCGTGCTACAAAAACTCTAATCTCCACTCTCATGCTGAGAAAACGTTACTACAGCTCAAGCCTCCTCCTGGACCTTCCTTTCTACGCCTTCCTCGGTCTAGACAAGGTCCTGCAGTCTCTACACCCGACCCAGATCCTTCCAACACTTCTGGTTGGCTCTCCATGCACAAGCACACACTTTTCAAGCGCCTTCTCCTAGTCTACAAAGCTATCAATGGTCTTGTCTGATTGTATCTCAGTTTACTCACCATCTCGTTCCCTCTGATCCTCTGCTGTGCTCAAACTCACCGTCCCATTACACTCCCTGGGCGTCCTGTCACTTCTACCGTATCGCCCTTCTTGCCCAGCTCCACTGGAACCCACTGCCCATAACAGTCAAAGGTAGCCCAACTCTGGTCTCTTCAAATCTTGGCTTAAACTTCACATAATTGCTAAAAAGGGAGCTCCCGCTGCCCTCTCTGCCATCCTCCCAACCTGACCCCACCACTGCATCCAGCGACGCTTAATCCCACCACTTCCTCCAGCGCTGCTTAATTATTTATTTGTGTACATTTATATAATACTCCTCTTTACTTTGAAAGACTTGCCCGCTCAGGCTAATTTTACCTTTGTATGTCACCCATTTTCTTATACATGTTCATATTGTGTCCTGTATGTTTTGTCCCTGGTATATGCCCCACACTTTTCAAATGTCTCACCACATTTTCTCATCTGTGTGCTATTCTACAGGCATCCTTCATGTGGTAATGACTCTGCCATCTGTACATATGTTATTGCAAGTCATCTCATTCGAAATTGATATCCCTGTTTGTCAAATAAACACAAAATACAAGTATGCCATTTTTTATTACACAGTCGCATATTACATCTGCAATTAAACCATTAGCTCTCAGCAGACTGGATGGTACGCCAGATGTGTTCTTTGTCTCCTTTCTTCTTCCCTTTTCCTCATTCACTTTCCTATATTCATTTTCTATTTAATGTTCTGTTATTACATTTGAAATTTAAATGAAATATGTTTGAAAGAACTAAGACTGCCAGTCCAAGCTGTGATGTTACTGCTTGATAGAGCTAGTTGAAAGAGATTGCACGAAGATTTGTTTTGGGCAGCGAGGAGCAGGACATGGGCGGGAATGTCAATAGAGCCAAGGGAAGTCAATGGGTGGGTAAATAACCACACATCGCCCAGAGGTTGTGTGTCCCTCGTCACGCGTCATCTCTCTCTCATCACTGTACTCCAACGCAATAGATTTGGCGTGTAGATGCAACTTAAGCACCATCTAATAGGGTGTCATTTTTCTGCTGCTTTTTGAGAGAATTCATTTACTTTTCCATCATTCCAGCCTAAAACCTAAAGAGTTCTGGTTCTTGTAAGCTTAGATTATGTGAAAATCACTAATGTAGGATTTCCCCACAATGCCTAGCCCTTCAGTTACAGCGGTTTCCGAATGCCACCGCCCATATGTTTCCAGGGGCACAAAGATATGCCTTGGCAACTAGGGCACTGGCAACATTGCATTGGTTGCCAGTGAGGAACAGACTGTTTTTAAAACACTGGGAATGCTTCGCGTGGTCTTCTTCAAGACAGGTCCAAGCACATTGTCCAGAACTCCTGCTCCAGACAAGATATGAAAAAGCATGTGGTGGGAGATGTTTCCTCACCCACCCAGGCTGCACACGTGGCATAAACTACTTCTAGAATTAGGAAGTCTGTAGGATCATTTAGGATTTAGGAGACCACTGGAGACCCTGTTCCTTCCTTCGTTGTCAGGCAACGAGACGGTGTGGTTGTGTTCTTGTCTGTTGGCTGCTGCAGACAAAATGCCAGGCAGCTGCCCCCAGGCTTAAAAAGGGAGGTATAATGTTACACAACATAACATCTGTTTGTAACTTCACGGCTCCAATCTTGGCAGGGCTGGGTTGGCTGTTCTTCCTCGTGAGGCAAAAAACACGCTGCCACTAAATTGAGAAATGATAGAAAATATTGTAACCCGTGGAACGCTGAGAGAGATTTGTCATTGGACAATCTGAATGCTGTAATAACCATTGTAGCCTGCAGACTGTGCTGAATGCTACAGGAAGAGGCTACCAGCAGAGCAGTGGCTCCCGCCAGACAACTCCCTGCGACCACTCAAGCAGATTTTTTATATGACATGCATATACTAATATGCACACCATTTATTTTGAAGAGCGACATGGATTGTAAAAGCTTTATAGACCTGCCCTTCGGCCCTTCCGGGATTTATGGGCCTGTATACACATGTTGCGCCCCACAGGCTAGATGTACAAAGCTTTATCAGAACATAAACGTCCTTAGAGACCCCATCTCAGCGAATCAAAGTGCTTGGGAAGCATTCAATAACTACTAGGACAGAATGGGCTCAAAACATCTTGTCTTCAGAATCTTACAAGGGAGCGGAAGGACACATTTCTCTGTGTTAACGCGTGACGTGTTAGCTGACATGTCCTGTTGTACTAACTGCATTTAATTACCAGCAATGATTCTTTCAAAAAGACACCCGCTTTTTCGGAGGATATTTTTTCACTGTGACAATTAAAAGCTAAAAGTGGATGTGTGAGCGGGCACTGGTAAAGTTACTTCCTTACCAATATCTGTATTTTAGATGGTGTGCGTTAACACTTAGTGGGGTGCAAACCCTGAAAAGGCGCCTCCGCACCGGACGCCCAAAAATGAAAAGTAGAAGAAAGAGTTAGGCCTCCAGGCCTGTGACGAGGGCTGAACACCCTACCCACACGTGGTTCAATAAAGAGTCCAGAAAATTGCATTCACAAAGTCATCTACAGATCTACAGAGATAGACACTGTTAGTACTCATGTACCTTTAAATTATAAAAGTGATCAATTTCACTGACAATTGTGGACAGATGTCAATGGCAATGCGTTTCGCACCAATATGGTCCTTCATCAGGGTGCAATCTGTCTCTCATGTTAAAACCGTTCCACTTCAGCCAAGCTTACAATTAAAATGTGTAACTAATAAAGGCAACCTTGCTATATATATACTACAAAATAAAAGTACATTTAATTTACAAACACATTTTCTCCATTTACTTTACTCACTATTAACACAATGGTTTTACTTCTCCACTACAAGTCCAAAACCTATGTTGCTCATACCAGTATATGCTATGAACCTTACAGCTTAGGATAATACCTTTGGGGTAAGTCATTATCATGCAATAATGACCGCTCCCTATTCCTACAGGGTTATATTAGCATGTGAAAGTCATTATTGACCTTCTCGAATCCAATCAGAATGTTCGGAATCTAGTCAAAAGCTTCTGGTATTGGCTGCATTCCAGGCATTCTGAATTCAGAAGCAGCCAGTGAAATAACAGAAAGCATGTCTCTCCATTCAAGGAACACCAATGGCACTTCCCAGCAAGTTTTCTTTCAACAAGGCACCCTAAGCTAAGCTAAAACAATAAAGTGTAAGTTAAGACATGGAAAGATACTTTCACTTTTACAAAGGAACACTGTTCACTTTAACATTGTACGAAATGCAAGCTCATCCTAAAACTGTTCTGTGTACTTTAGGCATTATTGAACTAACATTAAACTAACATGTTTTACTTCACTGCCTCAACTCCACCATATGTATTGATACTTGCACAATATCCTAATGGCCTTACAGACCTTGGGCGAGGGCATTATCATTTGTGATTATTACCTTTTCCTAACATATCGCCTTCTGATTCCCTTCCAGCCATAACTTGGGAGTAGGTCATTATTCCTCAATAATGACCCCACCTCCAGTGTATATTATTTAAGAACCGGTTTGTGCTTTAGCGAACGTGGATGATATTACAATGAGGCACGCACCAAGGGAAGCATGGATAGTAGCGGAAAGTCCTGGTTACCTTGCAAAAGGACGTTTTTTTGGTGAATCTTATAGTTAATAAAGATTCTCACGCTGGATGCAGTGTTTCAGATTGTGTTTCTTTATTCTTAAAAGTGTAGACGCATGGTCTAGAGGGTGGTCCGCCGACATGTGTTTCGACGCCGCCGGGTCCATCTCAAGGCACGTTGGATAATGGTGGTCACGGGGTATGTTGCCCCTGAAAATGTTCAATTGAAGCCGTTTGGCAAGTTAATCAAGTTCGCGTCTGGTTGCAGTTCTTGGCTGGTGCCGCCGTCCGTCAGGTATGCTGTAAGTCAATGAGGGATCCCTCATTCTACACTTTTAAGAATTCCTTTTACAAGGTAACCAGGCCTTTTCGCTATTTCCTTACAAAAGGTCTTGGATTCACCTCTTTTCATCTGTGATATTGCACCAAACTATCGAGACCATCAGACCAAACACTGAGCTCAGCACAGGAGTGTTCATTTCTAGAGCCCGCCCTCTCCCCCTTTCTCTAAGCATGGATAGTAGTTCAACCATTTTCACAAAGATGATAATGGTTGTATGTGTCTGCCAGCCCTAGGCAATGACCTTCATTGGCCTTTAGTTTGGGAGGAGGTGAGTGTGGTTAGTTCTTGTAAAGAGTAACTGAATACCAGAGCTCTCATCTTTCCTGTGGCATGTGTGAGTAGGCCATCCAGTTTTATTCTTCTCGGAATTCGGGGATTTGAAGTTTTCCTAAATTCCAAAAGGGACAGGAAAGACTTCACGTCCCAGAATCCAAAGAGAACAGAACGCAGGATGGGATGCCCTTCTTATGCATGGCAATGGGAAACTGGAGAGTTCTATCAATGTGCATATTGTGGGCAATCTGGTCAGAAAATCTCAAACATTTCCTATACTTAGCAGTAGGGCTTACTTTAGATTTGGTGTATATATTGCCTTCATAGGGTGGTTACTTCAAGAAATCTTTTAGGACGCTTAGCGCCAAATGCAGCTAGAAGACACACAGACTGACTTACAGGCCCCAACTCACAGTAGACGCCCCCACTATTCATGGACCCTCAGATCTGCCGCACCACTAAAGTCTATTTCGCTGAGTGGCATGAGCCTCAACGGTCCTGCACTGTAAGTGGGGGGTCACCTTCATTTTATATTGTGCCCTTGGGGTGTATGGCAGTGGAATAAACAAATGTTGCCTAGATTGTTTTAGGAAGAATCAGGTACCGTTGGAGAATTTTAACCAAGGTGGTTAAGCACCAACCTGTGTATACTAAGGGCCTGATTCATGGAAAAGTGCACATTTATCCCGCAGTGGCTGCGTGCCGAGAACGACACTGTGTAAACCAGCGCACATAATCAAAAATGCACACCCAGCGTATTCATGGAATAGTTCCCGCAAAGTAAGCCTATCGGCAAGTCGTGGCCGGAACACCCCCGACATGCCCCCACGCAAGGCCAAAACAGCCACATTCACTTACACTTGCGGGGTCTTAGGGCGCAAACACACGCATCCCGTGAACAGTGCGTGGGGTGCCCCCAACCAAGCCTGCACCTCGGCACCACTGCGTAGGGTCCCCCATAACTGTAACTGGCACCCCGGGGACATGCATACAGTTTCACAGAAAGCATTTATTTTTCTAGTCAAACTGCGTGCACGCACCCCTAAGTACAGTCAGAACCCAGTCTGCATTCACACACCCCGAAATCCGACATGCAATTTTACCTCCAGAGTTGCGTTTCCTACGCACAAGTCTGTATGCCTGCTTTTGGGTGGCAGAGATTTTTAGAGTGCTGCATGGCATTTCACAGGCGAGAGGTTACCCGGTCATATCCATGAATTCACTTTGTAGTGCGCATTTGTGGGCATGCTATGGACTGCCTGTGGTCCGTCCCTCGTAACATCCACTTTCTGGCTTGTTGTTCCCCATTTTGCATGTTCCGCCCTATATTCCGACCCCTGTGCAGGCCACACCTACCTCCTGCATGGTGTCTCGTGCAAGGCAATCGCAAGGCCGTTCCGAGCCTACACAAACTCTATGCAAGTTCCGGCAAAGTCCCACGCAGTCGGTTCCATGAATCGACGAGCAGTTTTGCACGCAGTTTGACACGCAAGTTCCCAATTTTTAAGTCCAAATAATTCCATGAATCAGGCCCTACATATGTTCTTCATTTCTTTTATGTGATTAATTTGCACCCAGGGAAGGGCCATCAACCAATCAGGTGGCTGGACACAGCGGGCGAGAATAGGCATTCTCCCTGCCTCTACCTGTTACCAATAACCTTACCTAACCCCTCCTTTCATCCCTCTCTCTCCACTTACCTGCTGGACCGCCGCCTTGTGCTCCAGTCCCAGCAGTCCTTCCCACTCCTTGCCACTGCCATGGACATGTGATGATATGATATGGCATTTATAATGTGCCTGTACACAAGTGTTTCTCAGCGTGACAAGACAAGGTGGAGAGAGGACAAAACAACAATCTTACTATGCCTTGTGTCATTCAGATCGCAAAAGCGCAGGGACATTGAAGGGGAGAAGTGCCAAGGTGGGGAGGGAGACGTGCAGGTAGTCAAAAGTGCAGCCAGCGGGTAGCTCAGTGCAAATAAACAGAAAGTGCAGCCAACGGGTGGTTCATGAGTGGGACTGTGCGGTTACAGATACAGACCGCAAGTGCTGGGGAGCCAAGAGGCAGTGCAACGTACAACTGGACATGCAGGGACCTGGGCCCAAGTTCAGAGGGTGGCCAGGTGACCAGTGCGTGGAGCAGATGGGTCATCAGCAGGGGAGAGGAAGTGAGAAAGGAAGGGAGAAAGCCGAAGAGAAAGGTCTTGAGTTGCTTCCGGAACTGGAGGTAGTTCAGCTCAAGTTTGAGAGTGGTGTTCCAGAGGGAGGCCCCAGCCGAAGAAAGAGATCTTCCCCCACCCACTGCTTGGAAAAGCGGCTGATACTCAGAGAGTTGGAAGTGGATGAGCGGAGAGCTCAAGTAGTGAGATATTTAGAGAGTTGGAGGTAATGCCGTCCCAGGCCCTGGAAATCCTTGTGGACAATGCAGATGGTCTTAAACTTGATCCTTGCCGCCACTGGGAGACCATGAAGAGATTTCAGAGCTGGAGAGATATGATCCCTGGGCTTGAGGCCAAGTACAAGTCTTGGAGTCCTGTTCTGGGTAGGTTGTAGAGGATGGAGTGCAGAGACAGGAAGATTTAGACAGAGGTTGTGTCAATAGTCTAGCCTAGAGAGGACCAGAGTTCTGGAGACAGTGAGCTTCTGGGGGAAAGTGAGGAGATGAAGAATACCTCTGAGGAGGTGCAGCTGATACTTTGACTTCTTAGAGACATCAACGATGTGAGGAGAGAAGGAGAGGGTGGAGTCAAAGATGATCCCAAGGTTCTTAGCCTCACAGGAAGGAGCAAGAAGAGGGCCCAAGATGAGCAGCCAGAGAGAGAGAGAGGAAAGGAGGGAGCTGGTGTTCGGTTGAGGAGGATCTCCATCATACTGGCATTAAGGCATAGGTCATTGGCAGCACACCACTCCTGGATTGCGGATGGACAGTCTGGAATGAGAGAAGGAGTAGAGGTGGCTGAGTGGAGCCTGAAAGAGACCTGGGTGTCATCCGCATAACACTGAAAATTGGAGCAGAAAAGCAGCCATGCGGTGGGCAGGAGGTGCCAGGTATTGGTTGAACAGCCAGGGAGAAAGGTTATACCCCTGGGGAAAACCACAGGTAGAGAGAGCATTAGAAGAGAGGAAGGAACCCAGCTGGACCTCAGAGGGTCAATCAGTGAGAAAGGAGATCAGTGATACCCAGGTTATCATGGAGGCGATTGAGCAGGATGGCATGGTTGAGCATATCAAAAGCAGAAGAAAGATCAAGGAGAATGAGGACAGAGGGAATGTTAGAGTCCAGATTAGAAGGCAGGTCTTCACAGATGTTGAGGAGGGCAGCTTCCGTGTTTCTGGCCGCTCTGAAGCCAGACCGGCAGTCGTCATGCTGACAACCAACAGATTAATTGTGAAGATTGATATGATATGATTTGATAGGTTATTTATTTAATACCCAGAGGTTTCTGAGTGTGGGCCAAGGGATCGAACCTCTCTGAGCTATCCTCCTGTGGCAATCAGTGGGAAATGGCCAGTTTTTACAAGAGTTTGCCCAGGAAAGGAGTGATGGAGATCGGGCGATAATTAGCTGGAGAGGAAGGATTGGCAGGAGGATTTGTTAGGAGGGGATGCACGAAGGAGTGCTTAAGGGGCAGGGGAAGGTTCCAGTGCCAAAAAAAGGATTGGAGAAATTGGCCAAGGCTGGAACAAGGGTGTCAATGTGGTCCTTAATGGTTCTGAATGAACAGGGAAGATCTTGTTTTGATGAGACTTTCATAGATAGGACTTGTCTAGAAATGTCATCAGGGTGAACAAGGGAAAGGAAGAGCAGGGAAGAAGAGAGGCAACCACAGGCAGGCCATGAGTGGAGGAGGAGAAGGAAGAGGATGAGAGGGTAAACAGGATGTCCTGAGTTGTAGTGATGAGTTGTAGGC
Source organism: Ambystoma mexicanum (assembly GCF_040938575.1). Lineage (NCBI taxonomy): Eukaryota > Metazoa > Chordata > Amphibia > Caudata > Ambystomatidae > Ambystoma > Ambystoma mexicanum. The sequence continues at coordinate 1,617,544,533 of NC_090932.1, read as the reverse complement.
CCCGTACATGGGGCCCGGGAGGGGACATTAGAGGTAGAGACTGCAGCAGGATTGGACAGCTCCTTGCAGATTTTGAAGAGTTCAGCCGAGTTGTTAGATGCAGAAGAGACGTGGGTTTGGATGTGTGCTCTCTTCTTGGTGAGGAGAGAGAGTTTGTACTGACTTTGGAGCAGGTGTCAGGCCAGTTTATCAGAGGGTGCACCCGTTGCCCTCCACTTCCTCTCAGCCACCCTGCACTTGCATTTGAGGGTGATGAGGTCAGAGTGGTGCCAAGAGCTGCACTTGGATTTGGGCTTCAAGTGGATCCTAATGACTGGGGCAAGTACATCAAGAGTGTCAGAGATAGAAAGATGAATGTTAGATAGGGCTGTGTCAGGAAGTGAGTCAGCCAAAGGCACAGAAGGAGGAGAGAAAGTAGCGGTGAAAGCCTCAAATGACAAATGCTTCATGGGTCGGATGACCGAGAAGGTAGGTGGCAATGCAGGAGTTGGCTTGGCCTGAGGGGTAGAGATGGAGATATGAGAGGAAAGGAGAAAGTGATCACTCCAGGAGAGAGCAGTGGTTGCAGAGTGGGACTTCTGATGGGATCAGAACATCCATGGTGTGCTCTTCAGAGTGAGTCTGGCCAGAGGGAAGAAAGAGAAAGGCTAGAGAGAGAGTTGCAGAGGTTGCGAAAGAGTCCCGCAGAAGGACAGGAAGCATCCAAGTGGATGTTAAGGTCTCTGAGAGGGAGAAGTTGAGAGGTAGAGGCGAGGAGGGAGGAGGAGAGATCTTCCCACTCAGAGAGGAAGGAGGTTACCTGGCGGGTGGCCGTTAGATAGTGGTTACAGTGAGAGAAAGGCCAGGAGAGATAGAGAGCCTGCAGACCGGGCATTCAAAGGAGGAGTAGTCTTTCATAGGAATGATAGAGGCAGGGATCCACTCTGGGAAGATCAAGGGTACACCCACACCCGAACTGTTGGTTCTGGGCATGGAGAGGATCTTGTAGCCATCACAAAGGAGAGTGTGAAAGCGTGTGACAGAGCTGGCAGTGAATCACGTCTCGGTTAGACCGAATACATCCAGATCGAGTTCTTCCAGAAGACGGCAGATGTCAGAGGAGTGTGACAGCTGAGCGAGAGTTGAGACTAGCAATGTAGAGCAGTTTTCCCCCTTTGAAGGACTTCCATGGAGAGGCACAGGTCAGTGGTACCCCCTGCAGAAGAGTTGTTGGTGCCCGAGGATGGGCAGAGAAGGAAGGAGGAGAGAGCAAGGTAGCCAAGGAAGAGGAGTTGAGTGCCAGAGGGATGGCAGATGAAGGAGGCAACAGGGTGGTTGGAGAAGCAGCAGAGGCAGCCGTAGAGGTGGCAGAGGATGGGGAGGCAGAGGATCTAGAGAGGGGAAAGAGGCAACAGCGTAGAGGAAAGAAAGTTGATAAGGCACAGGAAGCATCTAACAAAAAGGAGGAGGTTGGCCTGAGGGCCTTCGACCAAGATGGTGCTGTTTAGGTAAACATTAATGATGGTCTTGGAGGAGTGGAAGGGGGCCAGGAGAACCTCCCGTCGGGTTCCACCATTAATGGGTGAAGAGGAAACAGGAGACAGAACAGAGACCATATGGGGGTCCATAGGCCTGGAGCGCTAACGACAAAGAGGATGTCAGTAAGGGTCTGTTTGGAGCAAGCACAAGTGTAGGTATCAGTGATACAGAGGGCTGGGTTGGAGACCAGGATATTCCTTTTGAACTTCTTCTGCCAGACTTAGTGAGAGGGATAGGATAGTCGATAGAAATGCAGTTAGAGAAGATAGGTGAGACAGAGAGCACCATGAAGGATGCAGAGGGAAGAGAGCGGAGGAAGAAGGGAAAATGGAGAAGTGGAAGGGGGGATGAGTGCTAGGGAGCAGGCAGGAAGGAGGGGACACTATGGTGGGGAATCACAGGAGGGGCGACACACAGAGGACAGAAAATGGCAGAAAAATCAGGTGCAATAAATAAGCAAAGTCAATTGCCAGCTGAACCTAGGAGTAAGAATGGACACAGCAGGGAAGTAGGCAGTACAATATAAGCAAGCAACCACGTAGAAACAAAATGAAGAGAACCAATCGATCACTTAGGGAACCTAGAAGTAAAGAGGAACAGAGCAGGGATGCAGGAAGTACAATGTAAGCAAGCAACCATGGATAACAAACATGCCAAAGAACAGAACAATCGACCAGGGATCCTAGAAGAAAAAGAATGACACAACAATGATGCAATATAGCCAACAACCGTGGAGAACAAAACCTCAAGAACAGTACACAATATGTCAGGGGTTAGGGAATAGTGGAAGGGGGCTAGTAAAGTGCAAGGGGGATAGGAAATGGGGAAGGAGAGGGCCCGCAGGGAATTCATGGTGCACGCGGCCAAGTGGAGAGAGAGTGGCGTAGAGTTGTGAGGGAACACAAGCAGCCTAAGAAGCGAGTGAGTGCACGCAATCTAGGATTACAAGGGAACGCACGCAGCCTAGGATGCAAGGGATCACACGCAGCCAATCAAAGCATACACGGCCTGAGATACAAGTTAGCGTACAGGGCCTAAGATGGGAGGAATCGCAAGTGAGCAGAATCCGAGGGGGGGGGGCAGAAGGACAGGTCATGCGGGGAAACACGTTTGCCAGAGTGAGAAGTGGCACCAGGTCAGGGGGGTTTGCGAGGAAAGTAGCAGGCTAACTCTCCCCGTAACATCTTACCTGGTGAACACAGACAGGAGGGTGAGGTTGTCTGCGCTCACTGTCTACGCCGCAACCCCATCGACGACAAACACCTGCATCGCTCAATACAGCAGTCTTGTCGTGCGAGGGCTTTGCTGCAGAGGGTCCATACCTCAGTTCTTATTGGCAAGGCTGCTTGGTTGTAGCGAGGCATTGTACGGATAGTTGGGCAGCATCTCCTGCGCACCTGCGTCGCTCAACACTGCAGCGTTGTCCTGCGAGGGTTTTGCAGCAGATGGTTGTTAAGATGGATTTCTGAACTCTGTCCTGGTGGGCAGAGGTTTGGGAGGCCAGCCTAGTTTCTTGGAACAGGGTAACCTTCTGGACAAGCCAGACCAATCAAGGTAGCATTGGCGGCTGTCAAGACTAGGTCTCAGTAGGGGTAAGGGTGACTGAAAGACCTCAATGAGCACACAGAGTAAAGGACACTTACAAATCACTCCCAGTCAGGTGTAGATATATTAGAAAATACATATACATTTATTTCAAGGCCTTTGAGTTTCAAACACACGCATCAACTCACAGTAATACTTATGAAGCCAACACAATACTATCTAAATACATATATACAAGACCAATGAGGTCTAAAGGGTTAATGCACGAAATGGGCCCACAACCTAAAAGGGGAAGGAAGCAGGCAGTGCAAATAGTCTTTAGCCCCTTCTACATCCAACACACTCCTAACTAGGAAGCAGTCCGATCCCTAAGAAGAGGGGAGCCTAATGCTCAAAGGTACAGGGAATGCAAGCGCACCCGGTAGTTCCAATGGGCAAAACGGGGTCTATTCAGGGGTCTGTAGCAGCTCAGAAAGGTGGGTGAGGTGATGAAGAATAGGTTCCCACTATTCGAGGAAGGTCTCCACTTGACGGCAGAGTAGATTCCAAGAGTTGGGAATAGTTTGCTACCAATGGAAAGGAGAGGGGCCCCCAGGGGCCACTGATATGTAAAAATGGATGAAGGTACTAGGGGCCACCAGCTAGGGTTGCAATTACTCACTGACCCCCGGCACACTCCGGACCAAACTTCGGCAGTTGAGTGCAGCAATTTGGCGGCTCTGCGGCTTTCAGTGACGAAGATACAGCACTGATTCCCAAATGGGACAGTGGCGATTTCTCTGCTCCTGGTGGATGGATCAGGCCAGTTTCACTGCAGCAGGCTTCAGGAGCAAGAGGGGCACAAATGCAGTGCACTGGCAAAGGTCGTCACCATGGCTGGGCGACACAGTAACCGTGTATGCTCCGGTTCGGGTGCACTCGTCTCTCTTCAGAATGCCAATTGTACGAAATTAGTTGTGAAGGTGCTGTGAACACAGTGCTAGCGATATACCGAGTTTCGAGGGCCTCCTTGAAACGAAGGCAGAGACAGAGCAAAGAACCTGTGTAACCTGGTCAGCCCACTGGTTGGCCCAGGGACACTTCTGAGAAAGCTTACTTGCAGGGTTTCATGAAGGTTACAAGAATAGTTGGTCCCACTATTCCAATGGATCGAAGCGTCTTTGCAGACCTTCTTGGATGACCAGATGCAGAGGGGTCCCATGGGAAGACAGCGGGCTCAGGGTGTCAAACCTTCCAGCGGGTCACCAGCGGTTCCTCGGCTCATTTTCTTAGCTTCAGGATACTTGGATCATATCCTTCGTTCACTGAGAACTCCAGAGATCGACATTGTATGGGTTTTTGGGGGCTTCTCTTATCCAGAATCTCCTTCGCACCAAAACGAAGAGGACCCAATGGGAGATCTTCTCACATACAGGCATAGCATACGCGGACCAATCACGGACCACGGTGGTCCCAGGCATTCACAGCACTCAAGACTTTCTGGCACCTAGGATGTGTCTTGGGGACAGACACCCCAGCCCACATCCTGTAGGTACACACACAAGGCATGCAGAAGCCTGTGAAAGCTTGGTGTTTCGCGGGGAAATGCATGTCCAAATGAGGACTGACCCGGGTCAGTTCGACCTGCAGAAGGCAAAGGGGCAAGATGGCCAAAGGACAGGACAAAGAACCTTGTGGCATGGCCATTTTCGAGCCAGGTCCACCTATTCGTACCAAACACAGTAATTGCGGTTTATCTGGCAGGAAAGGGTTACAATTACATGAGAGATAAACCGCCACCAGCCCTGTCCGTGACACATCTGCACATCTCCTAAAAATCCTTCGAGAGTATCTAGGGCCTTTTGAAATGACTAAGAGACCCAAGTGTACTGTACTGGAAGGTACCTAGTACATGTGTTACATGTTGCAGAAAAAGTTGCAACATTGTAAAAAGACTAAGGGAAATACAGTTTCCCAGTACTGACTGTCAAAGGGCATGTCAGTTTCCCCATAAAAAGTGAGCGAAAAGCCCAGAGGAGTGCAGCAGAAGGCTGGGCTCCCCTGGCAAAGTCAGACTATGGTAAACAGCAGAAAAAGGGTGGGGGGTACACAACTGGAGGGAAAATTACACATAACTGGAAATCTTTCCTAACAATGGTCCATTCCTATGGTCTTATAGGCATGGATGCGTGTATGTAGCAAAGCGTGCTACGTATAGTTGGGCAGCATCTCCTGTCCACTTGCGGTGCTCAACACCACGGCCATTGGAAAAGGGAATTTGTTCTGTTTCCCTAAGGCAGAGGGCATCTTTTCTTTCCCTCGGGAGATTGGCTGTCCATGCAGCACAAATTTCACTGGGGGGGGGACATTTGAACCCCATATAAACCCCTGGTTTGTGAATGGCTTCCACCCCCCCTGGTGGGGGTTGGACATGGCCGGTAACAGGCCACTAACTTGGCTCGGTCTTGTGTGCCGTTACCGCCCATGTACATCCCTTCTCCCCCGGCAAGCGGACGAACCCCGTAGGATAATCCCTTCCTGAATGCATATCACATGGGTACACACTCAGTGGACACTTCCTACTTTTCATAGTGATTGGGGTTATTTGTGGCCATGTTCACCAGCACCTCTGATCGGTCACAGGTGAGATCAAGAATCTAACATCTACAATGCCAGGAACATAGGGAAGAGAGGGCAGGACACCCATGAGTGCATTAACTGGGATACAAAATAGCGAGGGGTGGGGAGCTTTGCGAAGGGGGTGTGGCAACATTGTGCTGGGTGTGGTCTAAAGGAGGAGGGCTTGAGGTCGGCCACCACAAACCCCTATAGATCTTCAGTTGGCGTAAAATCACCCATGAGGCCACCCGTGAGAAAGCACCAATGTAAGTTACTTGCTGCTTTGCATAAAATCATGGGGAATTATGGGACCATAAGTATGGACACGCTATTTTGAATCTCACATATCCGTGACATTGACTGACACCTGTAACCCTTTTGAGCATATAATGCACACTCACCTTCCTGCTTACTTTGTTTATAAAAATAGCCTAAAAGTAAAATGACTCCAAACCAAAGTAATACACATGGAGCCTTTCAGAGTCAGGCTGCGATTGCCCTGCATTAGGAAACACATATTTCTTTCACGCATACTCATCAAGCAGTGCACCCCTATCACAAGTCATTCTGTACCGTCACAGGGGTCGGATGCTTGCTCGTGGGGGGACAAGGGGCGGCCTGGCTGACGGGCAGATTTGGGAGAATGGGCAGGCGAGCCCTGGCCCACCTAAAGCCCATCACAGTTCGTCAGATTCAGTAAAATACACTGTTCATGTCTCGATGCCTATTGTCCACTGTTCACAAGGGCGGTCGTATTCGGGCACACACTGATGACGTGCACCTTTTTTCAGTGTAAACAATTAATTTGTCTGCAGTTTATTTCATATTAAGATGTGCACTGTTTCCTAAAGGCCAAGAGCCTCTTGTGAGCGCAGGCTTCTGGAGCCGTGTGCGGCTGCCTCCTTGCATCTGAAGGCAGGCACCGCGGGTGCGCATACATTAGGCGCAGGCGTGCAGTGCGAGCCACTCCTAATTGCTGAGCGCATCCTGAGTCCCGCGGCGCTCAGCCATGCAGGGCTCATCAGCGGCGCAGCCACAGCCCCGGAGCCCGACTGGGTCGCCCACTGGGAGCGAGTGGTTAAGCTACAACAGACCAGCAGTGGCCAGCTGAGTATAATGAGGATGTAAGTTCCGGCATCTCCAAACCTTCCGCGAGGAATGAAAGTCCCACCGTGCGCGCAGCTGCCATTTCAGACGCTGACGAGGGACGTGGCAGCGTGTCAGGGAAACCAAGGCCGCGACCACACCTGCCCGGAATTCTCACCGGATCGGGAGCGCCGGCTTCCCCTCGTTTGGTATCTGCCTGAATACCGTGGAGCATAAACGATGGATTTCCCGTGAAAATCTTCTGATCCTGCAACACCTGCTTGTAGTCATTTCTCAAGGGCTTTCCCTTTGAAGCAAACCAGAGGTTATTCAAACTCTCGCTGAGCGTCAGCGTTTTCTAGCAAAGGCAAAAACGGATATCATATTCTAGATGCAACCAGGGTCGTTGCTGGGGGGGGTTTAAGGGGGCTACAGCCCCTGGTCTTTTGGTTGTAGCCCGGGATAGAATCTTAGGAGCTATAGCCAAAAGACTAGCTAGCCCCCAGTCCCAACAGTTCCAAAATCAGCTTAGCCCCGGGTCTTTTCCAGACCTAGCAACTCCCCTGGATGCAACCTTTGGCTTTCCAGATGTTTTGGACTACAATTCCCATCACGCATGGCCAATAGTGAGCTAGCATGGGTATTGTAGTCCAGAACATCTGCAGAGCCACAGGTTTACAGACCTCGGATCTAAAGGCGCCATTCCATTTTGCGGATGGTCGTTCATCTCTCTTTTTTCTTTGTATTCTGGTGCTTGAAGATTACCCCATTATGAATCCAGGACTACAAGTCCCAGATTTCAAATAAAACAAGCATTGACAGAGCCAATCGTTTTGGTGGATATCTAGGTATGCCTACCATGTCTCTTGGTACTCGCAGCATTTGCAAACGTCTGTTCTTGTAGGCAGGAAGTGCCATCATTTGCCTGGTAGTGACCTCATGTCCTCTTATGGTATGTGATGTAACATTAAGTGGTTTTATCCAGAAGCCTTCTGCCATGTTAGATGGCCTCCCAATACATGGCCTCATTAGAAAAGCCCCCCCCCCCCCTGTGCTGAAAACACCGTGTCGAATTGTCGAAAGTAATGACCTAACATTTACCAATTGTAAGATCCTTTGTGGAAATGCTTCGACATTATCACAAAATAATGTGATTATGCTGTCACTGTTACTAATCTCACAGTCACCTTAACAGCTCCCACTCCTCCTGGGTTTACATTCCATACTATTGATTGGGATATCTTCTTGTCCAATGATAGTTGTACCTTACCTCACACACCATTTTGGTGTGCGCTGCAAGTACTCACCTTTTAAATATAACTGTGCTGTGTTTAATGTTTTTTGATTTCTTTCAAATATATCTTGACCTTATGTGTTGCTTAAATTACACAACTGTACTGTTAGTCCCGACCTGCCTTGGTGGACTACTGACCGATGGGGTAGCCTGGGCTTGCCTTCCTTCTTCTCATCCATTAGAAAAGAGACAGGGGGTTGCCAATGTAATACTGGCAGAACCAGATGTGAATTCATGGTGTTGATGAGTGCAGGTGTGAATACACGAGACCTGAGTGGTTTATCTATATCACCTTACCATGGCCCACGCCTCAGCTACACAGCCCACACCCCAGCTACACGGCCCACACCTCAGCTACACGGCCCACACCTCAGCTACACGGCACACACCTCAGCTACACGGCCCACACCTCAGCTACTCTAAACACGCCTGCCTTAAATGCATAATGAAATGATCTATTTCACTGATGTTTTGTAATGTATTTCCATCCCTTCTGTAACTAAGTTTAACTACAAGTAACAGCGCCGCGATGCCTAGGGGCTGCTTTGTGCACTATACAAATGCAAATAAATAAATAAATAAATAGGCAAAGAATGTTTGGAATATATATTCTGATGGAGAGAGCCTTGGATCTGACAGACTTCAGCGCCTTGGGTCTTGTTAGCCACTAATTAGGGGGTGTAGGAAAGGGCTAGAGATGAGAGATTAGTCATAGCTCGATCAGTGTCTGTGTAGTAACAACTTGGCCTGTGGCGGCTCTGTGTGCACCCTCTCTTTGTGTGGCATAAGGCCTAAGTAGATTGGGGCAGTGAGTTGGTTAGTCAGAGACAAGAGGATGGAAGGCGAATGGGAGGTCCAAGCGGTGGGGGAAAGAAGCTTTAGGTGCCACCTGGGAAAATACTATTGATGGCCACAGACCAACGTGAAACCACACGTAGCAAACACCAACATGATAAAGTAAGGCATGACTTAACCGCTAATACCATCAAAGGTCCAGGGATTCACACCATTTCAGTGTATGCGATGGAAATGCCAAGTGCCACACCATTGCCAGGTAGTGACTTCCATCCACACAAACCCACACGAATGCTATCCCATTGCCAGCTACATACACTATTGTCAAACATATGTGCAGGTCGCAGAGCAGTCCCAGGTTGCACTATGCATGCTTAGCACAGCAGTGGCAGAAGCCTCTTTGTCAAGTTGGAGAAGTGCAACTTGTTTTTTTCAGTAAGACACGGTTCTATCTGCGGTCATCGAGGAGATTTGTTCGATACCAAATCCATCTAATTTGTTTTTCTTTTAAGCCATTTTGTGCAAATATATGTGGGGGAGACACCCCGCAGCCCACCCCTGCCCCCAACCACCTTAATTATTACCCTCACCCACTCCCAACATATGTTTGCAGCCAAATTCGTCTGAAAAACTTATTTGGCTTTGACCAAATCTCGTGTGATGAAACCTCCCTATCCCCCAAAAACCCCAGAGAATCTTGCAGCAATGGTATACCTTTGTTCGGCTAAGTCCCTGCTAGCTTTCAAGACCACATGGGTCTCTTCCTCAGGCAGAAATAGCACAAGAGGGGCGCAACCTTCATTTAAGGGGAGAACAGACGAGTGGACGTGACCACAGAAAAGGAAGAAACATGTTTGCCTTCTATGGGGCATAGACGGGGAAACCCTAATTTTGCATATATATATATATTTTACAGTGTTATGTTATCAATTAGTTGTACTGCGCTCATCACCACCGTAGTGGTTTTACAGCACCAAGCCTTGCCCTATTATTTAGCGTATTGTGACCACGCCAGGGCATTTGCAGCCACTGTGCGGGAGGAAGCTGCATACTTAGTGTACATGAACAGAAATATTAAAATGCAGCTTTCTTGCAGACATAATTTTTTTACAGCAAAGGGCTAGTGCTGTACAAATTATAGAAAGAGGGAAGAGCTGGCCGATTACAAGGGCCGGAATCGCTACCCGGACGCTCGGCTACTGATCCACACATTCGGGTTGAGGAGACGAGACCCTCTGACTCGGGCTGAATGAGAACCTGCACAGCCCCACACGTTCTGCAAGGAAACCAGGTCCCAAGTTACACCAGGATCCTACGGAGCCACTGACCTCAAGCACATAGTTTTGCCTACAGGCACTCGGGTGTACCTGCAACACCTCTCTGTGGCCATTATCTCCTGTACTTAGAAAAGGGGATCCACACACCTGCATTTACAGTAGCGATATCATATCCAGCACATGAGACCAACAGGATCCCTTCTTTCCCAACCTGTTCTTCTGTCCTGATGAAGGCCGACTACATGCCAGCTTCATTACAAGGCTGATCATTCTGGCCGAAACACAGTAGTGTCGACTACCAATTTTGTATACCAGTGTCTACCAAAAACACTGTCAATTGTGCACTGTAATGCATTGTGCTCACATGATAACTTATGTGGTGTTTTAAGGAAAGAAACATGTTTATCTAATTCCAGTCAAGTTGACTGGACTGTACCGTGTTGTATTTTTGTACAGAGCTTTGTAAGTAAAGTGTGTCCTGTTGTATATCTGTTACCCTGATCTATTGATACATATTAAAAACTTGAGGTCCAAACATTTTGTCTTGACCCAGTCAGCATATTCAGATTGATGTCATTTTGTCTTGCGTAGGGTCATCACCATGAAGGTATGTGGTTCACAGTCACCCTGATCATTGTGTCTTATATAATCGATTGCAAGTGAAGACAGGGAAGGAATGGACAGGTTTCCATTACATGGGAATAGGTGAATAAAGAGACTGGGTCTTAAGTTTTACATGTCTTTTTTTTATTCAGTCCTGTTAATAGCATTTTCAGTGTGAGGAGGAAGCTGTGGTTTTAGTATAAATTGACACCTAGGCGTGCACTTTTGCTGCCTAGCAACCAAGCTGCCCACAACAGGGTGCCCGAGAGATACATGTCCTATTACTCTGCCCTCGCAGAATAAGTGGGCAGTCCCTTGCAGGAGGGTGGAAGGCAATGCTTGTGATCAACTTGAAGAGCAGGAACATACAGTACATTGGGATCTTGGGAAGGAGGGGCAGCTCGCCTTTTCCTGTTGATAGTTTGAAGGCTCTCAAGTTGGAGAAAAATAGCACTTCATGTCGGGCGATGTGGCACAACGTGCTACTGCTTATTTAGCCCACTTTGCTGTGTACCAAAGAAATGTATCATATTGAATTCACAGGCTTTTTCTGTCGCCCTGTGTTTTGTTTTGAAGTTATCCTTAAGGAAAGTCACACTCATATCCTTGATGTCATGTCTGGGGCAAGACCAATGTTCGCCAGCCGGGGGGTCTTTCTTGCTGTATTGATTTATTTTAATGTATGTATTGATTGTATTTGTTGGTAGCGCCCAGACCCGGTGGTATCATGGCGCTAGAGTACAGGGTTAGCAAAACATAAAGTTACGGGTACGATAGCAAGATAGTGGTTACATTGTATCAGAGATCAAATGGCATTTACATGGTACTGAGGCGGTGATGTGTTTTCATTCGTGGTCTGTCTGTCCAGTTTCCCCATATGGGAAATCCCAGGTGAGCATCTGTATGCATGCAGTCAGCTACACCAAACTTCTCGGTGTGTGGGTGAAGAAACTCCATATGTGTAGACTTGCTTGGGTTGCTCTGTGGCATGTTGATTTAGTCCATTGCTAGAATGTGTGCATTTTGTAAGCCCTGCTTTGCTGTTTGGCAAGTGAGTCTACTTTCACAATCATTTTTTTAATAGATAGATTAATTGGGTTCTGAACAGACATACCTTTTGTCTCCCTGGAAAAATGGTTAATGGTTCCTGGAAATCTTTCATAGCAGTTATTTTACTATATTATTTAACTGGCCAGATTTAAGGACCTGCATTTTGATCCCTGAGAACAGTTAAGCGGGGGGCGCTCGAGAGCACGCGACCAAGATGGCTGCTTCCCTTTGAGCTCTAAATGAGGACGACTGTAAGAGGGGGTGACTGGCTATAAATGCAGTGAGCCACGTGGCTTCATCTCCTGCTGCTTCGTGACCTGTGAGCGTCGGGATCGCCTTGGGGACCGGCAGGCTGCTGCACCCCGAGTGAACGTCTAAAAGGGAGGGCTCCCAACAGAGCCTGCTGGTTGGGGAACCTGCGGCGCACCTCGCTGAGATGGGCAGTGGCGAGTCCATCAGCGCTGTATTGGTGCAACTCCACAACCCTCATCCATAGCGCAGTGGGTGCGCTCTGGGGTAGTGAGGAGACAGAGCGGGCACGGCCCATTTTGGCAGCTGCTGTGCCGCAGCAGTAGGACGAAGTGCTGGCAGTGTGCATGAAGACGGTGGAGGGCGTGAGAGGGGCCCCCCACTGGCCTGGTGATTTGGTGCAACCGGTAGGTGTACCCGCCTGATGGTGCGTACCTTCATGAGGCCTGCTAAGCAGCTCCCCCGGCGTGCAACTCCATTAGTGAAGAGCCAATGGCTCATGGAGCTGCAGGTCTTATGAATTCTGACTGCCGCTGGAGCTGCACCAAAACTGGGAGTTGCTGGAGCTGCTGTGGTGTTGCCTAAGCTGTGCTTCTCTTTGGAGGGTGCTTTGGAAGCAGTGTTCAGTGGGGTCACATTGAACTGAACATAGTGGGTGAGCTGGTGTGAGAGAATGGTTTTGAGTTGGGGACCTATCTGGCCCTTGCCTAGCAAGTACTGAGTGAGTCAGTGGTTATTCATGTTAGGAATACTTGCATGGTTGCTCCTTCTCGTGGTGGGCCCTGATCTAAAGGATTTGGAGACTGTATATATGGCCAACGTCAATAAGAAGAAAGTCTGTTTGCAGTTTGGGACCAAGGAGGGGCTGCCTGCCAGTGCTGGTAGGATGTTGCCCCTGCAGCACTTGTGGAAATGGAAAAAGTGGTGTGCATAGCCGCTCTGTGCCCTAGAACTGGTGGAGGGGGCCCCACCCCAGCTCTGGAAATAGTATTCGCTAAGATGAAGAGTAGGTTTGCGGCTATCAACACCAAGCCGGATGGTATGGCCTACAATGTGGACAGAATGCAGGAACGCATAGACAAGGAGAGTGGCTGCATCACCGAGACGGAACAAAGGGTGGGGACACTGGAGGATTCCAGCGCGGAAATGCACCAGGCGGTGCGCACCCTGCAGAGAGAGGTGAAGGATATTTTGGATACTTGGAGGAGAAATCCCAGTGGAATAATATCCACGGCAAAATATGGCTACTTTTGTGTAGAAGTTCGTCAGGGAGGTCCTAGAGGACCCACCGCTTTCGCCGCAGTTCCTGGTGGAACAGGCCCATCCAGTGTCACCGCAGGTGCTGTGACCGAGCCAGAATCTTCACCCGGTTATCACACGCATGCTGAACTATAGAGACAGAGATGTGGTGCACCGTCGGGCTCGGGAGCTCGGCAATCTCCAGCACAGGGAACTAAGGTCTCCTGGTATCTTGACTTAATTCCTTCTGTACAGTGAGCTCATCACTCATTCCTAGCGGCAAAGCGCTCTTTTAGGGGGCTTGGTTTACAATGCGCAATGCTCCACCTTTCGAAACTGAGAGTGGTCCATAACAATAAGACGCACTTCTTCACTGATACCGCTGAAGTGCAAAACCTGTTGGAGACATTGCCTAGGCTAGGGGCTGATGTGCTGTGTCTGGGGTGTGATCTGTTGACCCTATGGTCTTGAGGTGGGAGTGCTGAATGGCCCTGATGTGAAAACCATAGTGCTTGTTGGCAACATTTTGCAGTGTTTTTTATTCCTGGAAGGCCTGGGCACTCTCGATCTGCTAAAAAGGGCAAATGGTTTCCTATTTAAGGAAACCTGCGTCCCCTGCACACTATCTATGAGGCGAAAAGCCTCTATGTATTATTTGGTATGAGAGGCTAGGTCTGTTGTGTCAGACTCCACACCGGGGGTACAGGACCAGGCCTTTCCTCTTAATTTGAAGGTAATTTTTTTAGCAATTCTGATTTTTTTTTTAACCTTATTCCTCCAAGGTGTTTTGCAGAGACAACATAATTAGTATTTGACAATTCAATATTGGTTTACAACAAGTAATTCATATAAAATTCATATAAAAATGCGACGTTGGACCAAGAGGCAGAAGAGCACCTGGCAACCAGGTACCGATGGCATTACAGCAGAATTTTATAAGGATTTTATAAGGAGTATGGCGCTAATGTGGTGGGGCATATGTTGGGCATGTGGCTTGAGGCACTGGATTCGCGGTTGCTTCCTCCTTCCATCCGTGAGGTGGCTGTTACCTTGATTCTGAAGCCAGGAAAGGACCCCAGCATTGTGTATCATATAGGCCTATCTCCCTGCTCACAAAAAATGTGGCTGACAAACTACTTTCCTATATGACATCTACTATTCATCACGATCAGTCATGGTTGATGCTCGAGCTTTCTACTGAGCTGAACCTGCGGCTGCTTTTTGCTATTCTTTCGCAGATCGACCCGGAAGTGCAGGCGGTGGCCACTTTCTTAGCTGCAGAAAAGGCTTTTGACTCCATGGGGTGGGGTTACTTCTTTTCAGTCTTACAAGAAGTCAGTGTCCCAGAGTATTTCTTGTGCGCAGTGAAACTCCTCTATGATGGGGCGAATGCTCGCATAGGTCTTTTTGGTAAGCGTTCAGCGCATTCCATTTAGGGCGTGGGACAAGACAGGATTGCCCGTTGTCACCTGTACTCTTTGCAATTGCAATTGAGCCGTTGGCGTCACACCTTCGGAAGTACCATCTTGAGCGAGGACTCGCTATTGGCGTGTGAGCTAGTGTCCCTATATGTAGACAAATAGTTCTCTACCTTAAAAACCAGGAGATTAAACCGCCTCTACAAACGGAGGAGGTGGAGATTTTTGGGGAATTTTCGGGGCTCTGCATAAATTGATCAAAGTCGATCTTGTTTCCGTTAAATGAGAATACAAGAGAGCCCCAGACTGTGCGATCTTTTAGGTGGAAACAGAGGTTGGGTCGCTACTTGGGGATACAGATTAGAAGGGCGCGGGACACTTTATTGGGTGAGAACCACTTCCCTTATTTACGAGAACTTCGGAGGAATGTTGATAGGTGGTGAACCTGCCGGTCTCCATGTGAGGATGTCTTGCGATAGCGAAGATGGTGGTAGTGCCCAAATTGTTTACTGATTCGGCTGACATGGCACTCTCGGATTAAATGGGATATGCTAACCAGGCCATATGTTGACAGGTGACTGGGTACACCTGTTATGGAGCTGTATTTCTTGGCAGCGCAACTCCACTTTGTCGAGTACTGGATGCCGGGAGCCGGAATGCATCCCCATGTGCGGGTAGAGTGCATTGGGTTTGTGAGAATTTATTGCACTGTTGTCTTTGATGGTGCATGATAAATGTAAATTCAATCCGGTAGCTTGCACGATGCATGTATGGAGGAGGGTCTTGGCATGATGGGAAGTGTAGTTCTCTTATGCCCCAGTGCTTAGAATGTGGAATACAGAAGTCATGCACCCGACCTAGCTAGAGAATGGGAAGGATTGGGGATAAGGGATTGTCAGATATGTACCTGGATGGAATCTTTGTCAGTTATGATCAATTTGTCGCAAAGGTGGGACGCGACCTCCAGCATGGATTTCAATATTATCGCATGAGAGCCGCGTTTAGGGCATGGTCCCCGTACGCCCACAGTAACCAGCAGTGGTGCCATTGTTACAGTGCCTGGTTAGTTCAGCTAATGTAAAGCATGCTGTTACGTCCATTTATAGGGCAAAGGTGCCTTTGCATTGTAGTGCAAAATGGGAGGCGGGTGTGGGGACTGTGTTTTCGGATAAGCAGTGGGAAGCATGTGTGTGAATATACGCAGGTGGGCTCTGTCAGCACTAGGCTTAAACTCATACAGCTTAAGACATTGCATAGGGCATATGTGACCCTGGCGCGTCTTGGGCTATTTGCTTCTACCAATGATGACAGATGCCCTCGGTGCCAGGAGGAGTCAGCAGATCTACTTCACATGTTGTGGGCATTCCCTCACATTCACGAATACTGGAGGGAGGTGACGGCTATGTTTACGAGGATGTTTGGGCATGAGGTTCCTTGTGACTTAATTTGCTGTATGTTTGGATGGCTGCCGCGTCTGCCGAAATTCTTCTGTAAACTACTGACCACTGGTATGATATTAGCAGAGCGCTGTCTTCTGTTCTCACGCGAGGTGACGCAGCGTGTGCAGTCCGATTATATTGTTGATTACCTTATTCCAGGCGTGACAGGAAGACAGCTGTGGGGTTAACGGGGGTGACTTGCAAATATAGTTTGAACTTTTGAAGAACTTACCAGTAGTTTGAAGAAATCGGTGACGTCACCAGTAGGGTTTTCATAGGATATCTCGAGCACAAGGCATCTTTATTTTTGAAAGTGGAAGGGAAGAGAGTTGTGGTAGGGGAGTGGAAACGAAGGTAAACGGTAGTGAATTGATCGGGGGGAAGGCGGAAACGGGGACGTGGCTGCGCACGAAGAACGCCGGCCACGGCAAGTGTAAAGGAGGGAGGAGGAGCAAGTGGAAGTGGGGCGGCTGTATAAGAACGTAATAAGGGGCACGCAGCCGCAGGGGGCTACGTGCGCCTCGGCTGCAGGGGGCCGTAAAGGTGAAAAAAAAAAAAAAAAGAGAAAAGAAAAGAATATACAAACGTGAATGCTATATTTTACGTTATTGGATTATCACAAGTCCCCAAAATTTACCGGGCCAGGTAAGAGGCTGTACATTATAAACTGTCAGTAAGATAACAGCTACCAAATAGGGGAAGGACAACAAGTAAAGAGCTACCATGTCATACGGGGCAGGATCGGGAGGGTGGGGGAACACCCTCACTACCCCGTTACAACACATATGTAAAACATTATCGCCCCATAGGGAGAAACTGATCAAGTATAGCATTGAATGGACACAGGGGACGGACAACAAAATGACGACACCATGGCCACCTAATGGTAGTTTCGATCCATATACCCAACATTCACTACTGACCTATCTGCATAACACATACAAGGGGAAGAAGTTGACACACCACGTGGAGGTGTTTAACTTATGGAGAATGTTCCAAGGGTCCCGACCAGGACCAAATGGAATGTTTATTATGGGTCGAACAACGGAGGAAGAGAAGATTAAAGAGGGAGGAGAGAATGGGGAAAAGGAGAGTGAAAGCCCACAGAACACGGGGAATGGAGAAGAGGGAGAGAAGAGTAACAACATAAAAGAAAAGGAAATAAAAAAGGAACAGAGCGACAATATACCCCTAGCGAAGGTTGTGAAAAAGGAGGAAGGGGGGTTATATCCTTTAACAGAACTACGAGACATGGTTCAATTAAGGGCAGCTGAGGGGTACTCGAACCCGGCATACAGCCCGCCACCATATACAGCCACAGGTAGCCACACAGAAAGGGAGCAGAGTAACACGACGGGATCAGCTCGCGCAAAAATACCCGCAGGGGAAGGGGGGATTGACAAAGAGCAAATAGCAGGAATAGGACAGGATGACTGGGTAGCTGCGCAGGTATTATTAAAATTACGAGGTTCATTAATAGAAGAAGAGGAAGAGGTGGTAAGGAAAATGGACGAGGAAAACATTAGAAAGAGCGAAAGGAAAAGAGAAGAGGGGAAAAGAAAGGGGGAGGAGCTGTTACGACAAAAGGAAGAGATTTTGGAAGAAGGATTAGCAGAACTAAGGGATGAGCAGAATACACTGATCAAGCAGCTCGAGAGAGAGTGTAACGCTCACCTGATTCTCGCAGAGGCGCCGGTCTTGACTGGGTGAATGCTGTATCTTCAAAGGTGATGTGTAACACACGGTTGGCTCTTTGGGCTGGACCTCTGTGCACTGTATGTCTGACTCGAAGAGTAAGATGTCTGCAGATAGAAAATATGGGATTAATGAACTGGGGTTATTGGGTGTCTCTCTCCTCTTCCCTTTCTCTTCTCCTGTAGAACCCCAAAGGTTAACACCCTCACCTTAGGTAAGTGAACGCCGAGCTCTCCATCTGCCTCGGGGCAGGGTGCCGTAACCAGTTTCTTCACTGGATAAGGGTGCAGGCCTCTTGACCTCAGAGGACTGCTGTCCGTCGTTAACTGCACGAACGGTAAATTCTGGGCACTTCAAATGTCTTAAAAGTCTTTTGTAATGATATCTCTTGTTTTGCAGGGTTCCGGCGATGGCGGATGGCGGGCTGATGAGAGTTGAGGATCGAACCCGCGTGAGGAATAGAAGCGCCTGGAAGCACGTAAGTAAGCGCTTGTAGCCTGCTTCACGATGCGCGCTAACTGTCCCTTTTATCTTGCAGGTACAAGTTCGGAGCTTTAGAGAAGCTGAAGGGTGCTGGAATACCGACTGGATTCGGCGTGGGAAGGAGTAATGGCACGTGAGTAATAAAGTTGCCCAATGTCTTTAAACGCACCTTCTTTTGTCTTTCAGATGCGGGATGCAGCGCCGAAGGCCTCCAGAGCGTGCGAAGAGCTGGTAAGCTTGTGTCTTTCAGATGCCGGAATGCAGTGCGAAGACCTCCGGAGCATGCGAAGAGTAGGTAAGCCTTTGTCTTTCAGATGCCGGAATGCAGCGCGAGGCGTTGGTGACAGCCGATGGACCAGGTAAGAGATGCGCTGCCACTGAAGACCGTAGTGCTAACCTGTTCTTTCTTTGTCTTTACAGGTGCTGCTGAAGACTGGATTCCAGGATGGTAAGCCTTTGTTCCCTTAGGCCCAGGATCAGAAGCAGAAGACACGATGAGCGTTCTGCTGCAGAGAATGCAGAATTACGCAAAGCAAGATTCATCCATCGGGTGTGGTTTAAATAGCCTCCTGTAGTGCTTAGGTGTCTCCTTCCACAGCCACGCCTAGGTAAGAAAAGAGTTCCTGCTTTCCAGAAGAGTTCCAGTGTTCTGAACCAAGGGAGTGGCTCCTGCTCCACCCAACAGGAAAAGTAGTCCCAAACAGAAGAGGATCAAGGGTTCAACTGGCAGGTAAGTAAGCAGCATGGTCTGCTGCAGGTAAGTCCACCCCAGCATTATGAGCCCGGCGCTTCCAGCGCTGGGACTGGGCATCTTTATGAGCCTGGTGCCACTGGCGCCAGGACAGGATCCAAAAAGTCCCAATTGGGACTGGCTGGCACTCGGAACCGGGGTTATGGGTCTGCTTCCAAGGGAGTCGGGCAAGTCCTGATCTTTTGGAAGCAGAGATCATGACAGAGAGGAAAGAGAGAGAGCACGGGAAAGGAAAGAAAGCAAGGATGAGTTGGACAGAATGAGGGAACGAACTGAGGAGAAAAAGAGAGAAGCAGAAAGGGCGAAGGCAGTAGCAGAAAGGGTATCGAGAGCAGCACTGCGTGAAAAGAAAAGGAACGAAGAAGAGAAAGAAAAGGAAGTGGAAATATGGAGAAGGAGATTACTATCAGAAACGACAAGGAAATACGAAGAAGGGAGGATGATAGAGGGTATATTAGAACAGGAAAGAGCGAAATGGGAAAAGAAGAAAGAAGAAGAAAGGATAATGGAAAAGATGAGTATTGAAGTAATGGAAGAATTGAAAAGGAAAAGAGAGGAAATTGATAGAGAAATAGCAGAGAAAAATGAAGGGGAAAGAGAAGAACGGGGAGGGGGAGTGAAGTAAGGAGGTATGTATACGGAGACACAGAAGTAGCAACAACCTCAACACAAAGGGGAGCAATTGGCAATGAAGACAATGGAGGAACGGATCTAATAGACTTAAGAACAGTGACGATTAAGGGGAAAAAGATAGATTTGGGATTGCCATTAATGGAGGACTTTTGCAGTGAGGAAGGAGAAGGGATAGAAAAGGAAGGGAGAGACAGTGAAAGGGAAAGCTTAGACAAATTGTACATCACCAGGACAAACGGAGAATCACCATGGATCTGCAGGAGAAAGGAAGAACTGGAGGAAAGTGAGGAGGAAGAGCAAGGAATAGCGGAAAGGCAGACACGTGCAACCACACCGTCGCCATCCCGTCCCACATGCTCCACTACCTCACGTTCATTACGTGCAACATACCCATCTAAACTCGCACCCTTCTCACACGAACTAACACCCTATGCAGGCAGGCTTAGAGACCTCCGTGGACGCAGGCAGGAAGTACGAATACACACGCCCACATTAAATAAAGGAAATGGCAAAAGAAAGGGAAGAGATGGAGGAGAAACAGTTACGAGCAGGGGAAGTATGGACTCCATTGACGATGTAGAAGACAGGGAAGAAGAGGAGGGGTGTACGGATTCGATTGTGTGGGACCCAAAGGGCCAACAAGGACACAACCTAATGCCACTTCTGGAAAAGGGAGGGGTTAGACCACAATACGTCCCCTGGAAGCATGCAGACAAGGAAAATATAAAGTGCAGGCTCCCATCATTAAGTGGAGGTGCGGGAAAATGGATATATGAAATGGAAAAACACACTGCAGGGCAGAAATTGGCAGTGTGGGATGTAAAGGGCCTTCTAATATCAATATTAGGGGATGGAGCAGATGACATCTGGAAGAGAGCAGGCTTCCCCGGGGTCACAATAACAAACACATCACACGATGGGGCACCATTCGCAAACTGCAGATATGCTTTATGGCAGGCACTGAGGGTACTGTACCCGGACACATCAGACATAGGAGCTATTACCTCACGCAAAATGCGTGAGAACGAAGATCCTGTTGATTATATCCAGGAAATTCAAGAGAAGTGGAGTATGGAAACTAGAGAACAATGGGACAAGACACCAGCAATATTCTATCATATACTAGTACAAGGGCTCCCAGAAGCAGTCCAGAAACGACTGAAGAAAGTAGTGGGGATGGAAGCAAAAGCATGGCCAGAAATACAACTGACAATAGTGCATCATTGTAGGACATGGCAAGAAAAAATGAAGCAAAAGGAAGACGATAGGAAAACGGAAGAGGCTAAATTAGTACAGAAAAAAACTTACTAAATATACAATGGAAGGCACACTAATAACTACACATGCAACAATGACTCAAAACACTGCACAAGTAGTAGCTGCACAAGATCCCTCCCAAATACAATCATCACAGACTGTAACACAACAGCTGCCGCCACTCCAACCATACACGACTAACATGGGAGGAGGATACTCAACGCCAGGAGCTTGGTATTATAATTATAACAGGGGAAGGGGAGGAATAATGAGGGGGAGAGGATACGGATATAGCACACAACAGCAGGGGGGAGGATTTCGAAATTTCTACCCTTCCGTGCAACCAGTATACCAGGACAAACCAGGAAGCTTTCCATGGCAGAACAGGGAACCACCGGTGTGTTGGATTTGTGGATTAGTAGGGCACATGTCACGCATGTGTAGAGTGAGACCAGGCCCACCATCATGGAGTGAACAGGGACAACAAGGGCCCACACAGGAACAGCAGGGCATCCAGCAACAGCAGATATTGCAACGGGGAAATGGGCAGCAACAACCAGTAACACAACAACAGCCACAGACATATTCGCTGCCACAACAACAGGTAGCAATGATACAACAACCCCAAGTACAGCAAGCACAGCAACCTGCCCAAATCCAAGACCATAACATAACCTCTACCAATACACAACTACAGCAAACGCAACTGGGAAGGGTGACGGTCCTGGGACACAACCCTTACACAGGAAGTGGTCAATCATTATACCCCCAATAGGACAGCCCACAGACGGCCTTGGTGTGTCCCATCCTGTCGGTAACACCTAATAGTGCGGAGGAACCACGCATAGAGGTAACGATAGGTGACAAAAGATTATCATTCCTTGTCGACACCGGAGCGACCCGGTCTTGTATAAGGGAAGGTAAATTTAAGATGTCAGGTGAAGCCATGAACACCCAAGGATTTTCTGGGGCTATGGGATTGGTTCCCTTTACTGATAACATTCCCTTATTGATTGGGGATTATGACATGTCAGTCCCGCTTTTATATTCTAGGGCCTCACCAGTAAACATACTGGGGAGAGACATAATGAGCAGGTTGAATATGACGATCTCCTTTACGGAGGACGGCATAGTTTGCTCCACTCCAGGAATTAACATGCTCACTGCACGACAAATTATGCAAGCATACTGTGGACAGACAGTGATTAGGGCTGAGCCAGTAGATGGTGAACTGTTCCAGTACGGGACAGACATGGCATTTGCATGGATGCCAGGAATTGAAGGAAAGATCTGGAGGAGGCCAGCAGCCTATTTGTTTAGACCAGAAACACCAGCCAATGAACCAGAAGGAAAGGTGATTGCAGTGAACATAGAGAGCATTATAGCAACTGCTGATTACATTGCAGTACACGCCCATGACGGAGAAGGGAGAGCATGGAGGGCAGTGATAGCACTAGCAGAGGGATGTAGACTCACCCAGGTGTCAGATGAGGAGCTCTTCTCAGAAAAAAAGGAAGAAGGTGAAATGGTGTTTATGATGAGTGTAGAAATATGGCTTAGAGTGACGTACAAACAAGTGGCACAGAAAATTGCAATGGCACTTGAAGCACCCACATCCACCCCAGCTCCCTTCTTTGAGGAGGATATGGCAAAGGTACCGACATCATTAGGGACTACTAGCCCCTATGACGAGGGGTGTATAAAAAGTATAGGGGGAGTAAGAATAAAATTGAAAAAAGGTGCCGTACTCCCCAGAGTGAAACAGTACCCACTATCAAAAGAGGCAGATGAGGGCATATATGAAACAATAACGGCCCTTATAAATAGTGGCATATTGGTACCATCAGAATCACCATGTAACACAGCTGTATACCCTGTGCGCAAAGCCAAAGGGGGGTCTTGGCGCTTCATACAGGACCTCAGGCCCTTGAACAACATAGTGGAAGCAGAATACCCCATAGCAGCGAACCCGGCCACAATATTGTGCGGCATTCCAGCAGAGGCATCACGATTTACAGTGATAGACCTAAAAAATGCCTTTTTCTCAATACCCCTGCACCCAGACTCACAAGATCTGACAAGCTTCACGTACAGGAACACAAAGTGGAAACACACCAGATTGCCACAAGGCTACTGCGAGTCACCCTCAATCTTCAACAGGGTAATACAGATGGATTTGGGTAACATTGAAGTGGAAAGCACAGTGTTGCAGTATGTTGATGACATAATAATTTGCAGCACAAGCGAAAGAAGATGTAGAGAGGACTCATTGAAGATGCTGATGATATTGGCTGAAAAGGGATACAAAGTAGACAAGGAGAAGTTACAGTACTGTCAGGAACAGGTACTTTACATTGGTCAGCTCATATCTCAATACGGGAGAAAGATTGCACCACAAAGAGCACAGGCTATTTCAAAAACGCCGCCACCCCACACAGTGAGGGAACTGCAGCAGTTCCTCGGATTGTGCAACTACTGTAGAGCCTGGGTATTTGATTACAGCTCATACATAAGACCCCTACTTGAGGCATTAAAAGAAGCTAACAAAGGGGAGAGAAAGTTGGGGTGGACAATGGAAATGAAATAGGCTTTTGATGAACTGAAAGATGCAATATCAACTACTCCGGTGCTGGCCACCCCAGATTATGAACGACAATTTTTTATATTTTCACATTGCGAC
The DNA here is from genome assembly GCF_040938575.1 of Ambystoma mexicanum. Taxonomy (NCBI): domain Eukaryota; kingdom Metazoa; phylum Chordata; class Amphibia; order Caudata; family Ambystomatidae; genus Ambystoma; species Ambystoma mexicanum. Next base: position 1,617,520,923 of record NC_090932.1, on the reverse strand, counting down.
CCAGCAGTAATGAAAGCAGTGTTGGCTCAAAAAACAAGCATGGGCTACAAACCAGTAGCGTTTTACAGTGGTCACTTGGATCCTGTGATGTTAGGACATTTCCCTTGAACAAGGTCTCGCCGCAGCTGCCTTTGCGGTAGAGAAAGCATCAGCAATCACAATGGGGTGCTCAACCACACTATTTGTGGAACATGCACTATTTGCAATATTGAAAAAGCCTAAGTCCACACTCACCACGCAGAGGGCGTCAGGTTATGAGATCATCCTATCTAGACCAGAACTATCAATTGTTAGATGCAGCATGGTTAACCCTGCAAGGTTTATAGCAGAAGCAATTGAGGAAGGAGATTATGCACACGATTGTAAGCAGACTACCGAAATGTACTCGTGTACTAGAAAGGTTGAAGAGAACGCACTAGATGGAGGTGAGCTCTTGTTCATTGATGGGTCCTCAACGATAGACCAAAGTGATGGGATAAGGAGAACTGGGGCAGCAGTGGTAAAAATGACAGAGGAACCAGTGTGTGTGGTGATGAAATGTGTACAATTACCACAGCATTACTCTGCTCAAGCAGCCGAATTGGTTGCACTGATCTTGGCGTTGAAGGAAAGTTTCGACAAACAAGTGACTATATATTGTGACAGCGCATAGGTCACGTCTACTGTCCACTCCGGATTGTCCGAATGGAGGAGAAGAGGGTTCAGGAGAGCTGACGGCACCCCAGTGCAACATGCTCTCATTGGCTGAACTAATTGAAGTAATAAATGACCCCCAAGAATAAGCTTTAGTGAAATGTACCGCACACATCAATGGTGAAGATCATATCTCAAAAGGGAATGCAGCAGCTGACGCACATGCGAAGTATGCTGCATATTTTGGTGAGATATGGAACCCCCCAGAGTCAGAGAGATGGAGAGGGAGGGGAATAGCTAAGGAGATGTTGATAAGAGAAGGATACACCCATCTCCCAGCCACACAGATAATGGAGCTACAAGCGGCTGCACCAATGGCAGAAGAGGATGTACAATGTCACCAACGGACGCACTATGGCGCCAGGGTAACACAGGAAAGATGGTAATGCCATTGGCACTATTGAACACCACCCTGAGCCAACTCCACCACCCAGCCCACACAGGCAAGGAAGTCATCGCAGCACGAATTAGGGAAGATTGGTTCTGTCCCGAGTTAGATTCCCATGTGACGAATTTTATCAGCAATTGTCTCACATGTCAACAGTTCACTGCCGGTCACACGCTGAAGGTGATAAAAGGTACTATACCCCAGCCTGAGGGACCCTTCTTGCACATCCATATTGACTATGTTGATATGATCAACGTATGTCAAGGAAATAGGTATATGATTGTAGTAGTATGCCCATTCTCCAGGTGGATTGAGGCAGGACCCTGCCCACACCCAGATGCATTCAGAGCAGCTAAATTTCTAGTGAGGGAGGTTTTCCCCAGGTGGGGAGTGTGCGAGGTACTGCGGTCAGATAATGGTCCACATTTCGCTAATGAAATGTTCCAGCACATCACATCCTTACTGAATATCAAGCACAAATTTGCCTGTGCATATCACCCGCAGGCCAACGGTGTATGCGAACGCCTGAATGGCCTACTGAAGGAGGCGATTGCAAAGATACAGCAGACAACAAAGAAAAGTTGGCTGTATTGCCTTCCGCTAGCCCTATTTGAGCTAAGGAATAGACCAGGCTCCGATCACCACCTCACCCCTCACGAGGTGGTGACCGGACGACAAATGCGCCTTCCTCTAACGCCTACATCAAGAGCATTCACAGACCATGAAAATATAGCAACTGTTCTTGGTGATGAAATGTACCAATATGTGTGTTCCTTGATTACTAGTGTGGTGTTTGTGTCTCAACAGCTCGAGCGCACGCGGGGCGGGTCTAAGAGTCATCAACAAGAAGACGCGGATAAAGAATTGGAAAAGGGAAAACTGTGCAAAATTGCTAAAGGTGACCACGTACTACTCCACAATTTCAACAGAAAGTGGAACAGCCCACGCTTCACTGGCCCCCACCTGGTAGAGGAAGTATCAACGAGAGCAGTAAAGCTACAGGACAAACGTGCCTGGAATCATCTACACGACGTAAAGATCTGCAAACGCCAGACCCGCCCTGCCGTCACCGACAGGGCCATTGGAAGAACAGCAACAGTGTCTCCCACGGAGGAAGAGACTTTTACCACAGCTAACGACCCAAGTGTCCCCCTACCCTACCACCCCCTGATTCCCCAGAGACAACTACTGGCATAGAGAAGGGTAATTCCCATACCGCCCACCCCATGGTCACACGATCAAAGAGTAAAGTGACTTCCGCCAGTTGAGCCCTAAACCCCCTGCCTGAATAACCCAACTGAAGGACATTTGAAGGACATTGTTTTGCACATATACACATGTAAAGACTTGAATGTTCTCTCTTCTTTTTTTTCTCTCGCACATGCAGGTACCGTGTATTATTGTACTGCCAAAAATATAAATAACTAACAAGGTTCACTGCCCAGGAGTAGATGCTACCCTCAGACGATAACTACCCTGAAGAATTATCACACCAATTTGTCCATCACATAAAAAGGCCAAAGTACCTAAAAAGAAGGAGGGTACGTGTCTACTACACGGCATTTCTCTTGGCCATAGAACAATCAATGCCCCACCTCCACCCTTACTTGCCTGTCCTAAGAGATAGATCACTTAGATTGGCGTGGGAACAGCTCTTCGCCTGGGCACTGAATGACTACTTGATAGGGAGAGCTTGAAAACAACAACTAACACTAATAACGAGCATATTAAGAATTTTCAGGCGGGCAACTTTAACGTCGCAAGAATTAGCTGCCGGACTGCAGCAAGGTAAGAGCAAAAATGCCGGTGAGATTAGCATCTGTAATAAAAATGATAGGGATCTTGATGATCACCGGGTTCTTGGCTGCCTCTGTATGGCAGAACAGTTGTGCTATCAATATTTTGGCTGTTCCCAAATCTAATATACCCCCACCCCCGGCTGCAACAGGTGTTACGTCAGGTGGTACTAGCAAAATCCCACACAAGGGAAATAGAGTTAAACGCAGCACATACTCAGACGGTAAAGGTATTGACAACTACATACAAGATTCAGCACACATCTCGAATAACATGTGGTACCAACACATGACCTAAATAGGTAAGCAGACAACGGAAGACAGCTGCTATGTCTGCTCATTGATCCCATACGCCATGAGCGCTTCCAGAACTTTTGTTGCCACGGAAATTGATGAAAAAACAGCACGATGTATAATATACTTGACACTGTTCCAAACGAAAGGGAGATTCCAAGGGAACACGGTGCACCTGGTATGGAAAACACGAGACACATACCCGTACGAAAACAATTTCCTCAAGGTTTATTTGAGTTACAACAAGGCCAGTTTACACGCTGAAGCATTCAAATACATAACAAGCGGCCCTGAAAAAGGAGAAACAAAGAAAGTAACATTACAGTACATGCCATGTGATTGGTACGCCACTGAAGTCCCTGGTAAACAAGGATGTTGGGAAAGACCACTGATAATAATAACAGGGAAGGTGTACCTGGGTGACAAATGGGACATAGGAGTGGCTGGCAGCAACATGATAACGAGAGAGGATACTAAGAGTATTGCTGAACACAACGACAGATGTTGGATGACTTGGGTCAAATACGTACCCATGCTAACATGGTTAGAGAAGGATGAAGACCCAATAACAATACTGCCGCTGACTGCGCCTAAGGTATGCTACCAACATAAAGGAGAAGTGGACGTGGGATACAACACCAACTGTGCAAGTGTGACGGAGTTACCTGAGGGGGGAGCAGGAACAGCAGTGGTAATGGACCATTACTGGGCCTGCGGAAATAAGGCATACCACACACTGCCCCCTCTGTGGAATGGTATATGCACAATGGTACACGTCAATGTACCATCACTAGTGGTGCCCCAGAAACATGTGAATGTGGCAAGCTTTCCCAAAATGGATGAAGGAAACAAGAGGAAGAAGAGATTTGTACACACTCAAAAGGAGCCAGAGAACCAACACAGCGGCAACAATTCTGTCCTGAATAGGAAGAAGAGACAAGGAGAACCTCTGACAGGAAATTACCTATGGGGACGGTCGGAAACAGCACTCTCCTCAATCCCAAAAGAACACAGACTATTCAGCAGAGCAGCAATGTTCTTCTCCTCAATAATACATCCGGGACTACAGGCTTACGCAAACGCAAAATGGCTCCAGATAACTAGGTGGGAACTAATGATGAAAATTAATTCTACAGTAAGTGGATTCAACGCAATAAAAGAAGAACTGCGAGCAGTGAGGATGGTAGCACTACAGAAAAGATATGTACTGGACCTCCTCACAGCAATGGAGGGAGGAGTTTGCGCAAAGATAGGACAATCATGCTGCACATTCATTCCTGCTAACGATGCTGACAATGGTACACTGACAGAAGCAGTATCACAATTGGCCCAGATGCACTCCAAGATGATGGATGAAAGTAAAGGTGTGAAAAAGGATGAGAGCTGGTTTTCAATATTATAGTCATGGATGCCATCTTGGTTGTTAGACGGACTGAAGATTATAGTTGGGTGCATTATTTTGGCTGGAGCTGCACTGATCTTGATAAGATTTTGGAAGGCCCGGAAGACACGCACCACTGACGAAATGATCGAAATGGTTGGTATGCACCCCTTCATGCCAGCAGATGATGGCCAACACACTGGAATAATAATAAAAGAGAGAGAAAAGTTGCGCAACCAGATCATCACCAACCATCTGGACCCACCATCTGTGAAGCTCGAAAACCCAAGAAACCCAAGGAGCTACATAGGAAAGTGGGTATACTGCACACCTGGAGGAACATGTGTATATATGTATTGGTCATTTGAAGACCATGTTAACCACTATGGACATTTGGGAGGAGTAACTAAAATATGGAGGGTGAGAGGAGATAAGGAAAAGGATATGTTTGTGGTCGACAAGTCGACCAGAGGGGGGACTGAAGTGGGAGAATGGAACAAAAGACTCCCACCAATCCCCTCACACCACTGGCCCAGATCATCACGGCCTAGGCACCCACCACGAGAGGAGTTTGCCCATCTACTAGACGACCAAATACCCTGGTACAAGAACATACGGATGTGCCCTCCCGCGTGCCCGCCAGCCTGCCATACCCTTGCCGACGCCTGCCGCATGGAGGGACTCGACTGAATCATCCAGCGCTAACTCAACACATCGTTAGAGATGCCATGACGACCCAGCCAACGGCCAGAATACCCGTGCAACATACACACTGGACACTCCCACACCAATCCACACGAAGAACATACTCAGTGCTATGACGTAGGTGACGGACACACCCACAGGCGCGCATCTTTATTATTTTTCACATAGGCTTCTCAAAATGCAGAAACGCAAGGCGCACAATGAACTCATCTAAAAGCTTGCTCACGCTTCTCCTAAACCCACGCAATGCAATAAGAAATATAACGAAGACACGATACTGGGGATAAAGCAATATGATACCATAACCTAAAGCGCTGTGTATCAAACGTCTCCGCCTATGCACCAGGCCCGAGTAGGCCGCAAGCAAGAGCTTCCATGAACATTGAATGAGCAAGAGTACAGTTGCTGACCCTGCAGAATGAGCCCGGCGATGACTGACAGTCAAGGGCACAATGTTGCAATCTCGTATGCCGCAAGCCGACGCCGAGGTCACACCTGCAATTAAAACCAGGCACACAGTGGAAAATACAATATTAATTGTGCAGAATTCTGCATCGACCACAGTCCAACCTCACGTGACCAAGCCAAACCTGACAGGGTGCCAGGCCCAGGAGGAGGGAGGCACCGAAAACCCCCGTTTCAAGACATAGGCAGATACAATTAAGTGATTCAATGGACATCTGCGGCAGTGGGAGTAGTCGGCCTTCAGGCATACCAAAAAATCTTCACGTTGTCTGCACATAACCATAGTGAAACATTGTTGCAAATGGCAGGTGCACCGCGAGCTGGCAACAACGATGGTCCCAGACTGGGGGGCTCGTGCGTGGACCAATCAGAACATGGGGCTCTTATCACTGACGCCATTAACATTGACCAATCCGCAGAGATCTTCATGTAACAATTTTTCATGTATCAATTTGAAGGGACAACCCAATTATACCACCTGACTAACCCTCAACCACTAACAATGCTCTCTATACGTATGCTATACTAACCCTACCACTCGAGGAACCAATCCAGAGTGGCAATAGGTTTTTTGCTAACTTTCCAAGGTGACGCAAGTAGCACGTCATACTAAGGTAAAAAGGGCCTGCGAGCCCATGATGAGGAGAGAGAGTCAGGACGGAGGCATACGTTCCTTGACCCATCCCTGCCGTTTGTTCAATAAACAGCAGAACCACCTTGCTTCTTGCGTGTGCCTCATACTCATTTTTTGGGATACACGGGAGGAGTTGGGGCCTCCCTGCCCGGAGGTCCGCAGACGGCTCAGCCGACCCCGGGAGAATTTCCCCCCGACAACCCGTGTACTCTGGGTGGACACAGCCTACAGGCGCCATTCCCCCTGTCATATTTAGCTGGAAAATGACAGCCAAGAGTACATCAAGGCATTTCAGAAAAGGAAGGCAAAACCTTCCTCCTGCCATGGCTAGCCTAATTAACTAACAAAGCCTCCATGGATCTGCCCTTTCCTTTGGTAGCTGCTGGTGGCAGCTTCGTATACTAATCAGAGTTAGTGCAAACAGGCCCACGGGAGGCTTGATCGCAGGGCTACCAAAAGACAGGAAAAGCCCAACAACTTTTGATATGCACAGTGTCAACCTGAAGCCAGCTTCTGCCTCCCAGGATCAAGGGCAGTGACTGGTCATGTCTGGCACTATGCATTTACAGTAGTCACCCCTGCAGGGCGAACCCATTCAGAAGGTACAAGTATGTGGATTGATAGAGACGGAAAGTCTGTTCTCATTGCAGCTTCAAAGGAGACCTGCTGCTATAATCAGGAACCACAGAGAGCTCAATTAACCAAAGTCCCTTTGATCCACAACAGACAAGAAGATGGGTGGGACTTAGAATTAACTTTTCTACCCCTTTTCTGTTGCAATGCACTCTGGTTATGACCTCACACATACAGGAGATTGTTGGTGTGGACCCCGGGTTGGTTCATTAAGATAGGCTTAGCCTACACCAATCACTGGGGCCCATTTGGCTTTAAAAGAGGGTCAAGCCCTTCTTTTGGCAGATCATCTGAAGACTTTGCAAGGATAAACAAGAAGAACTCAGCATTGGAACCTTGCTGAAGGTACCGTCTGACTTATAGCATCCGCCAGTGAAGGAAAGCCAGTATTTTCAAAGAGGGAAGCAAGAACTCTGCCATTAACATCTCCCAGATAACAGAGGGAGAAACCAAATGCAGAGGACCCTCCAGCAGCTCTGGAACTGGTTCCCAGCCAGCACACAGCATTCCCTGCTAGCCTCTGCAGCAAGCTTCCTAGGTGGGAAGTGCCAGAGAGTCTCTGAACCAAACTAAGGACAATGCAGGTGCCTGCAACACTCTTCTCAGCTTTGGGCTGTCTGCCTTAATGGACGACACAAGCCCAGTGAAGAAGCTAGGAGGAGTGCATCGACAAGCAAATACCAACGTACCCCAAAAAAGGGCATTTTCGAGCCCGTCGAGCCCCTCGAACTGCAACCGACTGTACTGCTGACTGTTGTCATGCCACAGTCGCTCACGCCGTCCATGACCAGTGCTTCAGAGCTGCCGACCTGCACTGAGACAGCGATTCTTGACCCTGAGCCACCGTGTAGGCCAGCCTGAAGCCATCCATCTAGCCTCGCTCAACGAACTGCCTGCTGCCTGATACCAGCAACTGTATGACCACTGTCCTTAACTGAAGATCATGACTAGTACCCATTCATGTGTTAAAATATATTTGGCCATGCACACTGACCATGCCAGTTACTGCTGTGATGTAATTAGTGACATCATCATTGTTGTCATAGGCTGCGCAACAGGGGGCATGAAGTTAAGGTGACTTTAGCTGAATATCAGGGGTTTTGTTGCGTTAAGTTCTCATCTTAATGTCCCTGTAACAAACGTTTTTTTACTTGAATTTCGAAGGTTTTGTTACAATGTATTGCTCACCTTCACGTCCCTGCAACTAAAGTTTTTTCCTTGAATGTCATGGGTTTTGTTATTTCACAGATTTTTAGAATGCTTCCAGACCACTAGTATGGTCTTCGACCATGGTCAGTGGGCAAGGCCTTTGGCCATGCCCACTGTCCATTTTAAAACACTACCAGACCACTAGCCATGACCTTTCACCATAGCAGTTGGGCATGTCCGAACATTACAATACCACTGCCCATGGGCTTTGGCCATGGCCGGTAGGCAAAGCCAGTCTATATTTTTAAACATTTGCAACCCATCGTTCAAAGACATTCATCAATCACAAACTGATTTTGTCTTGTTTTGACAGTTGTATTGTTATGTATAAAATATTGCAGGCAATGAGAACTCACAATGTTTATAGGCAATGCACAGTGAGACTAAATTATTTGCCACAGACCACACACTTTGTTTAACCAGTGTGCTCGAAGCCCATTGTTTTATGGACAGTCTCTTGCTGACTGTTGTGATACATTGCACAACCCCAACTAACAACATTTAAGCAGCACGGAAAAGAGAAATAAATTACTGGTTGCAAGAACAACATATGTCCAGGTACCTTTTGCACCCATAGCAAAAATCAAAAGCTGGGACCCATGAATATGCACACAGTAAGTGAACATATATCTTAAAGTGAAATATACAAATATAGCTCATCTGACCTTCCCCTTAGAAGAATATATGCAAGACAAAATAGTATTAGACTTTTAGAAAAAGTAATGAACACCAGAAAAATAACCTGAGAGAGGAAATGTTCCAATAAATATGCTGCCAAAGCAAGGTGCCAACCTTTTAAACACAGCAATCTATCCTTTAATATTCCCTGGTAAACAAAATCCCAATAGGAAACAAGTGCTTGTGGTTTTGAAGGGTAAGCATCTGCACTGGGAACATGACAACCTGAGTAAACTCCTGGTAGCCAAATACAAACAAACCCCAAAGGGTTGCATGCGCTCTCTGAAGAAAAGTTACGCTGTCCACCCATATGTATCCTTTACTTGTGCCCTGAAAAGCAGCCACATTTGGGGGAAAATAACTGCACCAGTGTCCAGGATTCCAAACACTCATGCCACACCGTGGCCAAATTCTCATGACTTACTTGCCCTCTCATCATTTCCCCTCCTCACCCCCATGTCTGGCTTTCAACAATACTGTGCTTTATAAAGATAACTTGAAAATTACAGATACCGTAGTGTCACTCAAATATATACATCCTTATAGAACTATGTTAGGCAAAAAGTGTAACATTTTGGAATTGTTCCCCCCAGCTTGACTGTGAGACTACAAATACCAGAATGCATTTAAGCAAAAGGCAAAGAAATTGCCCCTGAGTGCAACACTTTCGAGGAATGACAGTAGCACGGTTTGAAAATATAATGCGGATGCTGTGTGTTATGAGATATTTAAAAATAGACAAACACACGGCATTCGGGACTGTGAACTGTCTCCCATCCATGCAGTAACCGAGACCGACCCTGCTAAGCTTTCTAGCAAAGAAGGGTCCGCCCCCCCCAGGCCATGCTGCTCTAAATTGTCTTATAAGGTGGGCACATGAATTAAGCAACATGGCCTGAGGGGGCTAGCCCCTTCCTTGCTTTGAAGCTAAGCAGGGTGTGTTGGTCCCAGTTAATGCATGGATGGGAATCCCACTGTAGGTGTAAACGCATCCATTCTTTTTATTATGTATAAAACATTACAGGCTTTTAGAATTCACAATGGTTTTAGTCAATGCACTGTAAGGTTAAATTTTTTGCAGAGGATCACACACTTTGGTAATGCAGTGTGCTATAAACCCCTTGTTTCATGGCTGTTATTTTAGTGCCTGTTGTGATACATCCCACAACCCCAATTAACCTCATTTAAGCAGCACCGAAAAGGCTAAAAACTGATCAGCTGCAAGAATAACATATGCCCAGCTAATTGTGCCCCCATAGGGAAAATCTAAAGCTGGCACCCATGATTATATGCACAGTAAGTGACCATACATTTTAAAGTGAAATATATAAATGTCGTTCAATTAACCTTCTCCTTAGATGGAAGTGGGCAAGACAAAATAGGATTAGACTTTAAAATAGTAATGAACACCAGAAAAATAACCTGAGAGAGGAAGTCTTCCAATAAATATGCTGGCAAAGTAAAAAATGTGCTCATCTTTTAAACCCAGCAATCTGTAATGAAATATTCCCTGGAAAACAAATTCCCAAAAAGAAACATGTGCTTGTGGTCTTGTGGGTAAGCGTCTGAAGTGGGAACATGACAACCTGAGTAAAATCCTGGTATCCAAATACTTGAGCAAGCTTGTCAACCTCAAAAAACCACAAGGGGTTATGTTTGCCCTCTGAAAAAAGTTACGCTCTTCACCCGCATGTGTCCTTTACTGGTGGGCTGAAAAGCAGCCGCAATGAGGGGAGACTAACTGCAACAGTGGCCAAGATTGCAAACTCTCTTGCAACATCGTGGACAAATACTCATGACTTACTTGCCCTCTCATTATTTACCCTCCTCACCCCCATGTCTGGCTTTCAACAATACTCTGCTTTATAAAGCTCACTTGAAAAGTACACATACCATAGTGTCACTCAAATATATAAATCCTTATAGAACTATGTAAGGCAAAAAGTGTACAATTGTGGCATTATTCCCCTCATCTAGACTGTGAGACTACAAATACCAGAATGCTGTTCAGAAAACATTATACAAAATGGTCTCTTGAGTGCAATAATTTGAAGGACTGAAAGTAGCATGGTTTAAAAAAAAATAAATGCAGATGCTGTGTGTTATGAGATATTTAAAACTAAGAAAACACATGGCTTTCGGGACGGTGATCTGTCTCCCATCCATGCAGTAACCGGGACCGACCCTGCTTAGTTTCAAAGCGAGGATGGACCCAGCCCCCTTAGGCCATGTTTCTCTTAGTGGCCGTGTAAGGTGGACTCATTTATTAGGCAACATGGCCTTAGGGCAATGACCCCTTCCTCGCTTTAAAGCGAAGCTCACTGTTGCTGCAGAAATATCTATTTTTTTATTATTATTGACTGGGAGACTACAAATACCGAATGCAATTCAGCAAAAGGCTAAAACTGATCTCTGAGTGCAAAACTTTCAAGGACTGAAAGTGGCACGGTTTAAAAAAACATTATCATTTGGATGCCCACTCGGTCGCTCATCCATGCAGTATCCAGGACTGACCCTGCTTAGCTTCAAAGCGGGACTGACCCTACTTAGCTTCAAAGCAGGGAAAGGGCAGCCAATTTCTCTAAGTGGTCTTGTAACTGACTGATTTATTTGGCAACATGCCCTGAGGAGACTGGCCCCTTACTCACTTTGAAGCTATACAGGGTCTGTCCTGGTTACTGCATGGATGGGAGACTTGGATGTCAATCGTGGCACTATCCATTCAGCCATGGGCAGTGATTTCTTACTCCTGACTTCACTATAGCTGTAAAAATGTCTTTATAAAAAAAAAACACTGTAACCGCGGGTACTGAACTACACATACCCATGGCTATCTGTAGTCCTTTATAGTCTTCAATATAGCTGCAAATATTGGAAAACCTGCCCAAAAGAAATGCTTTCCTGCCCCCCAGGACCTCACCACGTTCCCCCTTCATGTGCCAGCTCCCCCCACTCCCCAGATGGCCTCCTCGCTTCCCCTGCCTTCTCCCTTTGCCCCCACAACACACACTGTTTCTGTGACGGAGTTTGCTTTGAGATGTCGGCTATTCGCGGGTAGCCGAGGCTACAGAAAGCTTTGTGTTGCAAACTCAATCCCTAGACCCCCCTCCAACTCCCAAATATCACTTGAAGTCCTCTATCCACCCCCCGCCCCCAACTCTCGCCTGATGGCATTTACATGTTTTTGACCTGCAAATAGCTTTTTTTCTGCGCTTCTAAAAAAGAAAGGATTCTGCAATGCGCCATGGGAAATATAACTATCAATTGTTGAATAACTACTGCACAGAATAACCACAAACCGTGCATAGATCACGATTCAACGCTTCGTGCCCAAGTTGTTTTGGACCTGGTCCAAATCCGTCCAGCGGTTTAGACTGTGCACTGCGGCAAAAAATTGACCTTGTTTGTCTATGGGAAAATGAATGGAAGTAGGATGCAACTTTGGGAAAAAAAATCTTTTTTCCTCTTTATAACTTTCTTATTATTTAACGTATCTTTACAAAACTTTGCAGTCTGGGGGCGAGACCATAATCATTTTTGAAATTTCTGTCCAATCCATTACTCGAAACAAACGTTATCAACAATAGAAATTTGAGGGGTTTCAATGGGAGTCCACCTTATAATATATATGAATTGCAGGGACATTAATGTGAGAACTTAATTCAGCTAAATCCACCTTAACTTTGAGCCCGCTGTTGTTGTATGAACACAATGATGACATCACAGTTTACAATCGCCCATTATTGTAATAAAAGATACAGTAAGCACAGACAAACGTCATTGCCACTGCCCATGGCTGGTTAATGTTATAATGTAATCAGGGAATCCATCAATGATGTCATCAGTGATGTCATAGATTATATAATCAGTGATGCCATCAGGAATGACGACTGTGTTGTCATTATTGTGGTCATATTGTGGTTGCATCACTACTACCATAATTTATGACTTCACTAATGACATCACTGGTGCCATCCCTAATATCATATATGACAACAATGATGGTTTAGCTGATGGCATCAAACGTAAGGTAACTCTTGGTACTTGGACATATTTAGACCACCGTTACATTTCTACATATGTGATTTTAGCTATTTAGAATAGTTCATAACATTGAGTGCATTGTGAGAAATAGTTAGCAGTTAAATGTGCATCCTATCACTACTTGTGAATCTTTCATTTGTAGTAGTTTGGTCAAAGATGATATCTGAATTATAGGTATGAAGGATTGAAAGTTAGAGGGGATCCACTGCCCGTAGGAGTCCTATCCCACAACACAGGGCATGATTAAAGGGAGTAGGAGAGTTAAATGGCAATAGAGGACAAACTGAGACCAGCAGCGGGGGAAGAAGCAGGGCACAGCGGTATCATGGCGAGAAGCATAGAGTCCGTCATAGAGACAGCACCGGCTGTCCAAGGTCAGGATCTGTGATTGAAGGATCACCCATTAACCGGAAGAAAACTGTGTCCCTGTGCAGGAGTCCTGCTCTGGCTGCTGGTGATTGGAGAGCTGATGTCATCAGTGATGTCATCAGTGATCTCATCAGGGATGTCATCTGTAATGTCATCATTGTGGTCATACACTGTGCAACAGGAGATATTATGGTGGATTTAGCTACATTTCAGGGGTTTTGTTGCATTAAGTTCTCAACTTAACGTCCCTGCAACTAAAGTTTTTTTCTTGAATTTCAAAGTTTTTTTTACAATGTATTTCTTACCTTAACGTCCCAATGTTTTTTCCTTGAATTTCCAAGGTTTTGTTAAACCATAGATATTTTTACTAGCCACTGGCCATACATTTTCAAACACTACAAGACTGCGGCCATGGCCACTGCCCATTTTCAAACACTACCAGACCATCAACAATGCCTTCGGCCATGACCAGTGTATTTTTTAAATCACTACCAAGCCAGTAACCATGGCCTTTGGCCATGGCCAGTGGGCTCAGCCTTCAGCCTCGCCCAATGTCCATTTTAGAAAATGACCGGACCTACTACACAAATCCTTCCTCCCTGGCCAGTGGGCATGGCCGGAAAGGCTACCAGACCACTAGCCCTGGTCTTTGGCTATGGCCAGTGGGCACAGCCTTCATTTGTGCCCACTCCATATTTTAAATCACTTGCAACCCATCGCTCAAAGACGTTCTTCAATCTCCCACTGATTTTGACCTGGTTTGGTAGTGGTTCTGTTATGTATAAAAAGATGACAGGCTTTGAAAACGGTCCATTTTACAACACTACTAGACCACTAGCCATGGCCATGCCCACTGTCCAAGATTTTTCCTTGAATTTCCAAGGTTTTGTTTTGTATACCTCCGTGCCACTGGCCATGGCCAGTGGGCACGGCCTTCCACCGTGGTCACTCTGGGGGTACATTTATCAGCCGAGCAGAACTCCCCTACATCACTGCACTGCATTTCGGCAGTTACAAGAAGAATGGCTGTGCTGGTCCTGTTGAGCATCATTTACTTGCATTAAAACAGCGTTTTGCAGTCACCAAAATAATGGCTGCGCTGTTTTTACCAAGCACATATGGGGCGAGATGGAAACGTGAACACCCTGAGAATGTCCGCCCGTGTTTTCCTTATGTGCACCAAAGAAAAGAATTCCAAGGCAGCGCTGCCAGCTCAAAACTTCCCACTCAAAATGAAAAGGTTCTACATTTAAAATGAATGCATACTAATGCTCTTTTCATCTTTTCAACATTACCCAGTTTGGTTCCAGTAAGACACATTCATGTACACCCATATTCACGGTGTACACCAGCAAATGGGGGCATTCCTCACTGAATGGCATGTTGTGTCAGACAAAATCTGTGAAAGAGCAGAGAACTTTACTCCAAGCCGTATGGAAAATGCTTCACTTTTTGCAACAAATTAACACAGACAAACCCTTCATTAGAAGCTCTCTCTCTCTTTGCTTATGTCAGTTTCAATGGGCCTTTGCCTTGGACAGACTACTTTGCAGTAGAAATTGACTAGGGCTATAAACAATGTTCAGAATATAGATGCAAAAGAAAGCTGCATTTGTGAAAGTGACATCGCAGGAGAATTAACCCACGTGTAAAAGGGTGTTTTTGACAAACTAGAAAATACCTTTTAACAAGTGAAATGTTAAACTAAGGTCCTGTGCTTGCATAGAAATGTGATGGTGGCTTACTTGAAACATATACATGATATTTCTTTCTAAAAGACTTGATTTTTTGTTAAGGGAAAGCAAAATAAATAAAAGTACTTTGAGGCCAGCAGAACGGGTTTGACAGACCATGGCTTCAAAGGGCCCTGCCTTTCCTGGGAACAGAATCATCTTTCCCCAAATGGACCAGCCCCCTGAAAACTATGAATGGGCCAAGGGGAGCATCTCGCACCCTCGTCAGATGAAGTGACACTGCTGCAGCATGAGACAATGGACTGCCAGGACACATAGGTGTGAATTCCTGGTGACACCTCCCCTCAACTCAAGCTGAAGGGCTTCAAAGGTGAATCCTTGACAACACTGGGCTAAACTGACCAGAGCCTGACATTTGGCTCTGGCCTGGAAAGGAATGGCCATATTTGGAACACAAAGCCAGCCCAGTTGATTTCAGAGACTATTCAGCTTATGTCGGTATTTCAGTAACCAAAAGACATATTAATGTGAAATTATAATCAGTTAAATGTCATGTTTGCGCCATTAAAATAAGATGATGTAGGTTTTTCTAGCATGTTGGTGACACAAACCCTCGGAAAATGTGAATTCTGGGGAAAACATGCATGGTCCAACTTAGAAAATTAATGAGAATATGACCAGTGATAATATGTATGCATATATAAAATTGTTGAATTTTAGGTCAGCTATTTTCCATGGAAATGGCAAAAGATTGACAGAATAACTAAACAGCATTGTACTGTCTTGGGATTTGGATCAGCATGTGTCTTGTAAGATGTGTAGTCTGCCCATATAAGTTTCCTGATGATGACATTTGTAAACATGAGTGTTTTGTTCCATAAATTAATTTTGGCAAACGTAACTTTGGTAGAACAAAGCGCATTGTAAAAACACCCACCATAAAACTGAGTCTCCTCCTTCAGTCCAATCTGCTTCCAGGGAGGAGGCGACATACATAGGCTGACCTATCAAATGTTAAGAGGTGTGTCTAGCTTGAGCCAACCCCATAGTAAAATCCTCTGATGTCATGCTCCTTATATAAAGGGGTGGAATAGGGAGCTCTGGACTCTCTTCTGACTTTTCCAGCTACCGCGTATCCAGAGACCCAGACATTCCAGATTCACCCCTGCCCAGCTGATCCACCTTGCTGTCCAGTGACAAGACTAGGCACAGTCGTCCCCTTCTAGGAGAGCCTGCTGCTGTTTGCAGTGACTAGACCTTGCCTCGCTGTCCAGAAACCCGGCCCGCTGTCCAAGCTACCCCATTCAAGTGCTTGTTGTGAGTATCTCCCTTCCCCAGCAACCACAAACTGCATCCCTTGCTTTGTTACCTTCTATTAGGTCCAGTCCCATAGAAATACTATAACTGCCCTAGCAAAAAATCCTTAAACTATAACTGCCCTAGCAAAAAATCCTTAAACTGTCAAAGCCCTCTGTGTACCTTGTTTTTAGGAAAATCTGTAGTGATCTCCAAGTTTTAGCACCATTCTTTCCAACTCATTTCAGTCCTTGTGTAAGTCCTTAGTACTATTTTGAATAAATTAATTAATTCCCCCATAAAGAGGCACACAGCATGAGGGGGTTGAAACTGCAGCTTAACCCTTTTCACGGGCGATGGCCCTCTTTTCTAGCCACTCAAATCTAGACTCAGTAAAACTTGTAATTTCTCTTTCAAACCGAGCAGTCCTGTTAAATTATTTCATTTTTTTCCCGTTAAGAATCTCATCCTGTCATCCATTCAGAGTTACGCTATCACTTTCATATTATACCTATGATGTGCATTTGTCCCTTTGTATCAACACTGCATTCCGGTTTTGTCTGTTTAACCCATTCTTCAAGCTGTTTTGTCATTTTAAACTGTGTAAACAAGCAAATGCAATTTCCCCACATGTGATTTGGCTGCACTGTTTTTTTTTCCCCAAGTCAATTTTCTGAACTGTATTCCCGTTGTTAGTACATTGCCTTCATTTGTTCAACCCCACATGCAAAATAAGTATTTAGCCATTCCAAATGCTATTTTGCTAAATTTTCAAGTGTTTTCAATCTGATTTTGCCTCCCAATCAGAGTGGGAAGGTCGGATATGCATTCTGTTTGTTGTCTAGTATCTCTGACTCCTTGCTGCTCCTTTCTACCCACACAGAAATCACAGTTAACAGGGGTTTGGAGGAGCATTGCAGGGAGAAATGCTAACTTTGGTGCTATCTGCAAATAATCCCCGAAAAGTAAGTTTGCCTGTATTCACTTGTGCATTACATATCTGATGTTAAAGGTCGAACTAAATGTGTTCTATCATTTTACTTTGTAATTATCAACACACTGGTGATTGCTGCCCTATATTAAATTTGTGTGATTTTCATTGAAATTTAAAAATAAATAAATATTGTATTATTACACACCAGCCTGGTTCATGGTCCATTGAGACCCAGGGTGTTTGTAAAGGTGGGTGTGAGATGGGTTGGGTGCCTTCTCAAATTGAATTCATAATAAATAAAATAAAAGTATTTTGATTGTGCGCTGCATCCCCGGCCAGTAGAAAGGGTCCTGGTCTGGATTGTACCGTCCCTTTGAAATCCTTAACATCAATGTATATTTTAGTACACTACCAGACCACTGTATATTTTAGAACACTACCAGACCACTAGTCATGGGCTTCGGCCATGGCCAGTGGGCACAGCCTTCCACCGTGGTTACTGTTTATTTTAGAACACTACGAGGGGGCAGCCCCTTCTTTGCTTTGAAGCTTAGCAGGGTCGGTCCTGGTTACTGCATGGATGGGAGTCCCAAATGCCTATTTTAGTATGGACTTTAGATAGCCACAGCTATGGGTCGTTTATTAAGCCGCGAATATCAGAAGAAATTGCAATAATATGCTTTTCTGCCCCCAGACCCTCACCAGGTGCACCCCTCCTCTGTGCCAGCTCCCCCTACTCCACTGATGGCCCCCTCACCTTTCTTGCCCTCTCCCATTCCCTGTACAACACTCAGTGTTTCTGTGACGTAGTTTGCTTTGAGATGTCTGCTATTCACGGCTATACCCTAGGTTATAGCCGAGGCAATGGGAAAGATGTATGGGCCTCGTGTTACAAACCTGGTCCCTTGCTCCACTACAACTCCCAAATGTTGGTCTGGTGATGCCCTCTTGCCTGCCACCACCTCTAGCCTGATGGCCTTTTTTTGTGTTTCATTTTCTGATACCATCGTCTATAATACCCTAGGGTATAACCGCAGCTATCTCTTGCATTGAGAACGAAAATGGCGGTTGTTTCATTTATGAACACTCAGATTCTTCTAAATGTTCCCCTTCTCCATCAAATATTTTAAAAAGTAATGGATGGAATAACCCCAAACCCCAAAAGGATCATGTGTCAATGTTTCATGCTCAATTTGTTTCAGACCTGATCCAATTCCATCCAGTGGTTTGGGCTGTGCGGTCTGGCCAAAATTGAGCTTTTTTGTTAATGGGAAAATTATTTGGGTGCATGCCGAAACTTCTTTTTTTCTTAATAACGTTTGTATTTTTTAACACATCTTTCCTAAAGTTTGCAGTCTGGGGGGAGGGGGAGGAGTGGGAGGGCAGGCATACCTATTTGTCATCAGAATCTTTGCCAAATCTATCGCACAAGTCTTTTCTCTGGAGACCTCAGGTGAGATATTGGGTCGTGTTGACCCTTTTGGGCCTTGATTTCGCTGCCATTAACTATATTTTAAGCCCCCAGGCCAAGCTTGCAGTGTAGTGTGCTCCCAACCCCTTCTGTTCCTCTGGTTTCCACTTCCCCTCCCTCCTCCCACCTCCCAGCCCGCCTTCCACCTGTGATAGCCTTTTCCTTCTCCCCTCCTCTGAGTTAGTTGTTGGCATCGCTTGCGTCTGGGTCTTTTTTCTGGTGACCCCAGGTGAGGTGTTGTGTCGTGTTGGCCCTCGTGGGCCTTGAATGTGCTGCCATTAACTATATTTTAAGACCCCAGGCCCACCTTGCAGTGTAGCTTGCTCCCGACCCCTTCCATTCCTTTGAATTACACTTCCCCTCCCTCCTCCTGCTTCCCAGCCCACCCTCCACCCGTCATTGACCAGATCACTGCTCTTTACTGACCTTACCTGGGCAGCCCTCTTTCCATGCAAGCCCTGCAGCTAAGGGCCCCTAGGCAAAGGGCGGCTCCCAAAGAGGTGGCTCCAGGCTGTGTATGTAGGTGTCAGCAGGGGAAGCCAGTAGCCAGCCGTCACCGAGCAGCAAATAAGTAAGGTAGTAGTGGACCGGGTTAGGAACAGAGCCTTCACTCTACCCTTAAAACCTGGCCACATAGCAGATGCTCAGACTTAGGTTTGTTTTTCTCTGTTATTTAAATTGCATTTGAATAGTGCTCTCTGTCTCTCCAATCTTTTCTAAAAGCTTCTCTATCGACTATCCTGCTCTCCTCACTAAAACTGTTAGGAAGAAGTTTAAAAAGGACTTCCTAGTCTCCAACCCAGGCCTCCCTTTCGCTGATGCCTATACCAGTTCTTCCTCCAGGCAAACCCTCATGGACATCCTCTTTGTCGTTCCCTCGTCAGACCTATGGGCTCTACATATGGTCTCTGTGCTCTCTCCTTTCTCTTCTTCTCCCATTAATGGTGGCACCCGGTGGATGGCCCTCCTGGCTTCCTTCCACTCCTCTAAGGTCAATGTTTACTTGAATGGTACTGTCTTGATCCATGGCCCTCAAGCCAACCTTCTCCTCTTTGATAGACGCTTCGGCACCTCATCAATATCCTTTCTTCTCCTGCTGCCCCCTCTCTCCCCTCCACGGCTTCCTCGCCTCCCCCTGCTGTCTCCTCCCTGCCTGCTGTCTCCTCCCTGCCTACCTTGCCCTCTCCCTCTTCTGCCCCCCTGGCTTCTTCTAGACCTCTGCAGAGCGTACCTCTGATTTTGAACCCTCCCTGGAATTCTTTCAAGGATGGCAACCTTCTCCATATTGACACTCTAAACTCTCGCTCAACAGTCAAACACTCCTCTGACATCTGCCACCTCCTGGAGGAACTTGACCTCGATGTTTTCGGTCTAACCGAGACATGGTGTCATAGCCAGCTCTCTCACAAGCTTTGACACTCTCCTCCCTGATGGCTACAAGATCCTCTCTGCACCCAGATCCAACTGTTCCGAGGGGGTGTAGCCCTGATCTTCCTTGAGTGGATTCCTGCCTCTGTCATTCCTACGCAGGCCCACTCCTCTTTTGAATGCTACATCTGCAAGCTCTCTCTCTTTTCTAGCCATTCCCTTATTGTGGCTATCATCTATCGGCCACCTGGTCAGATGTCATCCTTTCTCTCTGAGTGGGTGGACCTCTCTTCTTCCCACCTGGTCTCAACCACTCAACTCCTCCTTCTTGGAGACTTGAACATCCACCTGGATGCTTCCTGTCCTTCCTCTAGTCTTTTTCATGACCTCTGCGACTCTCTCTCACTCTCTATTCTCCCCTCTGGACCGACTCACTCTGCAGGGCACATTCTGAATGTTCTGATCTCTTCAGACCTTACCCTTTCGATCCCTCTCACCAGTTCTCTCGCCTGGAGTGATCACTTTCCCCTTGCCTCCCAGCTCACCCTCTCTACCCCTTAGACCAGGCCAATTCCAGCACTACCACCTACCTTCTTGGTTATCTGACCCATGAAACATGTTTCAGTTGAGGCTTTCGCCGCTACTTTCTCACTCCCACTCCCCCATTGGCTGACTCACACACTGACACAGCCCTTTCCATGCTCCACTCTGCTATATCTGATACTCTCGATGTTCTTGCCCCTGTCATGTGGATCCGCTTGAAGCCCAAAGCCAAGTGCAACTCTTGGTACGACTCAGACCTCGTCACTCTTAAACGCAAGTGTAGGGTGGCTGAGAGGAATTGGTGGTCTGCTTCAGGTACACCCTCTTCACAAACTGGCCTGCCGCCTGCTCCAAAGGCAATACCGGCTCTCTGTCTGTACTAAGAAGAGAGCCCACATCCAGGCCCGCATCTCTGCGGCATCTAACAACTCGGCCAAACGCTCTAAAACCTGCAAGGAGCTGGCTAATCCTGCTGCAGTCTCTACCACTCTTGTCACCCCCCCAGGCCCTCTGCATAGCCCTGGTTTCTCATTTCATCTCTAAAACTCAGGACATCCTGTCCTCTCTCTCTTCCTCTACCCATCCTCCTCTACTCCCTGCTCTTCCTCTGGTCCTTCTTCACCACCTCTCCTCCCTCCTTCTCTGCCTTTCCCCTGTTCTCCCCAGACGAGGTTTTAAGACAAGTCCGTTCTATGGAAGTCTCGTCAAAATAGGTTCACTCCTTTTCCTCCAAAACCATCAAGGGCCACATTGACACCCTGGCTCCTTCTCTGGCTGACTTCTGCAACCACTCCTTCACCACTGGAGTCTTCCCTTCCCTCCTCAAGCACTCCCTTGTGCACCCTCTTCTTAAGAAACCCTCTGCCCACACCCTTCCCGCCCGGCTAACTATCGCCCAATCTCCATCACTCCTTTGCTGGGCAAATTCCTGGAAAAACTGGCCATCTCCCAGCTTAATCTTCACACTGAATCTGTTGGTTGGTCAGAGCTGCCAGAAGTACGGAAGCTGCTCTCCTGAACATCCGTGAAGACCTTCTCTCCAACCTTGATTCGAACACCCTGTGTCCTCATCTTACTTGATGTCTCTTCTGCCTTTGAGACGGTCAACCATGCCATCCTGCTCAACCATCTCAGTGATAACCTGGGTATCACCGATGAGGCCCTGGCTTGGCTGACTTCTTTCACCTCTGATCCACACTCCCAGGTCCAACTTGGGTCCTTCCTCTTCGCTATCTCTATCTCTACCTGTGGTGTTCTCCAGAGGTGTAACCTCTCTCCCTGGCTGTTCAACCAATACCTGGCACTTTTGCCCACCACATTGCTGCTCTCTGCCCCAACTTTCAGTGCTATGTGGATGACACTCAAGTCATTTTCAGGCTCCCTTCTGCCACCTCTTCTCCTTCTCTCATCTCTGAATGTCTTTCTGCTATCCAGGAGTGGTGTGCCGCCAAAGATCTATGCCTTAATGCCAGTAAGACCGAGATTCTCCTCATCGCACACCTGCTCCCTCCTTTCCTGTCACCCTCTGGCCGGCCTCTCTTGGCCCTCTTCCTGCTCCCACCTGTGAGGCTGAAAACCTCAAGGTCATCTTCAACTCCACACTCTCCTTCTCTGCTCACTTCTCTGACTTCTCTGTAACTCTAAGAAGTTACAATACCAGCTGCACCTCCTCAGAGGTATTCTTCCTTTCCTCTACTTCCCACAGAAGCTAACTGTCTCCAGAGCTCTGGTTCTCTCTAGGCTGGACTACTCGGACAGCCTATTTCTAAATCTGACCGCCTTCTGCAGCTCATCCAAAATAGGACTGCGAGACTTGGCCTCAAACCAAAGGGATCGTATCTCTCCAGGACTGAAATCTCTGCACTGGCTATCAGTGGCAGCGAGGATTAAGTTAAAAACCCTCTGCATTGTCCAGAAGGCCTTCTGGGGTTTGGGGCCTCAATAACTTCAACTCTCTCTTCCGAATTATCTTCCTTCTCGAGCCCTTCACTGATCCACTTCCAACTTCCTCAGGGTCAGTCGCTTCTCCAACCAACGAGTTGGTGGTAGATTTCTTTCTTCTGCTGGGGCCTCCCTCTGGAACAGCCTCCCTGCCTCTCTGAAACTTAAGGAGAACCATCTCCGATTCCGGAAGCATGCTGATCTCCTGGCTGAAACTGACATTGCACTGGTTACCTGGCTACCCTCTGATCTCGGGCCCAGCTTCCCTCCCCACCAGTTGCACACCTGCACTGCCCCCTGGCAACCCTTGCACTCTTGGACTGTTTCTGTATCCCTACAGCCCCCCATCCCCTCAGCACTTGACATCTGATGACTGCACTTACCCGTGCACTTGCCACCAGCTGGTCGCATTTTTTATTTATTGTCTTTCTTTCTTATTTGACTGTTTATCCTATGTCCTGCCCTGCCCCTCTCCCTTTCCCCCGCACGTTTCCCCTTCCGTCCTCCCCTGCACTTGCTCGATCTCATTGTCACCGGCCTAATAAGATTGTTGTCTCTGTCATCCCTCTGTTCCCCATCACTTGCCTCATCGCGCCTTGAAACACTTGTGTATAGGCGCGTTATAAATGCAATATCATATCATAAAAATTATTTGCAATTAATTTTTTTGGGTTTCCTATGTAAGTCTGTCTTACCTTAACTATAGGGCGGTGATCGCAGCCCTATAATATATATTTATATATTTTAAATGATCATTAGAAAAGATAATTCTAAAACGTGCCAGTTTACAATGCTAGTACAAATATAATTAGATGTTTTCATTGGCTGCTTTTACAAAGAAACATGATTGCTTTTCCAGCATTGGATGTTTCATAGATTTACTTGCTGTTTGAATATTCCCCATCATCAGGCTGGAAATCCTCAGTAACATTAAAGTCGTTTAATTTCAAGGGCACGTGCAGACTTGAAATCCACCTCAGCAAAAAGGAAAGGACCAGAAAACAAGCCTTCTCTGTCTACGCCCAAGACTGTGGAACATCCTCCCCGTCAGCATCAGACTCGCCCCCACGCTCCTACAATTCAGAAAAGAACACAAGACGCCCCTTCAGTCTCTCCTCCTCAACACCTAGGCCATCACGTCACCCCTCGCACCACCTGACTCGCTAGATGCCGCCCGCTGCATATCTGTTCTCTTGTTACCACTGAAACAGTCATTAATAGGATCATAACAGATGAACTGTTATCTTAAATAACAGACTGCCAGTAGCTCAATCCTTCATATTGCATTAGTATTGTTCTTGTGTGTCAAAAGCTGCAGGCATTTAACTACACAATAGAAGTGTAGGTATTGTTTTTTCTTAAATAATAACATTAAGAGTGTCTTCATATGGAAAAAAATAATACACACTATTGAAACTGACATTTGCAAATGGAAGTTAATGCATTTAATTTAATATGTTATATGCTCACTTAGATTGATGTTAGATGAATGCAGTGCAACAGGCTGAGTGCAAATAAAGACATATTCTGAAGGCATTCACGGTGATGTTTTGTTTGGTAACCAATGTTATTTTGCTTGGAAGAATTATAAGATGTTGGTGGCAATGTCCTTTTCAAAGGCCTACTCTACTCCACCCTTGCCCCACTTTCGATTGTCTTTCACATCTCAGCATGCCAGACCTCAGGCCAAAGCACACTTGAGCTTGTCTCACCCATAGTCCTGCAAGGGCTTCACTCCAAACAGGGGCAAGCTGTGAAAGAGTTAAGGGGTCAATTGCCCCGCAGGCTGTCTTGCTATTGCTTCATTGGCCAACGCTGCAACATATAAACAAATCATTGAAACAGAGAATATCCTTTGATCACCCTTTGATCATCCTTTGATCATCCTTTGATCATCCTTTGATTATTCTTTGGAACCCAGCCTGCCTGGAAAAAACAAAGTGCAGCAAGGTCTGCTCGGCTTCCAAGTTGATGCGCTGGAGCACTTATGTTGATTTCAGCAATGTTGCAAATGTGTCTGTGTGGTTCCCACATGTGGACCTCTCCAGTGAATGTATAGGAGGGAGAAACAACTATGCTCCAGCCGCATGTTCACACCACCCAGATGCAAAATACGCTTTTCAATGACGGATTCTTTGCACCGAGCATTTTGTTGGTTCTAAAACTAAATATAGAATAGGAGAAGATGAAGTGCCATCTGTTGTCTAAATTGTAAACTATGGAACCAGGAAACCAAGGCTAACAACCCTGTTTCCTGCACTTCACACCTGTGATGCTGTACAAATCACTTTACCTCACTGTATCTTCCTAAACGATCAAAGTTCAGATCATCCAGCAAGGCTTTTACTATGTAGGGAAAGTTTCAACCCAATTGGTTTATAATCGGTAGTGTTACTCCATAAATAAAAATAAAGTTACCATTAACATAATGAGCACTCGTGGGAAGGACGGATGCTAGCTGCAGGTCTTTTGTTGTGGAGAGGCAGGATGACAAGTGAGGGCCTTCTGTAGACAGGGTTCCAGGTATGGGCTCTGTGTTTTGGGTGTGCAAGTAGGAGGCCAGTACAGTTTCTTGGCTCTGCCAACTCCTGTTTGGCTCTTAGAGCGAAGCCATATCCCTCTGCTCCAACATCTCATCTCTGCAGCTTGAGTTAACATTTAAGATGAGATGAGATGGTAGGAGATCTAGCTTGCTGTCAAATTGCAAAGTGGGACACCAAGAAAACTAGGCTCAAATCCAAAATTTCTCATTTCACCAAATTATATTACACAGTGAAATCATTTTACGACATTTGATATCTAGGGGACAATACCTGGGGCCTGGGTCCATAAAATAACACAAAAATAACTGACATATTTCCTCAAATTATAAAGGGATAGTTATGTGTGTAACTGAAATGCAGAAATCAAAATCTTATACCAAGGCGACTGGTGATCAAAAACCCTCTGGCTTCAAATTACAACACCAGAATCTCACAACAAATGTGCATCAGGACATCAGAAAGATTACAAAACAAACTTATTGGTGTTTGCTACAACCCCATAAGGATAAAACAAGAATGTATCAAAACCATCCTCAACACAAAGGCACTTGCCACACACCATGGAACAAACTCCACCATAAAGGATCCAAGAATCTCGTCTAACCAACATGAGGAAGAAGCTTGAAGCGTTGAGACACAGAGCGAGAAACACTCAGAATCTGCCCTACTAAACACATTGACAAAGTAGCAATCTTGAAGCCTTCTTCAGATGGCTCAGATTGAAGGAATTCCTTCATGACCAACTGGACGACAGGTTTGGATTTGTCATTTCGTTTACCGACATGTTGTGATTGTATTAACTTCTATGTTCGTTAACAAACAAAACTTAATAAAGAAAGTTTAAAAAAAATAAACTGGACGACAGCCAGGATATCAACAAAATTGTCAACAACTGTGACACAAACAAATCCGGGCTTTTGGGCACAACCCAAAACTGGATTGATACATTGAAATATTTCAGACAAAGAGCGACATCCTCCATACTGGCCAGATGCCTTAAACACTCCTATAATCTGACACCTCCAGAAAGGAGGTCTATGAAATCTCTGACCAGCAGAAGGAGTATTACAATGAAACCAGCAGACAAAGGACGAGCAGTTCTCACAATGAACACATGTGACTATGTGCAGGAGGCATACAGACAACATTCTGACACAAGATATTACAAAAAGCTGCAGGAAGACCCAACCAAACAATATAAAAAGAGTATTCAGCAGGATCATGAAGAAACTGCTGAATGACTTCCAGGAACACATTTAGAGCCTAGTACCAGCTAACCCAATACATGGTATTTTCCGTATGCTCCCCAAAATACATAAAAACATCATCCTGGACGCCCAATTATCTCTGGATCAGCCATGCTGACTGAGTGTATCTCTGGCTGGGTCGGGTACATCTTGAAGCTACTAGTAAGAGAGACACTCAGTTACATCCAGGACATCATTGATCTACTTAACACACTGGATGATATAGGTCCCCTCTCAAGAGGGATATTACTAGAAACCATGGACGTGGAGTCACTCTACTCAAACATTCTCCACATCAATGGCACTGAGTTATGTAAGAGTGATCATAACCTGCTTGCTGACACTATAGACAAGTGCATGGAATTCATGTTGACCCACATTTATTTCACTTTTGGTACTGATACTTATCTTCAAATGATGGTGATGGACATGGGCACATGAATGGTGCCTAATTATGTAAATGTAATCTTGGCACAATTAGAGACTGATTTCCTTGCCACCTGTGACTGCAGACCTTTGAGATACCAGTGATATCCTCCTTATTTGGACCGCTGGGGAACAGGACCTCCTAAACTTCCACAGAAGACTTATGAATTCCATGCAACCATCAACCTCAAATTCTCCTGAAAAAGTACACTTCCTTGACACCACCATGACCATCTATAGACCACAGTATATCTCAAAACAACTGACTGGGCATGCTATTTCAAGTGTGACAGCTTCCAACCAGTGAGCACATAAAAATGCTACAACATTCAGCCAATCTTTAGTATACAATTGAACATACTCAGACACACAGGACAGGGATAAAAACAAACAACCTCTCAGGTTAGACATTATAAACCATGGCTATAACCACAGAATTGTGGAAAGGCAGATTCACAGGGAAACACTGACTCCCTTGAATAACCTCTTAGAATACAGAGCTAAAGAGACACAAACCCGGATGCCACTGGAAGTCACATACAATCCGGAGTTGAAAGCCCTCTGCAAGATTGCTAAGGAAATTCAACCCATCCTGCAAACAAAATGAACGCCTGAGAGAAGTTTTTCTCGAGATGCCTCTCCTTCCTTTCAGTTGGCTGGCCAATCTGAAGAGAATGATGGTAAGAATCAAACTGCATACAACTAGAACAGACCATACAACCGCACCATGTAGAAACAAAACATGTGTAACCTGCCCACACATCAACATTTTGAGCACAATTAAGATACCCCACATGGGGAAGGACTACACTATTATGGGGTATTTTACATGCGCATCGAGAAATATGGTCAACTTGATCAGGTGCATGACAGGCCCGGGTGGGCCTACTATGGAGGGGAAATGGGTCAACCTCTCCATAAACTCATGAACCTCAATCGTCAGAACTTCAATCAATGCACAAAGGCGAGCATGGTTGGTGAGCATCGTTTGGAAGATAATTATATCCATCATGATCTCAAAATGGATGTACTCGAGGTAATTTCAGGACTGACAAACCCAGGAGGACCTATGAATTCAAATGCATGCACACTTTCAATACACGGGCAGAGTGCTGGAACAGACATTGTTGTTTCATGAGTCACTATCCCAACTAATAGACTTTCCCTTTTTTCACCCATTGAGATGCAGGGATCAAAATATTTAGACCTGACACTTTCGGTAATTTTTTCCAAAGCCATTCACAGGCATCCAACTGACAATGCACCAGCCCTACCAGTCGCCCTACGGTAATGACTCATTCCAGACTCCCTCCAACCCAGCCCTATCTGCCCTCAGAGCCACTGTCTTAAGTAAAACCCCACCCTTTCCTCTTGATTGTGATGTAACACAATCCCAATATGATATTTCAAGACAAACTTACCACACTGGGCTCCAAGAGTTGAACGCCTTAAACTGGTTGTGCCTCCCCTCTTTAAGCCTTCCGGAGCCAATAGCCTGACATGTGGATGATTGTTCCACCACTGATCTTGCAAAAGGGACAGGACTGGCATTCTGAGTTTCAACTGGACTGCTCCTTCTATGACTGGCACTATGCCACCCCGCTGCAGTCCTTATAGCACTTTAACAGGGTGGGCTGTGGGTTCATTTTCCATTTGTCTTCCCTCTTTCCGCTTTCTTCAATTTCACTGACTGAGCCCCACTTAACACAGTGTACCATTCGCACCTGCGGAAGGGCCATTGGCTAATAAGGTGGCAGTGACAGTATATACATACTCTGCCTGCTGTTCGGCCACCCGTGGGCCCTTCCTCGGGTGGTACCATATTTCTTTATGTGGGGGGGGGCAACAGGGAACTAATTAGATCTCAATCTTCCCAACCTAGGCACCCTCAAAAATCTCTCAACTCTATTCTCTCACCTCCATTTCCTCTACTCTTTCTGCAAATGTTCTTGATCTCTTCTTCTCAAATGTCTGCCATTCACTATACCCTTGCTACTTACCTTCTATCCCCTCCTCACTTTTCTCCACCACTTCTACCCTCCTCTCTGACAACTACATCTTCCTTTGCCCCACCAACCTGATGATATGAGCTGAATGCCCTATTGCTGAAGACTAGCCCTTCCTGTGCCCCCATTGACCCCACACATAGTGAAGCACATAGCTCCCAGTGTTGCCCCACATGCTGCTTCCCTCTTCACCTCCTCACTTGATAATGCCAATTTTCCCTTAACCTATAAGTCAGCTACTGTCATCCCTATCCCTATAAAAAACCGGGTCTAGATCCTACCTGTCATAACCACTTTTGTCCAGTCTCTCTGCTACGACGCTATTCCAAAATCCTAGAGCAAGAAATATTCAATCGTCTCACTGAGTGGTAGTTGGTCATAGAAGGAAGAGGAAAGCTAAGAATATTACAAAAAACATGTCGGCATCTTCCAAGAATAATAGAGGTTCCCTTAAATTATTAGGATCTTTGAAGGCCCAGACTGCAGTATTCCCTGAAGAAGGGGAGGATCAGGATGGCTCGCGTAGAATCCAGGCACAGGTATCATTATCCAAGGTGGGAGGTGCCTGTGAGAAGGGTAAGGTCCAGCTATTGAGGCAGACAACGACTGGTGGTCCGCCGTCTCTGGATGAACAAGAAGTAAATAAAAAATCTTTGATAACAGCATATCTTAAACCAACGAAGGCTGAGGTTTTGGAGGTGGTACTGAATATTTTCTCTCTGTCAACCTATCCTATGGAATTCGATGAGGAGGCTTTTCAGGCCTGCTTGCCGGGTAAGCTTGATTCCTTGATACAACCCAGGGTGACAGTAGATATTGGTTCAGTAGCCCTGGCTTCTTGTGCGGCCTTCAAGTGCATCCCCAAGAAACTTGACCCCACAGTCCATTCATTTGAGCCCGCAGGGGTGCTTGCCCAATCATTGGGTATGGCTCCCCCGAGTTTCCTAACCATGGAGGAAAGAATGAAGTCTCTGGCACAGGAGTCTGGGTTGGGAGGTTTGTTGTCGGGCCCAGCCAGATTCTCTAGGGTTGCCGCAGGGGTTCCACTTCAGATTACCGGAGAGAGATGAGGCCTTTGAGGTTGGACAAGTGTCACTGCCCCAAGTATGGCCCCGCTGAGTTCTATATGTCTGAGGCGTACTTTTAAGGTTAAAGAACTTTATCCTTTGAATTGACAATATAGACAATACAGACTTTCGACGTATAGACATGGTTAAAATGGGCTTATATTCAAAACCTGTTTACAACCTAGTCATGGCTGAGGGTGAATGTTTGTCTAATATGGGGTATTGTTGTCAAAGGATTGGCCGCAAGTGATTCCAGATGGACTTTTTCAGGGGAGAAGATGATGGGTTTGAGTCTAATCCACGTGAACCCTTCAAAATAAATGTACAATTGGCTGCTGTAAATATGACAAATAACGACCTACCGCGTGTGACGTGTGATTGGTCTCACATTATAAATTTGTTACAACAACACAATCCACTGAAAAAAAGTGGCACTTGTTGAACTTCCCCTGTGAGGTTTGTGTCATGGAATACACGTGGGATGAGCCATATGTGTTCAAATGATAAACTCTGGATTGAGGTTGATTTGCTGTGCATTCAAGAATATCTCATGCTTGATATTCACTTGGTGTACCGTTTCACTGTTATCTATCGAGCCTGCGAGGAAGGGACCTAAGGGTCACCCATATGGTGGCTTAATTTGTGCTTGACGCATTTCACCTGCCTCGAATATAGATGATATATGTGTTGGCCATCCCAACATGTTAGGATTTAAAATAAGATTGTTTGATCCATCTGTGCAACATTTTACAATGCTGATTGTTTTAAAAGTTTATTTTAACCTGTAACAACCGATTTAACTGATTTTTTAGCAGCCATTATTAATGTATTGAACTCATATGTTTTGCTGTCTACTGTGTTTTTTTTATTGTGGGGGATTTTAACTCTGAATGTTTAGACTCCAAGTGGTATCTCTTGGGGACTAGTAGTTGTTTCTCTCAATCTGCTAGAGCCAGTGGGCTGTTATTCTGTCCCTGTTTATATAGCTTGAACTTGATTCTCCTAAATGGGAATTCTCAGGATGATGTTTCTCCTCGAAACACATGGTCAAATGGCCTGTACAAATCCACTCCAGATTTTGTATTTGTGTCTTCACTCTTCTTTCCTTTTATAGAAAACCTTAGCGTGGAGTCTGATGTTGCGAGTGATCACTCACGTCTCAGGGCTGGTTTTGGTATCAGCATGGTATCAGCATGACTGATTCTCCTGACCAGCTTTCGGACGCTTTAGATATAAATCCTCAGAATCACGCAGTTACATGTAAACCCAAGTACATGTATTGGTTCAATGCTAGGATTGATCAGGACTTTGCGGGCAGACTTTTGTAGATATGTGTCCACGTCTATTTTCACCCAACTTGCAGAGCACGCTTCTTGCTCTGATACGAGCTTCGAATCTTACAAGAGACAGTCGTCCTCCAGCATTCTCCCATAGGTATAACGTGGAGGTTCAAGAAATGAAGAAGCTGAGAGGGGATATTAGGAAAACCTTAAAAACAGTTATAAACGTGGTTTGAACTATAGCCAAACTTCATATCCAGATGATCGTTCTGAAATTAATCCACAGGTCAGAGGTCAGGGAGGGTAACTTGGATTGGGTCAAGGAGGAGACTTTCATTTGGAAACGATTTCTGAATCTTTCAGGGGGTAATCCGTTTCCCCTGGCTAAACATATTTCGGGCATCACTTCACTTAATACAAAGGTTGTTTGGTGAAGAATACTTCTTTTACAATCTATACTGTTTCCACCAGTATCCACCTTATTTACTCAACTTAATGATCTGCTCAATCTGTGGAAATGTGCGGTTCTTTAGATTTGGGTTACCTCTGTGTTGACTGTGGTTCCCTATAAATCTATTTCTTTGGAAGATTTAGACCGCAATCGAGGCAAGGTCAAGAAGTTACTATTTGAAGAAGACGGGATTAAAAACAGGGATAACCTTAGCTCGTATAAAGTGTTTGACCATTTTTCTATGGATATTAAACCTTTTAATGTTCCACAGAAATAGATAACCAAACATGCTTCAAAACATCTTAGAAATGTTTGGTTACGCATTATACTAAATGTATTTTTAACTAACAATGTTGTAGGTGGTCAGTCAGGGTTGTCTTTGACTGGTCATCTGTGTCCCTGCTCTAAACATAGTGGTGAAACCTTGAAGCATCTTATTATTGAATGTTCAGTTTTAACTGTTCTTGTGAAAGAGACTTATTATTCAGCCTTTTTAACTTGGGAAGATTTCTGGTGTAATTGCTTAAATAACCCAAATGATAGGCTGCTTATTAATGTAAAGAATGTACTGAAGCTGCTTTTACCTTTGTATGAAATTGCTTTGTTTTAAATGTACTTCCTTAATTTGTTAATGTCATGATATTGTACCATTTGGAATGTGTGTGTGTGTAAAGTTTGTTTTATAAACTAATTCACAAAATAAATAAATGAATATGTCTTTTTAATAAAATCCCAGAGTGAGTAATATTCAATCGTCTCACTGACTTCCTTGATACTCACAACCTCAGCGACCCTCTTCAATCTGGCTTCCGGCACTCTGCATTCTACTGAGAAAGCTCTCCTCAATGTCAGCAACGTCATCTCTTCTGCTTGTCATGATAACCTTTCATCTATTCTTATTCTTCTTAATGTCTCTGCTGCCTTTGATACTGTCAGCCAGGCTGAACCTCCCTATACAGTATCTCTCATTGTCATCAGGAATAGGGCCCTCCCCTGGTTTGCTTCATACCTTCCCAGCAGACACATCTGGTGTCCTGGGACAGTCAGACCTCCCCACTCACTCCCATTACTGTTGGAGTTCCCCAAGGGTCTGCCCTTGAGCTACTTCTCTTCACTCTCTACACTTCAGCTCTTGGCACCTTGATCTCCTGTTACGGCTTCTCCTATCAACTCTTTGGAGATGACACTCATATCTTCTTCTCCTTTCACTCCTTATCTGACAAGCTGTCAAAAATGTCAAACTGTCTCTCTGCCATCTAATATCGGATGGCATCTCACTTGCTCATGCTCAACTCAAAGACAACTGAATTGCTCCACTTCCCAGCCAAACAGGCTAACTCTTCCTCTCAATCACTTCTTCTCTTCTCTTCTGACTACCTTTCTTACTCTGCTTCTGCTCTTAACCCTGGTGTCACCTTTGACCCATCACACAGCTTCTCACTCTTCATCTCCAAATCTGCCACTGTAGCCAGACTCTACTTCCTCAATATGACAAAATCTGTCATCTTCTTCCTTTCAATACTGCTAAACAGCTAATCTCCTCCTTAGTCCTTTCTAGATCTGACTACTGTGTCAGTCTATGGCCTTCCAAACTATGCTTTTTCACCTCTGGACAAAGTCCTCTACTGCGTGGTCTACACACTTTTTCAATCTTTTTTGCTTTACCTCTACTTTCTATGTCCATCATCACATCTATAAAACAAAAGGCTAAGTACAAACCTCTACTCATCATCTTGAAAATTAGACATGAACTCGCCCCACACTTTCATTCTGATCATCTCACTCCCTACTCTCCTCCTCGCTCGTAACAATCATCCTTGTCTCACTTCATTGCCACCACCTGAGACCCCCTACTCTGCAATGCTCTTCCTCTCCCTCTCTGTAGTACTCCAACTCTACCATTATTTAAATTCAACATCAAAGCCCTCTTACTCTTGGAAGAACCTGTTTCCTAGCACTCTATGCTACAGCATTACCCTGTTTTCCTTTGTCCCTGCCCTTCACGGATAACCCTACAGCACTTTTCTGTCACCCCTCCATCCTTAATTCAGCACTTACTCCAATAACTATCTATCTATCTATCTATCTATCTATCTATCTATCTATCTATCTATCTATCTATCTATCTATCTATCTATCTATCTATCTATGTTTTCCATTGCACCACTAACCATAGAATATAAAGTTCCTATGTCATTCTGTCCTATCCTCGTACATGGTTTATGTTTTTACCTTCCCATGCAACATCAGGTCTTCAAGTAACTCTCTCTGACCCCATTCAAAAGGACGCAGGTCCTCCGCTCTTTTATCAATTGTACATTTTGTACGTGTTTTTGTGCCAAAAATGCATTGCTTACCCTGTGATTTTTATGAATTAAATAAATTAGCATTGCTGATTTTATCATCCAGTAATGCAGACTGAGATTTGAAAGTTTCATACGCTTTCTTCCAGAACCAGAGAGATTTAAAAGAAATTCTGAAATACGAAAGGGACCAATGCAGTCAATGTATATAATCACAATGAACAAATGCTTGCAACCTCAAGCCGCAGGAACAAAAAGAGCTGGATGAAAAATGTCTTGATGAAGATTAAAATCAAAAAGGATCTTAGGGCTAACATTTTGAGAGGACATAAGAACATCTTCTGGAAGGTACTTATTGAGAAGTGGAGTATATAGAATGTGTCAAAAGTCACCCACTCTCCTAACAGCGGTGATGACCACTAAGAATTGAACTTGGAAGGAAAGTACATACATAGGGATATCTTTCACGTGGTCAAACAGAGGATTGAAGAACCATGGAAACCAGACGGACATCCCACGTAGGAAAAGGAAAGCACTCAAAGGAAACTATCGAAAGTCTATGGAAAACAGGTAGCATAACCTTAACCTTTTGGGGTGGATCTGTTGCTCACTGAAATCTCTGATATCTGCCAACTGGAAGCTCAAAGGCAAGACAGAAAGAGCCAAGATAAATCCTTTCCCGAAGAAATCCAATACCCTCAGAAGATGGCAGAACAAAGAAACACCACCCTTTTCCCAGACAAAACACAGAAGCACTTCTGTTCTTGAGAATATGATTTCAGGTCTCCTTGAACCCAGGATGATCAAGACGAGATCCTGAGATGATCCTGCAGACCCCATCATTAAGAAGCCAAATAGTAAATGGCAGTGAAACGGGCTGATCACCTAAAGCACTGGGTATCATCAGGTAGATGGGTAGATCTGTAGGACCCAGGCTCTGGAAACTAACACCCAGAGAAGGAGAAGAAACCAATGCCCTCACTAAACAGCCGGAGCAACCAGAATTACTGAGGCACCCTCTCTCAGATAAGGAGAAGGACCCATGGCAAAAGAGGGCAAGGTGTAGGAGCAAAAGGAAGTCACCTTGCCCAAGAAAGTCCAGGTGACCCCTGTTAGTTGAGGAAAACAAGGTCAACTGTGCATAGGGTGTCAGGGTGATTATCCCGGGGCCGGCAGAGCACTCCGAGGACCTCGCAGGCCCTTTTTACAGCAGTATGACGCGCTATCTGTGTCACCTGGGAAAGTTAGCAAAAAACCTATTGCAACTACGGATTGGTTCCCCGAGTGGTAGGGTTAGTATAGGGTACATATGGAGAAGGATGTTAGTGGTTAAGGATGAGTCGGGTGGTATACTTGGTGTCATGATGCCTTCCCCGGGAAGACCAGGCCAGGCCCAGCAGACCCGGAAGCAGGCATCATGCCACTTGGAGCATGCCCAAAAGCTCCAGTTAGGGGCTGTTTGGGTGCAGTCCTGGCGCCTATGGCGCCAGGCTCATAAAGATAAAGTCAGTCCTGGCGCCATGGGCGCCAGGCTCATTATTGATAATTTACCTGAAGCAGACCATGCTGCATACTCACCTGAGACAGACCATGCTGCATGAAGACTCAAGCCAAATGAGGCTTAGGAGGGACTATTTTACTGAAGGGACTATTTTGTTACTTGGGTGGGGCTGTGGAAGAATACTTACCTGGATCTTCTTCCAAGGCTATTTAAACCACGCCCGGACAGCCACACGTGCTTCGCGTTATTCCGCTTGCTGCAGCGTAACGCTCACTGTGTTTTCAGCAGCTCCAGTCTTCAGCCACGCCCGCTTCAGTCCTGGGACTCCTGAAACAAGAAGAAAAGAAGGATAAAGGTTAGAACAGGAGTTTTAACTTTAATCCTTACCTGAATCCTGATCCATTTCGCCACGGAGCTGAAAGACAGAAGTCTTTGAAGCATCGCTTCGCATTCCTACGGCGCCGCGCTAAACTCACCTGCTTGGCGGTACTTCAGCATTCCATCTCGCTCTCTCCATCTTGCGGCCGCCCTCTGACACCTAAGGAGACAAAGACAGCAAGGTGAGCAAGGGGACTCTCTAAGGCTATACAAGCTACCCCCAAGGACTTACCTGATTTACTACGGGGGGTACTCACCTCATCTCGGGTCGGCGCAGTCAACTCTGCTTCATCGCCGTACCCCGGCCCTTAAGGGGAAAACCACAATAGACTTACCTGAATCTTACCAATTGCCATTTGGAAATCTTCGAGTGGATTAATCGGCAACCTGCAAGGAATCGGACAGAGTGAAGATCAGACATTTGAACTCTTATGAACAATTGGACTTTAGAGTCAATACTGGAACTCACCAATTCCTCTACGCCAGTGAAGTAACTGGTCATCAACGCGCTCCTGCGGTCGACGCAGGATGGAGAGCTCATCCTTCCAAACCATCAGGTGAGACTAAGGAGGGGACATCAAGAGTGATCTGTGGGAAGACA
Organism: Ambystoma mexicanum; assembly: GCF_040938575.1. Classification (NCBI taxonomy): domain Eukaryota; kingdom Metazoa; phylum Chordata; class Amphibia; order Caudata; family Ambystomatidae; genus Ambystoma; species Ambystoma mexicanum. The sequence continues at coordinate 1,617,484,584 of NC_090932.1, read as the reverse complement.
ACGGGAGTGGGGAAGGTGGGTTGACACTCAATTCCACGGGTGGTTAATTCCTCTTCTCCTTTGCAGAAGAATATTCCTGCGAGCCAGACAAACTAGGCTGAGCGGGCCAGTCCAGTCAGTCATCTCGGCGCTACACGTCACGCTGGTGGAAACAGCGGCCCAGTTCCGGTCGACGTCCCCGTGGGAACCAGGTGAGCATAACAGAACGCAAAGCCTACCCACAAATACCCAACTGGGCGTCATGGAGACCTCGGAAACTGATCAGTTGGCCCAATTATTAGGGGAATTAAGGGTCGAAGTGCGTTCCGCCCGCCAAGAAACCAATGCCCTCAGGAGGGAACTGATAGTGTCAAAAGAACGAACTGATGAGTTGGCCAGACAACTATTACAGAGCCAGGCTGGACAAACACCTCTACCAGGACTTGGGGCAAGTCCAGCACCTGTACTATCGAGTAACCCGGTGCAGATAAATTTACCTGGAGCCGTTCCTTTGGCTCCGCCTGAACGCTTTGCCGGAGACCCAAAAGGGTTTGCAACATTCATGAATCAATGCCGCTTGCACTTTTTATGTAGACCTGGAGCTTTCCCAAACGATCAGGCCAAGGTAGCCTTTGTACTGTCATATCTCAGCGGCAATGCGGTGGATTGGTCCATTCCACTAGTTAACCAGGATGACCAGATTCTTCGAGATTTCCAGGGTTTTCAAACAAGCATGGAAAGACTATTCCCCCGACACTCCCGAGGACAGGCTTTGGACAACAAACTTTTATCCCTACGTCAAGATAACCAGGATCTTTTATCTTACATTGCAACTTTCAATAGATTAGTAGTGGAAACCGAATGGCCTGAAGCCAGGCGAATCACATTATTCCATCGAGGACTGAAAGATGTTTTGGCCCAAATCGTGAACCCGCCTCAAGACTGTGCTGAATATATAGATCTAGTGGTCCAGCTCGATCACAGACTTCAAACCAGGAAGGCTGACCGAACCAAGTTTGAGAACAGGGTGTTGGTTAAAACCCACGTAAGCTCCAAGGGAGTAGATGTCTCAGAACCTATGCAAATCGGGGGGGTTAAAAGGACCCTTAACCCAGAAGGAAAGAGATAGAAGACGGCAACTGCAATTATGTTTATATTGCGGAACTACTGGTCATTTTCTTCGGAACTGCCCTGTAAAACCACCCAAGAAAGTTATAGGAGCAGCAAACGAAAACCATGTGAAATCTGACTCGGGAAACGACCACGCCCGGCAAGCGTAGAGGTCCGCTTGCCGAGCTTAAAGAAGGACACTCTGACCTCGCATTTCACCATACCCATGGTCCTTGTAGATCCATTGCAGCAATCACGCATGCACGCGGTAAAGGCGTACATAGACAGTGGAGCCATAGGAAATTACTTGGACTGGGAATTGGCTACCAGGATGAATCTATCTCTCACCCGCAAGACCACGGCCGATGTTGTCACCACTGTAGATGGAACGGAAATTGCCTCTGGACCCGTAACTCATTCCACTGCAGAGATGACATTGCTGAGTCAAGATGGGCATCGAGAGGCTATGGTGTTTGACTTAATCAAGGCCCCACAGTTTCAGCTGATACTGGGGATACCTTGGTTGGAAAAACATAATCCCTGTATTGATTGGCGAGAGAAGAGACTAACCTTCCCAGAATGTGCTCACACCTGCTACCCAAGGAAAACTCAAAACTCAGTCCTGGCCCCAGTAATTCCAGTAGCCATACAATTACCTGTTGAATACCAAGACTTTCAGGATGTCTTCCAAAAGGAACAGGCAAACACCTTACCACCTCACAGATCGTATGATTGTCAAATAGATCTTGTACCTGGAGCACAACCACCTTGCAGCAGAATCTATGCTCTTACGGAACCCAAAAATCTCCATTTGCGCCAGTACCTAGACCAGTACCTTGCTAATGGCTTCATTCGCCCGTCAGAGTCCCCTGCATCTTCAGCTTTGTTCTTCGTACCGAAAAAGGAAGGCGACCTTAGAACATGTATAGACTACCGCGCACTGAATCAGATAACCATCAAGAATCGATACCCACTGCCTTTGATCCCAGAACTACTAGACCAGGTGAAGGACGCTTGTATATACACGAAACTAGACCTTCGGGGGGCATATCATCTGGTACGTGTCAAAGAGGGTGACGAATGGAAGACTGCTTTTCGCACCAAGTACGGACTATTTGAGTACCAGGTGATGCCCTTCGGACTATGCAATGCACCAGCAGCCTTCCAGTTCTTCATGAACGATGTCCTCCGAGAGCTTATCGATGTTTGTGTGGTCGTTTACATCGACGACATCTTAGTATACTCTTTATCAGAATCTGAGCATGTAAAACACGTCCGAGCAGTCCTAGAGAAGTTACGCCAGCATACATTTTATGCTAAACTGGAAAAGTGCATCTTCTCCACACTACGGAAGTGGAATTCCTTGGATTTATTCTGACCCCGAGAGGAATCCGGATGGATACACGAAAAGTGGATGCCATTCTTAATTGGCCTTCGCCAAGTTCAATCAAAGGAGTTCAAAGCATGCTTGGCTTTGCCAATTTCTACCGCAGGTTTATCCCAGACTTCTCGTACATTGTACATCCCATTACGACGCTATTGCGAAAAAACAAACGCTTTGTGTGGACAGAGGAAGCCGAGAACGCCTTCCAAGAGTTAAAAGCTAAATTCACATCTGCTCCCATATTAAGACACCCGCGCCCCAAGCTTCCCTACATAGTGGAAACAGGTGCATCCAGTTCAGCCATGGGAGCAGTGCTTTCCCAAAAGGATCCCGAAACTAACCAGCTTCACCCAGTGGCGTTTTGGTCAAGAAAATTTTCAGCCCCCGAATTAAACTATGCCATAACCGACAAGGAGCTGCTGGCCATCAAGTCCGCCTTCAAGGCTTGGCGGCACTATCTACTGGGTGCCAGACATACCATCATGGTCATCACCGATCACCGCAACTTACAATACCTAAAGACAGCCAAAGCCCAATCTTCGCGCCAACTCCGTTGGGCATTGTTCTTCGCCGAGATTGATTTTGTAATAACCTATCGACCAGGTTGTAGGAATGGTAAAGCAGACGCCTTGTCCCGGATTGGAATGGGAGAAGCAGAAATAACTTTAGAACCCGTACCCATAATTCCAGAACAGAGAATCCTTGGCCTGACATCCATACAGACACTGGAGGACATTCAAAACAAGATCCACCAACTCTTTGATTCCGTTGCCCTACAGGACTGGGCAAAGAAAGGTCCAGAGTACTCTGTCATCGATGATTTACCTTATTACCAAGGCCGGCTATTTTTACCGCAAAAAGAACTACAGGAACTTGTCATTTCCCATTACCATGACACCTTAATAGAAGGGCATCCGGGTATTGCAAAAACCGAAGCTAAAATTAGGAAGCAATTTTGGAGGCCCACCTGGCGAAAGGATGTCATGTCTTGTGGCATTTGCGCACAAAATAAAGGGCAAAAGAAAAAACCTGCTGGTTTATTGCAACCATTAGACATACCACCTACCCCTTGGCATACCTTGTCATTAGACTTTATCACAGATTTACCCCCGTACCAAGGTTACAATACCATTCTAGTTATTGTAGATCTTTTTTCTAAAATGGCCCACTTCATTCCTTTAAAAGGGATACCTTCAGCTTCAATCCTGGCCAAGGAATTCCTTGAAAATGTTGTCCGCCTGCATGGCTTTCCTTCAGTGTTAATTTCAGATCGGGGCAGTCAATTCATTTCACATTTTTGGAGGAAATGCTGCCAACTGGCACAAATTCATGTTAGGCTTTCGACCAGTCACCACCCTCAGACCGACGGTCAAACGGAGAGGACCAACCAGACTCTTGAACAGTACCTCCGTTGTATGCTACATCAGTCTGAGGGGAATTGGAAAGACATTCTGTGGATCGCAGAGTATGTGTACAATAATTCCGTACACTCAGGAACTGGACAAAGTCCTTTTTTTACCATTTATGGGCACCATCCTCGAACCTCGGGTTTGGACTCACCCCAGCATTTAGTGATGCCCGCAGTGGACCATCTCCACGCTGTTATTACACAAGCCGTTAAAGAAGCAACCATCCATTTGCAAAAGGCTAAGGAAAAATACAAAAAGGATGCGGATCAGCACAGAAGTGAAGCTCCTCAATACCAAATAGGGGACCAAGTATGGTTAGCCACTAAGCACTTACCACTCAAGGGGACTCGGACCTTTAACCCCAGGTATTTGGGACCTTTTTCTGTCAAGGCAATTATTAACCCAGTGGCCGTCAAGTTGGACCTACCTGCTCATATGCGAATCCATCCCGTCTTCCACGTGTCTCTTTTGAAGCCAGTGCAACCAGGAACTAGGCTAACCACTCCACCTGAACCTGTCCTCATAGACGGGGAGCCCGAGTTCGAAGTCAAGAATATTTTGGACTCAAAAAGAGTGAGATCAAAACTCTTTTACCTAATTGACTGGAAAGGTTATGGTCCACAGGAAAGGTCTTGGGAACCTAGTGACCACGTGCATGCACCTCATTTAGTGAAGAGGTTCCATCGGGAATTTCCAGACAAACCATGGCCAAGGGGGAGAACGACTTTTGGAAGGGCCTTGAGGGGGAGTGCTGTCATGATGCCTGCCCCCGGAAGACCAGGCCAGGCCCAGCAGCCCCGGAAGCAGGCATCATGCCTCTTGGAGCATGCCCAAAAGCCCCAGTTAGGGGCTGTTTGGGTGCAGTCCTGGCGCCTATGGCGCCAGTATCATAAAGATAAAGTCAGTCCTGGCACCATGGGCGCCAGGCTCATTATTGATAACTTACCTGAAGCAGACCATGCTGCATACTCACCTGAGACAGACCATGCTGCATGAAGACTCAAGCCAAATGAGGCTTAGGAGGGACTATTTTACTGAAGGGACTATTTTGTTACTTGGGTGGGGCTGTGGAAGAATACTTACCTGGATCTTCTTCCAAGGCTATTTAAACCACGCCCGGACAGCCACACGTGCTTCGCGTTATTCTGCTTGCTGCAGCGTAACACTCACCGTGTTTTCAGCAGCTCCAGTCTTCAGCCACGCCCGCTTCAGTCCTGGGACTCTTGAAACAAGAAGAAAAGAAGGATAAAGGTTAGAACAGGAGTTTTAACTTTAATCCTTACCTGAATCCTGATCCATTTCACCACGGAGCTGAAAGACAGAAGTCTTTGAAGCATCGCTTCGCATTCCTACGGCGCCGCGCTGAACTCACCTGCTTGGCGGTACTTCAACATTCCATCTCGCTCTCTCCATCTCGCGGCCGCGCTCCGACACCTAAGGAGACAAAGACAGCAAGGTGAGCAAGGGGACTCTCTAAGGCTATACAAGCTACCCCCAAGGACTTACCTGATTTACCACGGGGGGTACTCACCTCATCTCGGGTCGGCGCAGTCAACTCTGCTTCATCGCCGTACCTCGGCCCCTAAGGGGAAAACCACAATAGACTTACCTGAATCTTACCAATTGCCATTTGGAAATCTTCGAGTGGATTAATCGGCAACCTGCAAGGAAATGGACAGAGTGAAGATCAGAAATTTGAACTCTTATGAACAATTGGACTTTAGAGTCAATACTGGAACTCACCAATTCCTCTACGCCAGTGAAGTAACTGGTCATCAACGCGCCCCTGCGATCGACACAGGATGGAGAGCTCATCCTTCCAAACCATCAGGTGAGACTTAGGAGGGGACATCAAGAGTGATCTGTGGGAAGACAACGGGAGTGGGGAAGGTGGGTTGACACTCAATTCCACGGGTGGTTAATTCCTCTTCTCCTTTGCAGAAGAATATTCCTGCGAGCCAGACAAACTAGGCTGAGCGGGCCAGTCCAGTCAGTCATCTCGGCGCTACACGTCACGCTGGTGGAAACAACAGCAGCCCAGTTCCGGTCGACGCCCCTGTGGGAACCAGGTGAGCGTAACACTTGGGCTGTCCCTACTATTAGATACTTGAAAACTGCTACAAGGGGACCCCTGGTGATTGGCTAATACTACTGACGTCAGTGATGAGCCCCCCTGTGTTCTAATTGGTCCTCCCATGAGCCCCCAAACCTGGGAATATCGTTGTTCCCAGCTCGCGGTGTACATGTCATTAGCAACAATGTGCAACTATGTGTTTGTGCAGGCAACATACAGGTCTGCTCATAGGCTTGTGAGCGGGTCGTTCCCATCGCCGTAGGTGTCCATCTTGCCGCTTCGTTGTTGCAACCTGTGTCCCAGACGTGGGACCTAGGCGACTTTCTGTCTCGTGGGTCTGGCACCTTGTCAGATCGGCTTGGCCACGTGTGGAGAGACTGTAGCTGGAGCAGAATTCTGCACATTAGATTTGTATTTCGTATCTGTGGGCTTGGCTTTTTTAATGGTGTAACCTTGGCGCTGGGCTCGTTATGCATGATCAGCACTTGTACTCTTGCTCTGAGAGGATTTTCATGGCGAGGCTCTTGCTTGCGGCCTACTCGGGCCTAGTTCATGGGTGGCGGTACATAATCTATTGTATGGAGATCATTGGTTGACAGGGCATCACAAGCAGTGTTAGGTATACATGATGGTGTCGTCACAGGGCGAGTGGTGGGAGAAGCGTCAGCAAGCGTATACACAAGGTCTTCAGGCACCTTGTGTTTCTGCATTACTATTAAAAAGGCCTATGTGAAAAATAACAACGATGCACGTCAGTGGGTGTGTCAGTCACCTATGGCATAGCACTGAATATGTTCTTCGTGTAGGTTGGTGTGTGAGTGACCAGTGTGCATGATGGCACGTGTGTTCTTGGCAGTTGGCTAGGTCGTTATGGCATCTCTAATGATGTGGATACTTGTGGCTGTTGTCTTAGTCGAGCTCATCCATGCCACAGGTGTCGGCTTGAGTCGGACAGGCTGGTGGGCATACCCTTATGTTCCTGAACCAGGGTATTTTGTCATCTGGTAGATAGACAAACTCGTCCTGTGGGGGGTGCCTGGGCCGTGATCCTCTAGGCCATGGTCTTGATGAGATTGGGGGGAGCTTGTTTTCCCATTCTCCCACTTCAAGGGCGTAAGCTAAAATTTCATGTGGGGGTCCCTGTGGTTCATCCATTTGAATGCCTGTTGAATCCGATTACAACCAAAAAGACAAATAATACACAAACCTTAAATTTACATATGATGGAGTGTTCCAAACAGAGAAACGAAATGCCAACCCTGTGAGATAGGATAAAGAGGGTGCTTCTAGGGAGGGTGGTGCTACTTATCCCCACTCTGATGGGGAAGAGAAAAATCTTTTCTTTAGGTTAGGCTTATATTCAGGACAGGGATGATGAACAGAGACTAAAGGGCAATGGGTCATTGCAGCTTTGGTGTGGAGGCTTGCAATAGGTGTGGGCAATGCAGGATAACACTTGTTTTAGCCCTACCCTGATGTGTAACTGTGTGGAATCCAGTGGGTGTGCGTTCAGCTGGGCTTTTTTGAAATTTTAAATGAAATTGAATGATGGGAGATCAACCTCCGGAAAATATGTGGGGCTATTTCCTATACTCACTGCACGACATACACATAGACCTGTGTACTCTGGGAGAACAGAGCCTACAGGTGCAGTCCTCCCTTTTATATTTAGTTAGAATATGACAGCCAAGACTACAGCAAGGCATCTCAGAGGGGAAAGGCAAAGCCTTCTTCTTGCCATGGACGGCCTAATTAACTAACAAAAGATCCATGGATCTGCCTTTTCCTTTGATAGCTGCTGGTGACAGCTTTGCATACTAATCAGAGTTAATTCAAAAAGGCCCACAGGACGCCTGGTCACAGGACTAATAAAGGACAGGAAAAACCCCAAAACCTTTGATATGCACTGTGTCAACCTGAAGCCAGCTCCTACCTCCAAGTAACAAGGGCAGTAACCTATCGTGTCTGGAACTATGTATTTACAGTAGACATCCCTGCAGGGGGACCACATTCAGAAGGTACGAGAATGTGGTTTGGCAGAGACCAAATGTCTGGTCCCGTCGCAGCTTCAATGGAGACCTGCCGCTTAAATCAGGAACCACAGAGAGCCCAATTAACCAGATAGACCCTTTGATCCACAATCGACAGGAGGATGGGTGGGACTTAGTATTACATGTTTTCATCCCTTTACCTTTTTTGCTGCAAAGCACTGTGGTTATGACCTCACGCATGCAGGGGATTGTTGGTGGGGGCCTAGCCTACTCAATCACAGGGGCCCATTTGGCTTTAAAAGAGGGTTATGCCCCTCTTTTGGGCAGATCATCTGAGAACTTTGCAAGGAGTAACAAGAAGAACTAATTTGTACCGTGGCTGAAGGTACAGTCTGCTTACAGCTTCCGCCAGTGAAGGAAGGCCAGGATTTACAAGAGGGAAGCAAGATACCTCTCCTAAACATCTCCCAGGGAACAGAGGAAGATACTGAATCCAGAGGACCCTCCAGCAGCTCCAGAACCGGTACCCAGCCAGCACACAGCATGCCCTGCTAGGCTCTACAGAAAGCTTCCTAAGTGGGAAATGCCAGGGAGTCACTGAACCAAACCAAGGACAAGGCCATTGCCTGCAGCACTCTCCTCCTCTTTGGGCCATCTGCGTTAAAGGACAACACAAGCCCAGTGAAGAAGCTAGGAGGAGTGCATCAACAAGCAGCAACCAGCGTCGGCCTCAAAGGACGTTTTTGAGCCAGTCGGGCCCCTCCAGCTGCAACCGAATGCACCGCTGACTGTTGTTACGCCACCATCACTAACATTCTCTGGGATGCCTCGGCCAGTGCTTCAGACCCACCAACCAGCAACAAGACAATGATTCCTGACCCTGAGGTGCCGTGTAGGCCAGCCTGCAGCCGTCAGTCCGGCCTCGCTCGCCAAACTAACTGGCCCCTGATACCTGCAGCTGTCTCCCATCTTGAATACTGTTGCAGAAGCTGCAGAGCTTCTTGAAACCGATTTGACCCTGTCGAGCACCAAAAAATTCTACAAGCACCAGGTACAATGTGGTTCTGTTCCCCTGGTGCTTCGCCGAAGGCCCTTAGTGACATTTTACGACCCATTGCTCCCTTTGTGCTGAAACCAAGTATCCTTAAACTATTATGATTAACTACTTTACCCTCCCGTCAGTACCCAAAGTGCATCCCTTTTTCATCTTGAAACTGCCTGTCGGCTGCATTCCTTTACAGGGTGGGTTGTATTTCGTAGTGTGCTTGAACTGCCTGTTGAATAATAGTGAAGTAGATATTTTTATACAACCTTGGCTGGAAAGTCCCTTTTATCTTTGGGTAATAATTGTATGTTTGCTGTGTTGCAAATAACCAACGATCCACGACCTTCCGGCGATAAGCCTGCTGTTCCGTCCAAGTTACTAAAATTAGACAAGGAGGTTTATAATTTGCTTGTGTTTCCAATCTGTTCGGATCCCTTCTGGTGTACTAGAGGTGTGGGGACGATTGATCCCTGGACCACTGATTCCCCGGAAGTTGACTCGTCACAGTAACCCCATGATAATATAGATACGACGAATGATGTTTTGCACATGTGCACATTTGCTCATGTTGATTTGAACGTTTGCAAATTCCCACACGTGCACATTAACGCACTGGCACTTTTCCACACTCACATTAGCATCCTAGATTGGCTGTTGCCTCATTGTGTGAATTGCTGACCCTTGTGCAACTGTTCCCCACTGAATGTATCGTTTCCTAACTTTATCTGTTGCCCCTCTGCATGTGTCCCCTAGCACTCTATCAATTGTTTGCTCTAGTTTAATTGTTGCTCCTTTGTATTTTGCTCCATATCATCACAGATGAATTGTTTGCACCAATGTTAATGTTCACTTCTTCACACCCAAACACACCACGCCAATTTAAAATCCCTCCCTGCTGACATCAAAGAAAAGAACAACAGCACTCGAACGCTGTACAACCAATTTACATACCCCCCCTCCCCCAAGTCAATACACCCTAGTACCATGGGAACAGGAGAATCCCGTCTGGACCCAATGCCTTTATGCCTAATGTGCTGTTCAGATGTCCAGTGTGCATTCTGATGACCTGCATTTCATTTATAGGGGAGTGCACAGGGCACTCCTAGCGCACGCACTGGGAATGGCCCCAATGATTAGACCCAGCCCAAGCTCGTGTGGTCCCCGAGACACCATCTGGTGAGCCAGATTCCCTTCTCAGATGGTGTGCAGTCTCTCAACCAGAGTGCCGGTGCTCCCAGGCTCAGTAGCACAGAACACAGAGAGGAGATAACCCACACCCCTCCTCCACACACATGGCCGGAATAGGATTAGTGTGTTGTAGGGCCATAATCTTTCTGCGTGGTCGGATCTGGTATTATAAGAAGTGAAAGCTGCTACAAGACTTGATATCAGATCCCTGCATTATCACCCTGCGCGGCCTACAATCGATGGCCATTGATCCGCCGTGCAACCCTTCGCCCTTCCTCAGGAACACATCCTGTGCTTGAGGTTTATTCTGCCCGGAGTGACTGCTGGCGCGCGGAGGATGTTGCGCCACCTCCAACCATGAAGCAGAATCTCATTTGAAGCCCTCACCTCCTCTCAGAAAACCTCTCAGGGAGATACCCTCAGAATAGAGCTCTTGAAAACCTTCTTGCGCACCTACACCAACAGTCCATTTCATGATTTGATTTGCCAAATTCTTGGTAAGGGAGCAATCATCCACAGGTTCGATCCCCAAATCCGTGTTTAGAGACCTCTGGGTATTAAGCGTGTTATAAATATGCAGCGAAGACTTTTCCTGTAACAGCGCCTCGATGGCCTCGGGCTGTGTGAGCGCTTTAAAAATGCAAATAAATAAAATAAATAAAAATCGTGTGCATTGTCCTAAGGTCACCTGGTGCAGGTCCTCTAATAAGGTCTACATATTACCAACCCCACTGCCCTTCATGAACCAAAAAGCATGCTCACCTGGACCCCAACACCCACCAACCAAACAGATGTTAGAAGCCCCTAGATAAGTGTTTGCTTGCCCAGCAGGTCTTTTAAATTGCATTAATGCAAATGGCTGTATATACACCCTGTGGTTTTACAGAGGTTTTGATCTATGGCTTACCGGATCTCTCTCCTTTGACTATGCTGTTTATGGCTGATGGGAGTTGTAGTCCAAAACATCTGGAGATCCAAACACTGCGGACTTGGTATAGCGCCATATTAGCTGCTGTATAGCTTGATTTGTTAGATGCAGAGTGTGATTGCGCCAGTCAAATAAACAAATAAATGAAAAAACACATCTCTGCTCGCAATGACCAGGCTCAGTTCTACTGTCTCTTTATGGCGGGGTCTTGCACCAGGCATTTCAGCAAACGTTTGATTCCTCAACACTGATTGTTCTGGCTAGGGCTCTCCCATACACAAACCAAACAAGGCAGACCACTCATCGGGCTGTGCATTGTTGTATAGCCGGTAGAAAAGTGTAAAGGGTGTAACGATCACTGCTGCAATCTGTAGGTCGCAGGTTCGAATCCCGGCAAGACCAAAGATCAACTCTGTTTTTCATCCTTCCGAGGTCGATAAATGAGTACCAACTTCGGTTGGGTGATAACTGTATGTAAATGTTCTATGTAAAGCGCTTTGGAAAAAGCACTATAGAAATGACACATCATTATCAAGGAGTTTTATCCATTTGGCTGTCCCTTTGTTCTGGCAGCAGCAGTAAAATATTAAAACTCCTGAAAGTCAATTCCGGGCAATGATGGGTTAACTGAACTCTTTGTTAATGTGGCAGAACGGAAACGTGCAACTAGTAGGAGTGCCCATGAATTCAATTAGCATCACTCTGGCCATTGTGCTAATTCCAGACTGGCTACGATGTGCCAGCTTGGCATATTGCAAACTGGAAATAATCTGTCATTTCATAACTGGTTACAATGCAAGTGGCCATGAATTCAATTAGCGTCGCTCTGGCCATTGCGCTAATTCCAGACTGGCTATGATGCGCCAGCTTGGCATATTGCAAACTGGAAATAACCTGTTGTTTCATAACTGGCCACAATGCAAGTGGCCATGAATTCAATAAGCGTCGCTCTGGCCATTGCCCTAATTTCAGACTGGCAATGATGTGCCAGCTTGCCATATTGCATACTGGAAATGATCTGACATTTCATAACTGGCCACAATGCAAGTGGCCATGAATTAAATTAGCGTCACTCTGGCCATTGCGCTGATTCCAGACTGGCTATGATGTGCCAGCTTGCCATATTGTAAACTGGAAATTATCTGTCATTTCATAACTGGCCACAATGCAAACTGGTGATAATTCGGGGAATGCAGTCTATTGTCTGCTGGTGTAATGGCGCGAAGTGCCTTGCTTTGCAACTTTGCAAAGTTGCAAAACTCAGCTTTTGTTTCACCACAAAGATAGACACATGTTTACCCACACCAGCCATAAATCAATGAACTTTCCTGTTTGTTGCGTCTAAAAATCACTGCTCACATACACACACATATATATATAGATATAGATATAGATATATATATGGGAAGCTCGTGTCCGTGTGAGGTTCCCCAAAAAATATCTGCTCACAGAAACGTAGCTCCATTTAGGAAGTTTCTTGCATAAGAGCTCCTGGAGACTGCCCTTGGGGGGTAGCCGTGCACGTTATAAATCAACACTACATGACAACACATAACCGCATTTGCTCAAATCTAGCACTTCTAAAGTACATTTCAAAAGTAAAACACATACAACCATATTTTCATCCCATTTTAACATTTCCATTCCTCTCAAAATACATTAAAAAGTCCACTAACTTATTGCTACTGAACGTAATTATTTATTTGTTTATTTATTTATTTTTTGCTTGTTGGGCGCTTATACAATAAGAAAATACAGTTTCAAAGCGCCCATAGGACAGGGAGGGAGCAAAGGTGGGAATTACATTACATACAATATTTAACAGCACAGGGGGGAAAAGGGAGAGGGACGAACCTTCTATGAACCTACTATGCTTAAGAGTCGGTAAGTGCTGGGGAGTCCGAGCTTGTGGAAGAGCCATAGACGAAGTGCTAGGAATGTTGAGGGCCACAAGGCCTGGGCCGTGGGAGGTGTAAGTGCGAGCCACCAGAGCAGAGGGTGTGCTTATGCAAAGTGCTGTGGATAGACAGGAGCTGGGAAGAATTGGTGTGGGAGGTCAAGATCCTAAGGATGCATAAGGGCCAAGGAAACCAATTCAGCAAATGTGGGATTGGCAGAGAAGAGAAGGAGGCAAGGAGGAGGGAAAAAAACTGTGCTTTACTCCAAAAACAATGTGAGGGTCACACGGCAGAGCAAATGATACATCCAGATTCTTTCAGTTGTCAGGATTGTATTTATTTATTTTATTCATTTTTACATTTCTAAAGCGCTAAAGTCCGGGGCATCAAGGCACTATTTCACAACCAGTTACTCACAGGGTGACTTCACATGAAAGGGGAGGAAGGACAAAGCATTACAGACATGTAGGATGTTTCATAGTGTAACTTGCTGAGGCATGCATTATAGTGCCCATAGTTTTAGCAGAACAGCAAAGTTTTCTGTAGCAGTCAAACATAATTCGAAGGAAAGTCACAAGAGAAAAACAGGAAGTGGAAGTGGCATACCTTCTAGCCTGCGGCATGTATTGCTTGCCTCATTTATCCTACATTACCCAGGGCGCAATTTGTGAGAAATAAGTTCACCAACTATTGTTTTGTAGGAATATTTCTCTGCACCCACTTTCTGCGTTTGACAGGTATAAGTGATCAGAATTTGATTTTTGCCTACTGCTTTTTGTGTAAGTAAGGAAATGCATATTATGGCACTAATAATCACATGTGTGTACTTAAATGTCTGCAGAACCAGATTGCTGGCTTTAATGGTGCCCACAAATAATTGTGCAGCTTCATGAAGTTTGTAACTTGTTGTGGAAGCTTCACAAAGTGTGCACAGGTGATGTCCCGCTACCTGTGTCCCATTTGTGTGGACAGAAGCCATGTATGCGTTTCTATGTGAGCTGCAAGGAAGGTTCGAAACTCGCTTCTCACTTAGGCCAACCTTGCAACTCGCAAGAAATTACAATGTGTGTGATTTGAATTGGCCATTGCAAATTGCAGTAGGCATTTTGTTTATTGCAACCCAGCACTGTTCATCTGTGAAGAACTTTTAAGAGCGCTAGAGTTATTTTCATTCTTTGGCACATATGGTCCTTGCTTTTTTGTTGCATGCAAAATTGAACCTGCCATTCTGCAAAGGTTTTCTGATGTAGCTCTGCTGTTTTTGCACAAATGCAAACTTTGCCTTAGTGCTAATATCATGCAAAATTGCATTTGCAAACATGCAAAGTTTCTGTAATCTGTTCCTAGGTGCTCTCTAACTAGCCAAGTGCACATTAACCAAAAACACAGTTCCCAGCAATGTGACTTCCTCGCAACCTGGCTGCTACGCTTCGTCTGTTTATCCACGCTCCCCTAGATGAACACATAATGTAACTCCAAGTACAGTTAAGACTCTTGGTATGTCATTCTACAAATGTAAGTTTAAAAACTCTTATCATGTGAGATATCCGCTCTTCTTAGGACTACCTTGCACACCCAAGACATAGCCATGCTTTCTCACTGGAGAAACACTCGAACACAATTGTCTACTCAATTATTGATGAGAAACTTGAGCAGTGTAACTATCTCCTTCTTGGGTTAACAAGAAACCATTACAGCTTCTCCTGGTCCCCAGGACGAGCTCAGCTGCAAGTCTGTCTTCTGCAACCAGACACACGCTATCAAATCAGAACTCCTCTAAGAAGACCGAACCTGCAGCCAGCGAGCTCCCGAATTTCCTTTACCATACTCATGCCTGTAACTGAAACTCCCCTAGATCCACAAATTGAACATCAAAAGGGGCCATATTTAGGGTTCAACATTTTTCTGACAGAGCAAAACTAAGGAAAACGCCCCTACAAAGCTCTGGCAAACAGAATCTCTATTTTTCTATAATAGAAAATGAAATTATTATGAGGCCGATTCATGGAATTAATGTGCGCTGAGATTTTCAGCGCAAGCTTGCGAAAGCGTGCGAATCGCAGTGCCAGTGCGAAAATCGCAGTGAAACCCGCGCAGAGCGATTCATGGAAGTCTGTGCGCGTGGAAATCCCAGGATGTGCGCCAAATTTCTGCGTGGCGCATGCTGGCGCTCACGTCTCCAAACAGCGTGCGCTAAGCACACAGCGAAATCGCACATAGTGCGGCGCACACAACAAAAGTAGGAGGAACAGGGGGCGTGACACGCGGAATGGGGAACAACTCGTGAAAATGTGTCCGTCACGGGGGAAGTACAGGAGGCAAGTGCGTGGAACGCCCACACGCACGTTCAAAACACGTATTCATGGAATCGAACAGGGCTAAGGCGTGCGCCAAAAAAGACGCGCTAATCAGTAAACATGTACGCCAGCAGGAAGCAGGCATACGTGTCCCGTGCAGCATAAAAGTGCGCGCAAACAACAAACAAGCACAGACACCAGGATGAATATACCGTTCCTAGCAGCAGTGGTCGTATGATACCGCAGGAGGAGGAGGAGGATGGTCAGGCCCAGAATTTTTACACCCAGAACCAGTCTTTTTGGGATGTCTGATGACCAGGTGTATGGGAGGTACAGGTTTCCACCTCACATAATATTCGACCTGGTCAGTGAGTGGGAGGATGACCTCACATCACCCACCCTGTGCTCCCAAGCACTCAGCCCCCTGCATAAAGTCCTCAATGTACTGCACTTCTTGGCCACTGGATCATTTCAACGGACAACTGCTATAGTGGGGGGGATGTCACAGGCCACGCAGTCACGCTGCCTACACCAGGTGTTGGCCATCATGACTGCACGCCCATCAGTCCACAGGCACATATACCTGCCCAGAACACCTGCAGAAAGGCAGTCTGTCGTCCAGGATTTTTACGGGGGTGGCACACTTCCCCAAAGTGGCTCTACGTCCCCCCAGGGCATAAGAGCACATCTATAGAAACCGCAAGCACTGGCATTCCATCAACGTCCAGGTAGAATGTGATGCCAAGGGAATCATCACCTCAGTATATGCCAACTATCCAGGGTCCACCCACGACAGTTTCATTTACAGAATGTCAACCCTAAACCGGGACCTAGAAGCTGGGCGGCATGGCGATAGATGGCTGCTCGGTGAGTATAAATGCCACAGCACATGCATGCATGCCAGATACTGAGAAATGTCACAACCCTACTAATGATACCCATCACCACCTCCCCAGGGGACAGTGCCTACCCTCTGAGCACCCACATGATGTCGCCAATTCGGAACCCCACCACGCCACCCGAGGTAAGATACAACACAGCCCACATTGCAACCCGGGGCAAAAGTGGAGCGCACATTCGGAGTGCTCAAGTCACGCTTTGCCTCCCTTGACCGTTCTGGCGGGCAGCTGTTATACGCTCCCCCAGTAGTGTGCAGGATCATAGTGGCAGCATGTGTCCTGCACAACGTTGCAACACGCCGGGGCCTGCCCGTGGACATGGTGGTGCGCCCACATCCCCAACCACATGCACGCCCGCTGTGCATGGGAGAGGAAAGGGCACGGGGTGAGGCAGCCCGTACGCAGCTGGTGGCTAATTACTTCACCTAAAATCACACCCCTGTGGAGTGCACACAGCCCTGGCACATACCAGCTGACAATCAATGAAGATGACATAAGGGACAGTCAACTGTCACAACCATACTAGCCTGAGATGAGTCACCTGGAAGTGTTACATTGTGTGCATCCCTACCTACACAAACACCACCAATGATGTGTCATCAAAAGACACACTTCTATGCTGCAAAAATCATTTCCCCCTTGCAAAATACAACATGACAACAGTGCCATGTCACCCAACCCCTCCCCAGCACCGCCACCCAACACACCATGGCATGTCATGCTATGTGAGAGCAAACAAAGCAATCCCCAAAACATGACACAAGTGTCAAAGTACAGTGTCCCTAATGGAAACTGCCCACACACGATATGCTCCCAGTAATGTAGAACTAACAACACACATGACCAAATACTTACCAACAATACAATGCAGCTACACAACCTCAAACATAGCATAAATATGACAGTACTAAGTTAAAGTAGTGGTAGTCTTACAACCTGATCATGCCAGCACATTGGCCACTTACAACTGTACAGTGCTGCTGCCACGCAAATGTCCAAGTGCACTGCTTACAACATGAACTCCATCTCCAAAGTAGACGGCCTTGTGAAGACATGAGGAATTAGCCTGCAAATTAGGCAAAAGACATGGATGCACAAGCACATAGCAATACACCATGCAGTGTACAATTCAACAACAATATCCAGTAGGAATGTATACACAGTATTGACTACAGACTGCCCACACAGCTCATGGGAGTCCTACGTCACCGTGTAAGTCAATGTCACTTGGGCACAACCTTTGCAAGCCCATGGAAACGGGAAGCAGGAGGGGTGTGTGTCTCACGAACCCAAGCATCTAACCCAAACTCAGGACAAGCCTGCATGTGACCAGCCGGAATACAGTGGATGCCCATGGGAGCCACACAAGGCAACACACTGTAAAAAAACAAAAAAAAGTCAAAAATCAAAAATCAAAAATGGCCATGTGGGGGGCAGTAGGGTGGAAGGCCACCCAGGAGGTCCGAGAACAGGGTGTGCACCAACACCCACCTGCAAAAACACCTCCATGGGCTCATGGCCTGCACGGCTATGCCAATGTGGGAGAACTGCTGCTGTCGCTCTCATCACCCTCTGCTGCTGCCACAGGAGGTGGTGCTGCCACAGGAGGTGGTGGTGCTATGAGAGGCAGCCCACGCAAAGCCCTGGCATGGTCCTCCATGGCAGCAAGCATGCGGGTGTGGAAGGTCTCGTTCTGTAGGATTATAGTGCGGAGATCCCCATGCAGCACCTGACGTGATGCCCGGATCTCCTCCCGAGTTGCCTGCATCTCAGCTGAGAGCGAACGTGTGAGCCGCTCCAGCTGCTGTTTTGCTCTCAATTTAGTGGAAGCCTCAAGGTCAACAAGAGTCTCCCTGAGGTGATGGAGTTCTACCCTCAGGGCTTCCCTGTGGCCCTGGGACTCTATTGATGTCGATTGGCGTAGAGTCTCCAGTGCGCCCGTCTGTCCCTGTTGGACGCCAACATGTCCTCCCTGTGTGATTGGCAAATGGAGTCTGTTGCCTGCTGTAGTTGCTCCATCTGCCTTTCAGGGGGGACAATGGAAGTGGCCACCCTCTCCATTGCTTGAGCCATCATCTCAACTGATGCTGCCTGTTGGGTTGCCATACCGTAAATGGATTGTTCCCATGCGGTATTGCCTGGTGGCGTACGGCCACCGTGTTGGTGGGCACCACACCTGTTTGGGGCAAGGCGATCTGCACCTTGCTGTGCCGGCAATGCCTGAGGCTGCAGGACTGCATTCTCCCTCTGATCTGCTGGCCCAGGAACAGGATCAGATGTTGTAGAGTGTGACCCTGCATCCGTAACCGCCAAAGGCGGACTTACCAACACTGACATCCCCATAGAGGGTTCTACCCCAGGTACAGGTGAGTTGGACAGAACAGAATCCCTGCCAGAAACAGTTACCTGCGACACTGCATAGGTCTCATCATCTGAATCAGCACCTGAATAGAGGTCTGGGGAGGTGCACCCAGAGGCACCCCACGACAGAATGGTCTGCAGCAAGATTGGGTTCTCACCCACCACCACACCACGTCCCCCACTGGTGCCCGGTCGTGCCTGAGATTCCTCCTGGGTCTGCACCATCTCCTCAACATCTACAGCATCAAGTGCGTCATTCCCTGCAAAAACATGAAAGACAAAAAATGGAAACAGGCATTAGCACCATAGCACACACATAGGCCTGACAAGCCAGAGATCCAGTACACGAATTACACATGCCCCACATGACTATAACCCTCCCATGCATGCACTGTCACTGAGTTGGAAGGGGAGGCAAAAGGCAGACACTGATGACACCAAGATGGAAGAGCAACACATTTGCTGCATGCTGGGTAGCACTGCCATTACTCATTGGCCTGTGAGTGGCATGTAAAATACACATACATGACACATGCCATCACACAGATGGCATGTACCATAACCATGGTACATTCCACAAGTACATCCATATGTCAGTGAATGAATACTGTGAGCCATCCTTGTGAGATGGACATGATGAGATCAAAAATGCTGCATAGTGTGACAAAATAGGCATGTGCCACACACTGCAACACATCCAGTGTATAAAAATACAGTGATTGCAGGCCGATGTACATATCAATGGTTGGTCACTTCAACATGACAGGAACTATCATGTTCCATATTCAAACAGGCCCCAAATATTCCTGTGATCAGGCCAATCCTCAATTAGCCAGAATGGTCAAATCATTCATCTAACAAGGTAACACATGTGGGCCAATGTGGGGTTCATCAATGACAGAAGCATGTCACAATTGTGACAATAGGGCTGGGTAATGCGTAGCAAAAGTGGGAGAATTGTAACAATCAGCCCGAACGCACACTGAAAAATAGAAACAATGTTGTTGCAAAATGCCACTTCAAGAGCAACTGCCGTAATGTTGAGCAAAATTACTAATGTGGGCAGAAGGGATACTGTCACACCCAAACCCAAGGCTGCTGAATGTTTTGGATGAAGCACATGGGTGACCCATACCACTCAGGCACACACACCCTCACCTGGCACTCAATCAGAACCCGTCACCCAAACAACATACACATGCATTACACACACATGCATGGGCACTCACCGGACAATGCATCATAATCAGGTAGTCCTCCCACACCTTGGATCTGTTCCTCTCCGACGAAAGCCCCAGCAACAGACACATGTTCAGTGAGTTTATGTCCTCTTGTGGAGACCCACCGCCAGTCACCAGAGTAGCGGCATGATTTGAGGCCAGCTTGGTCTTTGCTCTGCGTTTCAGGTCATTCCACCGCTTGTAGCAATCATCAGCTGAGAGCCTCACAAATCCAAGGGCACTTATGCGGTCGGCGATGGTCTGCCAGTGTGCCTTACGTTGACCAGGTGTGGTCTTGCACCCTGCAGTCACCAGCATTTCGTGGCTATGCGCCGACACACAGCCCACAAGTGCATCAAGTTCCGGTTCATTAAAGCAAGGCTTCCTTGAAGTACCAGACTGTGTAGCCATGTCTGGGGTCTCAGCCTGTCGTGCCATAGCACAGTTCTTCCTCTTCTTTAAAGGTGGAGCAGAGCCAGAGTGGCTTACGCCGCTCTGGTCAGTAGGGGCAGAATCACCGGTGGACTGGGTAGTAGCAGTGTGGGAATGCACAATGACCATAGGTCTTGAGGCAGGCATTGGTTGCAGGGTAATGTTGGCAGAGAGAACGTCAGTTTGATGGACCTGGACTGACACTGTCCTGGCTGGGAGATTCAGAGCTGGGGCGGATGGAGCTGCAGCTGCCCGTGCAGCCTCTCCACCCTGCATACTTGGGGCAGCAGATGACATAGCTGCCCCAGATCCATGTGGATTGGTGACAACAACTTGCACCGCCACACGTGGCCTAGACTTGCTGACCTGGAAGTCAGCCAGGGAGTCATCCTGTGCCAGGTCAGGTGCCACATTGGGCTGGTCCAACAGGGGCTGAGCTTGGATGGTGTCCGCCACGTTTCCCTCAACCATGGGGGGGCATGGGTGTCCCTGATTGTTCCTCCACACAGGGGGCATAGGAGCACCCTGCAAATCCCGGCCACGTCCCCTACCGTGCCCACCACGCCCACCTCTTGAGGGTCGGCCACCTTTGCCTCCCTTACCGCTTGGTCACCTCCCAACCATGGCACTGATGTTGTGCATATGGGAGTTGCAGTAAACTATTGTCCTGGGCAATTGGGGGTCAAAGAGGTAGGATACCAGATGGAATTCGTACCCTAGTGCTCTAACAAGGCTGTCTATGACCCCTGAGGGAAGATGACGGGTCACGCAACGCACAGGCAGCCCAAAATCAAAAATAAACGTGCACGCAACCCCTCGTAGACCACGTGCGTGAAAAAATGAACCCGCACTACGCTGTGGCACTCAGAAACACAAAAATAAGCATACGCGTAATACACGCAGCCTCCAATGACCTCTGAAGGGGAACGCGACACACGGGGCAAGCACAGTTGCTAAGTACGTGCGGAACTCACCATCTGCCTGAAAAAAGAATGTGAAAAATATGCGCATGTGCGCGTTAGCAACATCCCCGCCAAAAGAACAATTGTACGCTGTCTGAGGAGACAGGACAAAAGGAGAAGTGAACTCTGTTTGAGGAAACAGGCCCAACAAATAATCAGAAAAGATCTGTCAGAGGTAACAGGGAGTACGAACTAGAAACTCTGTGAAGTAATCGCATGTGAACCGACAAGAAGTACAGATTTCACCCACTCGCTCTCCACGAAAAGCACGCACAAGGAAATGGCGTCCTACACACAGCTTTTAAACCGGCCCACACATACATGTCAGAGACGCATGTGCGCGGGCGCTTTCCTCCAATTACACGCGATGATACTCGGACGTGCAGTTTTTCCACGTGTGCTATGTCATCACATGCTATGAGGGAAACACCCGCGCGCATAATGTAACTTACGCGCTTATGCGCTAAGGGCCTTTGCTCCAATGGAATTGCATGCGTGTGCTGATGCACTTACGCGCTAAGGCCCTTTCCTCGAATTATACGCTGACGTGCAAGAATTTCACGTGCCAAAACACTCCGTATCAAGCTCGCCACGCGAAAACACACGGAAGACCAAGCTCCTGCCCTGAAGGCCGAATTACTGCCCCCCAGAGACCCGAGTACGCTCCCACCTACCATCTGCTGCTGCCTGACTACCTGCTGCCCACGTGCCCTGCCATTTGCTGCCTGCACATCAGCCAGGGGTGTAGTTGCTGTGACCACCCCTGCTGGAACCGAAGACTCCCGACTGGGATTCCATCGCTCCACAGCCCAGCCCCAGGACCCAGTTGCCCACCCACTCCTGCCTCTGGGGTTGCCATGTCCAGCACTACTCCATCTGGCAGCACTGGCAACCCCCATCCAGAGAGGCAGAGGGCCACCAGCTTCAGTGCCACCGAAGTTGGTGTCCTGGTGGAGCAAGTCCTGGGGCAGTATGATGCCCTCTTCGGAAGTTTGCGCGCCGACAAGGAAGGACGGACCAGGATCTGGATGGACATCGTGACTGCCATCAACGCGGAGGGGGTGGCAGTCCACGACTTACAACATGTCAAGAAGCGTTGGGATGACTTCAGGTCCAGGACCCTCAACACGGCCCTGCGCCTCGCTAAGGCAGCGGATGCCAAGGGGCGCCGGGGCCAGCTGTCAGACCATCAAATGAGGGTCCTGGAACGCATATGCCCAGCGCTCTACGTCCAGATCCTTGAGAGGCAGACCTGTCTGGAGTCGAGTGCTAAGTGTACATGCATGTTGATGGTATGCTGTGCGTGTCGTGTTGTGCCAGTAGTGTGCAGGTTGCAGATGTGTTTATGTAGGGCCATGTAGGGATGTGTATGAACATGGGCGTGTGGCTGCCACATGTGAGTCCTCTCAGGTGTGAGACACATTGATGGTGTATGTGTTGGTGAGCATGCTGGGCATATGCAGGTGTGGGAGCACACAGGTTTCAATCTCTCCGTAAGTACATTGGCATGGTTGTGGCACGGATTGTGGTTCATAATTCATGTATCTGCACTGTGTACATGTGCATGTATGTGTATTTCACAAGTGTGCAAATGTGATGCATCATGGATGCACGTGACACTGATATGGACAAGGATGAATGGCAGATGTGACATGTATGGCGATCTCTTCACAGAAACAGTTGCAGGAGATGTAGACATGCATGTAAGTGTGGTGGCTTGTGTGAATGTCTAGTGCACTCCCTGTGTTTCATGTGATGTCTGGCTCACCTTTGGCTGCTCATGCTGTTGTATGTGTATGGATGTTGCTGGCCTTTCTGATATGGCTGTGGAATAGCTCATGTGTGTGAGTTGAAATGACATGTGTGTTGGGGATTGCGATGCCATGTCTGAAGTTTGACACTGCCACTCATGTGGAACTGACATGTGTGTATCAGTCCATTGTACAGTGCCCTGATGCCTGTCTCCTATCTCTCCCTGTCTGCAGCGTCAACTGATGAAGAGGGTGGAGAGTGTGCTGTGGAGCACAGCGGCAGGGATCATACCGCCAGCCAGAGATGCAAGGCCTGGCTCCCCTCCCAGGTTGTGATCTCGTCGGGGAGTGAGGAGTCCGGTGCCGCGTCCCAGGCCGCAGCTGCCGAGGGGAGGTCCAAGAGGTGGAGGTTGGAGGTGGACTCCTCGGCAGCAGAAGGGGCAGCTGAGACCCCGCAGGATCCGACGGAGGAAGATGGCACAGAGTCATCCAGGTTGGTGGGGGGTTTGGTGGAGGAGGAGGCCGTGCAAGGGACAGACACGGGGTCTGGAGGTGGGGATTCCACTGGTGCTAGTGGTGCAGTGCAGGGTCAGGGACAGGAGGCAGCACAGGCCACCGCGGAGGTGCCTTTGTGTAATCCTGTCCCTGATCCTGTGACTGCATGATTCCGCACCAGCATTGATGCCTATGTCCAGACCCGTTTTCAGGGAGGGGATCCTCTTACAACAACTGGCCTTCCTCTCCCTGCGGACGTGGCTATCCGTGACCGGGTTGAGCCTGTCCTGGGTGGGGTGGCATTGCGTCAACGGGCCATGCGAGCTGACCTGCAGTCTATTCATGAGGAGACTGCACGTCTTCTCGGATGGCTCGTTGACCGCGTTGACCTACTGGGACAGCTCACCAGGGCCGGGTTCTTTCGTTTTCTGGACCTTGTTCCAACCCCCTCCTCAACTGAACCCCCTATGCCCTAGTCGTCCTCCATGCCATCTTCCCACCCATGTATCACCTGGGTACCCTGTGGAGCTGCCTCTGACCCTGCGGCCAGGCTGGTGGAGGACACATCCCTGCCACAGTCGGGAGTCGGACGTCCAGCAGGGGTGGCCACTTCAACAACTGCACCCCAGCCGGAGGAGGATGTGCAGGCAGCAAGAGCCAGGGCACAGGCAGAGGCACAGCAGCAGCAGCAACACGGTGGGAGCCATGATGGCTCGGGGCCTTCGACATTGGAGGGGCAGGCATCGGCCAGAGGGCAGGAGGACCCAGGACTGGAAGTGTCTTCCATGTGGCAGCGGTTAGGCCATGCTATAGATGCGGAGCGGCAGTGGGCAGAAGAGGCACGGCTCACGATGGTCAGGGCTTAGAACTCCATGCAGAGGGCCCTGAGGCGGGCCGAGTGCCTCAAGGCAATTCGCAGGGAGTTGGAGGAGAACATGTCATCGTCCCTGCGAACCCTCGGGGTCATGGAAGAGGATCGCCTCCAGGACATTGAGCAGGAGTTCGATGATGCCCTGGCCCAGGACATCCAAAAGTGAGCCGTCGGACTAGCCCCTGCCCTTGTAAATAGTTTTTAGAGTTAGGTTTCCTTTATGTTTTCCTTTTATTTGTGGTCAATGGACAATGCCACCCAAATTTGTATATAGTCATATTTTTAGGTAGGTAGGAAGGTTTCATTTGTTTGGTTGGGATCATGAACCCTTTACATCCTTGGACAATGGATTGTATATAGTTTCATCATGTATCCTTTTTTTTTTGTTTTGCATTAAAGGACATGGAGCATAGGAATTTTTTTCCCCGGACAATGGATTGTAAATAGTTTGACTATGGATTGATTTTTCTCTTTTTTTTGGTTATGAACATGAAGCAGTGGATTTCTTTTTTTTTTTACATTTCCTTTGGATTTGCGTTGTCGGAGGGTGACTTTGGACAGTTTTTCGTTCAAATTCATATAGATTGGTTATCATTTTCATTCAATCATCATTTTCACATGCTTTTCATTTCATGTTTCATATTTTGGTATGCTTTCATTTCATTTTTGATTTCATGTACATAATACATTTTCATTTTTTAGTTCCATGTGTGGGATTCGCTCATTGGCTTGATACATGTGAAAATGTGGGTTTACACAAGCAATGCCAACCAGTGTATGTGTGTGACGGACATGTGTTGATGTACATAGTTTTGACTTTTGGTTTGTGTCATGAGATCAGCATTTCACTGCTGGGGGGTGGGGGTGCAATGGGACATGAGTGGGGGCCTTCTGGCAGGTGCCCTGCACTGCTGGGGGGTGCGGGTGCAGGGGGACATGAGTGGGACATGACTGGGGGCCTGCTGGCAGGTGCCCCTGACTGCTGGGGGGTGGGGGTGCAGGGGGTCATGAGTGGGGGCCTGCTTGCATGTGCCCTGCACTGCTGGGGTGGGGGTGCAGGGGGACATGAGTGGGGGCCTGCTGGCAGGTGCCCCTGACTGCTGGGGGGTGGGGGAGCAGGGGGACATGAGTGGGGGCCTGCTGGGAGGTGCCTCTGACTGCTGGGGGGTGGGGGAGCAGGGGGACATGAGTGGGGGCCTGCTGGGAGGTGCCCCGGACTGCTGGGGGTGCAGGGGGTCATGAGTGGGGGCCTGCTGGCAGGTGCCCTGCACTGCTGGGGGGTGGGGTGCAGGGGGACATGTGTGGGAAATGAGTGGGGGCCTGCTGGCAGGTGCCCCTTCACTGCTGGGGGGTGGGGGTGCAGGGGGACATGAGTGGGGGCCTGCTGGCAGGTGCCCTGCACTGCTGGGGGGTGGGGGTGCAGGGAGACATGAGTGGGACATGAGTGAGGGCCTGCTGGCAGGTGCCCTGCACTGCTGGGGGGTGGGGGTCCAGACGGACATGTGTGGGACATGAGTGGGGACCTGATGGCAGGTGCCCCTGACTGCTGGGGGGTGGGGGTGCAGGGGGACATGTGTGGGGGCCTGCTGGCAGGTGCCCTGCACTGCTGGGGGGTGGGGGTGCGGGGGGTTATGTGTTGTTGATCAGTAGTGCAAGGTGACATGTGGCTTGGCTGGGGGGCATGCCCATGGTGGATGGGCTGCCTGCGGGACATGACCAGGGGTACAGGGTAGTCCCCCGTGGTGTGGGCTGCCTGCAGGTTCCGTGGAGGGTGTAGAGGGAAGACCTGGGAGGACCCACACTGCCAAATCACGTGTAGGACTCCCCTGCACCCCCGAAATACACGTACCCTGCTGAAATCGCCTGTGAGACTTCCCGCGAACCCCAGTTATACACGTACCCGGCTGAAATTGCGTGTGAGACTTCCCGCGAACCCCAGTTATACACGTACCCTGCTGAAATCGCATGTGAGACTTCCCGCGAACCCCAGTTATACACGTACCCTGCTGAAATCGCGTGTGAGATTTCCTGTGAACCCAATTTATACACGTACCCTGCTGAAAACGCGTGTGAGACTTCCCGCGAACCCCAGTTATACACGTACCCGACTGAAATCGTATTATGGTACGTGTATTATGGGGTTTGCGGGAAATCTCACACGTGATTTCAGCAGGGTCCGTGTATTATGGGGTTTGTGGGAAGTCTCACACGCAATTTCAGCAGGTTACGTGTATTTCAAGGGTGCAGGGGAGTCTTACACATGATTTGGCAGTGTGGGTCCTCCCAGGTGTTCCCTCTACACCCTCCACGGACCCTGCAGGCAGCCCACACCACAGGGGACTACCCTGCACCCCTGGTCATGTCCCGCAGGCAGCCGATCCACCATGGCCATGCCCCCCAGCCAAGCCACATGTCACCTTGCACTACTGATCAACAACGCATGACTCCTTGCACCACTACCCCCCAGCAGTGCAGGGGCACCTGCCAGCAGGCCCCCACTCATGTCCCCCTGCGCCCCCACCCCCAGCAGTGCAGGGTACCTGCCAGCAGGCCCCCACTCATGACCCCCTGCACCCCCAGCCCCCAGCAGTCAGGGGCACCTGCCAGCAGGCCCCCACTCATGTCCCCCTGCACCCCCACCCCCCAGCAGTGCAGGGCACCTGTCAGTAGGCCCCCACTCATGTCCCACTCATGTCCCCCTGAACCCCCACCCCCCAGCAGTGCAGGGCACCTGCCAGCAGGCCCCCACTCATGTCCCACTCATATCCCCCTGCACCCCCACCCCCCAGCAGTGCAGGGCACCTGCCAGCAGGCACCCACTCATGTCCCACTCATGTCCCCTTCACCCCCACCCCCCAGCAGTGCAGGGCACCTGCCAGCAGGCCCCCACTCATGTCCCCCTGCACCCTCACCCCCCAGCAGTCAGGGTCACCTGCCAGCAGGTCCCCACTCATGTCCCCCTGCACCCCCACCCCCCAGCAGTGCAGGGCACCTGCCAACAGGCCCCCACTCATGTCCCACTCATGTCCCGCTGCACCCCCACCCCCCAGCAGTGCAGGGCACCTGCCAGCAGACCACCACTCATGACCCCCTGCACCCCCACCCCCCCAGCAGTCAGGGGCACCTGCCAGCAGGCCCCCATGTCCCCCTGCACCGCCACCCCCCAGCAGTGCAGGGCATCTGCCAGCAGGCCCCCACTCATGTCCCACTCATGTCCCCCTGCACCCCCACCCCCCAGCAGTGCAGGGCACCTGCCAGCAGGCCCCCACTCATGTCCCACTCATGTCCCCCTGCACCCCCACCCCCCAGCAGTGCAGGGCACCTGCCAGCAGGCCCCCACTCATGTCCCCTTGCACCCCCCCCTTCCAGCAGTGAAATGTTGATCTCATGACACAAGCCAAAAGTCAAAACTATGTACATCAACACATGTCCGTCACACACATACACTGGTTGGCATTGCTTGTGTAAACCCACATTTTCACATGCATCAAGCCAATGAGCGAATCCCACACATGGAATTAAAAAATGAAAATGTATTATGTACATGAAATCAAAAATGAAATGAAAGCATACCAAAATATGAAACATGAAATGAAAAGCATGTGAAAATGATGATTGAATG
Organism: Ambystoma mexicanum; assembly: GCF_040938575.1. NCBI lineage: Eukaryota > Metazoa > Chordata > Amphibia > Caudata > Ambystomatidae > Ambystoma > Ambystoma mexicanum. Next base: position 1,617,456,668 of record NC_090932.1, on the reverse strand, counting down.
AAAATGATAACCAATCCAAATGAATTTGAACGAAAAACTGTCCAAAGTCATCCTCCAACAACGCAAATCCAAAGGAAATGTAAAAAAAAAAAGAAATCCATTGCTTCATGTTCATAACCAAAAAAAAGAGAAAAATCAATCCATAGTCAAACTATTTACAATCCATTGTCCGGGAAAAAAAATTCCTTTGCTCCATGTCCATAATGCAAAACAAAAACAAAAAAGGATACATGATGAAACTATATACAATCCATTGTCCAAGGATGTAAAGGGTCCATGATCCCAACCAAACAAATGAAACCTACCTACCTACCTAAAAATATGACTATCTACAAATTTGGGTGGCATTGTCCATTGACCACAAATAAAAGGAAAACATAAAGGAAACCTAACTCTAAAAACTATTTACAAGGGCAGCAGGCTAGTCCGAATGCTCACTTTTGGATGTCCCGGCCCAGGGCATCATCGAAACTCCTGCTCAATGTCCTGGAGGCGGTCCTCTTCCATGGCCCTGAGGGTTCACAGGGACAACAACATGTTCTCCTCCAACTCCCTGCGAATTGCCTCGAGGCACTCGGCCCGCCTCAGGGCCCTCCGCTTGGAGTTCTCCACCCTGACCATTGTGAGCCGTGCCTCTTCTGCCCGCTGCCGCTCCGCATCTATAGCATGGCCTATCCGCTGCCACACGGAAGACACTTCCAGTCCTGGGTCCTCCTGCCCTCTGGTCGATGCCTGCCCCTCCGATGTTGAAGGCCCCGAACCATCATTGCTCCCACCTAGAGCCTGCTCCTGCTGCTGCTGTCCATGTGCCGTGTCTGATGGTGCCTGCACATCCTCCATCAGCTGGTCTCCAGTTGTGGTGTCCACCCCTGCTGGGCCAACGACTCCCGACTGTGGCAGGGATGTGAGCTCCACCAAGCTTGCTGTGTTGTTCAGGCCAGGTCCACAGGGGGCCCTGGTGGAATCTGGGCCAGAAGACGGTGTGGAGAACGACTGGCGCATAGTCTCCACAGAGGAGGAGAGGTCCGCCAGAGTGCGCAACACATGTAGGGACCCACCAACCAGGTTGGAGCTCATACGTTTGTGGGACCCCTCGTCCGCAGCTAGTGGAGAGGCAGATGACATGGCACTCTCCTCTACCTGCGGACGGGCCTGGGACGGGGCCTCCCTGCTGGTGCATGGTGGTGCAGTCACAGGGTCAGGGACAGGGACATGCACAGGCCCCTCCGTGGTGACCTGTGCTGCCTCCTGACCCTGGCCCTGGTCTGCACCACTTGCACCAGTGTTACTACCCCCACCAGGCCTCATGTGCGACTCAGTAGCGGGCTCCTCCTCCTCTGTGGAGACCACCAACCTGGATGTCTCCACACTGTCTTCCGCCATTGGAAGCCCCTGTGGGGGCTCACCCGGCCCTTCCGCCACAGCCGTTGTGGCAGACGCAGCACCAGCCCCCTCGGTCCCGTATGATGGTAATTCCTGGGAGGGTGGCTGGGCCTTGCGTCGCCGCCCAGTGGAGGCATCCCCGCCTCTTGGCTCCACAGGGCCGTCTCCGCCCTCTTCTTCACTTGACGCTGCATAGAGGGAGACATAGAACACAAGCATCAGGGTACAGTACAAAATACCCTAGACAGGAAGCAATAACACATGAGTGGCACTGTCAAATGTCACTTCCATCCTGTCATTCCACAACCCATGGGTCAATGCACACAACACACATGCAGAAACAGTCCTGGCGCCTGCAATCAACATCAACATCCATGCCGAAGGGCCCCTGTAAACCAAGATGTTGCCTTCAAAGTCACATGCAGCCATGGCGTTTCAAAGTCACACACACACTTCTCTGGCACACACACACACGTGCACCATACAAGTACATGACATCAGCACCCATTCCTCACCCCCCCTTCATGTCCAGGAACAGAGACAGCCATGCTTTCATGTGTGCATTCCGCATAGAGCTCCCCATGTTGCATTAAAACACATACACCAACCATGTGGTTCACACATAACTGGTCTCACATGCATGACCATGATGTCCCTGCACACACACATCCATACATGGCATATGTCACACATACAGGCAAGCATCAGACTAGCAGCACACTGCAACATGCCCTGTCTCACACAGCAATGCTTGGCCACTTACCGCTCAACTCCGGACGGGTCTGCCTCTGAAGGATCTGGGCGTGGAGCGCTGGGCCAACGTGTTCCAGGACCCTCATCTGGATGTTACTCATGCGTGCCTGGCCCCCCTCTGCGAGGCGCCGGGCCTTGTGGAGGGTCCTGGACCTGAAGTCATCCCAGCGCTTCTTGACGTGCGTTGATGGCAACCACTACGTCATCCCAGATCCTCTCCTGTCCTTCCTTGTTGGCGCGTGATGTTCCGAAGAAGGCATCATCATGCCCCAGGACATGCTCCACCAGGACACCAACTTAGGTGGCAGTGAAGCTGGTGGCCCTCTGCCTCTCTGGCTGGGGGTTGCCAGTGGTGCCAGGTGGAGATGTGCCCGACATGGCAACCACAGAGGCAGGAGTGGGTGGGCAACTGGGTCCTGGGGCTCGCTGTGGAGCGATGGTATCCCAGTCGGGAGTCTTCTGTTCCAGCAGGGGTGGACACAGCAACTGGACCCCTGCAGATGGCTGATGTGCAGGCACCAAATAGCAGGGCACGTGGGCAGCAGACAGTCAGGCAGCAGCAGATGGCAGGTGGGAGCGTGCTCGGGGCTCTGGGGGGCAGGAAAATGGCCTTCAGGGCAGGAGTGTGGTCTTCCATGTGTGTATGCATGGCCAGCTTGATACGGAGTGATTTGGCACGTGAAAAATGTGCACGTCAGCGTGTAATTCGAGGAAAGGCCCTTAGTGCGTAAGCAGGTCAGCACACGTATGCGATTTCATTGGACCAAACGCCCTTTGCGCGTAAGCGCGTCTGTGATGTGTCACGCACGGGCGTTGCCCTTTTGTGTGTCAAACTTCATGCGAACCCCAGGAATACACGTACCCCACTCGCACAGGGCCCTTTCGCGTGTAAAACTTCACGTGACCCCGTTATACACGTTCCCTGCTGAAATGACGTGTGAGACTTCCCGCGAACCCCATAATACACGTACCCTGCTGAAATCGCATGTGAGACTTCCCGCGAACCCCGTAATACACGTACCCTGCTGAAATCGCGTGTGAGACTTCCCGCGAACCCCGTAATACGCGTACCCCGCTCGCACAGGGCCCTTTCGTGTGTGATACTTCCCGCGAACCCCATAATACACGTACCCTGCTGAAATGACATGTGAAACTTCCCACAAACCCCATAATATACATACCCCGCTCACACAGGGCCCTTTCGCGTGTCAAACTTCACGCGAATCCCAGGAATACACCTACCCCACTCGCACAGGCCCTTTCGCGTGTGAACCTTCACGCGCACCCCAGTAATACACGTTCCCCGCTTGGCTTTGCTGTTTGGCAGCCCTGTAAACTGGTCCAGGGTTAGCGCGGCCCTTTGCGCTGAATTGGGGATTTTGATGGCTTTTCCTTGCGCGAGGGCGTTCTTGGGGGTGTAACTGGCGCGCGCTGCTGCAGGGTCGCTGCGCCACTCTGCACCACGGCTAGTTTTGGAGGCTAAAATCCATGAATACGATGTGCGCGGAAATCAATTTTAGCGCACGCGGCTGGCGTAGACATTCACACGCGCACACTGTGCGCCAACCGCATGCGCCAGTTTTGTGCGAAATTCTATGAATTACCCAGTATATTGAGTAAACAGTGTCACTCTTGATATTCTAAAAACACTTATTTGCTCCTCGGGGGAGTAAGTGCTGTATAAATACAGATAGACAGCTATATAGATAGATAGACAGACAGATAGATAGATAGATAGATAGATAGATAGATAGATAGATAGATAGATAGATAGATAGATAGATAGATAGATAGATAGACAGACAGAGATAGACAGACAGACAGACAGACAGACAGACAGATAGATAGATAGATAGATAGATAGATAGATAGATAGATAGATAGATAGATAGATAGATAGATAGATAGATAGATAGACAGACAGACGGACGGACGGACGGACGGATAGACTAGAGATAGATATATTGACAAAACAATAGAGTCAAAGAGATAGAGATAGAGCAAAGCATGAAAGAGAGATTGAGACAGATAGATACGTAGAAAGATAGACAGATATATTCAAAGGTAATTAGGGTTATATATAACTATATATAGATAGAAACAGATACATAGATAGTGAGTTAGAGAGCTAGAGACAGAGAGATGGATAAAGAATTGGGTACATAGACGGAATGAGAGAGCGATAGATAGGATACAAAAAGAGAGGGGGAAGAAAGGTAAATATATAGAGTTAGATAAAGATAGATAGAATGCTAAAAAGTGATAGAGATCGCTAGCTAGAGAGAAAGCTAGATAGACACAAATAAATGATAGCCCATAAATACAGAGGTAGATAGGTAGATAGATTGAAATACAGGTTGAAGGGCAACTCACATAGAATTAGAGGATTGTCCACCTTGATTATCCAGACGAAAGCCCAAGAAGGTAAACAACTGCCCTTTTTCCTCAACCGAAATCTTATTTCTACTTCTTGTGAATAGGACCCCTAACCCAGAGGGAGAACTTCTTTAAGTCATCAAGTCATTAATGGGATGAGAAACCCTAAAACTCTGACTTTGACCCAAATACTGTGCAAAGATATCACCAACCACTTCAGAAATAAAGTATCAAATATACAGTAGGCAATCAACGAAGCAGTAAGGAACAGCAGCAACAATCAAACTCCTGGATGCAACAACCCCTCCGATGAACAGATTCACAGCCCTATCTCTGATGGCATCATTGATCTCTACAAAGAATAGATGGCCAGCAAGGACCCACGTTCACTCATGAACGTATGAACTGCTCACTCCAAAAAGGAATCACTCACAAGACCCCCTACATCAAACTGCTTTAACGAAACACATCTGGAGATCCAGGAGAAGCCTCCAACTACCAACCTATCTAAAAAATATTTGTGACCATACTTCTAGAACGCTACACATAGAGGAGCCCTTTTACAGGAGCATTGTTGTGACCCAGAAGAAGGACTCAAACAATTGAGAGTCATCTTACCCTACTTCTATGAGGGAAGTTCCCTAACAAAACAAAAGCTAATGGTGGATGCTGAAGTCCAAATCAAACTCTCCAGCCCAAGCCCTATCTGGCTATTTGGCCCTCCTACCATTAAAGAAAACCTAATAGAAGGAAAAGGAGAAGCTTTGTACAGTAGCCTCAGCAAGTCGTCTGCCTAGCCCTACTTGTACTTGACTTGTTTTTAGTCTTCCAAAGTTCCTTTTTCCTAGCAGGGTATTCTTAACAGCCTTGATACCAAATTAGGTCTTTGCAGTCTCTCCTGTTAATAAACTATTTCTGGAAGCAAACCGCTCCACAATGATCTCCCCAAAGTCCTGAAGTCCTCAGACAGCTTCTTTTCTTTTAGACACGTTATTTTGGATAGGGTGGTAGTCACCCCTGGATGTTCCAGGTTGTACAACCTTTCTGGCTTTCTTAGCCTTAATTCATTTATTCATATCTCCTTCTTTTCCCCCTTTCATGTATTAGTTGCTTACTTGGGTTTTTCAGGCTCCCGTAACCTAACTGGCTTTTTCCAGCTGTTATTCACAGTGTTAGTACTTTTCTCAGTCCCCCTTTCATAAATATTTTGAAACTTGGCCTTTTTACCCTCTATCCAGGAAACTCAAATCTAGGTTTTTTACATTCGCTGCTGTGTTTTGAAATTTGGTCTTTTTTCTCTCTAACCAGGAAACTCGAAACTAGGTGTTAAGCATTGATGCTGTGTTTTGAAACTTGATCTTTTTTGCCTCTATCCAGGAAACTCAAATCTATGTGTTTTGCATTTGCTGCTGTGTTTTGAAACTTGGTCTTTTTCCCTCTATCCAGGAAAATGGAATCTGGGTGTTTTGCATTTGTTGCTGTGTTTTGAAACTTGGTCTTTTTTCCCTCTATCCAGGAAAGTCGAGTCTAGGTGTTCTGTATTGCTGCTGTGTTTTGAAACTTGGCCTTTTTTTCCCTATATCCAGGAAACTCGAATCTAGGTTTTTTGCATATGCTGCTGTGTTTTGAAACTTGTTTTTTTCCCTTTAACCAGGAAACTCGAATCTAGGTGTTAAGCATTGATGCTGTGTTCTGAAACTTTGTCTTTTTTGCCTCTATCCAGGAAACTCGAATCTAGGTGTTTTGCATTTGCTGCTGTGTTTTGAAATGTGGTCTTTTTCCCCTCTAACCAGGAAACTCGAATCTAGGTGTTTTGCATTTGATTCTGTGTTTGAAACTTGGGCTTTTTTCCCTCTATCCAGGAAACCTGAATCTAGGTGTTTTGCATTTGCTGCTGTGTTATGAAACTTGGTCTTTTTTCCCTCTATCCAGGAAACTGGAGTCTAGGTGTTAAGCATTGATGCCGTGTTTTGAAACTTGGTCTTTTTTCCCTCTAATGAGGAAACTCGAATCTAGGTGTTTTGCATTTGATGCTGTGTTTTGAAACTTGGGCTTTTTTCCCTCTATCCAGAAAACTCATAGCTAGGTGTTTTGCATTTGCTGCTGTGTTTTGAAACTTGAGCTTTTTTTCCTCTGACCAGGAAACTCGAATCTAGGTGTTTTGCATCTGATGCTGTGTTTTGAAACTTGGCCTTTTTGGCGTCTATCCAGGAAACTTCGAATCTAGGTGTTTTGCAATCGCTGCGGCATTTTGAAACGTGGTCTTTTTTCCCTCCATCCAGGAGACCCAAATCTAGGTGTTTTGCATTTGCTGCTGTGTTTCGAAACTTGGGCTTTTTTCCCTCTAACCAGGAAACTCGAATCTACGTGTTAAGCATTGATGCTGTGTTTTGAAAGTTGGTCTTTTTTCCCTCTAACCAGGAAACTCGAATCTAGGTGTTTTGTATTTGCTGCTGTGTTTGAAGTTTAGGTGTTTCCCTCTCTATCCAGAAATCTATATATCCTCTCCTCCACCCAGCACTGTGCTCCCGGCTGCAGGTGCTCTATTGCCTCTACTGGGTCCAGCCGAGCTGCACTCTAGCGTTAAAGCTGTGCTCAGAGTGAGACAACTGCAGAACTAAGTCTCCCCATAGTAAGCCTCCTGCGGCTGGTGAAGGAAGGCATGTAAAGGATCAAGTCTCTTAGCCTCTTCGCTGAATCCACCCTCTGCCTGCCGCAGGACTCTCTTCACTGGTCTGGACTTCCTTTCTCGTGTACCTGATTGGTCTGCGCCTGGCTTGCTGCTAGGCTGCCTGGTAAGTTTGTTGTGCATTGTGCAGTTTCTCCATCCCTCTCTTTCTTTCCCTTCCATCTCTCTGCTCTCTCCTGCCATGGTGCTTTCCATACCCTCTATGTTCTCTAACTGCTACTCTACCACCTATCTTTTCTCCTGGCCTCCACCTCCAACATTCTCTTCCTCAGAGACTTCAATATTCACCTTAACTCCCCTGATGCGGCCTCTGGACTCTTCTGCAGGCTCTGTGACTCTCTTCCTCTCATCATTCTTCCCTCCAGTCGGACGCACCGAGCCGAACACACCTAAGATGCTCTCATCTCAGCAGACATCCCCATCCCCAACCTCTCAGTACACATCTCTACTGGTCTTGTCATGCTTTCCTGTCCTCTAACCTGGATCTCTTAGGTCCCCTGATTAAGCCTCTGCCCTCATTGCCAGTATCCTTATCCATCATTTGACTGATGAAGAGAGTGTCAGTTGCAGCATTTGCCAACACTTTCATTCCCCCTCCCACTCTGGCCACAGACTCTCACACTGACACAGCCCTTGCTAAACTTTACCTCTCCATCTCCAACACTCTGGACATCCTTGCCCATGGCATGAGGTACTGCATGAAGCCTGCCTCCAAGCACAACACCTGGTAAGATTCCGACCTAGTCTCTCTGAAACGCAAGTGCAGAGCTGCTGAGCAGAACTGGCAGCCTTTGAGCACATCCTCGGACAGATGGGCTGGCCGCCAGCTCCAAGGGCAATACAGACTCTCCATCCCCTCGAAGAAGAAGGTCTATATCCAAGCCCACATCTCCATGGTCATTTAATGTAATAGCAGCTAAAAGCCCTGGAACTGTCATCATTGATCACCCGACCAACCGCCTATTACTCAAGACCAACACTCGAACCTCACTCCAGTCATTCTCTCCGTATGGCAACTCATGCTCGCTGTGATGCTCTTCAACTACAACAGGACATATATGATGTGTACCTAAGTGTGTTTGTGTGCTTGTGGCCTCTTTCACTAATTGATGACAATGGCTGGAATAACTACTTACCAATCAGATTTAACTTTTTGCAAGATGCAACACCAGTGTTAGGATAAACTGGGACTAATGTTACTCAAAGGTCTAACAATTTCCTTTACAGTTCCACACACCCTGGAAAGCAAAGTTTCTCTTAAGCAGAGTTCAGTTTCTCATTGTGTTTCTGAAGTCCTCTTTCACTGTTATTCTGAGGAGGAAATCCTCTGGCCTTCGCCGACTAGGATTTCCAAGTGCCTGCGCCTTTCTCTGTGACCTCATCTAGTTGACATAGGCTGTTTGCAGGTGTGATTACCATAGTTATTTTTCAGTGATTAGGGACAGGAGCCTCACCGTTCACAGGAGGGAGCTGGGGGAAGAAAATGAGTCCTTCATCTTTCCTCTTATCCTCTTAAGGCAAAGGGATAGGGCCTCGTCCAACCGCAATGATGCATCAGGGCCTTTTGAGACGTAGGGATGACAGATGGTTCCACACCAACCTACAGCACGTTGAAGATTAACTAAAAAAACAAGCTGCTGTGACTGCACCATATTACTGCGCCAGAAGAAAATAAGTCTGAATCCAGGCAGGGTTATGTGATAAGAAGGTTTAATTAAATTGCCCTATAGATTACACGTGTTTCGGCAAGGTGCCTTTCTCAAATCAGGGCATATCTCGATGCAGTAAATCATAAGTGAAAATGGTACGTATGCATTCAAAAAACACCATATTCCATGTCACAGTGCAACGATCAAAAATGGGAAAGTCAAGAGAAAAGTGCAGTCAGTCATAACATAGAAAAGAAAAGTTCAGCAATTGACATATTACCCATATGCATTTCCATTAGAGTTAACAAATGACAGAGAGAAAGGGTGGGGGATAGGGGAGGATGAATAGGGGTAGAGAAAATCAGAGATATACAAAAAATGAAAAAGTAGTGAGTGGTTGTGATGAATCCATTTTGTGCTAAATGTGCAGTAAGGTAAAGGGTCCTTTCTTACCCAGCATTGTTTCTTGTAACCATTACTGAAGATGTAATAACTGGGATCAATCCCAACTGCGAGGTAGAAGGGTGGGGGAGGGAGAAAAAACAGTGGCGGTTTTTATCATTAGTTATACCAAGTCTGCTCATTACATTCAGTTTCAGTTCAGACCTAAAGATCCTGATCTTGTTGTGTCAGGGGGCAAAGCTCGTGCTGCCCTTGGCTCTATATAAGTGAAAATGAATTTTTAGAACCATTCAGGGTTCTTGTTGCTCGCGCTGCCCTTAGCTCTATATAAGTGAAAATGCATTTTTAAATCCATTCAGGGTTCTTGTTGAGATACACCATTATTGTGCAAGCTACATTGCACTTAGGTATCAAAGAGTCATTGTTTAGTACTCATGCGTATGAATATTTTAAGCACTTCTTTAAATGTAAAAAGCCATGAATTGGCAAGTGCGTTACTAATTACTGCCTTTGTCTCCATGTAAATGAAAATGCATTTTTGAATCCATTTGAAGTTCTTATTGAGGTGCACAGTTTCTGAGCATGCTAAATTGCACTTAGGTATCTAAACAAGTCATTAATTGGCACTCATGTGTGTAAACAATGTTTTAAACACTTATTTCAATGTGAACTGCCATAAGTGGCAAGAGTGTTACTGTATTAACACGACCGTCCGTCCGTATATTGCAATTAATGCATCTAGATGAGATTGGATATGTGGGTGGGTGGGCTACCATAGACCCCAGGGTTTACCTGAAAATGTTGTTTCCGCGTCCCGCATCGTGGCGAAGTAGAGCTGTGATCGCTGCTTGTTGTCATGTAATGAATGGTTTTCCTGGTAACTTGGTCCCTTGTTTGTGTCAATTGGGACTGTCTGTAAGTGTATGCGTTAGTGTCGGCCATGTTGGAAGGTGTTCGGGTGTTGTTTTAGAATAGGAAAAGAGAAATAAAAACGCCTAGGCGTTGTACGTCCTGATAGTGGACAGTCACTAGAAAGGAATAAATGTGTGTAACAGATGGTCTATTACCTGGAAATGTAAGGAAAATGGTAGGGGCAAAGTTTGCTCATATTCCGTTTTGGCTGCTATCTGAGATTTCAAAAAAGGTTTCTAAATGTCCTTAAGTCAAAAATGTTTCAATATATTTTGGAAAAAGAAATGTTGGTTAACATATAAAGCCTCATTGTAATAGAAGGGCTAAAGATGGGGTCTGATAATAAAAGTGCCAGTTCGTCTCATGTGATTCCAAAACAGTGTATCGTGGGAATCGTGGTCTTGCGTAGGTAGCGTTTCTAAGGAGGCTTGGAATTGCCTAAAAGTCATATGTGGTAACCCTGGCAAGGTGCATAACTTATTCATATTGTTAGATGAGGGAGTTCATGTCATTTGTGCAATTATTGTATATGTGTAGCATTATGTGCTAGTCCCTGACTGTATCTCATGTGTAGAGGATAGAAATGTTGGTTAACATATAAATCCGAGTTATAGTGCGAAGATTAAACATTGGGTTTGGTAATAAGGATGCCCATTCATATCATGTGATTCTAAAGCAGTGTATTGTGGGAATCGTAGTCCTTCTAAGGATGCTTGGAATCACCCGAAACTCATATGTAATAGACTTTGTAAGTTACATAACATTTCCATATTGCTTGATAAAGGGGTCCATGTCATTGTACTACATGTATGGCATTATGTGCTAGTCCCTAACTATATCCCTTGTGTAGATGGCCACATCATTACAGTAAATATTACAGAAAGTATGCCATCTCATTGTCTGTGTTAAGACCAGAGTCTACACGTCTGAAACGACAGATATATTTGGCCTCTTCACGGTGTAGGAGCGGTTCTTGGTTGCCGCCCCTCGGTCCCAATGATACTCTCTTTAAACCTATGAATCTGATGTCTCTTTTGTCTTGCAATTGATGAGCTTTCTGCCAATGGTCTGCCAGAGATGAGTGCTTATCTTGACTGCCGATTGTTGAGAGGTGCTCTCTGATCCGTGTCCGTAGCTCTCTGCTTGTGCTACCAATGTAAGTTTGTTTGCAAATACATATAATTGCATAGACCACGTACTTGGTCCGGCAATTAATTTGTTCCTTTATTTTTATTTGAATACCATTTAAGTCTCTGTAGGTGTCTGTATTGGTTGTTGCATATCTGCACATGATGCAAGTGCCACATTTCCTAAAACCTGGTCTTGGGTCATCTAGCCAGGTCTGAACTTTTTTGTGTTGTCTTCTGAAGATTAACTAGTCAGAACACCAGCATTGTTCTCAAGAGGGGGATCCAGATCATCTCACATGGTAGACAACACTGGGATTTGCAGGTTCAGCTTTGACATCCCATCTTTCCGCAGGGATGAGGCTGAGATGTTAATACTTGGCAGCCTGAGGAGCAACTGTGCTGGTGGGAGGCATATAACGAGAGCAGGCACTTCCTCACGTACTCTGGGAGAGATCCTGTGGTTCAGCCAGGGATGCTCTACCAGTCAAAGAAGCCACCACCTAATTCTAGGGTGACTTACCCTCTATGTGGTAAGTTCATAATCTGGTGAATATATGTGGGGGTGACTACTCAATCCTGGTGTTACTCCCTAACGTGGGTGCCCATCTCCATAGGAATGTCAGTAGGCACCCACATTTTATGGACTACAAGTGTTCATTCGACAGCACACACTATGTTTGCTACTTGGTCAGTTCCTTGATTGGACAGGCAAAAAGACACAGGTTTCATTCACAATGTGGAACATTGCAAGTTTGCTGGTAAAATGCGGTAATACCATGGTGTCGGTATAACCATTTCTGGCAGGGCGACCGTCGGAAATACTGGAGCATCACAAGTACACGGGTGCACGCAGGCATCGCTTCCAGAAATGTTAATACCAGTACCACAGAATTACCAGCGAACACAGGAAATCGCTGGTATCACTGGCAGAAATGAGCCAGTAACACCAAAACCAACAACCAAACTGCCAGAGTTACTGGTGCTGGAATTACCGGCACCACCAGAATGGGAAGCTTGCTGGTGGCCATCTTACAAAACTCAATCCACTCACTCTCCCACTTCTGGTTGCCGTCTAATGCCAGAGGACTAACAAGGCCAGAAGGGAGATGTACCTGAAGTGAGGAATGGAGATGCAAGGCCGCATACATGACTCCCAGACAACTGACACCATGCCCTTCTCTCCCCAACAGGAAGGCAGTCTTCCAGCAGTGATGCAGAGGGACCATCAAGTGGGCGAGCTGCAGCACGCACACCTTCCAAGGGCACAAGGTCCACCGGAAGTGCCAGAGAGCAGGGCAGGGTAACTGCACAGCCACCAGCAGCCCCACCACTTCCAGATGCTACAGCCCCATGACCATTAGCTGCTACAGCCCCACCAAACTCACCGCCATCACACCACCCTGCTGCCCATCAACATCACTGTCAAGCCCTGCCACAGCACAGTCACCAGCACTGCCACCAAGTGCAGCAAGTGGCACAGCAGCTGTGTATTTATCACCGGAGATTGCCTCACCTGTGTCCACTCGTCCCACTGTTCCATCCGTGCCCAGCACACCACCACCGCCACTGCTAGTCCTACATGGCAGGGCAATGTCCAATGAGGATGAAGACGATGATGATGGTACCATCTAGGCGTATCCCTGCTATAGCCTCATAACACACCCTCAGAGCCCCCGTCCACTACCCATGCCCAACATTCAGGCCACGACTACGTGCAATGGAGGACTGTCATGGGAAGTGTCCACTATCACCCAGTTGCATCTTGATGAGTTGAGGCTGCTGCATGAAAGAATCCAAGCCAGCAGCTGGATGAGTGCGAGAGCATGTGGCCGTACTACCGCTGACCTTCTCATCCTTGCCCAAAGAGTACACGAGGACAATGAGGTGATGTCAGCCATGTCAGATTCCCTCACACACTCGATGCAACTGACACTCAAGCACTTGTGGGGCCAGGGGTCTGACCCACCAAGATCTATCCCTACCCCCGGGAGCTCGCAGCAAGGCTGGCCAAGGGCTGCTCCCAATGGATATCGTCCACACTTGGGCCAGCCAAGAGCCCCACACCAAAGAAGCGGCTCAAGTGACACTTGACCTGGCATTTACTTAGTGCCTATGGAGTGATTGGGCAGGGGGAGGGGCAGTGGAGTAACTTTTCTGAAAATGTTGGGGGGGACATGACATCTGAAGAAAAGGTGCCCCAGCCAAATGAATGGGGACAGAATGGTGTGCCATAAAAGTTGGGGGGGCAAACACCCCTGTCCCCCCTAAAATTATGCCCATGGGGAGGGGGCACAGAGGGGGAAGGGTTGTGGAGAGAGAGGTGGGCACAGGGTGTGGTAATTAGTTAACTTTACAATCACTTTTGTCCGAATATGAAGCTACTAATGGAAAGTGACGACAGCGTTTGCTCTTTTTCCCACTTTTCGAATTAGGATCAGGAAATTTCACCTGTATCCCGGGGACACCTTTTGTCTGAAAACAGAGGAGACAATAAGGCCAAGTAACTTTCAACACTCAGGTTAGTGGCCTTATTGGGTCTCATTTTCATGATATGAACCATACTACTTGGACTATTTCAGACTAGGACAAACATGATGCTGAAGTGGGAGAATGGAAAACCAGACTCCCGTCCTTCACCTCTCGCGCTTGGCCTAGAGGGTCGCGGCCCAGACACCCGCCACGAGAAGAGTTTGCCCATTTACCATATGACCAAATACCCTGGTACAGAAACATACGGATGTGTCCATCTGCCTGCCCAACAGCCCGCACTGGCCATGCCGACACCTGCGGCACGGACCAACTAGACTGAAATCTACACATCGTTAGAGATGCCATGACGACCTAGATAACGGGAAGCACCGCTGAACTATTATACACGCTGAACATTTCCACACCAATCTACACGAAGAACATACTCAGTGCTCTGACGTAGGCGACAGGCTTATTCACGGACGTGCATCTTTATTATTTTTACATAGGCTTTCAGAATGCAGAAACGCAAGACGCACCATGAGCTCATTTATAACGCTTGCTCACGCTTCTCTTGAAACCCGTTACCATCATGAGAGATATAATGGAAACACGATACTGGCCATGAAACTGTATGCCACTATAACCTAAAGCATCCATGCACTAAATGGATTACTCGTGCACCAGGCCCAAGTAGGCCTCAAGCAAGAGTTCCCGTGGACATTAACAAAGCAAAAGTCAGGTTGCTGAGCCTGCAGAAAGAACCCAGTGGAGCAACTAGCCAAGGTCGTAATGTTGCAAACCCACAGTCAAGAAACAAATCTTCAAAGGCACGATGTTGCAACCTCGCACTCCACGTACCAATGTTAAAATCATATCTGCAAATTAAACCAGACATACAGTGGAAAAACAATATTAATTGTGCAGAATTATGCCTCAAACACGGTCCCTCCCCACGTGACCAAGCCGAACCTGACGAGATGCCAAAACCCAGGAGAGAAAAGGCGTCTGGGTACCTCGCTACGAGACGCAGGCCGACACACTTGAAAGGCTCAATGGACACCTGCTACAGTGGGAACGGTCAGTCTCCCACCTATGAATAAATCCTCACATTGCCTGCACGTACCCATATTGAAACACTGTTGCAACCACAGGTGCACCGTGTGCTGGGAACAACGGTGGTCCCAGGCTGGGGAGCTCACGGATGCACCAATCAGAACATGAGGTTCTCATCTCAGACGTCAGTAACGTTAGCCAATCCTCAGGGGTCTTCATGTAACAATTCTTATGTATCTAATTGTAGGGACAACCCAGATATACCACCTGACTACATCTTAACCACTAATATCATTCTCTATATGCGTACTATACTAACCCCACCACTCGAGCAACCAATCAAGAGTGGCGATAGGTTCTTTTGGTAACTTTTTGGAATGACGCAAGTAGCGCGTCATAATGTAGTAAAAAGGGCCTGCGAGCCCCACTATTGTGTGTGTGTCAGGACGAACGCGTACGCTCCTTGACCCATCCCTGCCGTTTG
This sequence comes from Ambystoma mexicanum, assembly GCF_040938575.1. Classification (NCBI taxonomy): domain Eukaryota; kingdom Metazoa; phylum Chordata; class Amphibia; order Caudata; family Ambystomatidae; genus Ambystoma; species Ambystoma mexicanum. The sequence goes on along the minus strand of NC_090932.1, from coordinate 1,617,441,365 downwards.
CATAATAAACGACAGAAGTTGCCTTGCTCCTTGTGTGTGCCTCATACTCTGTCTCGATCCGAGATATACACGGGAGGAGTTGGGGCCTCCCTGCCCGGAGGTCTGCGGACGGCCCGGCCGACCCCGGCAGAATCCCCCCCGACAAGTTGGAGGCACTGCTGAGATCTGTTTAAGATCGACTTTTATTTTTTATTTTTCCAGGCACTCCCGTTGCGGGGAGGCCCGGCGGCGCGGCCCCCTCTGCCGTTGCCCCCTTCTGAGGACTACAGGACCATCGCGGAGCTGCGAGAGGACCGGACAGCGCAATCCGGATATTGGCCCTCGGGAGCCGGTTGAGAAGTATCCCGCCCGCGGTCGGCGAGTGTCCAGACGTGGTCCAGACGAGGGGAGGTGGCGAGCCGCTTGGAGGGGTGCACGCAGTCGAGCGGCCCTGCATCGAGGGAACTTGGTGAGCATGACACGCACAACAAGCAATGCGAAATTGTGAGGGAGGGGGCGGAAGTAAATAAGGGAGGAGGGAGGTATTGTAAAAAGGTGGGGTGAAGGTTTAATTGAGTGATGATAATGGAATGAATGGTAGTGAATTGAGTGCGAGAGAAGGCGGCTAACGTTACGCGAAAGAGGGGGGCAGGGCACGAGAACAACACGTGCAGACGCTCGCAACAAAAAGCTAACGTTACGCGAAAGAGGGGGGCGGGGCACGAAAACATCACGTGCAGCCGCTCGAAAGACACTGATTGGCCTAAATCGCGACTACGTGTGAGGGTGGGTGTGTGTGGTTTCCTACGATTTGACATTTATCATTCAATGAGTAGATGAGGTTCCCTATTGTTCGAGCAAGAAACTCGATAGGTAGATGAGGTTCCCTATTGTTCGAGCAAGAAACTCGATAGGTAGATGACGTTTCCCTGTGGGCGGTGGCTAGTTACGTAGTTGCCCAAAACGGAAGATAATTGGCTGGTTAAGCCCTCCTGTTGAGGGGCGTATCACACGCGAGGCGACGCAGCGTGCGCAGTCCGGTTATAGTATTGATGAGATTACCTTGTTCCAGGAGAGACAGGAAGACAGCTGTAGGGTTAGCGGGGTAGATTGCAAGTGTATTTTGAATTTAAAGAACATAACACGAATATACCAGTAGTTCGAAGAAATAGGTGACGTCACCAGTAGGGATTTAGTAAGATATCGTGAACACAAGAAGCTTTGGGTTTGACATTGGTGGGGAAGAGAAACATGATAAAGGAGCGGACACGGAGATAAACGATAAACGAGTGGATCAAAGAGGAGAAGGGGAAGGGGGCGTGGCTGCGCACGGAGAACGCCGGCCACGGCAAGTGTAAAGGTGGGAGGAGAACGGGGAAAAAGGACGACTGTGTAAGATCGTCGTAAGGGGTACGCAGCTGCAGGGGGCTGCGTGCGCTTCGGCCGCAGGGGGCCGTAGGGGAAGGAATATAATATAACATCATAAATATATTTGTTTTATAATTTTTTTTTTTTTTTTTTGTGATTATTATCATTGCATAATTTGTCAAAGGATTGTCGTAAGTCCCCACACTTGCGGGGCAAGGTAAGCAATAAAAGGTTGTATGTTGCAAACTGGTAGCAAGGGGAAGGGTAAGAAAGGGTGCGCTAGTATGTCATACGGGAGAGGGTTGGGAGGGTGGGGGAATACCCTCACTACCCCACTACAACATATATGCACCACACTGCCACCACATAGGGAGAAGTTAATTAAGTACAGCATAGAGTGGACCCAGGGGACGGACAACAAAATGTTGACACCATGGCCGCCTAATGGTAGCTTTGACCCATATGCCCAACATTCACTATTAAACCATCTGCACAATACATACAAGGGGAAGAAGTTGGCAAACCATGTGGAGGTGTTTAACTTATGGAGGATGTTCCAGGGGTCTAGACCAGGACCAAATGGAATGTTCACTATGGGGGAAACACCGGAAGAAAAGGAGATTAAGAAAGAAGGAACGGATGGGGAAAAGGAGAGTGAAGGAACAAAGAATATGGGGAATGAAAAACTGGGTGGAGGAAAGGTTGATAAATTAGCTGACATAAAACAGGAACCGAGCAATGAGATACCCTTAACACCGGGAGTGAAAACAGAGGGGGGAGGGTTGTACCCTTTAAGAGAATTAGGAGAAATAAAAGGACAGTTAAGGGCGGCTGAAGGATACTCAAACCCGGCATACAGCCCTCCACCATATGTGGCTCATGGAAAGATACCAATGGGGGACGGGAGGAGAGAAGAGCAGACTGTAGAGATAGGAAACGATGAGTGGGTAGCTGCACAGATATTGTTGAAATTACGAGGATCACTAACTGGAGAGGAAAGGGAGGCGGTAAAGAGAACAAACGAGGATAGTGAAAGAGAGAGTGAAATGAGGGGAGAGGAGCTGCTACGGCAGAAGGAAGAGATTTTGGAGGAAAGATTAGCTAAACTAAGGGATGAGCAGAATGAACTGATAAAACAACTTGAGGGGGAGGAAAGAGAGAGAGTGAGGAAAAGGAAAGAAGGTAAGGACGAATTGGAAAAATTAAGGGAGCAAAGTGAGGAGAGAAAGAGGGAAGCTGTAAGGGTAAAAGCAGCAGCAGAAAGGGTATCAAGAGTAGTGATGAGGGAGAAGAAGAAGGAAGAAGAAGAAAATGAAAAAGAAATGGAAATATGGAGGAGGAGGATAATATCAGAGACAGCTAAAAAATATGAAGAGGGGAAGGTAATAGAGAGTATAGTAGAAAGAGAAAGGGTGAAATGGGAAAGGAGGAGAGAGGATGAAAGGATATTGGAACAGATGAGCAACGAAGTAATGGAGGAATTAAAAAGGAAAAGAGAGGAAAATAGTAGGGAGATGGAGGAGAGGAGTGAAGGGGAGAGAGAAGAGAGTAAGAGGGAGAGTGAAAGATGGGGAGAAGTATATAAAAATAGAGAGGTAGCAACAACGTCAGCACTAAGGGGAACAGGTGGTAACAACGGAAAGGAAAAGGGAGACCTAATAGACTTAAAAACTGTAACAATAAAAGGAAAAAAGGCAGAGTGGGGGGCGCAATTTATGAATGATTTTTGTAGTGAGGATGGAAGGAAGAGTGAAAGGGAAAGCTTAGATAAGCTATACCTCACTAGAACAAACATAGATTCGCCATGGGTGAGTAGAAGATGGGAGGAGCTGGAGAGAAGTAAGGAGGAAGTGAAAAGAATGGGAGAAACACAAACTAACGAACACACGCCACCGACGCTCACCAACCAACACACGCCACCCACATCACCATCACGCTCTCTAACGCCACACCCCACATGTTCAACAACTGCACGCTCTCTGCACAGAATAAAGCTCGCACCCTTCATGGACGAAGTTACACCTTATGCATGTCGGCTTAGGGACCTCCCTAGTCGCAGGCAAGACAGGCAAACAGACGTGACAATATTGAACACAGGAAAGGATGAAAAAAGGGGAAAGGAAGAAGAGGGAGGTAGGAGAAGAGGTAGTAAGGAAGGATTTGAAGTAGTAAAAGGAATGGGGGAAGAGGAGGGGTGTGAAGAGTTAACATCATGGAGCATAAAGGATGACACAAGACAGAATGTAATGCCACTGCTGGAGAGAGGAGGGGTTAGACCACAATATGTACCTTGGAAACATACGGATAAGGAAAACATAAAATGTAGGCTCCCATCATTAAGTGGAGGTGCGGGTAAATGGATATATGAAATGGAAAAACACACCGCAGGACAGAAACTAGCAGTGGGAGATGTTAAGGGCCTGTTAATATCAATATTAGGGGATAGAGCGGATGACATTTGGAAGAGAGCGGGATTCCATGGGGTAACAATAACAAACACATCGCATGATGGGGCACCATTTGCAAACTGCAGACATGCGCTATGGCAGGCACTAAGAGTGCAGTACCCAGACACATCAGACATAGGAGCCATTACTTCCCGTAAGATGGGTGAGAACGAGGATCCTGTTGATTATATCCAGGATATTCAAGAGAAGTGGCGCATGGAAACTAGAGAACAATGGGACAAAACACCAGCCATATTTTATCATATACTAGTACAAGGGCTCCCAGAAGGAGTTCAGAGACAATTAAAGAAAGTAGTGGGGATGGAAGCAAAACCATGGCCGGAAATACAACTGACTATAGTACATCACTGTAGAACATGGCAAGGAAAAATGAAACAAAAGGAAGAGGACAGGAAAACAGAAGAGGCCAAATTAGTACAGAAAAAACTTACTAAATATACCATGGAAGGGGCACTAATAACTGCGCCAACACCAATGGCCCAAAGCCCAACGCAAGTAGTGGCTGCACAAAATCCAGCTCAAATAGCGCCTCCACAAGAGGTAATAGAGCAAGTGCTGCCTCTGCAATCACACGCACAGAACATGGGAGGAGGGTACCCAATGCAAGGAGCTGGGTATTATAATTATAATAGAGGGAGAGGAGGGTTTATGAGGGGAAGAGGATACGGATATAATACCCAACAACAGGCTGGGGGACTCAGAAATAACTACCAGACAGGGCAACCAGTATACCAGGACAACACAGGGAACTTCCCATGGCAAAACAGGGAACCACCCGTGTGTTGGAGCTGCGGACTATTAGGACACATGTCACGTACATGCAGGGTCAGGCCAGGAACACCAGCATGGAACGAACAAGCACAACATAGGACATCACAAGAACAGCAGGGCATACAACCACAGCAGATGTCACCACAAGGGAGTGACCAACACTATTCCCTACCACAACAACAAATAAAACAATACCTGCCACAAGTAACTGGTGCAGCGTTAATACGACCACCACCACAACCTGAACGAACGCAATTGGGTGGGGTGACGGTGTTGGGGCACAACCCTTACACAGGGAATGGCCAGTCATTGTACCCCCAATAGGACAGCCCACAGACGGCCTTGGTGTGTCCCATCCTGTCAGTAACACCTAATAGTGCGGAGGAGCCACGCATAGAGGTAACGATAGGTGACAAAAAATTATCATTCCTTGTTGACACCGGGGCAACCCGGTCTTGCATAAGGGAAGGTAAGTTTAAGATGTCAGGCGAAGCCATGAACACACAAGGGTTTTCTGGGGCTAAAGGGTTGGTTCCATTTACTGATAACGTTCCGCTATCTATTGGAGATTACGATCTGTCAGTACCACTTTTGTATTATAGTGCCTCACCAGTAAACATACTGGGGAGGGACATAATGAACAGATTAAATATGACGATCTCCTTTACAGAGGATGGCATAATTTGCTCTACTCCAGGGATTAACATGCTTGCAGCACGACAGATTTTGCAAGCATACTGTGGACAGATAGCGATCAGGGCGGAGCCGGTAGACGGCGAGCTATTCCAGTACGGAACAGACATGGCATTTGCATGGATGCCAGGGATAGGAGGGAAAATATGGAGGAGACCAGCAGCCTATCTATTCCGACCAGAAACACCAGCTAATGAACTGGAAGGGAAGGTCCTTGCAGTGGACATTGAGAGCATTATTGCAACAGCTGATTATGTTGCTGTGCACGCCCAAGATAAAGAAGGGAGAGCATGGAGGGCGGTGATAGCACTAGCAGAAGGATGTAGGCTGACCCAGGTGTCAGATGAAGAGTTGTTTTCAGAAGAAAAGGAGGAAAATGAAATGGTGTTCATGATGAGTGTAGAAATGTGGCTAACAGTGGCTCACAAACAAGTGGCACAGAAAATTGCAATGGCACTTGAGGCACCCGCTGGCACACCAGTCCCATTTTTTAAAGAAGATATGTCAAAGGTGCCAAAATCATTATGGACTATTAGCCCTTATGATGTAGGATGCATTAAAAGCATAGGGGGTGTAAGGATAAAATTAAAAAAGGGTGCCATACTACCAAGAGTGAAACAATACCCATTGTCAAGAGAGGCAGATGAGGGCATATACGAAACCATAACAGCCCTTATAAACAATGGCATATTGGTCCCCTCAGAATCCCCATGCAACACAGCTGTGTACCCGGTGCGCAAGGCTAAAGGAGGGTCTTGGCGGTTCATACAGGACCTCAGACCGTTGAACAACATAGTAGAAGCAGAGTATCCAGTAACAGCAAACCCGGCCACAATTTTGTGTGGCATTCCAGCAGAAGCATCACGGTTTACAGTGATTGACCTTAAAAATGCTTTTTTCTCAATACCATTACACCCAGACTCACAAGACTTGACAAGCTTCACTTACCGAAATAGGAAGTGGAAACATACCAGATTACCACAGGGATATTGTGAATCACCTTCAATTTTCAATAGGGTAATACAGATGGATTTGGGTAACGTTGAGTTGGAAAGCACAGTGTTACAGTATGTGGATGACATAATAATTTGCAGTACAAATGAAGATAAATGTAGAGAGGACTCATTAAAAATGTTGACGATATTGGCTGAAAAGGGGTACAAGGTAGACATGGAAAAGATACAATACTGTCAGGAACAGGTACTTTACATTGGCCAACTGATATCACAATATGGAAGAAGGATTGCACCACAAAGAGCACAGGCAATATCAGGCACTCCCGTGCCACAGACTGTAAGAGAACTGCAGCAATTTCTGGGACTGTGCAACTACTGTAGAGCATGGGTATTTGATTACAGCTCTTACATAGGACCCCTGCTTGAGGGTTTGAAGGAAGCAAATAAAGGGGAGAAAAAGTTGGGATGGACTATGGAAATGAAGGAGGCATTTGATGAATTAAAAGAAGCAATATCAACTGCTCCAGTACTAGCATCCCCAGACTATGAGCGACGATTTTTTATATTTTCACATTGCGACTCAGCAGTAATGAAAGCAGTATTGGCCCAAAAGACTAGCATGGGCTATAAACCAGTAGCATTTTACAGCGGTCACTTAGATCCAATAATGTTAGGACAATTCTCTTGCGAACAAGGTCTTGCTGCAGCTGCATTTGCAGTAGAAAAAGCATCATCAATAACTATGGGGTGTCCAACTACACTATTTGTAGAACATGCACTATTTGCGATATTGAATAAACCTAAGTCCACACTGACGACACAGAGGGCAACAGGTTATGAGATTATTTTGTCCAAAGCTGAACTGGCAATTGTTAGATGTAGCACGGTTAACCCTGCAAGGTTCCTAGCAGAAGTAATTGAAGAGGGAGATTACGCCCACGACTGCACCCAAGTAACTGAGATGTACTCATGTACTAGGAAAGTTGAAGAAAACGCACTAGAGGGAGGTGAGCTTTTGTTTATTGATGGGTCATCAACTATTGATCAAGGAGACGGGATAAGGAGGACTGGGGCAGCAGTAGTACAAATGATGGAAGCGCCAGTGTGTGTGGCTATTAAGTGTGTACAATTACCACAGCATTACTCTGCTCAAGCGGCGGAACTGGTTGCACTCATATTGGCACTAAAGGAAAGTTTTGATAAAAAAGTTACTATATATTCCGACAGTGCATATGTTACATCCACTGTCCACTCAGGGCTATCAAAGTGGAGAAGAAGAGGGTTTAGGAGAGCTGACGGCACTCCAGTACAACATGCCCTCTTGTTGGCTGAACTAATTGAAGTAATAAACGATCCCCAAGAACTAGCCCTAGTAAAATGCACAGCACACACCAATGGAGAAGACTATATATCAAAAGGAAATGCAGCAGCAGACGCACATGCAAAATATGCTGCATATTTTGGTGAGATATGGAACCCCACAGACTCACAGAGAGGGAGAGGGAGGGGAATAGCGAGGGAGATGTTAATAAAAGAAGGGTACACCCATCTCCCAGCCACCCAGATTATGGAGTTACAAGCGGCTGCACCAATGGCCGAAAAAGAAGTATGGGTGAAAAGAGGATGCACAATGTCACCAACCGACGCACTATGGCGCCAGGGTGGCACTGGGAAAGTTGTAATACCATTGGCATTGTTAAATACCGCCTTGAACCAATTACATCACCCTGCCCATACAGGCAAAGAAATAATAGCAGCACGAATTAGAGAAGATTGGTTCTGTCCCGAGTTAACATCCCATGTGTCAAATTTTATCAGCAATTGCCTTACATGTCAACAGTTCACGGCCGGTCACACTTTAAAGGTGATAAGAGGTACCATACCCCGACCAGAAGGACCTTTTCGGCACCTCCACATTGACTATGTTGATATGATCAACATTTGTCAAGGCAATAGATACATGATAGTAGTAGTATGCCCATTTTCTAGGTGGATCGAAGCAG